>NC_134455.1:309721146-310346146 GCF_047948215.1 Lycorma delicatula
TCTTTTTTCTTTAATGAGTATTTGTAAAATGCTAAATACACTCAAAACTGTGAGGATAACGATCGCGTCGGGGATCCAGGGGGTGGAGACCCGTGGCTAGACGGTCGGACAAGCCAAGCGAGCCCTGAACTACTAGCTAATTATAAAGTTCAAATATACGATAAAATATTTTACATAAAATAATCATTTTAACAATTATCAATTCCCCTTTGATAGCCACATACACAAGCAGTGTATATACAATTTTATTCAGCGATATTATTGTGATAAAATGAGGAACAATTAAATTCTAAAAGGTCAGATCGAGAGAATCTGGGTACCATTTCCTGCAAAACATCTAATATTTTTATTTATTTAGATCATCACATATTATAATCAGAACTTATGCAAAAATCATCATAAAAAACAAATTATAATAGATATAATGAAACAAAAATAGACGCATCTTATAGAAATAAGTAGTTATCATACAGTGAGATAGAACAAAGCATCTAATAAAGTTTTATATTAGAATTTTATTTGTGCATGTATCTGAAACATGGGCATGAAAAAAAGGGTATAAAGAAATGTTAGAGGCATTTGAAACACCAGCGTAGAAAAGATTGGTGAAGAATAAATGGAAAGACAGTATAATAAAGAAAGAAGTAATTAGGATAGTGAATTAAAATTAAAGGCTTAAACAGAACATATTAGGAAAGTGATATATAATATAAGAGGAGAACGGATAATTAAATAAAACTGGAAGAATCAGCTAAAGTATAAAAAAAGTCCGGAAAGGTGCAAAAATATATACGATCTAAAAATTGAATTTACAGGAACTCAAAAGGTTTGCTGGAAGTAGAGGAGAATGCTGATAATATGTTGCAAAGAAACTACCTTAGGGAAGATTATACTAAAATGGTAAAAATATTTATTATTTTTCTGATTGGTGAAATTTGTATCTAAAATATCTTTACGCAGTTTACATGCATGTTGTTGGTTAATGCATAACGTTCTTAGTAAGTGAAATTATTAGTCAGCGAGAAATTTGATAGGGTAATGAAGAGTACCCTTGAAATGTACTGAATAAATAGACAATCTTTGTTTACAAATACATATAACACTTAGTATTTATTCGTTAGAATTCAATAAAATATGTTAATTTGAAAAATTAATAAAGAAAATATTTTCTCAAAAAAAAAAGAAGTATCCTGAAAATTATAATGATATAAATTGTTCACTTCGCCAAGATAGTTATAACTAGACTTCCCATACAGAAGGTTACCGCATCGAGACCTGGATCAGTTGTATTTTAAAACAATTGGCTCCTGGAAAACATCACCCGGCAATCTCCTGTTGTGGGTTCTAATTACACATTATTCTGGCGTGTAACAAACTGCAACAGGTTCCCTCACTATACGAAATATAATTGCAAACCGCCTCAGTGTCCCAATTTTAACAATTCTGAAGAATATTTCCGGAAACGTTCAGTATGTTAAACAAATCAATGTAGATATAAAACATGTATGACTAGTCTCATTAGTAATATTTTTGTAGCATCCTTTTACTCCACTATAATTGTTAGTTTGCTACTTTTTTTTTTTTCAATAAAAGGTTATATTTTCTCATTGTATGACTATATCTAAACATTTTTCATTTAAATGGTAGGTTAAATAGCTATATAAAAAGTTAATAATCAGTATTCAATATTTACTTAAGCGGTTATGAAGAATATATACCCTACTGTATTGTAGTATTCCATTATTCGGTAAAAATTTATATGAATGACAAAGTATCCTTTGTACATTTCGTTTAAACCTACACATTACACTCTAACGGATTCATACAACGTAGGTTTCCCAAGGCGAGTTTCACGCGGGTATTTTCTGATTTATACAGGAGCAATAACCGTTTCTTGATAAAAACTATAACTGTATCGAACATATCTGCAGGTGCGCTGCATGCAAATGAACCAATTCGGATAAATGCTTACTGGTTATTGAGAAAAATATCATTTATTCTATTACTGCAAAATGCTCACCCACTTCCACTCGTTTGAATTTATTCAACTTTTATATAGCATTTAGAGACTCCTGGGATTACATAAAAACTGGTGTGAGTTAAATAGAATTTTATTTTAAACGTTTATGAATTGTCATTTATGAATTTACTGTCCTCTAGAGAAGCAGAAAAGTATAAAATTAGATTTAATTCAAAAGAAAATTCTACAAATACAAAATTTATTGTCGTATTGAATTGGTAAAATTATTAATAAATTTAATTGTAATATTTCAAAAAAAATTTAAACAATTTATTTTAAGATTCTACAAATACCACCCTTCTCATACATTTACTTTTTTCCATATTACTTCATTTAGTTCAATTGATTTGAAATGGAAAACACTAACACAAAAGCCCCGACTACTTGCAAAGAATCAAAAACTACTTTTGCCTAGTATTTAATTTCATAAAACAACCAAATTATTTATGAGGGGAAAAATTAATCCAGATTAACGTAATTATGTATAAAATGAAAATTTTTTTTTTAAATCATGGAACTGCTAGAAAAGATACGAATTTTAAGTACAGAATTAACTAAGAGAAAAAAATCATCGTCAGTCTTAAAAAACAGAATAAATTCCTTCATCCAGATATTTAAAAAAAATCGGACTTTTAAGGAAAATTAAATGATATGAAACATGAATGATATGTCCACTGCCAAAAAGTGTGTTTAATTTATTATTCTTAATTAATTTAATTTTATATATTATCATAGTACATAAATCAAAATATTATTTATGTATGCTTAAAAGTTATCAATCGTTGAGTTCATATGAATTATTATTTTATAACTTAGATAGTTTTAGAGATAAATTAACTCAGATTAACGGTTAAGAAATTAATCTTACAAAGAGTATGTTTCGTATTTTATAGCAGGTTTTTTCTCGTAGTAATATTTTGAGTTGCTGACAAGATTAACGAAAAAAAAGAAAATTTGATTAGCCTGCTTAAAAATTAATTTCTTTACATAAAATGTTAAAATGCAACTCGAAATGGATCGTGAAGAGACGACTACATTCTAGTCTCATTCCTTTCTGAATCAGAGTTGGTTTTCTTCATCTACTATGATCACTGCTGTTTGATTCTTTCCACACATTGTAAATAACTCTTCTTTCTTTATGTTTCAACCCAATTTCCTTGCAACTTTTACGTTTTATTCTATTCGACCTTTTCATGAGATTTGAAAATGTCGTCTACCTAAATTTATTATTCTAAAGCCTATTTTATAAAAGTAAATATGTAAAGAAATAACCTCCCTTTTCTCAATACACTTTCAGAAACTTTCGTTTATTTCACTTATTTTTTCACCACTTTCGTTTTTTACACATTCTTCGTTTTTTACACTTTCCATCTCTGTTTCTATTTACCTGTAAATTTCCCCTGAAATAATTGGGTCATTTTTAAAGTGAAAAACAATAATTATAATTATTAGCAATCCAAGTCGCACTTCAGAACGTATACTAAATCAAAAACCTCTCTTAAATTGCCTGTAATGCTGTTAGTTAGCTCTAAGTTGTGTTGTTGTTTATATCAAACTTTATTCTTTTGAGGTCGAAAACCTTAGAAACCTGTAATTCTACCCCTTAATTAAGTCCTACAAATTTCAGTACGACCTCATTTCACCGGGTAGCTGAAATCCGAGTGAAATCATTCACTAGCTGTAACTCGCAAATGAAGCATTTTAGGATATGTGTTTATATGAACTTTTTCTATTATTTTCACGATTAGAATAGTTTATGAAAATCCCGGAAGAACTTCGTGATACACTCTGTATACTCATTTTTTCAGAGCCTCGCTCACGGCTTCGTAATAATTTCTTTATTTTAGTTTTCTTCAGTCCTTTTTTTTATCAACAGGTAGATTCTTCTAGTAATTTTGAATAAAAATAAAACAATGTATATATAATAAAATATAAAAAAAACAAACCGTCTGCAATTTAAAAAATTAATATAGTATTAATAATAATAATAAAAATAATAATAATAAATTTTCAATTTTGCTTTAAATTTTAACTTTTAAAAGTCGACACCATAAACAGCTACCATCACCATAGTAAACCGTATTTTTATACCGAATCTAAAATACAAAATTAAAAGAATTTTATAAGTATAATTTTTATTGTTTAATGCAGTATTTTCCTGAAGTCATGATTTTTAAAATAATTTTTGTATAATAGCTGTCTTTTATCTCTTAACAAATTTTATTTCAAAATAAAATCTCCTTTGACACCAATATCAGTTTCTTTATCCTCCTTCATTCCTTCATGTAATCATTTTTTCCCCTCTGCTTACCGCTCTTTGTATTCCTATCAGCTACTCCGTCCTTCTCACCCTAATAACGATTTGCCGTCCTCATTTCTGACACTATTATATTTTGTTTTTATTTTTTAAATAATATTATTAACATTATGTGTAATTTATTCATAATTTTAACGTTAAAGAATCCTGAAAACAAGACAACATGAAGCCATTTTATCTGAAATTTGATCATGCTGTTCAAAATGGCCGTGCAATTTTCAAGCAAAAATTTATCAGTTTGCTTGTACTTTTATATAAGTGGCAATAACATCATTTAACCGACATAAATTAATAAATTATTAACCATTTTTTTTTTTAATTTTTGTCTCTTGCAAATCACTTGCTCATATTTTAATATCTTTAATCAAGATACACCACTGATTCTTCCGAACTTATTTTCAATATAAGTTTGATATTAATTCGGTTGGTAATACAAACCGAGGTAAGTTTTACTTAAATATCTATATTATGATAACATCAATCTTCTCTTTTGTTTTTCTCAGAATTTCCGTGGACAACTGAAGAGGACCTAGCCACAAAGCTAATGACTAAATAGATTAAATTAATTACGAATAATAAGTCTAACATCTGAACAAATGAACGAAAGAAAATCATCCAATATACTATTTTCTATCGTAAGAATATTTTTTTAAGTAGCGGTTTGTAAAAAACGAAATAAATTAGCTATAGAGTATGGCGAGAAGTATACCATGAGAAGTATACCTTTTAACAAGTGTACCATGATAGACGTGCTGAGAAAAGTGAGGAATGAAGTGATTTTCGGTTAACTAAAAAACTTAGAAGTACATCTTGTTTCACATCACTATGCTAAGTCTACTAAGGTGATGCAGGTAGAATTTGGTCATACCTTCACTTTGTTCAAAGCGGCCCGCACTAGTTACGCTTCTATCTTATTGATTTATATTAATTAATGTTGATTTACATATAGAGTAATAAATTTATTTAATGCGTACAAATATTTTTTAATAAATAAATTATTACTTGAAATATTAGATAAAATTATTTCCAGCAATTTACATAAAACACAGAGCATCGATGATCTTAGTATTCTAAATGATTTTAACGTAATTAAGTTAGCCACATTACAATATTCTAAATATTGAAATATTTGATTAACCAACTAAACAATATTTCTTTCATAATATCCGAAATTTTCTGAATCGACATTAATTTAGATACTAAAGACTATATATATATATATATCCTTTTGTTTAATAAAGTTTACGCGAACGATATATAGTATTACTTAACACAATCTAGTAAATTACTGAATTTAACTCAATAAAAAATAGCTAATTAATTAAAAATAACTCGTTTAATATTTGAAAAATTAATTTAAAAAGAAAAGTAGGATGAAAACAGAGGTAATCACCAAAGTTTAATTTTTTTCACGCCCACTTTTTCCTTTTTGTTTTATTCTCAGATTAGCCGGGAGAGATTTGGTTTAAACGTTTACTTCTGAGTATACTTCCTGTCGCTAAATTATTAGGGAAATAAAATATTAATATTGTTCGCTAGTAAAAATATTCTATGTCTGACAGGTGGTCGAATATGACACCTTTTACATGAAAAATGGAGAGAAGTGAATACTTCACCATAAAGGTCTTTCTATAATAAAATTACAACTATCATTAAGCCTATAAAATTCGTTCAAAATCATTCTGAGAAAAGTTATAAATCTTGCAGAGGTTTTAAATTGGCAACGAAAATCATCAGAATTGACGGAAATAAACTATTTTTCAGAAAACATTAAGATTTGATGATTATCGTATCGTAAAAAAAATAATATAATTCTGGACTAAAGTCATGAACATCAAAGAAATAAAATTATGCGTGTTATATAATTAACGATTATAATTAGTAAATAATTTAATTTATTTAAGCTACAATAATAATAATATCCCCGCAGAGAAAGGTGGTAGATTACTCTTCTACTATTTCTCCTACCTGTATTAGAGATGGCTAAAAGGAGGGTAGCAGACGATGGAATATGTTTTACAGGTACGTTCGTTTCTACATCTAGAAGCGTAATTATTGCTTTAGTAGTTAGTATTGTCTTTTACGAGGGGCGTCCGTATCCTTTCAGCCACGTATCTAGTACACGATTATATGGATACAAGTCTAATGATCATAGCAACCGGTGCTACCAAATAAAAAAAAAACCAATAAATAAAATTTAAAAAAAAAACATTCTTGTGGTTTATAGTAGTACACTGTATATTATACAATGATTATCACTAATAAAGCCTATCCTACTTGTTAAATAAGTCAATTTAATTAGTAAAGCGTTATATAGAGTAGATCCTTTCATATCTGGCCAGCAAAATAGAAGTCGTCCATTTTATTAATACTTCATATATATTTCTATATTTTTAAGATAATATCTTTTTAAAGCATTCATAGATTTATATTATTTATAGTTGTATAGCCACTACTACTTATCTTCCTGGAATAATTCAGAAGTTAGTCAGAAAAATAAAGTGGAAAAACAACTTTTTGTGAAGGAACTTAGAATAAAAGACGTGAGATAAATATGGATCACATATTATAATATAAAAAACATTTGATCTCCAAACAAGATTTCTTACAGTCTTTTTGTGTTTAGTTGTAATAAATCTCCGATCTAACAGGAAAGATTTTAAGAAATTGTTATACAAATGAGAGGATATTCTTGTTTTATAAGAAAAAAATACAAAAACCTTTTTCAGGAGTTTTTTGTTTTATAACTGAAATTGAGTTAGTATTATAGTATTAACAAGAGTTTTGAGTTAGTATTATATTATTAGCTAAAATATTATAATATTAACTAAAATATACTTGCTTTTCAGTTTAATGGCCTAGCAGATAGCAACCTAACCCTCATAACAAACATAGATAATAAAATAGATAAACGTAAATCATATCCCCTTCTAAAAGATGACTAAATTTATAACAACTTTGTAGATCCCAGGTACTTTTTAGTTCTCAGTATGTATCAGAAATTTCTTTGTAACAATTTATTTTCTCTATTTGACTATTGAAAATTTGAAAAAGAATTCTATTTTAAAGAAAATATGTGAGTTAAGAAATTTCTTAATATGCTTTTATGGTTGTTTAAAACACTGGTACTTTTCGAAACAAGGGTAATTTATTTATGTGTATTAGTAACAGTATTAAAAAAATGTCAAAATATTTTTTTTCTCCGCGTTTCAATTTTTGTAAATATTTTTTTTTATTTATCATTATCCGGGATCTGTGGAACATAGCTAATGTGTATTCTGACAAACCTTACTGTTATTTTGTTTGCGCACTATTGATCGAGCGTTATTGGCAATGAAAAAATTAGTTTGATCCAGGTGTATATTTACCTCACTAATTCATTCATAATGAACTAAATTCAGAAAAAAAAACATCAAAATTACGATTTATTATGTTCTATATTGTTATTTCGTTATAAAGAAACTACATAGCTTTTATTGATGTAGCCACAGTTTTTTTTTAAATGGCAATGAATATCGCCATAATTGTCGATTCTGGACTGATAATCCTCACTGGTATCGTGAGGCAGATACACAGTATCCAGCGAGATGACAATGGCCACCGAGATCACCCGACTTGTCACCATTAGATTACTTTCTATGGGCCACTTAAAAAGTAACAAGCCCCAAGATAGCGATGATTTACAAAAATGAATTCCAGAATCAGTACAAAATATCATTAGGGAATCATTGAATAATGTAGTATTATTCTTTTACGATCGACTGGAATTTGTCAAACAACAGAAGGAGGACATTTCGAACATTTATTAAAATGGAATATAAGTAAATAAGCAAACGTTATGCTTCATAAACAATTTCTTTTAAATAAATTTTTTTGGTAATATTCATTTAATGAGATTTTTATAAATTTATCTATTTGCGATAACAGTTCCTTAAATAATCAATATTGTTTTTTTAAAATCCAAAATTTATCCTGCCGCCATTTTGGATACAGACGTCGTAGCAAATTTTTATTTACACCATTTTTCTTGTCTTAAAGAGACCATTAAAATGATTTATTACGCAAAGGGTGTTACCATTTAAAATATTTGAATTACAGTTCCTGGGCCAACTCCGAAGATGGGGTTGAAGTTCTATTTCTCATCAAAAGGTTAAGTAGTTGACCGATATCTTAAACTAAAATTTACAGCGTTCTATCTGGAACGGTTTTAAACCGTGAGGTAAACAACTGGTTTTAAAAAGTGATGGTTTCCATATTTTGAAAACTCATTCTATATTAAAAACATTTTTATGAGTGAAATTCAAATCCCTCTTTATATACTGCAACGTAGTATTATAATTGTTTGATAAATTTCCCTGGCACTGTTTTAAAACTTTTGAAAAATTTAAATCGTGGTATTTTAAAATCAGTCTTTTTAATAAGGTATATATTTTATTTAATTAATGTATTTTCAACGATTTTTCTTCATTGATCTTTTATTCTTCAGTTTTAAGGGATTTGTATGGGGATGAAAATCGTTGTGTTGTTGAATTAACACCGTTGTGTTGTTGGAATAAATACGCTCGTACGTGTACTGTACGTAAAGGCGCTAATCATTTACTTATCAGGTGAAGTTATCAGCGTAGGAAGTAACATTTTGCAAAGGAAGTTTTCAACTGTGGAAACTTAATTCAGTGAAAAATTAAAGATTTAACAGACAAGTCATAGTATTCAAGAGTATCCCTTAGAACAACTAAATTATATTATATTACGAATTTTATTAATGTATGAAATTAACCTTAAAAATTGGAACCATATTTATACTTTTTACAAAATATAAATACAAAAGACGAAATTAATAAGCTGAATAAGGCATAAAAGTAAGGAATTAATAAAAGTAAAATCTCTTTTAAACCAGATTAGCATCAAATTCTGGGGAATCTTCATTAACATTTATAAGAGTATTACTCTTATACAGATCAAAGTTTCCTATTGGATTAGAATTTTAATTATAGTACATAAATTCAACTTTATTTTAAGTTTAAAAAACGTTTGTTTTATAACCAACATTCTTAGCGTTATCATGATAAAAAACTAGAAGGAATTAACAAACACATTTCTTCTAAGAACGTTTTAATGAAATATTTCTAATCACCTTTATCACGGACATAGTCATAAGGTTAAGATTAGGAATATTGTAAATTTATTGCTGAGATTGCTCCACCTTAAAGAATTGAAACACACTGTTTTGTAACAAGTTGTAATATTTTAAGCCTTTTATTCTGTATTTTTTCGTTGTTTCGTCTATCGGTGTTTTTTACTGTAATTTAAATTAACAATATCATAATCGTTTTGTGCACTGTCTAAATTACCTTTTAGAATTCTTATTTTAGGAAGTTTACTAAATTTATCCAGTTTCTTTCTTTCATCTGATCAGAATGATAGAATCTTATCAATCTACTATTAATTTTAGTAGTCTTGGCGTTAGTGGATATAAAAATTTATGAAATCGTATTGAAATCGTCATGTTTACCAAATCATGTTTCTTAAAACATAACTTACAGTGTACGAGTGCCTTGAATATAAGTTTCTTCAAAAAAAATTTATTTTGTTCGAACGGAAAATCGAAAAAACTTTGTTTCCAATGTTCAATTGTATTTTTTTTTTTTTGAGATGAATTACTTATACATTACCACTTTTCTTTTCCGTGTTATTTTTATGCATTGAAAGGATTCTCTTTGAATTTTCCATGCATGACAATCTTCCTGTCTATATCTGGTGCTTTTCTCTTACCGTATAGATGACATCTCCAGATCCCTTAACTTGGAAGATAGGATCAACTCTGCTCGTAGTTGTTCGATTTACATCAATTCGTTCAACTCAAACATCAAGATGGTTAGTTTTCGCCTCTTCAAGTTCCAGTAATTCTTTCTTTTGCTCTTTATGTTTGACAATCAACTGTACGAACGTCCTCAATGTATTCTTAATCATTTTCATTATTATTCATCAGATAACTCCTACGTTCATCGGAATCACAGATTAAATTTGCTTTTAGGCTTAATAGTATCATCTATTTCGCTTGTAAATTAATCTGTGTCAATTAAATTTTCTCGTTTATCTTCTCATTCTAACAAGCTGAATGGTGGCATTCATGTTTTCTCTTTGCATTCTTTCAAATATCTCCATGGTGCAGTGGTAACGTCTTGTCCTTTCATCCGGAGGTCACGGGTTCGAATACCGGTCAGGCATGGCATTTTTCATATGCTACAAAATTCCATTTTCATCAACACCCAAGCTTAAAATTTATGGGGCGATATTATCAAATAAAAAAAGGAAAAAATATCAGTAATCTTCTCAGTAATTCACTCATGATTCTCCATCGAAGGCGTAATAATATGTATAAATTCATAAATGAAAAGTCCTTAAAAACGGAGTAAACACCATTCAGTGTTAAGTATATAAATATTGAATATAAACTTAACCCGATACTTTAACGAACACAGTGACAGTAACGGTTCTTCTAGCAGATCCACATACGTGCATATTCAGTAGAAAAGTCAATGAAAAAGACGACCAAATTTTCTTTTTTTTTTTACTTGAATTAATTTACTATCTAAGTTCGAAGCTTGTGCTTAGGAATATGAAGTGGAAATTTTATTGCGTGTGAAAAATGCCATATCTGGCCGGGATTCAAGTCTGGAACCTCCGGATGATAGGCCGAGACTCTACCACTCCACCACGGAGATCGGCATTAAAAGGATATCTTCTCTTTGTTTTTACGATATTTTTTATGAACTGCTAAGAAGTCAAACGTAAAAACTCAAATTCATAAATTTGTCAACGACATACCTGGTGTAATCTGACAGCGATATATATTTGTATGTCTCAGGTTACATTAATTTTGAAAGAATTAACCTAAAAATTTGTGTTTCTTATTAACTGCTCAGGGTAGTTACTATAGATTTGGACGAGAAGTTCATGTCAATGACAATACGAAATACTCAAAAAAATAAATGGCGGTCAATAAGAATAAAAATAAATAAAAAATTGTCAAACAGTAAATTTGAATGTAGTTGTCAAAATCGTAAACGAGAAGGTTACATTGGGTGTATGATTATCATAACGAAAGTCTATTTTTCAGGTGTAGTTACTCTTAAATTTTTCACGGAGTGAAAAATACATATCAAGTCTGATCATCGAACACGATGGCACCAACATTTTTAACTAAATATGCTAATGTGGGTTTTTTTTACTATCTTTAATGTTTAGCATCCCCTCATTGTGTAATAAATTATTTCCCAAAAAATTATGTATTGTTATTTTATAAGCGCTATCTTTAAAATAAAGGTAGTAATTAAAAATACGAACGAAGAATATTTTTCAAAAATCAATATATATAAAGCCCACCGCGCTGGTCTAGTGAGTGGTTAACTCATCGCCGCAGATCAGTTGTTTAACAACTGATTTTCGAACTAGAAGGTTCTCAGTTTCAATTCCTAGTAAAAGCTAGTTGCTTATGTACGGATTTGAATTCTAGATAGTGGATATCGACGTAATTTTGTGGTTGGGATTTAATTAACCATATGTCTCAGGAATGGTCGGCCTGAGTCTGTACAAAACTATACCTCATTTACTTATCATAAATATCATCCTCATATCATTGAGCCGGGGAGGGGGGTTGCTTATTGTTCACTACTTGAACAGATTGCAACGTACACATTAGGAAAGAAAAATGTCTAAAGTTAAAAAAAAAAGAAAAACCTTGTTAGTAAAACAGTTATCGACAAAGAATAATTATTTCTATTTTATCTATTAATGGCAATAAGTGAAATAACAATAATCATATATTAAGAATAGTTTTTAAATAATATATTTAAACTATATTAGTCGCTTGACATAAAATAATTACTGAATTTTACTTTTTAAAGGAAAACATGCAGAAAAAATTATAAAAAATAAATGACTTAAGAATTTATTTATTTATTTAAAAAAAAAAAATATTTCTAGTTAAAATTTTATATAAATTAAATTTATACCTCCATAAATCTCACATATATATATATATATATACACCTGTTAATGATTTTGCTACTCCTCAACTTCAAAATTCTTACTTTATTAATGTAAATAATTTCAGTAATATTCACAATATGGATAAATTATATCACAAGAAACAAATAAAGAACAATTATACACTAATATGTATGTAAGAATAAAAATTAATTATAAGATATAAATCTTCTGATGCACTCTACATTGCGTACATTGTTAGTAGTCTTCATGTTAATTAGTCTCTCATGATGTTATATCTTCTCTTATTGTTTCATTCTTTGCAGCGGTAGGGTTGCGTATAAAGGGATTAAATTTACTGAATTGTTAATACATTTTCAGTTTCAGTTTTCCAAATAAATTTTTGTTGAATTCTTTATCGAAAAACTGAATATAAGAATGACTAAGAATATAAGAACGAAAGTTATTCATCATTACGCTATAAAATAAATATTTAACAATAATGACGACAAAAATAATCTTTAAAACGTTTGGAAAATAAATATAATTCTTTTTTATTAAAAAATTGTCAACGAGTATAAATACGTTATGATTGGTTACATAACTTATCATCACGTAAACCTTAAGTTACGTGGTTACGTTAACTCATTAATAAGTTAGATGGAAAAATTACAACGTGACTGACTGCTTTAGGATCTTTCTATAGAATAAAACAGATAATTAAGATGAAAGAGTAAGGCTTAAGAATATTCATTAAAAAATTACGTTTTAGGTGGAAATGACAAAAATTAAAAATGTTATTTTAAAGTTGATTAAAAAGGAAGTACACAGCAATAATCTCCCTTCTCTTTTTAACTATAAATGGTTCATAGTGCCAGTAATAATTTTAATTTCATACAATTGTAGAGAAAACAATATATATGACATACATTTAGTACTTTTTGAAGCTATTAAAACTGCACAGCTCGTATATAATTTCAATGGTATTGATACAAAGTTGTGTAAAAGTCAGTCTGAATTACCGTTTTACATTGAAAAATAAAGACTGGATAGGAAAAGTCTATTCTTTTTGAGTAAGCTGGTGAAATAATGAAATAAAACCACCTCTACTAATTCTTCATAAAATTTTATTCATATTTGATTTTTAAACTTTCCAAAAATATTTAATTATATTTATTATAAACCCAGATTTGAAATATTTGCGATATATTCTTCCTTAAATTCTTAAATTTTCTTCTCTTTAATAATTAAACATCTTTCTCTATATATTTGTTTTCTTTAAATGTGTATCTGTTTTTTCTTTAAAATTCGTCTAACCACGTAAAGTAAAAAGAAAAAAAATCTTTTGCCATTTCATATGTTTGTGAATATTTAAAGCGTCGTATATCTCCAAACGCGTTTTTAAATTTTTTAAAAATTTTATAGTAAGATTCTTGTTTAGGTAGCGCAATGTGTAAATATTTTTCATAAAACTTTCCATTTAAAAATAGTTGTTACTAAATGAAAGTCAGTGCAGTTGGGAAGAGCGTCGATTGTCAGTCCTTACTGAGTCACTATCTTGCGAAAGATTTTTATACATTATACCGGGTGTAAAATAAAGAATAATAAAGTTTTAATTTCTTATAATATCTCTTGGATGTGATTTAAAGTGTTGATTTAAGGCTAGATTCAAAAAGGATGTTTTCAATTGCTAGGATGGACGTAGATTGATTCACTATTTTTTTGGAATCACAGCGCCACAAGCAAAGCCGGCGATTCCTGCCATCAAAACAGAAAGCCAGTGTTTTGATGTTTGCTAACTGTAAATCTGTAGTTATAGTTCATTCGTTTTTTAGAATGTTAATTGTAATCCACTAAGTGATAATAATATTCCTCGACGGCATAATCGGTTTGAATTGACCGGACGTCTGTGTAAAGGAAGAGTACAGGATGACTTAAGTGTCTGAAGTAAATTTTGAACGTGTCAGGGAGTCTTTCCTACATGTACTAAAAACGTTTTAGTAAGATGAGATTAACCTAACAAACGTCAATTTAGACCAATTTAGGTAAATTATCAATGGGGGGTGATGACATTTTGCAATATTTTAAGGAAAAGTTTACGGATAAGTCTATACTATTTACAGCTGTTACAGGCATTGAAGCCTACCAACTACCCTGTGCGTGCCGACCTCCAGATTTAATGTAGCAACATAAAGGTGAATTTCTTCATAGTATTGTGTTTAGTGAAAAGTTAACTTTTTATCTTAGTAGAAAAGTTAACATAGATAATGCCTGTATGTTGGGGTCAGAAAATCCCCATGAACTCTTATAATGCAAAAACGACAATATTCCAACGGTAAGTTTACGGGCTATTCTTTTTTCTGAAGAAACTGTAAGAGGAGTTGCTTATCTGCATATGCTGTGTATACGGCTCTTTTCTCTACTAGAATATGGACCAAACAACTTTATTTGGGAACAAGATGGTGCGCCTTCTAACTGGAATAACTCTGTACCGGATCGGATGAATGCTATTTTCCCCGACCACTGGATCAGCATGCATGAACCCTATGAAAGAATTTGTATTTTTAGTAGGCTCCAAGTTATCCATCTGACACCATGTCATTTTTCCTTTGAGTTTTTATAAAGGATTTTGTGTATCCCAGATCTAATGGATTTGATTCACAAAACCGAAGCAACTATCGGTTCCATTACTCCAGACGTGCTGATTTAAGTTTGAGATGAATTTTTCCTATCGGTTGAATGTGTGCCGTTTGGCGAAAGATGTTTAAATTGAAACTTGTAGCGAAAAACTGAAGAGTTACTTCGACTTTTTATTTTTGATTCATTATTGTCTAAGTTAAACGATAAATTGCTTTTAAAGTACACTGTGTACATTGTAAATATTAACGTTTTATGTATTTATTATATATTCGGTAGATAATGTTTTTCAAGTACAAAAAACCGCGATAAACATGAAAATGATCTTGCTATCTTGTAGTAGAAATATCTTCGATATTCATCGAAGATGAATATAACTACTAAGCAAAATTATTTTGAAAACACCTTTTAATACAAAAATGCGATTAAAATTTTCGTTTTGTATTATATAATTCAATTTCTTTGTAGTGCTCAATTTGTCAAATTCAGCACAAATGAGCAAAGTTGTTCACAAAACCACTAGTGTATCCAAATTTGAAGATTATTAAGAAAATATAATTATTTACATCCCTTTAAACTTAATTTATTTTACATAATTATTTATTTTACTGCAAACTATCAAATTTCAGTAAAATCATCCATTAAACATGACAATTGATTGCACTATATTTATAATACATTGTAAAATTTATTTCTACACTGTAAAATTTACATTGAAGAAAATAATGATCATTTTACGTAGTAAGCATGTTGCTAGAGAGGCCAGCTGAAGTAAGAAAGGCGTGCAAGAGAAGTTTCTTTTACTTTTTTTTTTACTGTCTTATTATGGTATATCTAAACATGCACTTGAAATAATCTGATGATATTTGAAATATCAGCTCCCACAATAGGACCAATAATTAAAAAAGGGGACAAATAATTTATTACAAAATTATCCTAAGAACAAATAAGTAAATCACCATACATCGAACCACAGATAAGAATGCGTAACGGAGATTATAATGTAAAATACTCCAATATTTTAGTTACCAATACGCAAAGGATACAAAATAGAGTCAGAATTTTAGAAATTTAAGCTAAATAACCAAATAATTGAATAGTTGATAACTGAATGGCTGATAACTGAATTTAAAGCGAAGGACGCTGCAAGTTTGGTTAAAATTAGCTTAATTGCGAGTACTAAAAACCGAATGACAAAGCTATGTTAATAGCATAACAAGCTGTTAAACCATAGATAAAACTAATATATTTGGCCCATTACAACTTTGTACTTATAAATACCGTTTACGTATAAGCACTTTTGTATAATAAAAAAAACTTTTTCTTTTTAATTATTATTCTACTTAGATATAAAAAAAAATTTACCTATTAAAAATATAATAATGAACAAATAAAAATAACAGTAATAATCGGTGTTTAACAATACTTATTGATACATGTATTAAAGTGACATAAGGAAATAATCGCCAAAATGTTTTACGTTAATGATGTTGCTATTAACCTGTATTTACAAAAACTACTATCACGTATGTAGGTTATATTACACGCTAATGCAACATTTACATTTGAAATTACTGATTGTCTAAGAATTTAAACTGTACTAAAATTTATAAACCTAACAGATTACTAACTTTGTGATCTTTCAATCACAATGCGTTCTCCATATTGGTATTTTATTTTTGAAACTATACTCAAATGAATATTAATATATTTGGGAAACCCCCATTTTTCCTATTTAAGAAAATAAAAAATCCAGTTGGTTATACAGCAGTCATGTTCCATCCGGAACAATGGCCAAAGCCGATGCATACATCAACGTCCAGGAAGAAGAAAAGAATATAACATAAGCATATTTGGAGTATTTCACCGAAATTGACAGGCTATCTAGTGTAATTTGTTTATATTACCTTTTTTGAGATTGAAAAGTGGAAATCTAAGGCAGAAAGAATTTTCTGGAACCTTAGAGAAACAACGCTATAAGCATATATCAAAATGCTTACGGAACACCATTTTCCTTTGCGCAGCACATCGATGTAACGAGGCGGGCTACATATGAAGTTACCCGAGCGGAGGAATAAGGATCATAATACCAGATGCCCCAAAATTATAAATGATGTATAAGTAAAATTAGTTAATTCTAAAAATGCGATTAAAACATTATGCCGATATATGCCGTTATGCAGTTAAAATGTGTGATAGTACAACTAGAAAACAGGTACTGATCAAAATAGTGAGTTCAAATTGAAATAAAGAGAGACATTGAAGAAAAATACTATTTCAGTATGTCTGAATTTTTTGTGAAACTCATTTTAAAGTGAAAGTAAAACGCGTTTTACTTTCAAAACCTGGAGATGGAGGTTAATTATATATACAAAACATATATAATATAAACAAATTATTATGTCCCTTACCTAAACCTTTGGTAAGTAAACTTTTCTATTATTCCTAATATCTTGAGAACGGTAAATCCAATTTTCATAAATGAAATCACCAAAAGTTAAATCCACGACGGCTATATATAATTTATTACAGAACTTAATTTTTAGTCAGTGACTGAAAATGTTTCACCACGGAAATTAACGGCGTTAAATATGAAATGCTCTCTGGTTACTTACGGGTCACCGGGTAGTAAAAATACTGTATATATGAATAATTTTTTTGTTTAAAACTATCTTCAAGCCAACAAAATCAGTGACAAAATATTGATAAAGATAAGTCACCGTTTTAGGTTTTAAGATTCTGTTTTACTTCTAATAAGTAGAAGCCAGCAATTTTACAAATCTCGATCTGAAAAGTATTTTCTAATTACTTCCAATTTAATTGCAATAAGAATTTTTAATTCTAATCTTAAAAAGTACCTTCTTATTATAATTAATTAGGTATAACCTAAATTATAAAGCTATAAATTAGGTTAGATGTTTAATAAGTGAATTTTATAAACGGTTGTAAATAAATATTTTGTTGTATAATTGATTAGTTTTGTCACAAAGTAATCTATTTATTTATAATATTTCGTATTTTCAGAGATAAAAATAGTAAAATAAATGTGATGCTACTTAGAAATATGAATAAAATTAGCATTCTACGAAAATAAAAGAAAAAGGGAATGTAATATTTAACTGGTGAAATCAAGTAACAAGGGTAAATATCTGGATACTCTTTGTAATTAAGAAAAAATAATAAATGTTTGAATTAAAAACAAAAAATATATATATTTAAAAAAATTTCAATTTTAATTTAAAAATTAAAAGATAAAATAATTTATTATTAGAAAGGTTATGAACACGTTATATATATCACTATTTCCTAAAATGTTTTATGACCTCTGATTCAGGTCAGTCATTCAAAATCCAAATTTTAATCCGTAGGTGCAGTTTAAAATCTTACACCACAATAATATCTGTCTAGCTCAACACTGGGTTCAAATGGCTGGACGATTTCTTATCCATTTTAATATATTTGTAGTTCGTCCTATTCCGCGACGAAAAGAGTCAAACATTGTAGTTCTTCTGCGGAGAATTCCAGAATCTCAGACACTGAGCTCAGATCTCTGAAGTAATGAAAACTCACAACTGAAAAAAAGATATCATCCTATTTTCGAAGTAATACAGGGTCATTCACAGGAGCCGGATGTTTTTAAAATAATCATAAAAAATTAAATATTTACTTAAAAAGTTTTATTGGTACTGAAACACTTGTTTAAATCAAAGCATTTTTTACTTACTCATGAACGAAAACTTATGTCCGGCAAGTGATGTCCATTTTGAGCAATTCATTGTTGTAGCCTTTCACGGTAACTGGCCTCAATTCTTTGCAGCATGTCTACATCAATCTGGGTGACGTGATGACGAATTGCGATCTTTAGGTCCTCCAATATACGCGGTTTATTGCCGTACACACGCGATTTCAGAAACCCCGCAGAAAAAAATCACAACTACTGAAGTCGGGGGACCGAGGGTTCCAAGGAATGTCGCCGAATCTGGAAACGATCCGTCCTGGAAACAAGTTACGGAGAACAGCCATCGTTGCCCTCGCTGTGTGCGATGTAGCTCCATCCTGCTGGAATAACACATTTTGAAAATCGATTCCCCGGTTTCGTAACTCAGGGATGAAAAACATATTCAACATCGCAATGTAACGATCAGCTGTTACAGTTACGGCAGCGTCATTTTCTTCAAAATAATATCGTCCAATAACACCGACTTTTCTTATTGCACACCAGACAGTCAGTCACCTTTGAGCTATGAAGTGGTGTCTCGTGAAGCTGATGTGGGTTTCTTTCTGCCCAATACCAGCAATTCTGTTTGTTGACGAAGCCATTCAGATGAAAATGGGCTTCGTCACTCATTGACCATAACAAATATTCATTTTCTTCAAAAATGGTAAGCATTTTTCGACAAAATTGTAATCGCTGCGTGAAATCTTGCTCATTAACTGCTGCACAACGGCTATCTTGTAAGGATGGAAATGCAGATCTGTATGCAGAATTCGTCTTACCGTACTTGTGCTCATTTGAAGCGCTGCTGAATGCCTCTGAATAGAGCGGCGTGGGCTTCTGACAATGGCTTCCCTTACTCGTTCGATGTTTTCTGGAGTGGTAGCAGTTCATCGGAGACCCGGTGGTTTTTTCTTCAATATTGAACCACTTGTTCGAAGGTTGTTTACCCATCGCAATATTGTGTTACGAGAAGGGACACTTGCATTACGATGGATATTAAACTGACGGCGGAAATCTCCCTGAACAGCAGTTACGAATTCGTCATTTCGCACAAAACTGTCATACGCGTACAGGCGTTGGTCTAGCGTCCACGGATCCATCTCAACGACCAAAATGTAAATGCTATGAACAAAGAAAACGTCAGACACCAGCCACCTGACCCTCCCCCCACGAACGCCCGAGTACAACCCACTTCAAAAATATCCGGTTCCCGTGAATGACCCTGTATATTCAAACACATAATTTGTGAATACTTGATATCAGTATACAAATAACGCTATTTTACGTAAACGTTTTCTGCCAACACACACCTGTTCATTAATTGCAAATTAGATTAGTGAACTAGAAAGAAGGGTACTGTTTTTCTTAAAAATAATCATTCATGTTGCTTGTTCTCCTCCACTTTACGTTAATTTATACTTAAATTTTTAATTGTAGTTAAGTTTTATAATAGTGTACTTGTTTTTAATTATTTGATGCGGTTTAGAACCTCTCGTTAACTCAGATTAAGAAATTGAAATTATTGTGATATGAAAGGTAAGCTTCGTGCTTTGAACAAGGTATGTTCACTCAGAAAAGTTCTTGAAAGCTAGGGAAGTGAACGTGAAACAAGATGTAAAGGAAAATTATTCAGCCAAGGAAGAGCAATCTTAAGAATTGTAAAGTATCAATCTGTACCGGATAAACCTACCTATATTAACCTATATTAAGAAACAGCTGTACAGAGGAAAGAAAACAACTGCGAAATAGTTATATCCGAAACATTCATATAATAGAAATCGTAGAAACTGGAATATTAAATTATAACTTGGATTTATCAATTTAGGAAAGAACTTTGTACTTGGCAACAAATCTTGTATCTTGTAGTTAAAGGCAAAGGCGATTAGAAGTCAAACTACATACTAAGATGTTACGAATGTCCGGTGGAATTAATTTTCTTTTAACAGAAAATCGAAGGTAAAAACCTACCTTTGCGTCATTTAAAGAAAGGGTGTTCTTAGAGCCTCAAAAACTTATTTTTATAAATGAAACATTCAAAAAATAATAGCTATTAATTTCCTCATATATACATGATGCATCCTAGGGAAGAGCGAATTTTGAAACCAAAGCAGTGCCTATATTTTTACAGTTATCTCTAACAACAGAAAGGAACATTATTAACGACAATTTCGATTAAATTGAAAGAAATACCGGACTGATATCCTGAAACGGTGAACACCAATTTATTTCGTCTATTTATTCGTAAATCGCTTGATAAAAATGTTTTTATCATAGTTAATATTCATGGTTGATTTTTTTCATTTTAGTCAGAATGCTAAGGAAAATTTGATAAATCTTTTTCACCATTTCTTGTAATAAAGATGAAGAAAATAAGAGTCCGAATATGTGGCTCATTGACTTTTTTCAAATCAATGAGTATCAAAGAAGGATGGATTCATATAAACGAAGAAACTTCTTTTGAGGAAATAAAGTTCTTCAATTAGTGTGTTTAGAAAATCCTGTAATGCCTAAATAGTTATGGAACTGGTGAAACTTACTGCTTAAATAATGAAGTGGAAGTTGGAATTTTAACCATAAAATTAGTACTCGGCTAGACAAACCAATCCAAGAAGAGCCAAATTCATAAAATATTTTAAGATGGAAGCAGAAAGGTCAAATGGAATACGTACTAAAATGAAAATAAATTTGAAAGGAATAACGGGGAAGAAGAGATATATTTTGTGGAACGAAGGAACGCAAAATACGTAAAAGAAAAAAAAGGGTGTATTTATTTTGACGATGTTCCTAAATTTTTAGAATTCTCTTATTTCTGACAATTATCTAAAGAAATTTTATAATTATATTTTTAGTTTTCCTAATGTACGTTGCACTCTGTCAAATACGAGGATTATTTTTTTCAAGGTCCGATCGGTCGCGAAATAAAAACCCGCGCAAAAATCGGATGAACCTTTGCGCATATGTGTTACGCTGCGTCTCTAGTATGGCCTTCAATCACGCGCGTCTTTTCGTTTAGTTCTGAACACACAGCTAGCACGTAAACAACAATGGCATCTCCCGCCGAGTGTGAAGTGAGTGCAGTAATTCGATTTCTTCAGGCTGAGTGGTGTAATGCAGCTGAAATTCATCGACGAATAAGTAATGTGTATGGTGAAACTTCAATGAGTGACAGCAAAGTGCGTCAGTGGTGCAGGAAATTTAAACCAGGACGTACATATATGTTCATGATGCAGGCGGTCAGGGAAGGAAGCGAGTGTCAACCGATGATCTCGTTGAGCGAGTGGATGAGGCAATTCGAGAAAATTGTCGGTTCACAATTTCTGTATTGAGTGATTCATTTCCTGAAATTTCAAGGTCAGCTCTCTACACCATTGTGAGTGAGAAACCTTAGTACCACAAACTGTGTGCGAGATGGGTTCCCAAGATGCTGTCCGACCATCACAAAACAATGAGAATGGACGCCTCTCTAACGTTTCTCCAGCGCTACCACAATGAAGGAGAAGATTTTTTGAACAAAATTGACACAGGGGACGAGACACGGGTCCACTTTGAAACTGAAGAAACAAAAGAACAATCCAAACAGTGGATGCATTCTCATTCTGCCAGTAAACCAAAAAAACAAAAGAACAATCCAAACAGTGGATGCATTCTCCCAGTAAACCCAAGAAATTCAAGCGAACCTTTTCCAACAGAAAGTGTACGGCTTCTGTGTTCTGGGACCGGAATGGAGTTCTCTTGGTGGAATTCATGGAACGTGGCACGACCATCACTGCAGCCTCATACTCTGTGACTCTTCAACGTCTACGAAGGGCAATTGAGAATAAGCAGAGAGGAATGTTGTCATCAGGCATTGTCTTTCTCCATAACAATGCTTGGCCGCACACTGCAGCTGTAACAAAGAAGCTCCTGCAGCGTTTTCGTTGGGAAGTGTTTGATCACCCACCATACAGCCCGGACTTGACTCCATTCGATTTTCACCTCTTTGCTCGCATGAAACGCTGGCTAGGAGGATAACATTTTGGCACAGACATCGAGTTGCAGACCACCGTAGAAAAATGGCTGAAAACACAGGCGGCTCCGTTCCATGACGAGAGTATTGGAAAGTTGGTACCAGGCTACGACAAACGTCGAAATCGGAGTGGCGACTATGTAGAGAAATAGCGTAACTATGTAAGTACTTGTTACAAATAAAAATTTTTTTATTTTCACTGTGGTTTTAATTTCGTGACCGATCAGACCTTGAAAAAAAACAACCCTCGTAGTAAACAATAAGCAAGTCTTCACGGACCAATGACATGAGGATGATATGTATGTCATGTAAATAAGGTACAGTCTTGTACAGATTCAGGCCATTCCTGAGATGTGTGGTTAATTTAGGCCCAACCACCAAAGTACACCCAGTATCCACAGTTCAGTGTTCAAATCCGTATAAAAGCAACTAAAATTTACTAGTATTTGATCTCAGAACCTTCAACCTCGAAAATCAGCTGTTAAACAACTGATTTGCAACGAGTTAAATGAGAAAGTCAAATAAGAGTATAAAAACGAAGATTTAAAAAATTAAGAAAAAATCTTAAATAATTTTAAAAGATAAAACTGAACAGAAAAATGGACGTCAAAAAGTAAAACAAATCTTAAAACACATAAAATATATTTAAATGAAACAAACATTAATAAATCGGTTGTAATCATAAATTACACAAATGATTAATAGTAATGTAATTATTAAACGTTGGTGATTACTTTTAATAGAAATTGCATCGGGGTTGAAGAAACTATCATTATTTACTAATACTCTACGCAATTAATTATTAAAAATTCATTTGAGAAGATAGTTTCACAGTATAAAAGTAATATTTTAAAACCATTTTATAATATATTTTTTCCTACAACTAATTTAATCTTTTTTAAGACCGTAAGAAAATAATGCAATGTATAAATTCCTTAACTACTTAGAAATTAAGCTTATTAATAATAGAGTAAAGATGTTAAGAGATTATATTAATAGTACGAATTTATAAAACTATTAAATTATAAATTAATTTATAAGTTTTTTTTTTTTTTGTGGCAAAGTATACAAGAAACTGATTAACGATAGGAATGAGAAAGTAAAAAAAAAATAGTTCATATCTACACTATTATATAAAGAGGAAGAGGGTTGTTTTTGTTCGGGATAAAAAACTATCCGATTTATCGCTACTAAATTTTTACCCACGTTTCTTGGCATAGCTGATAAGGTTTTTGAATCTATTTCATCTTGGAAAAAGAAATGTATATATATGTAGTAGTGGATGTTTGCCGATTAAAGCAAAAATTTTATGAATTGAATTAATGAGGTGTGAACTGTGAGTGTCTATTACTGTGTGAGCTGGGTTTGAACTGATTGATTGTGAACATCTAAAACGGAATTTCTTGATTTTGTGAGTTTCATTCCGAAATTCAAAAATTATTTTTGAAACCCTGTTACTTTTCTAATTCCTTGGTAAGAAACGAAATCAATTTGATTTTTGGTGAATGTACTCTTCATGTCACGAAACTAATTTCTAGATTTTTTAAATTCGACCTTGAAGTGCGATGAAGAAAGGTAAAAAGAGTATTGAACAATGATTGTAAATTTTCCCAAACCGAGATATTCAGAAATTTTGGGCTTGCAAATACTCTTCAGATAAATATTTAAAAACCATTTTCGGGTTTTGCTTTAATTCGATTTTTTTAAGAGGTGCTAAGGTATACGCACTGTGGCTCAACCACCACAGCCACTGTCACCGTTACTCTATGTGTGACTGGCTGCAACTGCCTCCGGTTTCTTGGCTAATAAACATAAATTAAAAAGATTGACCGCTACGAGAAACACAAGTAACTATTTAGCTTGGGTGAAGCTGCGACGGGGAGCTAGTAGTTTAATAAATACAAATTATTAACATTTTATACCTTGTAAAACGATACTTTTCCTGTTATCGAACAATAATAAATGTATTACAATCGGTAACAGGAAAATAATATTTTCTGTTTAGTAACAAACGCACACTTACCTGATTTGATACATAAAAAAAGATGAAATCCGAATTTAAAACCATTTAATTTATCAGAATAAATTCGAAAACTTTTATTCATCACTAGTGAAACTTGTTTTGCTTTTAATGTAACGACATTCAATACGTGCTATAAACGTTCTACTATTTATTAGCTTTTTTTAAGAGTTATTAGCTTTCTCCCTGAGATGAATAGAGTGACGTTATCACTAAACTGAATATCACCTGTATTTCAGCGTGCATAATCTGATGAAGATAACAATATATATTATATTATATTAAGCTCAGTGAAGTTGCCAGTGAAAAACTGGCTCGCTACTCGTTTTCCATAATATACTTCATATGAAATGCTTATTATTTTTGGTTATAAGGACGTTATATCTTATTATAAGACGTATTAGAATTTATTACTGTAACTGTTGTTTGTCATTGTACCTAACTGTACATTTTGCCCCTCGGTGTATTGAGAGGATTGGATTTTTTACCTCTCAGTGCAATTCATCGCACCATAGAGGTACTGCAATTATCAATAACGGTATAATTTTCAATATTATTACATCTTTATTTTCGTGTTATTAGTGTATTGTTTATATTAATATTTAATTGTAGATATTTTACAATAGTTCTTTTTCTAAATGTACAATATGTTCTTAAGAAAGAAAATACAGTCAAGAAGAACTTTTTTTTTTTTGTTTGGGGGCGAAAAACGCCTGTGCGTTATCATCACCCGGAATTTTCTTTAATAAAAAGGTAAAATAACGCTAAAATAATAAAACTAAATAAGTTTCAAAATTAATATAAATTATTTTAATTTAAAATTGATTAAAACAAAAGTTAAAAAGTGAAATATAACTCAAAACTAATATCGCAGACGGAGTCTTTAAAATATAAAAGCTAAAATAATCGAAAAACGAAACTACATAAAACTTAACTAATTTTGACAGGGAGTGCAAAAGGCTTCCTACTCAGGTGATAAAATTAAAGACATAGAACAAAAAAAATAAAAATTGAAAGTAAAGGAAAAAATTATCAAAAAACTCTTCTAGCATAAAAAAATATATATGGTAATATTAAATATTTTACAGTAAACTAGTACTACGCAAAAACAGAAACATGCGGTTTAAAATTTTGTTATCATTGTAACAGATACCACGGATGTTTCTGGGTAGATTAAATTTACAACGCTACGCCGCATAACATATGCAGTCTATGAGAATGTGGTGTACAGTCATGCTGCAGTTGCATCGCGTGCATAGGGGTGCTTGTGTTCCTGACATTAGGTACTCGTGTGTGATCCTCGTATATCCTATCCATAATCAGCAGAGGAATACTTCTTTCACGTCGAGATTTTCTGCAAGAGGAGACCCATGGCAACACTGAATCTTTAATCCGTCGGAGTTTAATATTGACGGTAGTCGCCCAGTCACTTTGCGACCTTGCCCTCAGTGATTGTTTTACACGATTAATAAAATCCGGTGGTGAAAGGAGGTTGAATACAGGCTTCTTTGGCAGCATAATCTGCTTGTTCATTACCTGGAATCCCTACGTGGCTAGGGACCCAGCAAACACTTACTTCTGTGTTGCGATTACCTAACTCAGCGATTGCTTCGTAAATTTCAATGACGACAGAATGTTTGGAATAAAAGTTTTCTAACGCCTGGAGAGTACTACACGAGTCACTGCAAATAAGAATATTTCTATATTTAGGGTTTTAGATAACAAAATCTTCAACAAATAGAGAACATGAGACAGGTGCCTGTACACAATTGGTAATACTGTTTATGGCTACGCAAAATAAGGTGGCACTTAATACACTACCTTGAGGTACTCCACTCTCCAAGACGACACGATCTGAATGGGAATCGTCTACACTAACACGAATCGTTCGGTGATTTAAGAATCCCCGGATAAAAGCAAGCATATTGCCTTGATTCCCCATATCTTGAGTATGTTGAGAATACCACGTCGCCAGGCTGTGTCGTACGCCATTTTTATATCGAAGAAGATAGCAACGAGGTGCTGGCAGTTTTTGGAAGGCGTTTTCTATGTTTGTTTCCATTGACACTAAATGGTCACTAGAAGATCGTCCCTGTCGGAAACCACACTGCTCCGAAGACAGAAAGCCATGTTTCTCCAAGTACCATGTAAACCTGCGGTTTACCATTCTCTCCATTACTTTACATAAAACGCTTATTAAAGAAATAGGGCGGTAGCTTGAGGAGTCTGTTTTGTCTTTACCAGGCTTCAGTACTGGTATAATAAATGCTTCTGACCAGCCGGGCGGAAAGACTTGTTCGGAGAATAAACCATTGTAAATATTCAAAAGATGTTGTAATACTGAGTTAGGAAGGTGTGAAAGCATACCAAGGCGAACGTTGTCTGGTCCAGGGGAAGTGTCACGTGAGTTCTTAAGCGCATGTAACAATTACTTAAATACGAATGAAGTGTTTAATTCACCAACCGAATCACCAATGTTTAACGACAATATTTCTATCTGTAATTTGTACCTTTGAAAATCGTTATTATATGATGAAGTGAGAGACACCGAGCGGAAAGAATTTGCTAAAGCATTTGCTACAGCCAAATATGATGAAAGGAGTTCTGCTTCATCAATAAGACCGAGAATGTATTGGCTCGGTGATCCGAAAATTGTATGGATTTTATTCCACACAGTAGACGTGGGAGTAGTGCGTGAGATGGTGTTCACATATATCGTCCGTGAACTCCTCTTAGTTCAAAAAAACCCGACGACATACCGCTCTAGCCTGCGGTACAAATTTAGATGTTCAGTTGCAGGTCTATTATTAAATTTTCGTAGTGCTCGCCGTCGATCCTTAATAGCACATTTGCAATCATCATTCCACCATGGAACCGAAGGACGTTTAGGATTACCCGATATTTGTAGGATATATCTGCTGGCAGTCTCAAATACCATGGATGTAAAAGAGGAACATTGCTCGAGGATGTTCGCACCATCGTCATACTGCGATTGGAAGGCTTTATGGTATCCATTCCAATCCGCCCTTTCAATAACCTATTTCCGTGGTCTTCTCTTAATCTCGTGGTTCACACCGAAACCAATAATAATTGGTTTGTGATCACTGCCGTGAAAGTCTTCACAAACAGACCGATCAAGATGAGGGAATAAATTCGGTGAGCATACGGAGAGATCGATGTTAGACATAGTACCAGATGATAAAGACATGAACGTGTGAGACCCATTATTCAGCAAACAAAGGTCTAAGTTTTGTCTCACACTGTGTACTATATTTTCTCGAGTGGAGCAGAAGGTCCAGCCCCAGGAAACATGGTGGGCATTGAAGTCTCCTACTATTAACGATGGAGATGGTATTTGTGTGAGGAGATTTGAGATATCAAGAGCACTGAACTCAGTGTTCAGTAAGACGTACAGATTGCAGATATGCAACTTGAAGAGGACAGAGATCTTTACTGCAACAGCAGGAACGAGAGTTGTCAGTTGAATCCTTGTAGCCGACACTTCATCCTTCATGAAAATAGCCACTCCACCATTCTCTCTACTGTCTACTATACAGTCGTATCTCACACAGAAGTATCCTCTGAGTGCTATTGGGTCATGTTGTAGAAAATGAGATTCCTGGAAACACACAATTATTGGATCGTGTACGTTTGCTAGTACTCCAATATCTTCAATGCGGGACCGAAGACCTCTAACATTCCAATGAATTATTTTCATTAGGGCAAAACAATTTAAACAAATAATAACAAAATAAAATAAATATAATTAGGAAACCGTATAAAATTTTGTTGTATGTGATCCGGTTTTTCTTTTTTGTATTCTTTATTTTAGATAACTCCGACGCCCTTGCATCGGGAGGTTCTTCAACCATATCCTCCAGTATATGAGGTGATGGTGGAGGAGATTTATTAGAATGGGATGCTGCTATTGACATTCCAGAGGGAGTGGTTATGTGGGTTCCCTTTACGGTGAGCTTATTAGTTGGCTTACCGCCAGGTGTGATAGTCTCTGCCCGTGACGGTAGGACTTTGAGAACAGGAACTTTCGTATGGATTACACTGTTGGATTCATTAACTGCGAAGTAAGACTTTTTATTCATCTTTGTCAGCTCTGAAATAGTGGCTGTAAGTGAAGCAACATGATCAGAAAGTATCTGAACGAGTTTTTTTAGTTCGTTACAGGATCCGCACTGCTGATTATTAACATTTGTAAGAGTTTGTTTTGACGTAGCGGTGGCAAAAGATACATCTGGCTTAACCAGGTTCTGTGAGTTAATTATTTTTCTATATTCCTTGCGTGCAGCCGGGAAAGATAGCTTCTGATCAGTAAAGATTTTGAGAATAGCCTTTTCTTCTTTAAAGATTGGGCAATCTCGGGAGCGGGCTGTATGTGAACCACTGCAGTTCGCACATTTTTCATTTTCCTCGCAGTTAGTGACATTGTGACTTTCGTTGGCATATCGAGCACAGATCTCCGTTCTCGAGCAAGATATTGTAGTGTGACCATACCCTTGGCATCTGAAACATCGCCGTGGGTTGGGTATGAATGGTCGTACCCGAACCGAGAGGTCACCGACGTTAATCTTCTCTGGTGGAACATGAAGACTGACTGTCAGTATAAGAGACGGTGTTGGTTTTTCTGTTCCGTTCTGCTGTCTCATTATACGTTTCACTTCTACGATACCTTGAGCACGATGTTCATCAGCAATTTCACTTAAATCCATTTCTAGAAGGTCGCGATAAAGACGTACCCCTCGGCTGGAATTTAAGGTCTTGTGCATGTCGTACTTATGTTTATGCCGCCCATATTGGTGAGACGTAACAGAGAGCGACTCTGTTCATCATTAAATGTTTCCACCAGAATTGTTCCATCACGTAATTTCCTAATGTTCTTCGGAGAACCAATACAACCGGTGACTCATTTGTTAATCAGGAAAGGTGAGATCTTTTGAAGGGAGCCACCTTCCTGATTACTTCGAAGAACAACAAAGCGAACATTCTTACACCTGACATTTCCTTTTCGGCTGCTGTAGCAAGATTATCCTCGTCAGACGAAGCTGACCGAGGCCTTTTCACTAGACTTAAATTGGTGGTTTTTTCAGATAGACCACCAACCATCATAGAATTTACTGAAGGAACTGAAATTTTGGTCCCACGAGTACCGGCGATATAATAGACCACTCCAGCAGAGCGCACGCGTACTGGAGCAAGAGCTAAATACAACTGGGTTTGCCCTGGTGCCCAGAGGACATCGTTCGAGACTCACTACGTAGAGACATTCACCCATCGGCACGATTGTTCCCACCTTGGGTTACGGTTGCGTTTCGTAAGATGTCGCATCACCACCAAGTGTAAATGTAAGAGAAAATTGTGTGGATGTTGTTGTGTAGCTGAGTATAGATTGTAATTTGTGTATTGTTCTTGGTGTAGTATATGTGTATAGTGTAAAGTATTCTGCAGCTCAGTGTGTAGTGGGAAGAAAAGCTGCAGAGGCTAGGTCAGTGGGGACGCAACCCCCAAAGAAGAACTAATTTACATATGACAACTAAACTAGTTAAAAAGAAGAAATGATACACGTACTTCCATGATCGAACACTGTTTTTTACCTTTTTTTTTTATTTATTATTTTGTTTTTAGCCTCCGGGACCACCGTTGGTATTCCTTATGATGATGAGATGAAATGAAAATCAGCAATGATTTTCATTGCTGATGATGAGATGAAATGAAAATTTTGTAGGGCGTCAAAATTCCATGACTGACCAGGATTTGAACCCGTACCTCCTGATTAACGGCCGAGACGCTATCACTCGCGCCACGAAGGCCGCCTTCATGATCGAATACTAAAAAATATTTTTAAAAAATCCTAATGGGTTTAATTTGTGTACTTTGCAGCTGCTAAAATCTAATTTCAAATACAAAACTTGAAACTTCAGACTACAATTATCAAAAAATATAAAGAAGTAATAATTGTAAAAAATTATTTTAGAACCTGATTAAATTTGTTTACTAATAAAGAAAATATTTGTAATAAATTGACTACTTATGTTAAGGTACTTCTCAGCTCTCTGAAAGTAAAAAATTTATCCTAGAAAAACAATTATTTTTATTTTCGTTTTTGTCTAATATATGCACATGTGTAAGAAGAATATGTGATGTTGCTTGCTTATGAATATTTCAGAAGTCTTCAGATATCTCATGTAGCTTTCTGTAGCTTTCCTGTACGCAGCCGTGTCCCTTGTTGGTGACATGTGAGTGAGGTGTATATTTCTGTATAGAGTAAGGTCGATCATACTGAGACATGTGGTTCATTGAATTCCGACCACCAACTTTATCCATCCGACCACCAACACCTTTATCCATGATGTAATATTCAAATCCTAATAAAATCATCTACCTTTATTAGTATCCGAATTTGATAACTCTCTATTTCGAAAATAGCTGATTTTACAACCACGAGTTTTACTACTAGACCAACCCGGCGTGATGGAATATTTGATAATTCATTTTGTTATTAAATTTCTTACTGACGAAATACTTTACAGTTTAATAGCACATGATCACCCCTTCAACAATATAGTCAAATCGAATACATTAATAATTTTAACGGAATTTTATTTAGAAATTATATTAAAACATTAAAAAGCAACTTTATTTTATTGGCCTTTAAAGTAAAACTAAAAATAATAAAATTGTTTTTAATAAATTACAAGAAATATCAAAAGTTACAGTTTATTATTATTATTATTTTTTAAGTAGGGTTGGGATGACTTGATTTTCCATCCTCTACAAACCCTTAATGAAAAGGGATTTTGTTAATAGAGACTCCCTCCTAATTCTTTTCCAGTCATTTTCATCTCAGAATGATAACAATAAAGCGACTTTATCATTGAGACATTAAGTCGATCTCCAGTATATCTCTTCGCCCAGCAAAACTCTTTAATTGCGTTACGCTTGACATAAAATGCCGATTAGGATCATTTTCTTATATTACGCATTAGTCACGCTGAACCGAAAATTTTATAATTTTATATTAGATAAATAAAACTGGCACTCTTTTATATATATATATATATATATATATATATATATATATATACATATCTAAAAGTGTACATTAAATTAAATAGCATAAAGTACACATATTTAAAACTATTGTAAATGAGAAAAGGCACTAAATAAATCCATTAGAAGTTTTGAATTTAATTCTCAGTTGTTACACATTCTTTTCTAAGTAAAGTTTTCCTTCCATCTGAAAAATTAATTCAAAAGTGCTGTGGTATTTTGTTTCTGAAATTTTATTTATAAATGATAAAAAAAATTAAATTTGTTTAAATTAATACACATTTTTATTGCAGTTTGTATTTAAATTTTTAAACAAAAATCCTTGAACTGTAACTTGCTATTTATCCTGGATAAAGATGCCTTGTTTTCCAGACAGCTGGTGGACAAGAAGTGCGGACCATACTGCGGTTCCTACAAGGGTAGATTCGCCTTTTTTATTAGCCTTTTTTTATCGATTTTCCTTACCCTGAATTCCTTTATTCCTACTTTTAATTCTGAAGATTCAGGTCATCTCTGATAAGGTACTGACAACGTCAAATCCTGTCGAGCCTGTATATGATTAGCAAGACGTAGAAGGGAAGGAGCTGTTTTTTGACTCCTATCCGGAATTCTTTTCATATCTGCAGGTACGATCATGCCGGAGATACATTAATACATACAAGTAAGTAAATTTTCAATTAAGATTATTGCAAGTAAATTATATCATTTAAATTTTTAATTTGTATGACATAATATATATTTTCTTAAAATGTTATATTTTGAAATTACCATAGTGTTTCATAAAAAATGAAGCACCATTAACTTAACAGTTTAAAAACTTATCAAATATTTGAATACTTGGTGCAGAGATGTATGTGTATGTTTATATGATATATTTAATGGGAATTTACGAAAAAATGAACTAAGAAATTAAAAATATAAAAAAAAAATTATGAAGAAGTTATTTAAAGCTCTTTTAATAATTGAATGAAGTATGTTCAACTTGCAAATTTTTTGTATCATATAACTTAGTAAGAATTGCTGCATTTATTTTTGAGTTATATCTAGGATTTTCGTCAATGAATGGTTTAGAATTCTATTTTTATACAAGAAAGTTTAAATTAAAGTATTCCAAAAAAATAATCTCTTTAATATTCTAATTTCTATTTAGGTTTCTATTTTTTTCCAGAAAAAATTAATTTATAAAAGTAATTTTATTCTACGCTTGAAATTTGTAGAAAATTTTTTAAGTTTTCTCAAAAAGGATATTCATTAAGATCACAGTCAACTAAACCAAATTTCGAATACTTTCAGAGTAATTCATGAAATTTACAACTACACAAGTCGCTTTGTAGTTTCGCCGATGAATTAATTCTTAAAATTGAATTGCTTTATAGTTACGCCAAAAAATAACGAAATTATGAAAAGTAACAATTACGCTACATAATTACGGTAAAATTCGACATTAATCTTACTTTATTTCTAGATCCTTCCTTTTTCAACAAAAGAAATCTCATTTCATTACAGTATTTTATTAAAAAAGTTATAAAAAACTAATGAAAAGTATCCTTTTTAAGTATTATTTAATTTAAATAGACTTCAGTTTGTTTTAAAACGGAAGTTTGTTTTATAATTCTACCTAAAGATTTAAAAATATATCCTCTTAACTGATAAACTAATCTTTCTGATTTTCCTCGCCAAAACTGTGTTTTTGGATAAAAATACAATCTCGTCTGGTAACGAGATATCCTTTTATCAGATATTTTTGAAGTAAAACCTATTTACTCTTTCGATGTTGTCTTAAAAATTAAAATATTGGAAAATGTTCATTTTTATAGGGTTAAATAAAAGATATTTATAATAAATAAAATTAACCATTATTAAAATACTAAAATTTGGTATTTGAAATACAAATGTTCTTTTAAATAAGTGTTATAGTAGATGCCTGTAAAGAGGAAAATAAAGTGCGATTAAGAATTATGTAATAATCAAAAGCAGCTGTAAGCTTAAACTTCTGTAGAGTATTAATTCAAACAAGGTATATATTTTTATTAAGCAAGGCGCTACATAAGCAAGGCGCGGTATATTATTTCATACTGTTTTAAGTTTGAGTTAAAGTAATATCTCTAAAAGTTATTTTATTTTAGTTTTTCCACATATTTTTTTTTTTTAAGAAAAATTTCAGTAATAAAATCATATTTTCGGTTAACAGAAATGTTAACTAGGGGAAAAAGTAGGCAACATAATTTTTTAAAGTGTTTTTGAAGCCAGCTATCTATTAAATTTCACCGACAAATATATAAGATTGACTGATAGGATGATATTGAGATAAAGAATCGATTTTAGTAAATTAGTTTGTCGTATATGTTTATTTACACTAAAAAGAAGTAAATAATGTATCATTGTGAAACGAAAGTATGAAAAATTAAAAATTTGCAAATATTCTTCTTTTTTATATTATAAAAAATAAAAAGGGAAAACAAACGGATGTTTATAAGAAACATTACTTAGATAAGATTATCATTATAAATATATTTATTGCAAAAATATAAGTACTAATTATGACAATTTGGATATCGTATATAATGGTACATAGGTTTAGTATTAATTAGCGTATAATTTTTCCATTCGGTTGATTTATTAGCTAAAGCACTATTCACTTCTTTTCTAAATAAATCACCAAGTTAATAAGGCAGTTAATATTACCTATTTAAGTGCTCTATTAGCGGCTAACAACTTATCTTCTATCATTACCGTTGTCCTATTTCAGTATTGTTTTTCGTTATATAATATTTTCTTTAATGTATCGTTTTATTCGTGGATTCTAACAGAAAGGCTAAAGGTATTAAGAAGGTAAGGAATTAACACTTTTCATTTGTGTCTGTGTGTGCGATCGCACACATATACGTGTCAGTGAGTGACTGTAGTTTGGATCAACGTACCATTCCTATAGATTCACGCTGATGTATAGTATCATACGATGTGAAAAATCAAAATGGAACTTCTTTAGGCCTCTATTTTACATAATTTTTTAGTAATAAATAACCTTAATTTCATATTTAAGAAAAATTCTTTTCGTTTTAGCTCTCTTAACATTTCGTAAGTTCCGTGTACTAACATCAGAGCTACATTAAATTCAGTTTAAACCTTTGCCACAAACTCGCACGGATATACAGATTATTTACCGACAAATCTAAACAAAGAGGTAGATACTTGAGACTTCTGGAGGTGAGCGGATCTTTATCTTCTTTACGATTGATACATTCTTTGTTAATCTTTGTTTTAATTTGCAATTAGTAAATAAAAAACGTATTCCACTCTGTACTGATTAACTACTTTTATACTAGGGTTAGTATTTGAGTTCTATTCTTAATGCTTTAAATATAAAGCATTAAACTTACTAAATTAATACTTACTAAATTACTAAATATAATCAGGTAATAACCTGATTATTGTTAGTAGGCCTACAAGGTGGTTTAAACCGCACAATGAAGCAAATTTGTTAAATTTGCTTATATTATTTACATAAATTATAATTTAGTTTAATATGTAAAACTCTTAAAGTTACTGTAGTTTGAGCTTTAATATTTTATTATCGTTACTATTATTTCGATTATATTAAAGTAACTACTACATTAAATAATAACAATTGTTGCAATTAATAAATTAAGTAACCAACCAGTTTATTTACGATGGTGTTCATGAAGGTCGGTGTTGAAGATTATTCAAAATATTATATTTTTGTTGAAAAAAGGAAAATATTTATTTAACTCAAATTTGATTTTACTTCAGAAGATCGCAGGATAGCTGAAAATATTATGATGAAAATAAATACTACTTCTATTGTGACTTTAAACAGTAAAAACAGGTGATGCAACCCTAGTACTTAAAAGTCTTAGAAAAAAGTATTTATAAACAAACATTTTAACTGAAATCAACACAATCAAAAACTTTAAAGAAATATTACCAGTCATATTACCACTTAGAATCTAACGTCATTTTTAACTCGATTGACGCAATATTAAGATGACAAATTGTGTCAAATATAAAATAAAATAATAAAGTTTGTGTAAATTGAATATTTTTTGTTATTGTAAATAAATTAAATGTTAACTTTTTATTGATCCTGGAATCCATAAAATATGTCATCTACTGAATTAAAGAAACATTATAAGTTAATTTTAATCGAATTAATGCGAGAATAAACACAATTAATCGTAGATTAGCCTTAAATTATCCAAACTACTTGCATTTTTATTAAAATAATAAAATTTTAATTAATTTCTCTGAGTATGAAATTTGAGTTACATAAATAAATTAAATGTATATATATTCGGTAATTCAGAACATATAAATACTTTGATGTACTACTATTTTAACTAACTTTTAAGATAAGAAATCTCAATAAAAATTACGAAAACACATTGAAACAAATTTGCGATGTTTTGGAAACAAATTGCGAACACTTTATAGGTTAAGCCAACAAAGGATGAACAACTGGTATGTTTAAAAACCAAGTTTTTATATCTTTTCCATTAATTACATAAAGCATTATGATTAATTACGAAATATTTCCGAATAAAATCATCCATCGATTTTCAAAGTATCATCGACCATTCAGAATGTTATAATAAAATAATATAAACCAGTTAAGAACTGTCTGTAAGATATTTCTTCCTCCTTGAATTAATATTATAATCATGTTTTTATTGTTATAATGTCTGTCAATGAATTTCTTACAGCAAATTTTTAATTTGCAAAACCGTTTCCTAGGTAAAAAATAATAAACTGTAAAAAAATAAAAATTGGGAACAAGTTGCATAATTTTCCAGACTTTATGGGAGAATTTTCCCTACCCTATTAAAAGAATTATTTTTGTATCAAAAACTTTTCGGCAGAAATGTTTCGTTCCTAGAAATCACTTAACCACATTTCAAGTGCGTGTATTAAGTTTGAAGATTTAAGCATGATTGAAATTCGTTATTTTCTCTATTTCTTTTGAAATACTTATCAAATTAGTAATTCTACACAAATACTTATGTGTTAAATTAAAATATGATTAGTTAAAACCAGCTCTGATTGAAATTGATGAATTTGACATATTTGGGGAAGGTTTTTTTTTTAAAACACTTTTCAAAACTATTACTTATATCTAAAACACAATTTTTTTTTTCTTAATAGCAATTACAATTACAATCGGCTCTCCTGCGTAGCCATAAGTAAATTTACCTATAAAAGCACGTGATAAGAAGGTCCTTAAGGAACCCCCAAAATAAATAATATACAATAAATAGTTGCAAGCAAACTTAAAGTCAAATATGAAATTTCAAGCTCAGTCATAAATCACAAACCATTAATTTCAGCACCATATAGTCCACAACACAAACATTAATAACAAATAAAAAAGAAAAAGAAAGAGAAGTAACAAGAAATTAGATATGACACCACTAAACTTGACGGTGTTAGATTCCAAACTATTACGCAGACCCTAAGTCGAGTACATGGGCTCGTTTCAACCGTCGGACGTCCCTGCTGTTATCGAGTAGATTAATTGTAAAGTGGTTTACATGATTCTCAAGCCTCTGCAGGTGTTTGACATTGCGTTGTTGTGCAATCTCACGAACTGATGAGAGCTCCAGATAATTGTGAATCTCATCATCCCGTGTGAACCACGGAGCTTCGGCAATTACCCTCGCTACTTTGTTCTAAAATCGTTGTATAATTCCACATTACTAGTACTAGACGTTCCCCACAATTCTACACCGTACGTTCAGATTGGGCGCAGGATAGCCTTATAAATTAAGATATTGTTGGATAACGTGAGGCCTGAGTTCCTCCGTAGCAGCCAATGAAGTTCCCTGTACCTTGCGTTTAGTTGCTTCCTCTTCATCCTCAAGTGACACTTCCAGGTCAAACGCCGATCCAGGTGAAGTCCCAGATACCGCACAGTCTCCGTTTGCGGGATCAAAACACCATCGAAGTACACACCGGGACAGTCACCTCTCCGCATGGCAAATGTGACGTGCCTCGACTTACCTTGATTAACCTTAATCCTCCACTTTTTAATCTTTTTAATCCTCCACATGCAAACACGATCCAGCGCCATTTGTAGTTTCTATGAGGCTAGTCCAGGATTTTCGCTAACGGCCAGGAAATCAGTGTCACCAGCGAACGTGGCGACGATGAAATCATCCATGACCGAAAACTCAATGAAGGAAAACATTTGCCCTCCATTTTTTTCGAGATACGATACCAAAACCTTTATTTCTCTCTACTCCCTCGGAGAATTAAAAAATAAATCAATAGTGTGTATATGCCACATATAGAAGCCATTTTATCAAATTTCAAACTTTTAAGTCGACCAGATAGAGCATGTGACTGAATTTGGTTATCCTTCACACACATTTTGAAAAACTGGTCAAAATGATGTATAAAACACATTTTATTAGTTCAAAATAGAATTAGTAAAACACACTACTGATTGAAATTGATATATTTTAGGAAAGGGATGGCATTGTGTCAATTTTTTCATATTTACTCTGATTTAACTATTAATATACTGTAGCTTTTTTTAAACAGATTTACTAATTGTTAATAATAGTATAAAAAGTTTCTTCGAGATGTAAGGATTCTAAAATATACTACATACAGTTGACTATTTAATTACAGTAGATTTAATAAAATCCAACCTTGATTAAAAGTCGTATGCTTGAGGGAAAGGGGTGGTTACTTTATTTGTTTTATTGTTAGTATCAAAACAAGGTAATAAAAAATTTTACTCTTCGGGTATTTTTATATGCCTTGTCCTACCACCTTTTCTCTCTAACCCTCATCGAATTTTTCAAAAGTTAATAGAATCAATGAATATAGAAATCATTCTAAAATATTTAAAATTTCTACATTAACCGGTTCCTGTGATGTTAGGCGAAGTAGTGGTCAACATATATACATATTTTCTAGGCGGAGTTTTATGTTTGTTTTGAGTTTTGTACCGACTATTTAATGATCTCATGTAAGAATCTGTATTGAGATTTCAACTTAATATCTGTACCTGTAGTATGATATGACGTATGCTGTGTGTGTGGGCGATCTCCCCCTACCTCATGGAATGCGTTATTAGCTATGCCAGATAGGGTGAATAGCCAGGGGTGGAAGTTTAGTCGGTAGTGCGCAGGTATACATACGCTCTTCCTAAAACCTAGCGGGACCTGTTATCTACTCCGATACTGTTTCGGCGTCTGTAAAAAGGATTCCACACCTCTACAAAAAAAAAAAATAAATAAAACTGCTTTAGGTATAATAAATATTTTGATGTGCCATTTTTGATACGACTGGGTTAAAAATATTCGTACCCTGTACTCTTTAATAGAGAATAAAATTAGATATTTTATAACATAAATTAATTATAGCCTTTCTTCTAAAACATGCTGAATCCCAAGATCTTTTGAAAATATTTCATCTCTTATGCTCCTGTAGTTTATATATTTAATAAGTTATGAACAGTTTATACTAATATTTTTTGACTACATGTTTTTCTTGTTTTTACCGAAGTATAAATGTAGAATTAGAAAAACTGTAGTGAAATCTCTACTTAGATTCTATTAACATAAAAAGAATTATCGATTAAAACGATCAAATTATGATTTTATTAAATAATAGGTATTTAAAATTTCCTACAAGACTATACTAATTTGTCATATTGGGCGTTAGAAAAGGCAAAGTACATTTCATAAATTTAACAGTAATTATGCCTGAAAATTTTAATAGATTTTTAACAGTCTCATTGAGTTGCTAAGTAGTCGCTTACCTAAAGTATTAAAAAAAAATCAGGAGAAACCCCACCCCTATGCACACGATGCAACTGCCGCATGATTGTGCACCACATTCTCGTGGACTGCATATGTTATGCGGCGTTGCGTCGTCAGTTTAATATACCCAGAAAAATCCGTGATATTATGTGCAATAATAACGGGATTTTGGGCCGGATGTTTCTCTTTTTGCATAGTACCAGGTTACTGCAAAGAATTTAATATTATCATATATGTTTTTCTGTAAGAAGAGTTTTCTTTAATAATTTTAACCTTTACTTTCAATTTTGATTTTTTTGGTTCTATGTAATTTTTCTTTCTAATTTTACTATCCGAGGAGGAGATTTTTGCACTACCCATCGGAATTAGGTACGTTTTATATAGTTTCTTTATTCGATTATTTTAACTTTTATATTTTATCAAATTCGTCTGTGGTATTAGTTTTGAGTTTTATTTTGCCTACTTGGCTTGTATTAATGAATTTTTATTATATGATTAATATTACGTTTATATCTTATATAGTTTATTATTTTGGAGTTTTAACCTTTTATTAATAAAATTCCGGGCGATGATAACGCCCAGGCGTTTTTCGCCCACAAACGACAAAAAAAAAAAATCAAAAAAAAATCTGCGATTTACAATTTAAACCTTTTAAAATTGTTTTAAAACAAATTTGCTTAGCATGTTTTGAGTTAATTATTAAATGTTTGCGTCATTCTATGGTGTATTCAATTATACCATGTTACTTTCCCTTCTTTTTTTTTAACGATCCATTAAAAAATCAAAAATAATTACAGGACTTACTTTATCTAACAAGTTATTTAGATGACTTACATAAACACCGGCAGACCTAGGTTATCTATTCTGATTTAACTGCGTAATAATTTTTTTTTTATCTCATCTATTTTAACCGGTGACATGCGAAAACATATATACTTGTTATAGTTGAATGAATTTCTATCATGAATAAAGCTCTATGACATTTGTGTAGCGGGCTTAACATTGTTTATTTATCAGAAAAGTGCTTTTAAACTTTACTTTGTTCACATTCGGAAATTAGTTCTTTAGTAACTAATCCCAATATTTCTCCTAATAAAATATTAATAAAACATGATATTCTGATTATTTAAATAAATGACGATTTAAAATAAACCTTTAGTTATAATAATTATCATCTTGTTTTAGTATCCTCTTATTCAGTTTGTATATAAAAACACTATTTTCTTTTATATAATTCTCATTTTTCAAACTAGATTTTTATTTCTTAAGTAACCCCTTTTGTTTCTTGAATAAGACACCAGTTCTTGCCTCATTTATTCGTTTTTTATATAACGTATGACAAAAATTGAGGAGGAGTATTTAAATAGTTTCTTGTTATTTTAAAAAGTGAATCTGAAATCATGTTTTATAAAAAATCTCGTTACATTGTTCAGTATATGGAATTAAATTTATTTAACCGCTTTCTCACCTTTTTTCATGAACCTATTATCAGATGGACTAACGGTATCACTTCAAGTAATATTTTAACAAATAGCCCGGATTATAATTGCAATAAATTCTTCCTTTACTGTTTCATAAATTAAACATTAACTTACTAGATCAACAGTACTAATGGATGTTGATAACTAATTGTCATTTTAGAGTAAAAGCATAGTAGACGATGAGAAAATAGGATTAAATTATTTAAAATTTGTTGCTATTATATTTATTTATTTAAAATTGAAAGACGACGGTAGACAGTATGATATGCTGGAAGTGACTTTTATTGAATCACATACATTATTTTCCACGTATTATTTACTCAATCCTGTAACAAAATTTTACAACATTTGTATCTTTAAGCATCTAAAGTTTAGGTGATATTATCAAATTTTAAAAATTAAAATAACTTAATAAAAATTTATTTGTATTAAATTCATAGCGTGCATTTTTATCGTCTTTAGTTTTAAAAGCCAATTTTTTTAAATGGACAATATTTTTGTTGTAATAAATATGCACATTCTTACTTGAAAATGAATTAAGAATCGAATTTACTTACATTTAAGTCGCGTTTCATGTTTTAATGTTTATAAATTACAAAAGATAATTTATTACAATTTTCTGTTATCATTATAATCTTAATATTACAATTATTAAAATCAACCTTCGTTATATTAATTATTTTTTTTATTTATTTATATTAACCGTACACAATAATCACTATTAGCTACTTCTGTTTCTAATACCTCTTATAACTTCAACATTCAGTAATGCTATGGAGACCAATCGGCGGGGGCTTAATTGCCTTCTTCTGACAATTCTCATTATTAGTATCCTTAGATACTAATAATAATTATAGTAATATATAATAATAATTACTACTATAATTATAATAATAGTAGGTACTATTATAAGTATCATTAGATAAAGGTAAATCATTAATAAAAGCAGTACTGACACTTTCGGTGTACGCAGCATCGGTATAGTCTTTTATGTTAGGGAAGCCGGTTGGGAATCCGTAAAATATCGGCATGGGTCTCGCTCTTGGAGGCAACACTTAAATTGTTGACAATATTATACACAATTAGCTTACGACGTGACATTTTTTCAAGGAACTTCGCTCCATGAGGTAAGAGGCTCTCGCTTCGTAGTGTAAACCTTTAGTTTATAAACCAGCAATAGCCGACCGTTGATCCATAATTACGTGTTGCACTGTAGGTTATAGGTTAGCATTAGTATTAAATTACAAATGAAAGTCTTAATAAAAAGAACAAAATCTATTACTTATTAACTTACTACCTTCTGGATCTGGATGTACTACATGGTGACCCTTAAACTTTACACAATATTTCTTATCCAACGAATATAAAAATATATCAAGAGGTCTTAGTAAATACAGTTTAACGTCACAACAACAGCTGATGTTATAGGGGGGCCTGAAGGTAGCTTTGAACAGGGCTATTGTAGGTTTAAGAGGCTGCTAAAGTCAATTAAAAACTTACCTAAAAATCCTTTTTCAGTTGTGTAAAGGTGACGATTCACTGTGGTAAGCTATAAAGAAATTTCAACGACCTCCACTCTCGTTTCTAACTTTAAAAGCATCAAATTGGTCATGGGCAAGAAGCGACAACCAAAAGGCCGAACTATTTGCTGCACATCTAAGTAAGGATTATTGCCCGTATAACATAAGGGGAACTGATGAAGAGGAAATTCTTGAGCCATTCGATTCCTTTGTGTCTTCCTATAAAGCACTTTTCTTTAATAGAGTTATCGCAATAGATCAGGAAGAAGCGGAATCTAGTGAAGGCTCCGGGGTTTGATTTAATTCTCATGATTTAGTGTATATAACGCAACTTTTTAATGGCAACGTTTGCACAAAGTACTTCCTGTCGGAATGGAAAGTGTCAAAGATAATCATGATCCCGAAACCCGGTAATCTAGTACACTAAATGTCTTCGTACAGACCTGTAAGCTATTACCTATTCTCTCTAAGATTTTTGAGAAACTTTTTCTTCAAATATTAATGAATATTATCAATGGCCTATTTTATAGCGAGAAAACGTTATTTCTGACCATCGGTTTGGCTACCGAAATGATCATTCCACTATTGAACAAATATAGGGTGGTATTTGACCACAAAAGGTATTGAAAGTGAAGAAATATTGCTCGACAGCATTGTTAGAAGTCCAGCAGGCCTTCGACAAAGTCTGGTGGCCTGTCAACTTTATAAGTTGAGAAAATTTGTTTGCCTCAGCCGTTTTACTTGATCCTATGTAGCTACCAGGATGGTCATATTTCCCAGGCTAGGTGTAATCATGAGTAGTATGAGTTTTTTGTCACTCAATTGGGTGTTCCTCAAGCTTCAGTTTTGGGACCGATTTTGTACTCCATCTTAGTGCACACCTTCCAACTACAGACCACGATACTGTTGCTTAGTTTTCTGATGACCCTGCGATTTTATCGATCGATGATATCTAACGCAATCTTGAACTAAATTGCTATCTGGGTAATGGATCTAATAAACGAGTGGGTGGCTAAATAGAAAATAAAACTTAAATGCAGCGAAATCAAGTCACGAGTCGTTTTCAATGAGATTAAGGAATTGCCCACTGGTCCACCTAAATGGCGATTTCATCCCACATGCTGAACACATGCACTATCTAGATTTAAATTGTCGTCTAATATGGTGACTTATTTGAGAAAAAAAGAAGAAAGCTTAACATTAAATTTAAAGAGATGTACTGTTTGCTAAGCAGGATGATACAGTTGTCATTGTCTAATAAGCAGTAACTGAACAAAGTACCTCTGAAGCGGTATGAAATAATATTTATTATGTGTTTACAGTATCGAACTTTGGGGAACGATATGTAATAGCAACATTGAAATTATCCAGCGGTTTCAGAATAAAATAATCAGGAACATAATTGAAGCATCGTGATTTTTGAAACAGCGAAATCCATAACCATCTGGATTTGAACCTTCCCTCTTGAACGTACAGTTTATGAGGGGATATTCAACGATTCTGTTCGAAATGTAAATTACGGTTCGAAAACCATCTAGCTGTGAACCTACTGGTCAATAGCGAGGATATTAGGCGGTTGAAACCACTCCATGTCTTGGACCTGAGAGATACTGCGTGAAATATTTAGATAACTTCTTCCCACAAGCTGTTATTCTGGTTCATTTCATTATTTTATTTAGAAATCGATCGACTATGTTTGGTTTTGTTATTTCATTGTTCTCTTTCTTTTTACTGTTTTTTATTGTGTTGTTTATAGTTCTGTTACAATTTAATTACTATATGTTGTTTTTCAACATTACTGTAATGTATACGACTACTTTTATGTATTCCTTTGAGGAGTTTAAATGGAAACATTTCTTCCTGTTATTGTTTTCTAATCCAATCTACCTACGGTTTCTATATTTGTGGAACTTACTGTAAATAAACTTTGAGGCAAAAACATTATAATAACCTTGTTAAATCGGCATCAATCAAATCCCCCTACCTGAAAATTGACGAAATTATTTTTAACACATTCAGGATTTGTATTAGAAACGTTCTTAAAACTATTAAAAAATAATTTGACGTTAAAAAATACTAATATTGATGTATAAGGTGTATTTGGGAACCAAATTATCCAAATTCATTAGTATTAACTAATTATAGCAACCAAAGGAGTTTTTCAACAAACTTAATTTGGATTTTTCGTTGAAAATAATTATATTTATGCACGGTTATATTTCTTTAAATGGTTTAAACTTTTTTTACTGTGCTATAATATTCAAATATTTTACTCTATCTTCGTGGCGAAATTACTTTTTGGAATAAAACTACAAGTTTAATCTCCGGATAGACCTACATATTCGATTAATTTGTTTGTTAACAAACGCTACCTATTCGATTTGGGTATTTGTTACAATTACTCTACCCACAATAAGTAAAACAAAGATTTCTTTAAATTTATCATTTTGTAACTAAGCACAAGTTTTTATTTCTGAGGGTTGAAACATACAATTTATGTAATTTTAAATTCGATTAAAATGTAAACTAGGTTTCCAGTGTCGTGTTACATAGAATAATTAAATAACGGTAAAAAATTATCACAGTAGCGTTTCTACTTGACAAAACCGACCACTGAATCGTTCATATAAAGAACCACAATTATTTTTATGCATTTGACCCCACAAGTACAAGATTTTCTTAAATGTATTAATACGAAATCAGTTCACCCCGACAAAAATAACAAGTTAATGTGAAGCGAACGTGTTTTACTTTATACATATAGATTTTTATTTCATCACAATAACTTTAATAATAAGTTAAATTTGGGTAATCATCTGTAATGTGTAATAAATTTTACGATATAATCTTAATCCTTTTACGATATAATATATATCAGTTAAAAGGATTGCAACTCTGTTGTATTAAATTCTTTAGCCCTAGACAAAGTAAAAAGAAATTCTTGTTTGGTTAGTCACATAATTATAGATGTTTCTTAATATTGTAAGTATTCTTATCAATGTTTTTTTAAATATTTACATGATTTATCAGTAAAAACATATTCGCTATAATCAAATAAATTTAACATTTTCTTTTAAATGATGAAGTATAATCATCATCATTTTAATTATGATGACAAGTGATTAAAAAGTAGAAAAATAACAAATGAAATCTTTAAACACTTATTTCGCCATTTGAAAATCTTATATTTGTAATGAGATATTATCATTTCATATACACGTACAATATTATTAAATCAAAGTTAAAAATCGATATCGTAACATAATCTTCTAAGGCCATCAGTTGGCACGATCAAATTAATAGAGTTTTAGTTCTCAATATGGCAACAAAATTGAAAAATATTACACCAATTAAAAGATTTACCAAAAATAAATAATTAATCCTCAGCTAAAATTATGTTAAAAAGATATTTCTGTATATTTTAAGAGTTATGATGTAATGAATACGACTTTATTCTTAATGTTTATTTTTGAAGTAGAGAAAAAAATTATCTTAAAAAAACAAATACGAGTAAAATAAAGCTGTAAATTATTTGAAAAATTTCGTTTCGTAATATATTTATTTTTGAGCTCGTACACCCTACGATTAAGTTTACTTTTCAAATATTTTTGAACAATATTTTGAATTTTTATCTTCAAATAAAGTTAATATTTTCTATATATATATATATATATATATATATATATATATATAAGATAATAATTATATTACCTTACGTTATTCTTATATTGATATATTATTATATTATATGTTGATATGCTATTATATTAGGTATATTATTCTTATATATAATATAATTATGTAATTAACTTCACTTATATAATAATATTCCATTATATTACATATAATTTCTTCAAAAATATTTAAAAAGTAAAATTAATTTTAGGGAGTTATTTTAGAACCACGAATTAATATATTAGAATGTTATATTTTGATATACAGATATGGTAGGTGGTAAAAAAAAAATACAAATATTTTATGTAAAAATTTCCTAGACGTTTTTTTACGATCTGTTACTCATCTAGACATACCTTTTCCCATCGAAATGATCCGCGGTTGATTAGCGATCCGCGAAAATACGTTGGTATCTGATTGCCTCCCTTCATAGTCTTATGCTACCCTCTTGTGAAAAAAATTTCAAAAAATTACAGTATATTAAAGAGGTTTAACAGATTCTGACAAAAAAAAACCGTTACGATTGGATTTTTTTTATGCCTGTAACAAAAAAAAAATTGAAACTGTACAAAAATTACGATAATTTAATTACAGAATTTTTTTGCGCATTTCTACCGCGTTTTTTATTACCGAAATTTTTTTTTTGCTTTTTGTTTATGAAACATAGTTTACTGATTTTAAAAATAATACTTGCAAGCAATTCGGTTGCAAATTGGGCAAAATATGATGAAAAACCCGTGTCATAAATCACAGATTAGGAACATATTTTAGTATAAGTGAAAGTAGATTCAGAAAACTACGTTTTATAAAAATCTCTACCACTCAAAAGGCTATTCAGATTGACAAAAAACCATTTTTACTGTATACTGTGTTATTCATTACGAATCGATATGTGTTAGATGTTTACCGATATCATTTGTCGGAAAAGATATTTATAGACCTCAAGTAAAGGTGACGTATTTATGACCACAAATTCCTTTTTTTTGTGTACCGTATATCATAATTTATTATGTGTTTCAATACATCGATATGTTGCTAGTAAGATAAGCTATTTTTGTAAATAATAAATAAATCCGTAGTCCTCATAGCAATTATAATACACAAGTCACACACACCCACACACACAAGCACATTTCTGAGAAAAAAATGGTCATATTCTTTCTACTCTAAATAAAACATTTTATACATCGTATAAACGTCGTTCAAATTGTGTAGTAAAACTGATTCCTTTGTGAATACAAAAAAAATAACCGACTTGGATGCCATATAAAATGATTTTGTAACAGCGTTTTAAAACTGACCCCCGTACATAACCAGTTCCAAGGCTACATGATCTGAAAAGGTTTTAAGACAGGAAGACTATGAATTTAATCATAAGAAAGTAAGCTGAATGAAAAATTAAAGGAACTGGATGAAAATTTGTCAAAAACTAAAAACCTCATAAAATAGCAATATCAGAAATAAAAAACTAAAAAATCACAAACGGTATTCATAAACTTTAAAATTATTATCATTGTGAAATTTTTCAGAAGAAAAGAGATTTAGGCTTTAAAGTAAGGATAAAGGACATACTTTTAGTACCTGCCGTGCTAAAAATATGTCCTTTAAACACATCGTGTCACGGCTTTCCGGAGGTCCCGGGTTCGAATCTCGGTCAGGCATGACATTTTCACACGTTACTTGTCATTCATCTCATCCTCTGAAGCAATACCTAACGGTGGTCCCGGAGCTAAAAAAAAATTATGTTGCTGATTATGCAATATAAAACGTAATTTAAAACCGTTATTTAATCATTTATCAAAACTTTTGAATTTGTTCATGAGTAAAATCTTGTTTTTTTTTTAATATTGGGCAAGAATTTTGATGAATTAAGAATGAACAATGGTTTTGATCGTGATAAAATCCATACAATAATGGACTCTGCGAGTGCAAATTTTTTACCCCTCGAAGAAAATTAATCCAGTGATATAGCATACGCAGAAACAAACCACAAAAAATTCATTATTTTAAATTCAAATATACAGAAATTAAAAGATTAATGCGATAAAATTCCCGTACAATAATAATGGTTTCTTTTATAATACAAGAAAAATTAAAGTAAAAAATCAGATGGACGTAGTAAAACTTCGAAGATTCAGTTGATTAAGTAAGAAGTTCTCAGACTTCATAGTTATGAATGAACGCAGGTAGGTTAATGAGAATCAAATAGGATTAGAGAAAGGCGACCAGCCGTAAGGAAATACGTTGTAATTTGGACTGCTCATGAATTCTGATCTAATTCCCATCTGTTGAGTGGTAAGTTCTGAGTGCTGGGTCGCTGATCCTCTTGCGGCCATGCCTTATGGTTCCAGTTTCAACATCTCACAAACTATTTGCTCAAGGTGTTTACAATCTTCTATCAGTAAAATTTAAATCTCTACTAACATTACGGTGAAATAGTGTTTTCTATTAATAGTTATAATGATTTACTCTACCTGTATATTTAAATCACTGTTTACTTTTTTACGGCAACAAAGTATCTTTTTCATATTTTACTTGAAATACAGAGAAAAATGATATTTTTCTTTTTCTTAAATTATTATTAACTTAATAAATATAGTTAACCCAAATATAAATTTATACAGTTTATTGTGTGACTCCTTCAGTGATTTTCATTAAACAACTATTAAAAATAGGAAACTGGCCTTCTGTAAAGAACATCATTTCTGCTGCATAAATTCAGAGCTGAATAATGTTGTCGTAAATTATTTATTCGTTAATAAAATTTCTTGATTTTCTTTTAGTTTTTGCAAGCTTTACTAACTAAAAAATTCCCTAAAATTAAATCGACCAAGATTCACACTAAAAAATCACACTAAAAATACTCTCCTCAAACATTTGGTAAAATGTTGATTTATCAAAAACCCGTTAGACATTTATTTTTACTTTCATTACTAGGAGTAGGTCTTTGCCAGATCCTGGTTTCTAGATATGTAAACACATTATCTTAGGAGAGAGATTTATATGGTCCTCTTACGGCAAATATTTATAACTGTCTACCAGAGAAGATCGTTAGAATTCATGCAAGCCTACAAATCGTCGTAGCGAATTTTTTTATACAAAAGTTTTATATAAGTGCAAGCTGATTATAATTATATTTGGGGATTATATTATGTTTTCTTCCTTATATAAGTCAACTGACAGCTTATCGGTAGTCGTACGAAACATTAAATAAACCTGGAAAATGTGTTTGTTTTACAATTTTATAAAGTTTATTTATTTTATGAATAAGTAGAAAAATATGTTTAGGAAAAAAATTTAAAACCCTTAGTGGGAGTTATTCGGAAGACAGTGTTGTGTAAAATACAAAGAGAAAAGGCGAGCAAAATATACAATGTCCATAAAATGTTCACTTCGAAAATCGTAGTTATACGTATTTCATTTAGTTGTAGACCGTTATGACAGTTCCCCAAGTAATATTTGTATTTCGTATTTTGAATAATTTATAGTAGTATTTCGTATGAATAAGTGATAGGTCATAAATAAAGGAAATGAATGTAACATGCCGTATGTACATACGGACTTACATACATACTGTATGATATTTCATACCGACATCAAAGCAGAATGTAAAGGAAATGAATGTAACCAATAAAAATGAGAATTTGAGAATAATGAAATGCTATGTAGTGTTTTTAGGTTATTACTTATTCAGTTTAATGATTTCTATCAAAGCCCTCTTACAATGTAGTGTATTTTTCTTAGCTGATACATTTTATTCTTCTCTACAACTTCAGTAATATTTTCAAAATATTGAAAATCAAATTGTCATTTCACGAATATCTTTTTATTTTTATTTATTTATGTACTTTTTATATACAGAACATGAATATTGAAAATTGAATGAGAAAATTTTACTTTATACCGATATTTTTAAGGCAGTAATCAATCTGATAAGAAAAAACCCTGTTTACAAGATAAGAACCTCTATTTTATCGTATATGATACAGTATAAAAATTAAAAATTTCTATATAAAAAAGGTTGAAAAAGTATTCAAAATTCCTAAAATAATGAAGATGTGAAAATGCATTTTTTTCTAGAAAAGTCAGTACGTCAAATATATACATTAAAAAATTATATATGTATAATTAAAAATGATATTCTAAGGTAGAATTTACATCATAAAAGACGAAGTGAACATTTGTAGACAAAATAAAAGATATAGAAAACTATTCTTTCATTTCTAGAAAACATATCATAATATGTTTTTTTTCTTAGTAACTAATTTAATTTACGTAGACATTAATAACCATAGACAATTCTGGTAGGTTTACTTTAATTAATATATTTACAAAACTATTTAAATTATTAATTTGTAAATAAAATGTGGTATAATGATAGTGAATGATTGAGAATAATTATAACGCTTATAAAAAAAAAAACTGGTATTAAAAAGTCCAGGTATTTCAAGGCACTATTTGTCCAATTAGGAAGACACCGCGATTGGTAAGCAACCCGCAATACAGATGTGTTCGGTGAGACGTCTAAATTTAGGCCTCCGCAAACAGATCTTGTAGAAAAAAATGATAGGGAGATATTTCATACAGACATCAAAGCAGAATCTTTTTTAAATTCCTCTTCTTTTTCTAAGAGAATTAGGCTGGAATTAAACCTAATGATATTCCGAGTCTGTTTGATATTCCTTATTTTTAATACGTAAGTAAACGAGCTACTCTTCGTAAGAAAAATTTCCTTTATATTTGTAAAGTTTATTTTTTTCCAGTTCAGCGATTCATTTCAAGAACGATTTAATATAGAAAGTTCATCTACTGACACTTATCTCTGTAAATGAGGAAACATATGAAAAGCGTAGCGACAAAAGCTTCGTAATAAGGACGGCACGTGCGACCTCTAAGGTGTTATTATATTTCTTTTCTGTTTTTTTTCTACTTTCTTCCCGTTATTTTCAGACGCTGATATCGGGAGGTAATTGTTAAAGATTTCTCGAAGGGTAATTGAAAAAGGTTTCTCAGGTAAAACTTTGTAGAGTGAAAAGTTTTATTGTTCATGTATCATATTAAATAAAAATATTATATTAAATGATACCAAATCTTTATTGGACTATAGTCATTTTATTCAACACTATTGCATAATAATGAATTGCATTAAATAATAATAGTAACAACAGCAAACAAAATTGTATTGATCTATCTGAAAGATGTATATATATATATTTAATGAAGAATAATAAAAACCAACCAACAGAATGGTCTTTCTTGAATTTCTAACTTATTACAATTGAAACTGCATATGAATATTATTGAATTTTTTTCCTATAGTAGTTAACAAATTACGTAAATGTTTGAACTAGAATAGTTACTTATAAATTGTCATTTTAATAATTTACAGGTTATGGAAATTTATTTGTTGTATTCAATATTTCAAAAAATAATAAAAACATTATGTAATGATATTTATTTTTAATAAGTTCTTTCTTTGGTTAGATTTTAATTTTAATATTAATATTAAGGCTTTTAAGTGCGAAAATGTTATTTAATACATAAGAAAAATTCTAAACTTACCAGAATTCCAACCTACAATTTACATGATAAAAAAAATCGTTCGATGTCATGAAAAATATGGGAGATACAGTTGTAGGACCTAATTTATTCATTCTTTAAGCAAAAACCCCATAAGAAACAATCAAGTTTACCGTTTATATAACGCCTTAAACATTTTATTATGACCTTATTTCACCGGGGGAACTGAAATCCAGATGAAATTTTTCACTAGCCGTAATTCCATAATAAAGCGATTTTGGAAATATGTTTCTATAAACTTTTTCAAACTCTAAAAAATTTCCCAAATTATTTCCCTTTCCTCTTGAATCACTCTGTATATTCCACTTAAAATATTCCTATGAATTAGAGCGAACATACTTTATATGTAAATTTAAATATTTAAAAACAAAATACTGATTTAATGGTTTTAATATACAATATTGAGAATAAATAACAATGCCAAAAGAAAATGGTTTACTTAACAACTCGTTTTTCCTTATCAAAGATGACAACTCTATCCCTCTTATCTTGTGGATTATACCAAATTACAAAAAAAAATTGGTTTATTTCCTAACAAAACTAAGTTTTGAACCTTTCAGAAATATATGTAAACCAGTGCAGATGTATACTGATATATTTTTCCAAGTTTAAGGTGTAGGCTAAGATACCATAAAATATTCTTCACCTCTTAAAATCACATCAACAAACCTATGTGTTTTAAACAGGTATAATTTTACAAACTTTAAAAATTTGTTTTTTACTATATTATCAAAATTCAGTATACAAAACTGAAACATTGAGCGTGGTCACTTTAATTGCTACCTTTCCTTCTTTGCAGAATTTAAAAGAAAACAACGATGCAATTGATACAACGAATATTTTTTTTTAAATATTTGAAGGGATGACGGGGAAGGAGCCCTTATAATAATCACCTATAAAGCTTAATAAGCGTTCCGAAAACTAACCGAATCTATCTAAAACTAATCGAATCTAAAACTATCTAAAACTAATCTAAAACTAATCGAATCTTATTCGATTCTATATCCACATCCTCTCTAGCTACAGGAATGTTAACACTCGTAGAAATGTATTAAAAATCATTAAATATAAAATAATTTGCTATTATATTTTCATTTATCAAGAAATCTGTTCAACCTTAAGTAGTCTGATACTATATCATTGAAAGTGATGTAGTATCATTTAAAAAAAAATATTATTCAATAAACACGAATTACTTATGTATACAGCCGTAAAAGTTTTCCCATATTGTTTTCATAATTGATATTGTTAAATAAATTCTGGTGTCCTGTCCCTCCTTTATCACCTTACAGCAGAAATGTTATTCTTCAGCAAATAAACACGGTTTCAATTTTCATGTAAATACTTTTAAAAAAGAAAAGAGTACTCTTTAAAATTATCTTGAAATACTACAAAATATTTTGTTATTTTTGTAAACTTTCTTGAGTTACTACAACTGTTATTTTTGCTCATCTGCTGTTGTTATAATAACTCCTTACTGAAAGACCAGCACTCCAAGATTCGATTTTGTTTAACATTTTCTTTTTTAATCTAGTTGCCTACTTACATAATAAATTAAACTTAACTTTAGGTATCTGTTATAATTAAATTATTTTTATATTATATTGTTGTGTGAAATGTTTTCAAGCTAATTTTCACACGACTGCCCAAAAAGGAGTGTAATAAAATAGAGTGGACTGCCCAAAATAGAGTGTATGTATGTATGTTCCACCGTAGCAACTCAACGGCTGAACCGAATTAGATGTATAACCCTTGGAATCCTTACGTTACCAAGAGTGTCATAAGTTATACAAATATATACATACTAGCTCTACCCGCCATGCTTCGCTGTGGCACATTGTGGTTGCAATGAGAAACAAAACAAAGCTTACGTTTCATATAAGTTTAATTTTGCAGTACTTGTGGATATTCAATATTTTTTGTTTTTTCACTGTCTGCGTAGATATAAAGGCTATCTGGTTTGCCGACTCGGGAACACGCAACATACAGTTGCCATTGTGAGAAGCAATCCGCATCTAAATCTAAACCACACAATTCTAAAGATTGACGTTGAGCTTTATTGATTGTGATTGCAAATTCCAATCGAATTGGGAATTGTAATCTTTTAAATTAAAATGGTGTATTGGTCGGGATTATGGGTATTCGAGGAATGAGGACATCTTCACCTTTGAAAGACCCCGTTAAAATCGTTGCTTCCATTACGTTATTCATCAATTTCTTAACTGCAAGTCGCGTGCCGTTGCAGAATTTTGGCTGATTAATATTCCGCAACAGGATAATTGTCATTTTTTGATCGAACCGTTGCTAGAATCAATTTAATGAGGAATGTTTTCCCAGTTCCTTCTGGCGCATCCAAGAAGAAGGTCCCCCCAACTCCGTCATTTATCATTTGCATTATGCGATCATAAATGCCTTTCTGTTCACGCGTTAATTTGGGAATGTTTGATTGGACATATGACTGAAGATCACCAATGCTGTAACTCTGTTCACGGCGGAAATCCACTCAAATGAAGCAATCGCAGCTCGGGTGGGTGCTGGCATTCCCAATTGACTAAGAACTTTATTTGCAATAGCTAAGCACTTGTCTTCAATATTTATCAATGCTTCGTTGTAGATGCCTTCTGTAAATTCCATGGTCATATTGGTATTTTCTAGGCGTACTCTATGCAAAATATCCTCAGCTATATGCGATCGATATCTTTCCCATAACTCTGTGGGAGATGAAGGGAAGCAAGCGGTCAATATACTTGCGAATAATGCGCGAATTTGGTTTGGATGTGCAGTGTTGCACGCGTCATTAATACATATATCCCACTGTTGGTCGTTTTCTAATAAATTCAGAGCTTGGTGAAAGGCGCAGCTCAATCTCGACACGATCACACAAAATTACCTCGATTAAAGTGAATATTTAATTCAGATTGTATAATAATCTGAATCAGATACGTGGATACGTTTTTTTTTTTTGTTGTTGTTAATAAACAATGTAATTGGGAACAGGTATTGTTTCACATGTGACTGCGGTAGTCGTTAGCTAGTATGGCGAGTGTTCCCCTCGCTACCGGCAGATGGCGCGGTCACTGGTACACAGCTTACCGTTAAAAAAACTGTTTTCTCGCGGTCGCGGGTAAATATAGATAAAAACAATCTTTGATGCGGGTTATATATCGTGCTAAACTTTGAGCTCAATCGATGCAGAACATTTTGAGTTTTTAAAGCGTACATAAACGAACTTAACATTTTTATATATAAAGATTTGTGGGCTGCGAAAAAAGCCCTTAAGTCGTGCGAAAAAACACATCATTTTAAATGCTTACAAAAGCAGAGTAATGCTTACAAATTACAGAGTAATCAAACGGCGTTGATTTCAGATGTTAATAAACTGCTAACGTAAGTAGAAGTTGTGCTGCTTCAGTGTACAACGTGATTCTCGAGTATGAATCTACTAATGAATTACGGTCTCCAAAGAAAACAAAACCCCGTAGGTCAATTGAGAAAAAGGTGAGATTTTGATAAAAACGCGATTCGTAAAAAAATTATACGAATTTGAATTATTTAGAAATAGTTTAGCGGTGTATTATGTCCTTTGGAAGAGAATTCGGTTATTGTCTTATTGTCTTCGACAACGCTTCTTATCTTTAAACGAACAGAATTCCAGCCGTCTTACTGAAAAACAATGATACCAAAATGTGGCTTAGTCCAAAAGGAATAATTTTTGAAGAGGTTTAAGTTAATGTTCAATCATTGCAAAGTGTTTCGCGTATTAAAAGTAATTATAGTCCGTATAAAATTGGTTTGACACACAACGCCATATTGGTAAGTCATGTTTTTATTCGGCTCCTAACGAATATGTTTGCCGGCCTCCGTGGCGCGAGTGGTAACGTCTCGGACTTTAATCCAGTGGTTCCGAGTTGGAATCCCGGTCAGGCATGGCATTTTCATACGCTATAAATCATTCATATCATCTGAAGCAATGCATAACGGTGGTTTCGGAGGTTAGAAAAAATAAAAAAAAACGAATACTTACTTAGTTTTGTGGTTTCAGTGTTACTATTTGTGAATTTTGTTCTTTGCTTTTACATAGCAAAGAACGCTAAATGACCAAAAAACGATTGTTTGGTCATATATATATAAAAAAATAACCTATCAAAGGATTTTTTGGTCATTATGTAGGGATATTATTTTTTGTGTATTTGGTTATTTCGACTTTTTTTGTTTGCATAGTTTTAAGTCTATCTGGGCTATAAGAAAGTTGGGTGTTTTAATTTATTTACTGTAAGTCATCCTTCTTGGGGGCTTTTCTTTTTGTTGTGGTGTTTTTTTTTTTTTTTTTAATAAAATACAGATGTTTTAGCTGTTAAATATAATTCAAAGAAATTTGTTACTTAATCAGTTGTGATTTTGTTTACATTGGCAACGGCCATACGGGATCTTTGTGATTGGTCGTTGTGTTTGACAGCGGCCATCTTGCATTGATCTGATTGGTTTTCCTTTGTTTACATTTCCATCTGATTTATAAGCCTCTTATTTATTAAAAAAACTGTAGAAATTAAAAATAGATAGCTAGATTTATTAAAAATAGATGAAAACAATCTTTGATGCGGGTTATATATCGTGCTAAAATTTGAGCTCAGTCGGTGCAGAACATTTTGAGTTTTTGAAGCCGTACACAAACGAACTTAACATTTATTTATATATAGATTTAATTAATTAAAATACATTAAATTATATATAAAATTGTCACCCGTGTCCTCTTTAATTATTCTAAATTAAAGAGCAATTTTGGCTAACGATTTTTTTTTTTTGGCAGTCGTGTTTTATAAAATTTATCTCTTGTTTATGATTTTCTACAAACTGAGAATGAAAAAAAAATTGGTAAAATTATGTTTTTATAATATATATGTATTTTTAAATTAACAGTAATCTAAAAATACTGTCTACATTGAAAGATAAATGATGCACGAAGGCTCCTGCTAATTCACCTGGAAGTTTTAGCCACACAGAGAGGGAAATCTTAGGAGTAAACAGACAAAAAAAAATTGTAGCATTATCCTACTTGTACTTTGTCCATCATCATAATTTAGTCTGAAGCAATTCCACTGCACCAACTTCACGCCTCATTTTCCTCTACATTCAACAAAATCTTGTTGAATAGTAAACCGCAGGCTTACATGGTACTTGGAGAAACAAGGCTTTCTGTCTTCGGAACAGTGTGGTTTCCGACAGGGACGATCTTCCATTGCCCATGTCATTGGAATCAGCCAAATAAAACGCCTTCCTAAACCGTGGTTTCTCAACACCCTCAAGGGATGGGGAATCAAGGGCAATATGCTTGGTTTTATCCGGGGATTCTTAAATTACCGAAAGTTTCGTGTTCGTGTAGACGATTCACTTTCAGATAGTGTCGTATTGGAGAATAGAGTACCTCAAGGTAGTGTATTAAGTGCCACCTTATTTTCTGTAGCCATAAACAGTATTACCAATTGTGTACAGGCTCCTGTCTCATGTTCTCTATTTGTTGACGATTTTGTTATTTATATTGCGAGCCGTTCAACGCCCACAGCAGAGCGACTACTACAGAACACTATTATTCGCCTTGAGGCTTGGTCTAGGAATACTGGTTTCACATTTTCATCCGACAAAACGTAATGTGTAGTCTTTTCTCGGCTACGAAACCCTTCTATTCCGTAAGTTTTTTTGAACAGAGAGCTTATTGCTATGTCTCCTTACGTCAAGTTTCTAGGTTTGATTTTTGATAGCCGTCTTACTTGGGTCAAACATATAAAGGAATTAAGGACAAACTTTTAAATATGATGCGGGTCCTTAGTAACACCAATTGGGGAGCCGATCGGTCATGTATGTTACGTTTTACTATTCTCTTGTTCGTTCCCGTTTAGATTATGGTTGTGTCGCCTACTCTTCAGCTCGTCAAACCGTGCATAAAATGCTGGATGGTGTACATCATGGTTTTCTTCGGCTTGCCACAGGTACGTTTAGATCAAGCCCTGTCGCAAGCTTACTTGTAGACTGGTGAGCCATCACTTTGGGATAGACGAGACCAGCTTTTGTTATCTTATTTTGCCCGTCTCAAAGGACAGCCAAATCATCCGGCTTTTGACCCAGTTCTTAAAAATCCTAATTTAAGAAAGTTTGAGGTCCGTCCACGCTGTACTGCACCCGTAGGTGTCCGTACCTGACATCTGCTGCAGCATATAAATGTTGACACTCCGTCGTGCTTTCCATCATGTCCGTGCTCATATCCTCCGTGGAGAATAAACCTTGTAAATTTTACATTTGACCTTACGACATACAATAAACAATCAACACCACCTACTGTTTTCCGGCAAATGTTTCAGTGTGTTCTCACGAAGACGAACCGTGATATACACTGATGTAGCGAAACAAGACGTTACCGTTGGTTGTGTTTTTGTTGTCAATGAAAGAACTTATATGTTTGGTCTACCCGGTATTACGAGTGTGTTCAACGCTCGTTTAATCTACCCAGAAACAACCGTGGTATCTTGTACAATGATAGCGGAATTTTTAACCGGATGTTTCTGTTTTTGCGTAGTACTAGGTTACTACAAAAAATGTAATATTATCATATATATTTTTATGCTAGAAGAGTATTTGATAATTTTTTTCCTTTACTTTCAATTTTGATATTTTGGTTCTACGTCATTAATTTTATTATCCGAGTAGGGAGCCTTTTGGACTACTTATCGGAATTAGTTATGTTTTATATAGTTTCCTTTTTCGATTATTTTAGCTTTTATATTTTAAAGACTCCGTCTGCGATATTAGTTTTGAATTTTATTTAAATTTTCTTAACTTTTGTTTTAATAAATTTTTTATTATATAATTTATATTAATTTTAATCTTTATTTAGTTTTATTATTTTAGTGTTATTTTACCTTTTTATTAAAGAAAATTCCGGGCGATGATAACGCACAGGCGTTTTTCACCCCCAAACAAAAAAAAACAATAAAAACAATATCTCGTATTCCTAATAGTTCCGTACAATTTTTACTCTTTTCCATCCTTTCTTCTATGATACATTTAGCACTGTTTTAATAATCCCTTTTCTTTTTATTTAATATAGATTTTTATTTAATACTTTAGATAATATTTTAAGTAAAATATATAGAGTGATTCACGAGGAAAGGGAAATGATTCTAGATCTTGAAATAAGGAAGGAGGTTCATACAAACATATGTCCAGAAACGCTTTGTCATCAGTTACGGCTAGCGAAACACTACGCCCGGATTTTAGTTACCCCGGTGAAATGAGATCATACTGCAATTTTTAAGACTTTTATATAGAATAAACTTGATTATTTCTTATGGTTTTTTTACCTGAAAAATGGAATAAAACAGGTCCTAGATTCGTATCTCCCATATTTTTCATGATACCCAACATAATATAAAAATTCGGTGAAGAAAAATACGTTATTTCAGGTTGACGTACAATATCTTTGTTTAATTATTAATAAATTTATAATTTTTTTTTATAAAAACTTGTACAGAATTTAATTCTAAAAAAATGATGTAATAATGTTTATGAAAAACAAATAAAATGATCAACTTTTATTATTAAAAACAAAACAGAATATAATTTAATAGAAAAATGTTATGAATTTGTAAACAGGAGATAAATATTAAAAATTGAAAAGCATAACTGCCAATAAAAACATCACTGACAAACTCTTTAATATAATTACTAATATTCTTTATTAGGAATATTCTTCTTTATTGGGAATTATGTGATCACACATTATTTTTTATTCGTTAAAAAAAATCTGATGCGGACAACACATGACTTTCTTGTACGCTTATTAAATTATAATTTCACATCTTTTTAAAATGAAAAGTACATCAAATTTTATTTCATTAAAAACTTCTGATATTTTTTTCATATCTTTTTTTTTTTTGTTAATATTGAATTATTTATTTATCATAAATTCTTTTTTACAATGAGAGGTTAATGATTATTAATAAATCAATATATTTAAACAAAAAAAAAAATCAAAAAAGGAGATGAACTTCAAGGAGATGAGATTCGAACCGATGTGCCTTCCCCTAAGATCCAAATACTTCATTCATTCAAATTTTATTTGAATATAACTCTGGAATCAATTAAAATACCTAACACCCGTGATAGACATACGGTTTAAAAACTCTCAATGAAGGCTTATTACTGCACTTTAGAAAAAGTCCAAAATTCTATTTTTTTGGATTATGGCTTTTTTTTACAATTTTGGTTCAGCCGATTGCAATCAAAAGGGGAGGTGCACAATCAGATGTTACAACAGTCCTAAATCCAAAATTTCAACATCCTTCGGCTACTCGTTTTTGAATTATGCGAGATACATACGTAAATACGTAATACGTCACACCAAAACTAAACAAAGTGGATTCAGGGATGGTCAAAATGGATATTTCCGTAGAAATCTGGAAACCGAATTTTTCGTGATCACAATACCTCCTTTACTTCGTACAAAGAAATAAAAAATATAAGGGTAGAATACATAACCTTCTTTTTTGTAATCCATTGATAAATTAAGTCTAATAGTGATCGTTACAATTATTTTTCCTAATCAAAGCAGTAATTTAATATTTTTTCAAATCTAATTTCATTCTCGCCATAATCATCTAACTTTTAATTAATGTATACATTTTATTGTTCCGCTTATAAAGATAACATTTTAAAATCACAATACCTCCTTTACTTCGTACAAGGAAGTAAAAACAGAAAATTCAGCTTTTCTGTTGTAAATTTAAATCTTTTTTGACGAGTAAACTGGTTGGAAGATGATTAAGATGCTTAAAATTGATTAAAAGTGGCAATGGAAATATAGTAAGGCTCTTCTTCACTGAAGAAATACTGAGCTGTGTTATAGTAAAGTGGTTCTTTTGTATGGATTACTGGAGGAAAATATTATATTTTTTTAGAAATTTGTGAAAGTGTTTTCCATGCATCTTATCAACAGTGTTAAGATCAATTTAGATATTTTGTATATTTTCAAGTAGAAAATTGTTCAAATTAACACTAAGCGGAAAAATATTCTCTTACATATGGATATGAAATGATATCTCACGTGGATAAACCACACGTAGATAAACCACACGTGGATGAAACGAAAACAGCTTTGAATGAAATTGCGTCAGTTGTTTAAGCTAGTTGGCAATTTACAATAATAATTAAAACAATGTTGTAATATCCACAATTACATTAAAACTGGTTTGGGATGAAAACGTGTGGACTACATCACCTTAAACCTTGAAGCTAAACACGTTTTCAATAAACTATGCGTCGTCTTATGTAAAAGACGCAATATTTTGCAGTTGAATCTAAATTCTCATTGATAAATAAAAAGTTATCCTGAGAAGTGGAAAATAGTTCCAAAATTGTGAAATATATCAAATTCTCTTGCAGCAATAAAACTCCTAGACAACACCCACTAGATTGTAAGATAAATCTTATAAAATTCATTGATTTGTTAGTGAGATTTATTTAAGACTACTCAATTTGTTACTCTAATTACTCAGAAACATCATCAATTGTGAACCTTTTTTAATGGGTGTAATCCTTCACAAAAATCAAAAACTTTCATATGTGTTGAAAGTTTTTATAAGTAAACTGTAAAACGTTTTCCCAGTTAAAAGAATAATAAAAATAAAATAAAGTAAATTTTTTTTATCAAAGGTAATTACTTATTTAAATATGTATTTATGGTTTTATTTTGTACTTGAAAATTTAAGGAGTATCCAAGAGATATATATCTCTTGGATACTTCTTAAATTTGGGAATACTACAAATTCATTAAGTTTGGGAATAGTGTAGGTATAACTAGTACGTAATAATGATGACACACTTAAGTTTTTCGCATAGCTTCAAAGAGAAAAGGATGATTTCATTCTGTTGCATACGAGTTAATTTTATCATTCCATTACTTATTTTCTTTTCGGATGATCAGACAACTAGATTTACCTATAAAAACTATAAACCCGTAAATTTCATACAATGAGAAACAAATAATAATGTTACTATTAATGGATATTATATCTACGTAATTTATATCTATCTATCTTTACCTGATATAAGATTTATCTATGTTACGTTGGAAGATAACTCCAACGAGTGAATTATTTTTTTATGAACTACTTATGTAGAATGCTAGTCTATTTAAGTAATTATGTTTGGATGTAGATGTAATGGTATCATCCAAGAAGAAGGTAACAATAAATTATCTGAGATTTTGACAAAGATCTTTATTAAAACTTAGGATTAGCAATAAAAATAAAGAGACCTACTGAAACGTTCACGTTAGATATTGTTTAAACAAGAAGATACGTCTTATATGGATATTTTTATTGAAAAATGAAATTTCAACTATCAATATACGACTACTAAGTCTTAAGTATGACTTAAGTTGGCTTTAAGCAGCACCTCTGATACTGGTTTCATAAATTGTTTCTTCAGTAAGAAGTTGAGAACTAAACCAATTATTTACTGCGATGAAGGAAATATTTTTTGTTAAATATATTATTCTAAAATCTTTCTATCAACTGGTAAATAACCGTCAGTTGATAAATTTTTCCTAAAACCAATTGTCACCACATTACGTTTTAAATGAAAATTTATATTTTATTATATTGTTTTAATATTCCTCATTTTATAAAGTGTAGATTACAACTAAATTATCCAACGATCAATTGCATAATACGTTTTATGATAAGGAAAACAATAAAATATATATCTTTGGGCTATTGAAATGTACTCCATTGATGAGAAGATCCCTTATCAAAAGTATTAATGAGGGAAAAAACATCATATAACACTGCTTCTATAATACTGGAAAAAATTTCATTAATATCAACTGAATATTTGTTCATTATACTCAAAACACAAGTTTCAAGTATTAACAGAAGTAAAAAATATTGCTTCTTCAACAAAATTGTAAGATGAATGACCTTATTTAAAATCTGTCAATATTATTGATATTGGAATACAGATAATGAATTTATTGAAATCATAAGCTATATTGAATACCGGTACTTTGGTGGTTGTGGTTTAATTAACCGCATTTCTCAGGAATGGTCGGTCAGAGTCTATACAAGACTACATCTCATTTACATGTCATAGACACACCTTTTCTCATTGGGCCATGGGTTGCTTATTGTTCATTAGTTCAGTAGATTGCAACGTACAAATTAGGAAAAAAATTGGCTGTATTAAAACAGAATCAACAAAAAAATAATTAATTTAATAATTGATAAGGTAATAAATTCATTCATTAACACTCAATTAATTATTTTTTATTGATTTATAGTGCTCTGAATAGGTAATTCTTACCAGCATTCTTTCTTAATAGTTAATTTTACTTACTCGTAATAGATTTCAATATATCTGTTCAAATTTTGGGTTAATATTAATAACAATAAATTTGTATATTTTAATAAAACGCATTTTATAAAATAAAATATCATACTTAAGATGGTTATGCTTTTCTGATCTATTTTAAAGATCAATGATGTGGAGTGAATTGCGGTTTTACACTTGATTTCACTTCTCACGGAAATTGTTACGCATCAATCCATTAAGTTTACACGCAATTGACTTCATCTATTTCATTATAGTTCATAAAATATAATTATAAATACTTGAAAATGAACAATTATTTTTTTTTTCTGTTTGACTCACTAATAATAAATAACCAAAATTATATTACAGTACAATGAATTTTTAATTATTACTCGGTGTTTTATATTTTTGGCGTTGAGGTTGAAGTTTAACTCACTTCATATGGTAATAAAAAACGACATATAGCCTTTATTTTATTTCTCAGTACGTTTTCTGTTAAACTAAATGATTTCGTTTCATAATTTGAATCTGTCTTCAAAAAATTGAAAGAAAAGAAACTTAAAATGGTGTTATATATATCTGAAACCACCTCCAAAAATAAAAATGTCCTATTATTATAATATGTTTTAAAGTTTTCCCTATTTGAGTGTTTTTGGAAGACCGGTTTTTTGGTTACGATTAATCTTCAAATTAAAATATTTTTTTTCAAATATATATAAAAGAGTATTTTTTTGGGAATCACTATTTAGAGGAAAAGAATGTTCTTGGTTTTATTATTTGAATAAGATACATTATAACGAGAGGATGAAACGGTGTTTGAAAGGGAAACATTTTATTAAATTTCTTCTACATGCTTGATTAAATATGGAAAAAGTAGTGTAACATCACATAATAATTGGTACATTGATTAGATTTAGACTGCTTGACCTTAAAATTATGTAACGACTAATTACATTCTTGCGTGATTTACTACTACAGCTACATAGTCCGCTTGCGTACTTGTTTCCCACACTATTCCTTGTAACCGAGTACTGATTTTTCCTGTCGTTATGACAGAAATAACGCCTGACAGAGATGGTTTATAAAATATTTTTTTGTACAAATGTTTTATTTCTTTTAATTTCGTGCAATTATTTATATGCATTGATTTTTCATTTAGTCCTTTTCGAAATTAAAAAAAAAATATTATGCTCGTTATTAGAAAATCCAACCGAACCATTATAACCGAAAAATTATCAAAAAAAAAAAAATCTTGAACAGTTCTACACAAGAAGATCGACTTTTCATTAATTTAATTTGATTTTAATAATTATTAAAATCTTTTAATATTGCTAACGATAGTGTGGACTACAAAAGCACACTTGTCGATCCTGTCCACTCTCCCTCGGGATGGACCTGCAGGTAGCAGAGGACACCCCACGGTCCCTTGCTGATAAGTCAACGACCAGAGCGTAATCGGCCTGACCGAGCGCAACCATGCTGCTGCTACCCTCCTCGGAACGATCCCGAGCAGTCGACTGCAAAAAGACAATCTGGCCGGGTTTCAATTTACCAGTAGCGGAAAATTTCCTAAGCCACGGAGCTTTCCGGTGGGAAACTTTTCCACGGAGCTTCTGGCTTTCATATGCTGGGAATGCTCAAACCCAGCCGCCATGTCAACAACCCAGGCAGATCCAACCCCTCGTCAAATCCGACAGTGCCCTCAACAAGCGTGGAGGACTGAAAGTTGTCTTTGGGCCAGGCCCTAAGAACCAGCCGCTCAATGTCAACATCAACAACTCCATCTTCGATTGCCCGCCAAAGCTCCTCCAGCGACCAAGTCGTGGCCCTTCCCAATCCTCCGTCCACAGTCTGAGATGCTATGTCGGTGACGACGTAGCTTACTTCCGTATTTGGCCCACTGTTTTTTGCCCCTGAGATCCACCTTCTAGTTGGTCTAGAACCTCTTCAAAAGACTCCAACATACGAATACTTCTGTCCATAACCTCGGAGCACCATTTAGTTTCAAGTTTAATATTCGAGTGCTGTCGAACCAACAAATTCAGTTCCCTCACACTACGAAAGAGACGTCTCATGGTGTGTGTAAAATACTCTTTCTGTTTCATAAAAGTCTGCTCCATACCTTCCACTCACCGCTGTTTTGCAGGTTCTTCTTCCTCCATACCGGAAACGTCCGCTAGCGACTCGGATCTCTCCAAGTCGGAGGCTTCTTCAGCCGAATATAAGAAAGTCCAACCGGCCCTGGACTTCTTCTTCCCCTTACACGCCGGAGAAGAACCACATAGTCGACGCTTCCCTGCATGCTTAGCCTTCCTCTACCCATTATCCTAGTCGCCACCCGACCCTACTGGAAGAGAAGGGAAATTTACTTCATAGTCCCTGCCGGACGGAACAGACAAGCCAACAATTTTCTTTTGGCACCGAGCAGAAGTCTTCCTGTCTTCTTTACCTTACTTCTGGAAATTAAGTGACTGGCACTTGAAATCTCTTCTATAACCATCTCTCCAATGCTGTCACCACCTCCACTACGATCGGACATAACTTCTTGTATGGTGACCTTCGATGTTCCCTGTCTGCTGAATCTCCCACAACTGGAAAAAAGCTCTACCCATCAATCGGGACCTTGTCCCCAGGTCCACCTGAATCAGCCATACATCAGTCAGAAGTTAATATAAACCAAAAACAAGAAAACTAAATCAAGAAACAATAACCGTAAAAATAAGTTATTAAACTCATAAAAACACTGCACCCGAAAGATCCAGTCACGAAAATTCTTCTAAGTGCGGATGTAATTAACACCCCTGTCGGAGGAAAAGTTATTCAAAATTTTCCTATTCCGAACAGCTGATATAAAAAATAATTTTTATAAAAGTCGACTGAATAAACTCTGTAAGCTGAACATAAACAGAGGTGTAAACGAAATAAACACAGCTGGTTTCCAGTCAACAATCCTTGACAACTGTAGGCTACGTTTTTATAAATATAACACCAAAAACAGTTTAAAGCAAACAACAAATACCTCAATTAACGCCACCTAACTAAGTAAAAACACTTATAAAAGTGCAACAAATACGTAAAACGACGAAAAGAACACACAACAACGTAAACGAAACAAACTCAAACTCTAAAAACACAAAAAAAAGACGGAGAAAACGCAAAATAACACTTAAGGAAAACAAAAACCATAAACAGAAAAACAACGTATACTAATTCGCGGAGCTAAAATTCAGTCATCTGTTCATCTCGAGAGTTTAACAACGATATTCTTCTAAAACTTTGGGGGTGGCATCCCCACAGGCCTAGTCTTTGCAGCTCTCTTCCGAGTACATCTAGAACTGCAGAACACGTTACACTGTGCACACACACTACACCAAGAGTACTACACAAATTACAACATACACCCTTACACAACTACACAACAACATCCTACACTGTTTCTTCTTACATTTACACTTGGACCCGTTAACTTTATATCAGCAAAGCTGACACAGACATCGCCATGAAACAACTAGAAGACGCAGTCAGTGACAGAAACGGATGGAGAAAACTTGTCCAAAGAATCACCGAGGGTCGGACACGACTGAGCGGATGACAACAACATATTAAAAATAACATAATATTTTTAGTGTCACTATACAATTTCTATTATAAATCATTAATACTTCATATAAAAACAGGGTTATTATTATTTTTACACAGAAAAAAAAATTTAATGATAGAAAACATTAAAATTTACGTATTATAAATATTTTTAATTCTGTTGTGGAGAACTGACAATAAGTTACCTTTTTTATCACGCCTCTAATTTTTCTCTTATATCTTTTGTATGATAATCATAATACGTACATTATATATTTTCTCAGAAAACGATATAAGGTACTGCAGAGCCGTTAGGAATATATTTGGCTAAATCTTCCTAGAGGACATAGTGGTATATAATGGAATATTAGACATTTTTTTTTATTTGAGGAAAACATTCAAAAAATTTTACAATTGAAAAATAAGGCATAATTTATTTGTAATCTGAATGAAATGTCTTATCAGCGGACCACCTCTCACAGAGCTACTGTATATGGTACTACCTAACGACAAGGCAACCAGTGCATTAAAAATAACATTACTTGACAAAAATAATTATTTACTGATAAATGGAAATCTATTTGTCAAAATTTGATAAGAAATATTAAAAAAAATAATAATTATTGGCAGTTAATTTGGCATACTTTAGTTTTTTCTTTTCTTATGAGCTTAGTAAGGACAACTATTTCATTAACTTAAAAAAATAATCAAAAAATGTACTAATTTTTAGATTTTTAAAAATAAATTTTTACAATGAAATAAAATCGCACAGATTATCTGAAAACTACATGGGAAATAAAATAAGACGTCCCTTGTTATTTTTATTTTTATTAAGCTGACTAATTACTGCTGCTTGTTAATAAGCAAACTCATCTGAAATGGAATCACATGAGACTAGTATAGTAAGCTTAAATAAAAAATAGTATAATAAGCAAATAGATCATTTTAAAGTCTTACTATTAAATTCACTGAATAGTTTTATATACGGAAAAAATTAAATTCATATGTAGGCAATAATAAGTTGAAAGAAAAAATTAATTATAATACTGTTAAATTTTCTGCTGACTGGTTTTTATTTGCTCATCCATTTATACAATGAAAAAAAAATAATTTAACATAAATTTTTCACTTTCGTTTTACTAATTTTTTTGAGCTTCAAGTTTCTTATATATATATTTGAATTCCTATTTACTTTATAAATTAAAATTTATTCTCTCAGCACTCAGAGTTAAACAGGCAACACGATAGCAGAAATACATATAATTATTAGTAACACAGATTGATAATTTATACAAAAAAATTTCTTACATCATAGAAACAGTTTATATACTGCATTGTTTCTGTTTTGAAAGTGGTATGTTAATTTATTGATTTATACCACATGATTCCGTCTTTCTTATGGATCTGTCATATAAATTATTTGAGATAATTATTCTTGTCAAAATTTCACTCGTGAGAGAAATCACTATTAAGTCAATCTAATTAACAGAAAGAATATTGCGCTTGCAGTATTGAATATCACCTTATCAGCGTACACCGATTTGGTACGCTGATATGCTACATTATCTGACTCAGTGAAGAAGATAACAGGAAATCTCTGCAGTTCCCGTAAGCTGGGCTTAGTATGAGAATGTTTGTACCTTATCAAAAGTAACTTACCTCATATGCCAGGTCATCAAACAAGCTATAGTATAGTTAATTATATAAAGAGTGATTTTACTCTCACGGTTCTGAAAATATTTCTAAAAATATGCATGCCCCGTTATAATAACTAATGATTCCTACTTTTCCTCGTTAAATTTTAGCTTCTATAGACAAGTAGTGTTTCAGTTAACGTTCGTTTTACAAATATAAAAAATATATCAACCAATAATTGGCGAAAGATATTTATAAATATAAATTTATGATTATATATTTTTAACTACTGAGGATGATGTGCAATAAATCTTATAAGAAAATGATTAGCCGACGCACAGTTTTAACGAAAAAAATTAATTTATTTAAATTATGTTATTACGTGGTTGTTACAGTACTTTCCCACCCCTAAAACAGTTAATACAGAAATTATTTTCAAAAAATCTTTACATTCATCTTCTCATCCTTCTCAATCAATCTTCTCATACATCTTTACATATTAGTCGTATTAAACGAAAATGTAAAAATATCTTATTGTCTGTAAAAATAACTATTCGTGAGAGAAGTAGCTATTATGTTAAAAAAATTGCTTTTCTTCTTCTAAAAATGTCCAAACAAGCTGAGAAAAATAGAAGATTATTTGTTATTAGACAGGTAAGATAAACTTCGAGAAATTTTAATATTTTAAATTCTTTTTTAAAATATGAATAAATAAATATTTTTATTTTTTATTACTTCAGTTTATTAAGAAACCTTTTGTTTGAAAAAATTGCGATGACTAATAAAAAGCGTTTGGAGAATAAGTAAGACGATAAGTTTTGATACTTTATTGTGGTTATGAAGCAAGTTATGTTTAAAACCGATCAGAACAGATATAACGAGAACTTATGTATTCGTTGTATTTTCTTTTTATATTTTTTAAATTTTTACTAACTTTTTTGAAAATCACAATGTAATATTTACCGACTCAAACATATTATTTTCTTTCGTAGTATACTTTTGATGTTATCGTTGAGGTGTTGCGGAGGATGTATGAGGAGACAGAGCTGCTCAATACCATTTGTCAAAAGAAGCTTGAGTATTATGGGCACGTGAGCAAAAATGTCGAGAAATACTTTGTCTTTCAACTTATCTTACGCAATAAAATAGACGGCAGAAGAGCTACTGGAAGAATAAAACTGTGTTGGGTTGGGATTTAAGTTGGTTCAACTGTTCAACCACAGAATTATTCAGAACGGCTGTAGAGAGGGTCAAGATAACCATGTGGATTACCGAACTTCGGACAGAGATGGCGTAATCAAGAAGAAGAACATACTTCATTGAGCTCACAATCAGTATATAAGAAAAAAAATCCTCAATTCTCTAAATTTCTCATTTAGCCTATATTATTACTTATTTTGTTCTCGGATTAAATTCATTTAAACACATTAACATATTGAAAAGATATGTACATATGATAAGATACATATTAATCACAGCATCAAAATCTCTTTTCAAAAAATAAAGTTATTTTAAATAAAAGGAAGTTTTTAGCATTTATTTTTCCAGTTACAAAAAGCTGATCTTATATATAAAGTATTTTGAGAAAAGCAAACGACATTTTAATCTCTAGCAATTCTTAAGCTCTTGTGTTTTCCGACTTAAGCCCTATGCCAAAGTTCCTCAGCATTTTTCTTCTCTTTTCCGACGGGAAATAAATGAATCTGCGGACGAGTAGGATGAGGGAGCGATGCATAAAGGGGAGAATTGTTTAGTAGGGGGAATCTCTTCAGTTGGATTCAGAATGGTTGACTGCCTTTTCATGAACCGCATGACACACAAAATTAATATCTATAGAATGATGTTTCTTTATTTGTAAATCATTTGGCTTCGTGAAATTTATTTCAATGTTTATATTGATAAAATCAAATTTCTTTCAGATATGCTGTAGGTTACTGTTCAAAAGGAAAATATTTATATTATTAGGTAAATTATATTTCTGATATATTAGATTTAGATTAATCAATATTTTAACAATAGTTAATTGTAATATAATAGAAAATCTCCTACTAAATACATATTGTATAATTAAACAACGCACTCTACTGAGCTTTTGTAGAATTCACATAAATAGTATAATTTATTTTTCTTTTGGAAAAAATATGTCTTGATTAATTTTATTAAATTATAAAAAAATTATAAAATTTTGCAATAAATTATTTCTATGTTAAAGTCGTGATATAAAACTTCTTTAAATGTTAGTATTTTAGATTCCGAAATAAAAATCTAATTTTTTAAATGAATTTAAAATTTTACTCTTAATCATAATGATATACTCGTATTAAAAACCCTTCGTTATATCGATAGGAAAAATGTTGAAATCAAAATGATGAAAAAAAAACAGATAAACATATTTATAACGTATTTAGGATTTGAGATTTTTCCATGAATTTTGTTTAGTCAACGCAGCTAAAAAATATAAGTAAACTAGTATTGGGTTTTCTTAAATTAATCTGGTAGGACTTTGACGATAAATAACAATTACGAGCTTTTACGATAAATAATTATTTAATTGATAAAATAATTATTGTTATAAATAAATAAAAAATAATAATAATAATAATAAAATATATATGAAAAAGAATCAGAAGTTTTTAGTGAAATAAAATTAAATCTACTTTTCATTTTAATTCAAAGACTTTTAGAGAGGTTAATAATTATTAAAAAACCAATATATTTAAGTTAAAAAACTATATATATATGAAGTCGGATTCAAACCGATGTGTCCATGATTACAGATCCGATACGTACTCACTTATACCACATAACTACTTGACCGACGTGAAGCAAAATTAATATATAAACTAATATATAGAATGCTCATACGGACAGCACAAAAAAATGTGATAAAACAAATTGCACTGTGTGTCCACCACAATGGAATTGTGTAACTGTCCACTTTATTAAAGAATTGGAGGATCGTATCTCACTTTCAAATGAAATAAATTTAAATGAAATGCAGCAAAAAATGTGTCTATGTAATTTAATAGGTGTAGGAAGTCATGTGGTATCCACATCGGATTTTTTTTAATTTATAAAATTAAGATACCTTAGGGATAACAACGTTATAAATCTCGAGAGTTCTTACTGATAGATTTGTTTGTGACCTCGAAGTTTGATTAAAAATTGCTGTGGGCTAGGTTTTACAGTTTAAGGTCTATCTTTTATAAGATAAATTCTATCTTTTGTAATTCAGTTTCTTTTTCAGGTGTCTATAAAGTCTAAATATTATAATTATTATTTATCAGTATTATTTTCACAACCATAAGGATAACGTACAGTACGGGGCCCAGGGGGCGGAGTTCTCTGCGTATATGGGAATAGCTACCGAATCAAGCTCTGCAGATGTTCAGGGCACCGTTCCTCTGGTAAAACGGGAATAGCATGTGAAGCGAGCTTTGCGGCCATGGGGTAGGCCCGTTGGCTCCGGGAGGTCCCGAGGAGCCCCTAAGTTGGCTCCGGGATTTACCTGGGCTAACCGGAGTCTCGAGGATCTAGGTTCTGGCTAGACGAGCCGGCTAGTATATTATATAAAAAATGTTATCATTTGATCTCCTAAGTTATTAGAACAGATTTAAATGTAGAATTTTAATCTACAGTCCGTATTTCCGAGTGTCTATGATATATTAATTATTGTTTTTATTTATTTTATTCATATTAATAATAAAACTAGCATACATTAGTCAGAGAAAGTCTTATAATGTCTAAAAGGTAAATAACAAAATAATCCTTACCGCATTAAATAAAATATAACCTCATTAAATAATAATTTAATTAATTCATTGTAGGCCATATATTTAGGTAAAGTTAAAACACGTAGAATAATAATTTAATAAAATAAATGAATACTCCGAAATTTAAGTATAATTCTTGGTATAAATTTTAAAGAAAAATGTACATCTTAAGGTTATACAATATATTACAAGGAAAAGTATACTAATCGAATCATATTTTGTATGATGGGGTTTTTACAGAATTCGACTTTTCAAGAGTCCTATAAAATCAAAAACACTATCTTAGCAATGAAAAAGTTCCTGAACGTTTCATTGAAATATATATGTGCATTTTTTGGTTTGTTTTACCTTAATATCCTTAGACTGGATGGACAAATTTAGATGAAGTTTGATCACATGACTTTTATATGTGATACATTGATTCCGATTAATTTTGGTCACAATCGGTTCAGGGGGATGGGAGATATGGACGTTATCGGTCCCGTATCTCAAAATTTTACTCCAGAGTAGATAACATTTTTCACATAAATTATGCGAAATATTAAATTACCTTTCTATACATAACACAATAATGAAGGACGACGTTTTGTACAATTTATAAGAAACCGTCAGTACAAACCCTCAAAAATATAATATTGATGGATAGGGATATTGATGGATATGATGCATAAAACAGATTTACAACGAAAAAAAAAGTGAAAAGTGTAACAAAGTTAATTAAAATTAAAATTTGTTTCACTGGCCCATTGATTGATACAATCGTCACCGACGCGCCACCCTTTGTGAGTTGTGCACTCTGTGCACCTTGTACATGTGTACATTTCACTAGACTAAAATCCTTGTACTAATATAATGATTCCACTTCATTAATGTTTCACTTCGGTTATGTATTTAGGCAAGTTCATTCAGAGAAGGTGGATAATAAATGTAATTCTTTTTTTTCTTCTTTCTTCAGTTGTTATTTTGCTTCATATCTTCAGACATGTAAAAGGATTTTACAATGTTTTTTGTATACGATACAATTTTAAAATTGTTTGTTGTTAAATATTTTAAATTTGTTTTTTGTATGTTTTGTGTTACGATTTAATTTTGGTTGTAATTGGTCTGCGGCGTAGGGAGATACCACGGGTTCGGTATCTCAAAATTTTTCTAAAAGGGTAGAATAGTTTTTTTTACGTGCATCCTTATATATTTTCATGACCTAGTTAATTTTCCTCACAAGTAATGATCTATTGAGGGTAACGCTCGGGGTTCGTCCTTATTATTAACTTTTCTGGCTTAGCCGGTAAGATTATACAACTCTTTACGATTTCATCTTTTGATCGACTTCAAAAAATTGAGACTTTTAACCAGTAATTTTGTAATGAATAAAAAATGTGGTTTATCTGAAATCGATGATTTTATTTGAAAACCGCCATTTTGTCTCTATAAATCCTAGAAAGTCGAAATTTTCACAGAATTTTTTTAGAATCTATGTTAAAATGTCTGTAAAGTTTCAGTAGAATCGGTGGGGAAATCAGCGATTGATGCTAAATCGAAACGTATAGTAGCTTTTCGTGAAACACACGAACTGCATACGCTAAGAATTTGGTGAATTTGAATCAACTATTTAAATAAATAGATTTAATTTTTTTTTTACGTAGGAAAAAAGTATAGGAGGAAAAAGCTCTGCCAGCCGGTAACAGGCCCTCTCTGACGGTAGTGCGGGGCTCTCACCTGTTAAAAATCCTCCCTCTCCAGTCACGCACGGGCCGTAACTAATCCCTATGGCATACTCAGCCTCCGCATGATCACTCAGGCTCCTTCTATCCGATTCGAAACGACCCCGTGGTGTCCCCTTGGGATTCGGGGAGCCCCCACCGCCCACAAACAGAGGCTGGCCCCACGATCATTAGTTTTCGGGCTCCGCGCCTCGGTTCATCCGTTGATCCACATTCTGTCGAATTCTCTTCTTATGCACCTTTTCACGTATCATGGTGAAGACCACTGCCAATACTTATCCCACTTGTCCTTGCTGCTAAGTATTACTCTTATTATTCTGCTATCGCGTCTACTATTCCTTGCTCCACAGTCCAACTTTCAAATCTCACCATCTTGGGCATTAGAACACCAAGTGTTCCGCCGTGTCCTGTTCCCCGCAATCATGACATTGGTTGGTGATGCTCCTACCCATCCGTTGTAAGTAATTACGGTAACACCCGTGGCCAGACTGGAATTAAACTCGAAGTTCGTGTCTCCATGGCGATAAAATAAACGATAAAATATCTATGATACAGGCTAGAAATAACTTTTTCATTTCCCTCATTCGAATGTGTAATCTCTTCTGTGTAAGTTTTAGTCTGCTACGATGGTTGTAAAGGCAGAAGGTAGAACCTATGGCGATCTTCTCAAAGTAATTAAGGGCAGTGTGACATCGGCGGGATACTCCCAGCCAGGAAAGGGCGACGGTAAGGATCTTCAGCTTAGAGTTAATGATAAGGGGGGAACAGTGGAGAGACTCAAGAGTGAAATTGCGCAAAAGGTGCAAGGAGTGGCGGTGTACGCGTGGGAAGGGGCAGAACGGGTCGGTGAGTCCACGTTGTGATCAAAGATATATATGATTTGACCACTGAACAAGAGTTACTGGAGGCTTTCCGGCAGGTTGTCGATGAGACGGATTCAATCGAGGTGGTGTCTCTAAGACCGGCTTTTGCAGCAACTAAAGTAGCAACGGTGGCGATATTGGCATTAAATACAGGAGTACTGTTATCGAAGGGTCAGCTGAACGTAGGATGGGTGGCAGATTTTCCTTCCGACAAGCCGAAAGCAGATGATTTAGGTGTTGGACGACGGCACACCGGGCCGCAACATGTAGGGGTCAAGATAGGTCGAAGCTATGCTTCAACTGTGGTGATCCTGCACATCAGAGGAAGTTTTCGCTCACGCCGTGAAGTGTCCCGCATGTGGTAAGAAGGGTCATGCTTTCGGAGGAAAATGCTGCAGGGCATCCTCTCACTCATGAATGTCATACAGATAAATGCTGCAAGGAGACTTTGGGAGGAATCTAGGAACGGCGATTGCTACCTACGATTAAACCTTGAGTGGAAAGAACCTATGGTGAGGTGAGGTACGAGCTAACTCAGTTCCTTACGGGACATGGGTGTTTCCGCTCGTACCTCAAGAGGTTGAGACGGACGGATTCATACCTGTGTGTCTACTGTGGACACTCCGACCTGATATTAGACCTAATATCGTATTAGACCTGCGTGACTCCGTTGAACATATCTTCTTCAACTGGCATCACTGGGAGCAATCGCGGGAAGAATGATATTAGAATCTGGTACATGTAGATCCTGATAACGTTATAGGCTGCATGCTCAGGTCCAGGAGGAGCTGGGCTGTGATAAAGTGAATAATCACGGACATCATCAAGTGTAATTTGGCGGATGGGTAGCGGAATACGGCCAGTCACCGGAAGTGGGCAGCGGGTGTCGTCGCCGGCCGATGACTTTCGGTGAACCTCAGATCCTACTACTCAGAAGCCGGCAGCAGGTGTATCCCGCACCATCCCATAGGAACCTTGTTCATGCCTCGCGGCCAGATCCAGTTCCTATGGGAAGAAAGGGGAGGTTTTTTAGTGGGTGTGAGCACGGCACTGTCGTCAGAGCGGGCCTGAAGGCAGCTGGTAGAGCTCTTCCCTCCCGTTACGAAAAACAAAAGACAAAACATAACATAATCAAAACAGTAAAAAATTATCATATTACACATCAAAGTGTCATAAATATCAATAGTAATAATAAACAGAGATTTCACACAAGACATAGTTTAAAATAATCGTCAGGATTTATTCCAGGTAGATAAATAGAAAACCAGAATTCTGACCCATTAAGAAAAGAAATAGCATAACCGCTAGTCTTAACGCTTTTACCCACTAGTCTTGTATTAAAAAACAATAGTAAACTAGATAAGATCAGTATAAAGTTCACTGCAAATACCTTTGCTGTCTACAAATAAATCTACCCTAACCGTTTATGAATAAAATTTAGTACATTATTTCATTCTTCTTATAGTTTTACAGTAACTCACCGGTAGTATTTCTTGTTTACTGGAATTACTCGTGGCGTTACCCTAATCGTATCGAACTTAATTCACACTGGAAATTCGCTCCTTCACTGTCCACCCCGGAGAATGCTCTCGCTGACTGACGTCTTCCATTCTAGTTTCGCAGACTCACACCGCCGACTCTCCTCGCTGGACTGACGTCGTAACGTCTCGCTGGACTGGCTCGCAGAACGACCGCAGACTTCACACAACTCAATTTTATCTCATCTTCCCAGGGGTATTTATCTTCTTTACCTGCCGGACCGGACTCAACTCGAATAGTGAGAATGATCGACCGAATCTGTTTGTTCTCATGCTTTCGTTAACCCGGCTCGGTAATTCTTTTCACGGTACAAATGGTTCATTGTGTATCAGATTGCATGATTGCAAAAGTCGATTGTTTAGCGGACCAGGTATCTTTGCTAAAAGAGTTCCTTTTAGTTACTTTCTGGATTCCTACAATTATTTTATTTTCTACTATTACTTTCATAATAACTGGTAGGGATTCGTTACTCAGGCTCGCTATACCGGTCTTGTTACAATATATATATATATATATATATATATATGTGTGTGTGTGTGTGTGTGTGTGTGTGTGTGTGTGTGTGTGTGTGTGTGTGTGTGTGTGTGTGTGTGTGTGTGTGTGTGTGTGTGTGAAGAGAAAGAAATGGAGAGAGAGAGATTTCACGTTTTTCCATAGATTAATTTAAAAATAAAACATAGGTTTCTGTTAAAAAAAAATTTGACTCACATTTAATTTGAAGAAAATTTTTAATTATTAATAAAAGTGGTATTAAACAAATATCAAAACTAACTTAGCTATACTTAACTAAAGTTATAAAGGCAAACAAAGGTAAGATAACATTTAGATATCTCATATCATCAAAGACTTATTTATAGCTAAGAAGAACAGAGAAGGTGTCAGTGAATATTCAGTTCTGTATGTAGTAAAGTGGATGGATAGGCGGAAGAAAGAGGGGTTGTTATGGTAATCGCCCTAAGTAAGAGAAGGAGTTTGAGGAGTTGTTGGGTGCACTTGAGGAAGATGTCTTAGCTGGACCACAATCCTCGGATCAGGCACCACAGCGAGACCCGACCTGTGCATATTCACCGCTTTCACTCTCAGGATCTGTGTGGTAACTACTGCGTCGTTCCATCCGATCTAATCTTTCTTCCTCACTTCCTCTACAAAGTGCTCGTCGGTTTCAAAGTAAAACATCCCTCTTTACTGTCTGTCTTACGTTACTTTCGTAGTGATTTATTTTAATCTGCTGAAAAATAAATTATTTATCATTTCACTTTTGAAGTAATTTACTTTTAATTAGAAAAATAAAAATCTGATTATAGTATCATTTTATAACGAAAATATATTTAAAGCCAAAGAACAGTATATATAAAAAAAGTTGCTGTTTATTAATTTACCTAGTTGCGTTAATAGAATCTAGAAGAAAAAAATGTTAACTTCATTTAAACTACATTTAGACTTGAATCTCATGTAATAAACCCTGCTGTTTTAATAACGTGTTTGTATAATACGTTTCAATATAATGTTTTGTATTATGGAAATATTTATGAAACAACAAACAGTTAGTCAGACACTAACTCTTTTTTTAGTAATATATTGTTGCTAAATCATTCAAAGACTGGAAATATCTTCATTTTCAAACAAGATTCTGATTTATCCTAACATTCACTGGGGATTAACATTACTGTTAATCCTAGGCCTAAGTTAGTAAATCTGCAAATAAAAATAAAGATAATTAAAATTTATCTGTTATTAAAACAAGGATAAAAGTTTATTTAAAAAATTTTTTACATAAAATATTAATAATGAAGATAAAAAGATGAATAATAATTGATTTTTTGAATAAAATATTATTTTTGTTTTTGTACATTTTTTTCTTTGTTTCATATACTAAATTTCATTTGCTGTCTGCACTCTAACCGATTTATATTAAGTGCACGATTTGAAAATATCCATAAATATCGTGGTTTTTAACTTTGATTGATTAGGAGATGAATTCTGAAAGGTGAAAACAACATTTAAATTGGTTTTTTTAAAAAAGTAATCGTAATCTCATATATTATTTCAATATTATAAAAAAAAAAAATTCATAAGAAACCTTTTCTCCATGTTTCAGCAACAAATTTTCAGTATAAATTTAATAAATAGTCTTAAAACCAGAATTCATTCTAGGTAGATGCAATAAAAGAAAGTCGGAAGAAAACAAGTTAATGATAGAAGTAGTAAAAAATAACGCAGTATAAAATCAAAAAGGTAGAGAACGATTCAGAATCTAAAAAGCTGCTAGTACAGAAAGGCGTAACTCTGTAAAAAGCCACGGAATATACTTTGTAATACTAAAAATTCTTTGAAAGTTATATATCTCTCATAAAAAGTAATAATAATAAAAATAATAATAATAATAATATATATATATATATATATATATTTTGATGTGTGTGTGTTAATATTTGAAAAAACCTTGATATTCAAACTGGGTCAGAAAGATTATTTATTGAATTCAATGGAAAAACTAGAAAAAATCCTAAGGAGAGCAAAATGATCGTTGAAGTTATTATAAAGACCACTGTTTATGGAATCAAAACGTTTCCATGGAAATTTTATAGAAACAACGTCAAAATATGTTCCTTGTAAACCTGTTAGAAGATGCAATGGCTAAACAAATTTAAAATCTGTTAATTTTTTTCTTCAAAGCCATGAAATCAGATTAACAAAGAGTACCAGGTATTTTTCTTTTTCCTGTTTAGCCTCCGGTAACTACCGATAAGATAATTTTTCAGAGGATGAATGAGGATGATATGTATGAGTGTAAATGAAGTGTAGTCTTGTACATTCTCAGTTCAACCATACCTGAGATGTGTGGTTAATTGAAACCCAACCACCAAAGAACACCGGTATCTATGATCTAGTATTCAAATCCGTGTAAAAATAATTGGCTTTCTAGGAATAGAACGCTGGAACTCTCGACTTCCAAGTCAGCTGATTTGGGAAGACGCGTTCACCACTAGACCAACCCGGTGGGTTAGTGTTAGGTATTGGTGTATGATTACCTCCGAAATGGAAGGAAATGAATGTCATACATCTCACATCAAGTAACAAATTATTATCATAATCAATTCAGAGTCCGAAATACCAGATTGATAAGGTTTGGACAATCTTTCTGAATAAAATTTCAGATCATAAATATGACCAGTAAATTTCTAGGAAACTGGATTGAATTATAGATAATCAAAGTGAATTGAAAGATAATAAAAAACGATATTATTAATTATCAAAAGAAAAAGGGAATACAAGGAATGGTGAGTATTTCAGAAAAAATAAACAAAAACAAACTGAAATTCTACTTTCACAAATTATTAAAATTAATATCAATTAAAAAGATTGTTTTCTATACTTTAAAGATAACTTTATAATGTAAACAATATTCGAAAATATATAATATATATATTTATTTTTTCGTAAAAATAATAATATATTTATTTATATATATATTATATACTAGAATGGTTAATTGCGGTTGCCGTCGTGATCAATTTTTATTTTATTTCATTAGTCAAGCAACTGAATATCCTATTTAGTAAAGTCGGAAATGGGGAAAATTTGCAATAATTATTCAAAATATTTTTAACTTTACACCCCTTTGTAAGTCGATTTTCAAACAGTCTAAAAATTTGTTTTTAGATATTCACATGACGATAACACTCACCAAAAATCAAGTTGATATTCTTCACTTGTTACTGAGAAATTCAAAGTATTAATTTTTCAAACATATGTTAAGCAAATAAATTAATTTAATATAATCCAGCTTACCCGCACGTTGATATGTTCTCTAGATCTCTCGGCTTACTTGGAAGTCATCATCAGGAGTTAATATTAATCCATTAAAGTCAAAGTTTAAAAATCATAGTTAAAATTTTAAAACAGTCATGACTGTTCTGGTCCTATTAGTATACTGAATAGCCGAGTTTTAAAAAAATTATAAAATCCATTTTAACCCTTTACACTCAAAAATTTTAAAAATTAGGAATTTGTATTCATATGAATATCAAACACACAAAAATCACCTTGATATCTTCATTTTTATCGAGAAATTAAAAAAAAATAGTAAATTTCATTATTACTTTATTTTAACCTTTTTAACTCAAATTTAAAAAAAAAAAACTACTTCTTAGTGTACACTTACACTGTAAGAAGAACATGCATACAAATTTTCATCCATTTATCTTCAATGGTTTTTGTTGGGCGTTGATTAAGAATGACTCGCGACATGTTATTTTATATATTTAGATAAATATAACAATGTCATTATATTATTGAATGTTAAAAACTCTTGATATTCTAAAAGGGTCAAGAAAACTACTGAATTCAATGACGGAAACCTAGGAAAACGTCGTTTGGAGAACAAAACGATCGTGAAGTTATTAGTGGAAACCATTGTTTAAGGAATCTAGATGTTACCAAGGAAATTTTATAGAAAAGCCAAAGTAGATTATTTTTAATGAAAAATTGACAATCAGTGTCACTGACTTTTTCGGAAGTTCTAAATAATCACATGGTCTGAATGCAGCTAAGCATTTTGGGGCTATTTTCAAGGACGGTGTTGGTTCAACTTTGATAGCTGAACTTGCTATTAATTGTTATTCTAAAGAATATATTATAGTACATTTTACAGATATCCTTCAGCTGACGTGGAGGGAGTGACAAACAAAGAGTTTTTGAACGTTTATCACACTCCTATCCAAAATTATTTAGTAAAAAAAATTACTTATGCAACCAATGAGGAATGCATATCATACTAATGTTAATATATTTATAAAGAGACGTTACGGACGCTGTATTTACTGGTGTTTTCCGTTTTACTGAAACATTCCTAGATGAAGTATAAAGGGATGTAGTTGTGGGCATTTTTTAACAAGAAATTTAAATATTACAGAATATATTTTACAGTAGTCTCCATTATTTTAAGGTAGACTTCAACTTGCTAAACATGTTAATAAATTGTTTAATACTGCTCAATTTTTTTTTAATTATTTATTTTATCATCGCCTCTAGCCAAAAATGGGAGCGCTACTAGAATATGACAATTTTCAGTTGATTTATTGGGAAAGTAGATTAGTTTCCCAGATCTTTTTAGGTAATTAAGTTATGAGAAACAGGATATAGCACACTACCTTCTACAGTGCATGCAATTTATTCGTCAACGCCCACAAACAACTAGTTGGTATATGAAAAAAACTACAGTGTATGCTTCGTTCCGGCATTCATTAAGTGTAAATTGGTCATAGATATTCAAAACATTTACAGAGAATTTAGTATTTCTGTACCGGGAACACGAGTTCCGTAGCGCAATATTAATTTAAAATGGTTCAAACAATCTCAAAAAATTGAATCGCATTTGTTGACCAGAATTGTACTGTTCGGATTTCTGAAAATTCAACGGGTAAATTATGCGTGTAGACGATATTCAGGACTATACGATATTCAGGATTTCAGGTCTTGATTATTCAGGTAGACGATATTCATTTCATTATTATTGGTGGTATCGATTAGGCGGTATGGCATATATTTCATCACAGAATTTCTTTTCATCTGCACAGTTAATTTTGTATCAATTATGGTTCTTAGATTTTTTGTTCCTGTTTATATTAATGATAATAGTAGTATTTCTGTAGCCGGTGGTGTAAAATGGTTTGTTAAATAAATATAGCAAAACTATAAAACTTCTTTTGAAACAGAATTATTATTTTTCTGCAACCATACTGTTTTGTTTTGAAGCAACTTAAAATTATATTTTGTTTGTCATCACTATTAAACATTTATTAGGTCTTAATTAAATCCCATTTTAAATATATTATTTGTTATGTCTTGGCGCTCCTTCAAAAAGTCACAATTAATTTTTAAGATAAAAATAGTAGTTACGTCACATGAAAACAAATCATATAACTTATTTTTGGTTTATCAAATTTTTTACTTACCCATGGCTGTGTATTTTTAAATGCTGTAACTTTTTGCTAAATAGAAAAAAATTGTTATTCTAGACAACAATCTATTGTTAAACTAGGAGTAATAAATAAATATTTTTTTGTAACTCGGCATATTATTTCAGTTTAAGAGTCTGATTATAACTTTGTTGCCACTTTTAATAAATTGCCGACTAATTTAGTGTATCTTCCCATCAATTTATTGAATAATAATAATAATAATAATAATAATAATAATAATAATAATAACAACGATAATAAAATAAAAGATTTTCTTTTGCACAATAAATATTGCTAGTCATTAAATTTTAAAATAGTTCAATTTCACCATCTTCGTTCAACCTGTACAAACATTACGTACTGAAATAATTTATAAAATTTTCATCAAAATTATTATTTTTTGTACTTATTTTATTCATTTTCTTCATGTATTTATCATTTTATTATTGTCACTTCCTCACTATTAGGTTTTCTTTTAATCGTTTAGGGAAATACTGGAGAAGTTCTTTTAAACTGTGAACTGGATATCAGCTAATATCTAAAGTATTTTATTAATTTATAATTATTTCTTTGATCTGAAAAAAATTATTCATTTAAGGCAGAAGATAGAACAAGAGAAAAATATTAAGAATTAAAAACTACTACTGCCAAAATCGTTGTTCTTTAATATAGGATGATTAAAGAGCGTGCGGTTGACAATTTTCTATATAGTAAAATTTTTTTTCAGATTTGAAAATCTATTTAAATATATATATATATATATAAAACCTGTGATACTCCCGGTAACGTAAGGATTCCACAACGCGGGATCTTATATCTAAATCGGTTCAGAGGTTGACCTGCCGAAGTGCAACAAACATGCATGCATACATACATACGTACACCCTAAATACATTACACTCCTTTTTTTGGGCAGTCGTGTGAAAATGAGAAATTTAATTGATTTAAAACTGTAACCGGATGAAAAAAAGTATGTATAGCAAAGGGTAAAACTGAATGACAGGAAATATAACCGTAGCTGAAGGTGGTTAGATTAAAATAACTGCATGGAAGAAGGGAAGACCGATATAGAGATGAAATGATAATAATATTAAGGAGGTTTATAAAAAGGAGGGATTTGAAACATTGTAAAATAGCGAGTATTGGAAAATACTTGTCTAGTGAGCCACATCGATTAATCAATCAACTGATTTATTCTGATCTGATAATTAACAGTGTTAAATTAATTTTTATATATAGCATTTAGTCAATAATGTAATTTTCATTTAAATATCTATTTAGTGGAAAATTTTGTACCGAACTTAAAACTTTGGTTTTAATAGAAAATGCTATTTTTAAAATTGGAATGAATGAGTAATTTTTTTCTAGTATATGTAAAGAAAGAACGACTATTTCAAATCGATTCGTTGAAAATAAAAAAATAATTAATTGTTTCTTAACCGCTTAGTCATTAATGTCATCGGAAAATATTACGAATGAAACTCGTAATGTTTAGTCCAGTAGGACATAAAGCTCCATCACAGAAGAAGAGAAATTAATTTGAGTCAAGGAGAAGTCTGGATAACACATGGATGGATTTACAAAAGGAATTGTGTATGTCGTCCCGACATAAGCCATCTCAAACAGTCGCAATATATGTGATTCAATCCCCCAAGAGATCTCTCAACAAAATGCACACACGTAAAAAGACGTTTAATTTAGAGCTAGGATAAAGAAGAGACGTAATATAGCAAGTTATATTCTGTAGGCCTAGATACGATAACTGATGCTCATGCTTACATAACAAGTAGAATATTTTTATTTTAGCTTCCAATTACAACTTCTTCCTTTCCATTTTAGAATTTAGAAAATTATTTCCTTTTGAATTCATACGTCTGTGTCATTATTTTGCTTACCTTTTGGTGACTTAGAAAAATGGAAAAGAATACATATGTTAAACAGAAATATAAAGAAATACTGTTGTGGAAATGAAATAAATATATATGTCATCAATTTTATATGAAATCTCTAACTTTCTGGTAATTTGTTCTAACAATATTTTCTGTAGATGACAGATTGGTAATATTAACATTTAATATTCGTTCTCATTACCCTAATCTATTAACTAAAATATTGTTATTAAAGAACCAGTAAAATTTGAACATGATAATTAAGAAAATGATTGGGGATTACGGAAATAATTCATTCATTTAATTTAAATTATTTAAAATAAACATTTTAATATTTAAACCAAAACGACAGTTTCTTTTATCCGGCTCTATTTCTATATCAGTATAATAATAGTTCCATTTTATTTCGTGACCAATGTAGCTAGAATAGCTATATTAAAGAGGAAAGTATGGTGATCGTGTCCAAAATGGAGTATCGTTTTTTTTTTAAATCTTTACGTTTTATGGTTCAACTACTTCATTTAGTCAAAAAAAACGTATGTACGTATTTACGTGATTCGCACTGCTTTTGGCCTTATAACTTAGGATTGACAAAAACTATTTTCGTCAAATTTCGATCAAATATTTCTATCATGGGTCACATTCATTTTTTTTTTTTAAGAATTCGTTAAGAGGGTGAGGAATATCGGGGAAAAACAATTTCGATTTCTTAACAAACATATTAGAGAAAAACTTTATCATGTCAAAATTTATTTACCTTCAATGTACGTATATATAAATAATTCAAAAATATTATTTTTTAAATCAATCCCACCTCTTAAAATTGAAATATAAGTTTTTTGTTCTTTTGCTCTCTCTTTTTTGTTAACATATTTTTTTGAAGTTTTTTGAAAGTTCATATATAGAGTTATGAAGAAATATTTACATTTTTCCAAAATTTAGATACCAGACCTAAAACGTGGAAAAATTTTTTTCTTCTTATTTTTGCATTTATTGAAGGGTGAATTATATTTAGAAAAAAATTTACTTAAGGAAATTTGTTAATCTGTTAACCTATATATGAATATTTTTGTAAAAAAATTCTTAAAATTTATTCCCCACTTAAAAAAAAGTATTTTCTGCTTTAATTTGTTTTTGATTCGAAATGTTAATCTTTATTATTAAACTTTTTTTACATTTTTCTTTTTCGTTGTTGTTTTATAAAAGGATTGAGAACTTTCTGGTGAAGCCGGAATGTAACGTATGACTTGACCGCGTAGCAACAAAGTTTTTGGCAGCTTTTTTTATATCAATGATTGAAATAGTAAACATAACTCTTAATAATTTTAAATTATATTTTTTACATAATTCTTAACAAAATGTTATGATGAAGCAGTAATTTTTACTGAAAGAGTAAAATTGGAGAAACTAACACTAAGTCGAAAGTGAACAAAATTTAATTTTATAAAACGAACAAATAAAGAAATGTTGAATGCGTAAAAGTTTTATAAACTGAATAAAAGTGAAAGGTTTAATTAACAAAATAAAATAAAATTTAGAAATAAATCAAGAGAACGTGCGAAAATGATGATATGAGTAAAAAATCTTTTCTTAGAACTCTAGTATCTTTATTTATCCTAATATACTGAATTGAATTCCACATACGTAATCTTTCAAATCAACTTGGAAAAAATTTCAAATTTTATAGCATAAATTTATTTAAATTCAAAATTGTATTTCATTTGTTAAATTTTATTTCTCAACTTTTCTGATCTGAGAAAAATTTAAAAGTAAAACGTACTTAAAATTTTTTCTCTCGTTTTCAAATGTGTTGAACGGGTTTCTTCATAATTTTTTCTCGACAAATTGAATCACGTAAATAATCTCTACTCGTAATTTTATTAAAACAGGTAATAACAAATAAATTATATTTCTTTCAATCAAGCCATTATTGATTAATTTGTGAATAATAAACAAGTTAATAGATTAATATTATTACGAAAAAGAAACTCAGTAAAACGTGTTTCTTCGTTAGTTACACGAAGAATATTTTATTGCATTATTAAATAGGTAGAAATAAGTTTTTTTAAAAATATCACATACTCATCTCAATATTACTAAAATATTTACTGTTCAAAAATATTTCTCATAAGACGAACATAACAAAGAAAACCAAGGAATATAGTATTTAGAAAACGAGATTGTGGGGATTACACTTAATTTATTTCTCTTCAATTCTTTCTGCTCATTGATTACAATAATGTAATGGTCTATTGTTTTATTTTAGATCCCTCGAAGGATTAATACAAATTAGATTTGGCTAAATTAAATGTAAAAAAAGCGCAGATTCATTACGTTCTCTATTTAAGATCTAATGAGCTTGGAAACCCCGTTTTATAGTCTTAAGTTACCAAAATGTAAAAGATTTATTGGACTATAGGATTATAATACTACTGCTTTTGTCTCTTATTTACTAATAAAGGAAGTGTTATTGAATAAAAAACTAAACTCACTTCTGGTTTATAAAAATAATCTATTAAAAAATTTCAGTACTTTAAACTTGTAAACTGATTAATTCAAAAAATTTCACGAAATAATTAAAAACAAACCAGTTATCAGTAAAAAGTCTACTAAGACTTTTCCGAACGAACATTTTTATTATTATTATTATTGTTTTTCCCTCAATTATTAAATCATTTCTAACAAAATTATTATTATCTCTAACTTCTACTTACGCCACAACCGCTAAGTTAATATAATCTATTTATCTCGTGTTTTGGCAGTTTTATGTCATATTCTATTTTTTACAATTATTAAACAGTTAAATCTTCCGCCACTTTGGAGTCTTAAATTTTATTTTAAAAATTTATATATTTTAGTAAATATTAGTGCATTCGAATCAACTTGATAGCTCACAGCGTTATTCGTAATGATTATTAAAAAGATATTAATTTTGGAGACCATTTTTAGGTTAAACCCGACTGCCGATTTTTGTAATCCTCTAACGACGCTTAATTCGAATCAGAAATCAAAATCCAAGGCAAACAATGCTCTCAAACATACACACACGTAATCATACTGAAATCAAATCGTAACATACATACTGAAATCAAAAACGAAATGTTCGTTGGTTGAAAATGAGCATAATCTATTCAATTTGCTAAAATTGTCACTCTTTTCTTTTTACTAAAATTTTTTTTTTATTCATAAAAGGTAAGCAATTTTCCCTCATACTGATTATTTGTGGACATTGTTTCAGAAGACAACTTGCTTATTATCAAGCCTATTAATGCTGTAAAGCTGTTTAAACGTTTTATGTAAACTTCCTATTTGGTAGAAAATACTTTGAAATTTAAATTAACTAAACATTTTTTGATGTAATAGAAATTCCTACAAATTTGATATACTAAATGCCCCATTAACCTGTGAATATCTATCTGATATACTGATAGAGAAAGTAATAGAGTAAACGGACTGCTCCAATGTTTGGTTACAAAACATTATGATCTGAAAATTGATACCTAATAAAGATAGTCCTGTAAAAATTACTCCCTAGTCTTGGATGAAATAGAAAATTCTGGGGAGGAGGAGCAAAATTAAAGTTATAAACTTCACGAATTTCTCACTACTGATTGGATCTTGACTTTGGATAATATCAAGCCAAATTATGTTGCTAAACGAATTTGTTTAATAAAATATAATTTCATTAATGATGAATAAAATTTTTTATCCTGTCATCATTGACAATTAAAGAATAGAAATGTCGGGAAGTTATTGCATAAAAATGTCAATATTCGTTTAAAAACCGTAAGTAATCACATCTTGAAATTCCACTTGAGTAAAACTATAAAAACGTAAAATTAATTTTACAAACTGCCATAGTTATATGACAATTAATAATTTCAATAAATATTTTGTTAAAATTTCAAAATTTATTAACTTGACTTAATAATGTTATGAATGGAATGGAAGGTGTCGCAGGTGGCAATGATCCCGATACTGGATAAGCCGACTCATGATGTAGCTTCACACAGGCCGATAAGGCTGTACCTATTCTACCGAAGGTATTTGAAAGATTACTTCATATGAGGCTATGGACAATTTTGGAGGAAAGACGTGTTATTCCTGATCATCAGTTTGGCTTCAGACGTGGACGCTCAACAACCCAACAATCACACAGGATTTTTAACGTAATCAGCAAGTACCTAGAAGAGAAAATATATTGCTCGGCTGTTTTTTTGGATGTCCAGCAGGTCTTTGATAAGATCTGGCATCCTGGCTTACTCTATAAATTGAAAAGAAGCTTTACTCAACCGTATTACTTGATCCTACACAACTACCTGGCAGGACATTTTCCCAAGTGAGGTACAATTAAGGGACTCTGAGATAATGCGGGAGGGACACTTCCCGCATTTTAGGGAGGGTTGCCGATCCATCTGTTGATCGGCGGTTTCGTTTGTTTTATGACTTTCGTTGGATGTCCGTGTCACACTGGGAGTGATACGTTAGGTGACCTCCCCCGGCCGTGCTTATGCTTTACGTGGATCCGGCCTGGGGGAGAAGGTGAAAAAAATACCGATATTACATCAATGTAATTCATATTTATGCGCTTTGATTGCTTTTCCGTTTGCGATTATTACGTATTCTTATATACGCGATCTGATACGGTCGATTCAAGTTATCATGTAAGTATGATCATGTATTTTGGCGCCGATTCAAAAAGGCATCTAAGGAATTAATTAGTGGGGGTTAGTCTAGTAGTTAACTTTGTCATCCCAAAATTAGCTGACTACCAAAGAGAATTCTAAATGCCTTGTAAAGGCATTTGCTTTTATATGGATTTGAATGCTAGACTGTGTATACCGGTATTCTTTGGAGGTTTTCCTTCTTGTTTATTTTTTCTTTAGCCTTGAGATCCACCGTAACGTATTTCTTCAGAAGATGAATAAGGATTAATGTAAATGAAGTGTAGTATCGTACAGTCTCAGATAGGTCATTCCTGAGATGTGTGGTTAATTGAAACTCAACCACCAAAGAACACCGGTATCACGATGCTATATTCAAATCCATATAAAATATGGATATATATATATATATAAATATATTTTATTTGGTGGTTGGGTTTCAATTAACCATTCGATACAGGAGTGGTCGGCCTGAGTCTGCTCAAAACTACACTGTTACCGGTACATTTACACTTACACACCAGACTGCGAACAGATGCTATGGCATCTCTGCAAACTATTGTTGACATCATGTAACGCTTCATGTAACATCATGTGCTCTTACTATGTAACCTGATATTACATAAATAAAGTATTTGGACGAAATAATTTATTTTTTAGCGCACTTTGACGTCGGTTTCCTTTTTTTAAAATAATATTTCATTATTTTCTATATCTGATTAATAATTCGGCGGAGTTAATGTGCTCCTTTTTGGTGATATAATGCAGCTGCCTCCAATCAAAGGCCATTGGTGTTTCGTTCAACCTCCTTGGTGTGAAGCAGAAACAAATTTTGTGGCATCAGTTTTCTTTTGTGAACTAACAATAAACACGAGACAAAAAAATCACGAATTTCATTGATTTATTACATAACTTGCGTTTTGGTGAAGTTACAACTGGCCAATTGAAAATGCTTTGCAAAAGAAGGAGGTTGGTTACTTTTAACTTACCCGCCGGACGGCGAAAAATGTTTTTTGTCAATTTTCGAACTAATTTTTTGTGTATAAAAAATCTTTTCAACATGATACCACCGCAATAAGCAGTTGCGTCGATTGCAACAATATTTTTATTTGAATCTGATTAATAGAAAAAAAATTGCGCCAACACAAAGAAAATATACGGGTCGACTACATAAACTCCTTTTTTGAATTTGGTTAATTTTTTTTTTTGTCTTCAGTTATAATAAAAAATATTATAATTTTATTTTAAACACTCTCCATTTTATAAAAATAAGTTGACATATAGAATATGTATATTTAAGGGAATAATTTTAGCGAAGGAAGAAGTAAGTATATTGTTAGCTAAAATCTCTACCATCGGACACCTACCAATTACGAACCTTTAAAAATAACATATAGTTTATCGAAGCACAGTACTTCAAAATAAGTAAAATATTCCAAACGAGGATAGTTGAACAATGCATTACGAAATAAGTTATCAAAACAATTTGTGTACTTAAATTTTACGTATACTATAAAAGTTTAAATTTTAAACTAAAATTAAACTGATTATATTTTTGTTCTTACGTACTTATTTCCGTGTAGGCGTTCCCTTTTCTTTATCTAAAGAACATGGGTAATATGAGGCTTACTGTACGAACCCTCATATATTATCACAGTTGATTTTTTTTGTTTATTTAGCTTCATACTCACAAATATTTAATGTAAAGAAAACATTAAAATGCGGTTTTTTATATAAAACATTTTGTGAATTGATGATTTTAATTGACGTTCGTGGATACAGTGCTACAAATGATAACCAAATTGCATGTTGAAAGTAAAATATTTTTAACTTTGATAGAAATTATGCGGAAGAAAATAGTTTTTATTTTTATATCAGCCCCTTCCTTATAAAATGATAGAAACAGTGACGAGTTTACGGACAAATTTTAATAATTTATTCAAAATTACATGATATGCTGAAACGATTACTGAAATGAGTTGATGGAATAGAAAAAAAGACGTAACCGGTTTCAAAATTGCAAAATATTTCGTTTTAATTTGGAAAAATATTATTGTCGGGGAATTGCATAAAATGAAAAAAAAACAATTTTCTTTCAGTTAAAATAATGTTTAGCACGGAGTTTATTATTTTTTTTAATTATTTATTTTTCCTATACAATTTTCTTTAATATCTTGTGCAATTCTATTGCTCAGGTTTTATTAATTTATTTTCTATTTTTTTATTTTGTTTTTTGTGATGAAGGAAACCTGTTTTCTAATATTAAATGGGAAAGGATAGGACGTCATTTTACGCACAGGATTATGATATAATGTAATGTACTATGGCTTGAACTAACACATTCTTATATAACACTACTGGTAAGTAAACACCTTATTTACACATTTGCTGTACTTCGTAATATGAAAAAATTAATAATTTTAAACCAATATATTTTTTTCTGTAAATTAATTTTTTATGTTATTATACATTTTCAAAATATATTATAACGTTAAATGTGATAAAAATCAATTTTACATTTTGTGCAAAATTCAAGTAAAATTGACATCCTTATTGGATAATTTTACTTGAATTTTATTTTGCCAACAAAGTTTATTCGAAACTAAATATCCATAGGTCGCTGGTTCATATCCGGCCCGGAAGACCAAAATAAATGTTCGAATAACTGTGCTTAATTGCACCTTCCAGTATTCGAAATGTATGGCGCTGGATCTTCAATAAATACTTTGTTAATGTACTCAATTATATTTTTATTATATATACATTTTATTTCAGATTTAGATATAACGCATTTGTTTTATTATTATATTTGTAGCTACATTTGTTTCCCAGTATTAAAATTAATCAGTATATACATGTGCAATATTTATATTTGAAGTATTATATTTAAGTAATTATTTAGATTCATATTTTTAGGTTACGTTTTAAATAGTATTGATTTAACCTTTAAAACATCTTTTATTGAAGTTACTTTAATAACATTTTTAAAGAGAATGATTTTACTGTAACATTTTAAAAGAGTGAAAAAATTTACTTAAATAACAACTTAAATGAAAAGTACATTAACAACAGTATTATCGAGAAGAAACATATATATTACAAAACAGCTGTTGAACTAAACTTGATAAACATATTTATATGCCTGACATAAGTAAGAAGAAAAGAGTTACATAATTTGTTTATAAATAATAAGGAGGACATGAAACTGAACATAACTGGAATTATAATAGAATATTTTTTCATACCCAACCTAAAATCTAAACTTCAGGTAACTCTTTAAGAACAGACATATTTTCTGGCCGTATTAGAAATTCTGTATCTACTCAGTTTGTGAGAAATAATCATGATAACAAATTTAATAAGAATTATATTAAAAAATATTTAATTAATTAAAACATATAGATAATTTAAAATAAAATAAATTTAAATCTGTGGACCCTTTTAAAAAATACAGCATTTAGAAATTTATAGTAAAACAGTAAATAGAAAAAAAACGCTAAAAATTAAATTAATAATTTAGCAATATAAAAAAAAGAATTCTTTTTTTACGTTAAAAAATTAATTTTTATGAATAACGATGAAAATCTTTATAAATGTCATACAATGGATAATACGTGCTTCTTTGAAAAATAAGAAAAATAAAAAATTTATAAACACATTCTGGCAGAAACTAATACTCTTCACTGAAATATGGAATCCTGTCTTTAAAAAAAATCATCGTTTTCTACTTGTTTTTGTTTCACACTAAATATAATTCTTTAGGTGTGTTGAAATCATCTAGTAAAATGATTTTTTTTATGGTTTTTTGTTGTCTGTTGCTATGTTTTATTAATTTTTGACATCATATTAATCATTAAGATTTTTAAACTAAACAACTATGTTTATATGCAAACTACTTTATAATAAACAACTGTTTTTATATGCAAACGGAATTTTCATGTTTTTATCTAGACAAATCATCAGTAATGATAACGACTAGAAATTCACTGTTACTTTTGACTTAAATAAAAATATTCTAAGGGGGTGTATTTTATTTTCTACTCATATATAAGCAAGGTGCTTTGATCAATTTCATATCTTATAAAAAAAAATATCACAGTCTTTGTGATAAGGACGATCAAAAACTTTTAATATATGAAAGAACTTGCTTTAGTTAAGTAACAATATATTAATATTCTAAAACAATTACAATCTAAATTTTTAAACTTCAGAAATATAATATACTATTACTAACCACAAGTGACATTATTATGTCGAAAAAACATCATTATTTATTTTCTTCATACCAGTGAATTAGCGCTTCGATAAAGTATGATATTATCGACATAATTTATAATTATTAAATAATAACTAATAATATTATTATGCTTTTATGATGTATATTATCATACAGCTGTTTATTACTCACTATAAATTTGGTTTATCATTTTACCTATCAATTTTTATACTTTTATTTTTATATACAAATTAGAATGCACATGAGTTTGGTTTATTACGGATTGATATTTGCCTAAACTCAATAACGTTTCAGTAGTTATTCGAGCAGTTCATTTATTGACATTTTTGTAAGATTTTAAGTATAAATTTAAATAGAAAATTTCATTATTGAATAATTAATACAGCTTAAACTCGAGAGGATGTTGCATTTTAAACTATCGTTATTCATCATCAAGTATTTTTGGGTAATTGAGTTATTCATGGGCTATAAGAGATACTTACATAGTTTTCTGAGTGAATTTTTAAAATAGTCTGAGATTTATTTTGGTGTTTCATTTATAATTAAGAAAACCGTTTTCAAAATATAAAAAAAATTATGTTATGTAATTATCTTCTTTATGATTGACGTAATTGTTCGTAGCGAGGTCTATCCCTATAATCTATTTATAATTAAAGTTAATTCTGTTAATCGTTAAGATTCGTATTATTTTTCATATTGTGTGCATCTTATTTATTTTTAAGTTTTGAACAAAATTGTAAAAAGTCCATTAGTATTTTCGTTACTCCCTCTTCACTTTGGTTAGTCATACGTAATCTCGAAACGTATTTTTTAAACATTACAACATTATTTTTCAGTTTACTAGTACACTAGATACACTAGAAAAAATAACTGTCTCTGAGTACTGTTCGCGACCCGGGGAACCGATCCCGTAAATGAATAGAAGTTGGGTTATAAATATTTTAATGCTACAATATATGAACAAACTAAGATACTTTGCTTTAAAAATTTGTCTTATTTAAAACGTTTAGATGATTTTTAACATTTGTATAGTTACTAACAGCAGTTACATAGGTTTCTGTTTAGATAAGCAATGTTCAAGGAAATAAAACTAAATAAACTCTTATTTAGTCACCGAGTTATAATGATTCAGTATCATTAAATAGTTGCAAATTATTTAATTTATAAGAAAAAATATTTTAAATTTATACTAAAATACAAGTTTTAAATGCGTATTTAGTATAAGAGAAAATAATCAGTAATAGGAAATAACGTTTTTAGTTCATCACGAAAAAATTTTATGAAGCAGAGATCAATGCCTGTCGCGTTAAGGAAAGAAAATATATTTCCAGCAGTGATTAACTGTATTAATTACAGTATAACAGCTTCAGTATAACGATAAGTAAATGAAGTGCGCAATGATGTGGTATGTACATACATACACCCTCGTACGCACGCATACGTACACACTAGTTTTATATGGAGCCAATTAATTAAACTAACGTATCCAAAGTAATCAACTGGTAGCATCAAAGTAGGGAGGGAACGTTTGGGCTAGAAGCGCTTGCCGACGTGGGTAACTGTGCGAGTGTGCACAAGTAGAGATGATTTCACAGCCCTTTTGCTTTTGAAGAGCAGTCCAGTCCAGTGCTTTGACAACACCGACCCCATAACTTTATTAACTTATTCTCTTTTTATACGTATATATCTATCTATCTATCTGGACAAACAATTTATTAATAAACACTCCAAGCTCTACATAGGAAGCCGCATTTCAATTAACTTACTGAGATTATGCTATTGAAGTGTATTATATCGAAAACTTGAATTCATATTTAATTTTGTAGAAACAAATCTAAGTTTACCCTTTTTACTTGATTAAAATACTTGAAAAAATAAAAACCGTATTTTAAAATCGTTTGTTTTTAGCTCAAATAACTTTATTTAATTCAGTGACCAGAAGAAAGATATAATTAAATCTGTAGAGAAATGTTTTAAAACGGTACTCTCAATATGAATTTATTTTTATTTAATTCTATTTTTATCTAAATTTAGTCATCCTGCCTTTCTTATCATAAACTTCTCTTATTACTATTTTATTTAAGATAACTAATAAAACTAATTCTTAATCATTAAACAGAGAACACATGATCTTTCTTTCCATTCCTGAAAACCTGTCCCAGTCAGAATTAAGATTTATTGTTCTGTTAGTATTCTTGATAAGAGCATTTACAAAACACGTTTGGTCCATATTAAAAAAATGTATAATTATAAAAAAAATTGTCGCGCGGTGTGTTTACATACCGCGCTAGAGACAATTATTAAGTTTAATTTTGTTCATTGTACCCATAAGCAAACGGAAGGATGCTTTGAAAATTTATAAAGGGATCTGATCATATTAAAACTTTTACGGGATTAATTTTTAGTTCAACGTATAAAAATGTGTTATGAATATTTTGACATTTATGAGACGTACCCAGGCAAAGTATATTACGTGAGTATAATTTGCAATATGATCTTGTAATTTTGAAAAATCCAGTTTTTCTGGGTGTTATTGCTTAAATTTGATTAATTTTCATACATCTCAGTAATTAAATAAAAAAATGAATCAATTCTTAACAAATTTTACTACTTGATTACTGTGGTATTTTGCAAATCTAAATGATTTTTAATCTTACCATTTAATTGCAAACAAAACGTTAGAGCTATTTAAAAAAGTGGTTAAATTAAAAAAAGTTTTTGTTCTTGACAAGTTGTGTCAGAAAATCATAGTTAGGGACAACCATTTTCGAAAGAGTAAAAATTGAACACAGCTGAATTGTAGGAAAGGCAAGTTAACATGTTTAACAATTGCACACGTTAATAATGTACGTAACGTAAAAAGTAATTTACAGAGAATGCAATGCATTTTGTAACAATATGTTATTTTTTTTTTTAGCGTTGATTTATAATAAAAAAACAAAATATTTCTCGACGGACATAGTAAATTTGGAAGTATTGCAACTCAATTTATTGTTCTTATTTTTTTTTTATCACCAGTGACTACAGTTAATAATAATTTATAAAATAAATTTGTATGATTTTTAGTATTTTACAAACATATTGAGACAGTCATAATATTTTGGGGTTTACTTTTCTTCTATACAATTTTAAATAGACTAAATTCTAAGCAGGAAATGACAGCCTAACATTATTTAATCGAAAGAAAATGAAGTCAGCACTCAAAATTAGCGCTTCTGCAGCCAAACCTCTAAAAACCTAAGCTTCAGCCTCCTAAATTCTTGGTTAGCTTATTTTATGGATAAATAAACATAAGAGTCATTAATTACATTAAACAGTTTGGGGTGGTGTGGTAAAAGGTAAAATATATAAAAATAATGGAAACTGATAAAATCATCATTATAGATCGTTAGATGACTCCATCTGCTTCTGTGAGTGATTACTTACATGTAGTTCTCTGCAGATAATCGGCTGATAGTTGCTGATAAACGCACAATTTTCAAAGATATATAAAATTGAACGATTACTTAAAGTAAAACGATTTACTTTTAAATCGTTTTACTTTTAATCTTCAGAGCATAAATTCTGTCATGTTACCTCTGTCTTTTATGGCTAACTAACTTCTTAAAAACAAAAGTAATGATTTTCTATTGAAAAAAAGCTGATTCCATCTAACATTCTCATTGAGAACAATCCTGTATAACAAATGCTATATTTCAGATTCCTCACTTATGATGTTACATATTAGATAATGAGAACAAAATCAACATACTCCATAAATACTTAACCATATATATAATAATTCATCCAATCTAAAAAATAAAAAGGGTTATTCGTATGCAACAATTTTTAAAGAACAAAAATAGTAGGGAAACTTTAATGAAGTTGTTAAAAATTATTGCGCGACTATATATTATTTGTATGGGGCTGTGAGGTATGGTTGTTAACAAGGCGTAAAGCAGGTCAAAAAGCTGTTGCCGGCCTCTGTGGCGCGAGTGGTAGCGTCTCGGCCTTTCACCCAGAGGTCCCGGGTTAGAATCCCGGTCGGGCATGGCATTTTCACACACGCTACAAATCATTCATTCATCTCATCCTCTGTAATGCTTAACTGTGGACTCAGAGGTTAAAAAAAAAAAAAGAAAAAGGTGTTGAAATGTGTTTCCTTCGTGCTGTTAAAGTTGTTAACACGTGCTGGTCGCCTCAGAAATGAGTATATTAGATAAGAACTAAAAGTAAAAGAAATAAAAATCGATAACAAATGGACATTGTTGGAGTATATTATTTTATTAAAAATTGATTTGCATTTTATATAATGTTATGTTATTTTATCGCTTTGAATTGATTACTTAAACAAATTGGTTCAAATATTTTTGTTTAAAAATATAAATACGTTCATTATTTTTTTTATTTATTAATAGAACAATTTTCGAAAATTTTTCCGGAGATTACATACTTTGCAAAAAAAAAAATAGTTTGTTAAATTTTATCTTACATATTTTATTAAAAAAATAATTTTAGATACAATCTGATTTGATGAAACATTTTCATCAAAAAGATATTTTTTTAAATTATCAACTAGGCAGTCAGAAAATTTGGGTTGTAAGAACACAACCTGGTTTGCCTGCTTATGAATAAGAGGTAGTTTATTATTCTGCACCTTAAGCTTTTTATATATATAATAACATGACATATTTTTCTTAAAAATATTATCTTTATTAATCTCTTGGGTTAACCAATCAACTAAACAAACTTACAAATTAAATACACTACTTTCACTTAGAATTCTCTAAGCTTCCTAAGATGACAATACACATTCATACACACATCATATAAAATTTCACATCTTGTAAAATTCTCTTACAAGTATGTAAGAGAATTTTATGTGATGTGAATTTTGAGAATTTTGCTTACAGAATTATAAGTGAAACGTAGTGAATTTAATTTATAAGTTTATATAGTTGATTGGTTAACACACACGATATATTTAGGTACAAAAAGATATCCAATCTTTAGGAGATAATTAAGTAAACTTTCATATGTAACCATTTTTTTCTGATTATTTTAAATCGTTTTACTTTTAAATTTTTAATTCTGTAAACAACGTCATGAAAAGTCAATTTCGACCTCATGTTTTTTTTTTCAGATTATCTTAAGATATGTTATTTAGTATTCTGAAGTATTTTGATAGTATTTTAGTAATATTTTTTACCTACATTAATTTAACTTCATGTGGAAACTGATACAACTCATTATGAATGATGTTCTGGTGTATTCGATCTTTAAAATAATTTCGTTACGGGTTGTTCTGAGAATTTTCCTTAAATTATTTCTTAATTTACGATCTTTTATTTTTAAGTTATCCAGTAGAGGTCTTATTATCTTCTACTATTATTTAAGCTTTTATATAACATAATAAAAATTATCACTGAAATATTCGGTGGTAATCTTGATAACTGGAATCGCCAGTTTCTGTTATAATCACGGTTAAAAACACTAATCCCTTATTTTTCCAATGTTTACCCTTTCTTTTCCTGTTTAGCCTCCGGTAACTACCGTTTAGATAATTCTTCAGAGGATGAATGAGGATGATATGTATGAGTGTAAATGAAGTGTAGTCTTGTACATTCTCAGTTCGACCGTTCCTGAGATGTGTGGTTAATTGAAACCCAACCACCAAAGAACACCGGTAACCACAATCTAGTATTCAAATCCGTGTAAAAATAACTGGCTTTACTAGGACTTGAACGCTGTAACTCTCGACTTCCCAAATCAGCTGATTTGGGAAGACGCGTTAACCACTAGACCAACCCGGTGGGTCTTCCAATGTTTACCCAAAGGTAAACCAAAGATACAAAACCCCTTATATGCAAAGGTATAAATAAGTAACCGAAGGGTGTTTGTTAATGAGACCATGTTGACAAGCGATATGATCATCAGTGTCTATTATATATCATTTTCTGTAGCACCCGAGACAATTGTGGTAGAACAAAACAAAACTGCCAGATTACTTAATTCCCTTGTGATTCTTTCGTAGAGTAAACGACGTTAGAGCTATTCCTTTCCTTCTGCTTCGATTTCCTGCCGATTATTGAAAACTGTAGATGCCCTATTGTAGTACCAACGCGATCTCGGAGAGCAGATGCAGAAGTATGGCCGATGTATTAAATCGATCTGTAAAAATAACACACAAACTTTCACTTAACTTTTTTAAATTTTTCTTTATCAGCAAGTCGTTTAAATTTATTTATCCTTACCATTTTCTAACCTCGTTTATTAGCCCATTTTAATTTTTTTTAGTTACGAAGGTGTAGCTGAATTCATAAATAAATTCTTTATTTTTCAAGATCTCAAACTTAAACTTTTTTCTAGATTTTACATGCACGAATGTGTTTAAGATTTAATAATTCATAACTGAGTAATGCAAAGATTACCTGGAAAGTTAATTTATCTTGAAAATTTGGAATATAAATAATGCTTTAAAAAAAAAAAAATTGACACATATTATGAAATTGATAAATAATTGAACATTTAAGGTGCTTGAGATATGTAACCCGTCCCGGCAACGAGATAAGTACAAATAGAACGCAAAAGCAACGAACAAATACATCAAACCTGTGAGAACTTTAGATACGTAATTCTTGAAATAACATCCTTCCATTTAATATTATTTACTGCATTTAGCCGCTTATCGAGGAAGTCTAATTTCATTTGAAAATCACTTAAATATCATTAAAATGAATAATACAGTGGTGGAAATCCTACTACGACTTCGCATGTCAAAATTTAGCGAACGATTGACAACTGATGGTGAACTGAAAGGAGCTGTCAAGCAGTGGTTAAGTAGAATGTGTGTTTCGTAACAAGTAGATCGTTATAAAAAATTCCTCATATAGACTGCGATTAGTAGAGAGCAATCTTAGATATGTAGTTCGAGTATAAAAAAAAAATTGTAATATTTTCACATAAATCTCTTTTTTTAATTTAGTCAAATGGTCTTTACTTTCAAGATAGCTCTCTCAATACGTTAAATATTAATGAGTTCTTAACTGAACGGATAAAAAAAAATTTTTATAGTCAAAATAAAAATAGGAGTTTTTATGTATTGTTGTATAGGCCGTTCCAACGTTGAGATGTTACTTGAAGTGGTAGAAAGTGAGTATAAATAAAAGATACTTGAAAAAGTAATTATTAAATCAGCATAAAAATCCATATAACTTTAATTTATTTAATTTTACTTAATTAAATGGTATTTACATATTGCTTTATTATTAAGTTTAAAAGTGTATCGTAAATGTTTGATACTCCTTGATGAATATTTTTAAAAAAACTGGGTATTAACTTTTCCAATTTGAAGAAATAGTAATTATTTTCATTTAAAATCCTCACTTCTGATAAGTCCACTTTTTATTTTATAAATAATTTTATCATTGTGTAACAAGCGATAGCTATCGTTTCGCTGTAATCAACGGAGTAGGGGTATGCATCAAACATTAAACACCGCTAATAAGAGTCTTGAGTCGAACCCTTGTGAAACTCATTTCTTTTTTTCCTAACAAGAGTTTCTCTAAATAATGAGTCTTTTATGTGTAAGGATTTTTCAGAAGTTAAACTTAATCCCCGGACGGCGTCTTGCGCCCCTAATTAAGCTGGAACCATCAAAGGCTCAGGCTCCTGCCGTATGCACAATTAATGGTTGCCATTACAATTCTGACCTCTTTCCTTCTTAATCCTACTTCTTCTTTCGTTGTGATTTTATACTGAAAAAACCTACTTAATATTTCCCGCCGTTTTCCATCACAAAAGACTCTTAAACCCACCTTCTCAGTTTTCATAATTAGAAGCGTGACTCTATTTTTCATGGCAGATCATATTTTTAAAAGCAAAAGAGCTTAAGCAGTCTATTAAAATACGGCTAGCAGCGGAGGCGATCAAGTCCGGGAAAGAGGATTGACAATGCGCTCGGAGCTTCTCCGTCTGTCATAACTCTCTTCTTTACTTCTCCCTTTCTGATAAATTACACCGGCAATAATAATATTGTCAACTCTTCTACTGAGCGATTACCCTCTCTCATTCAACTTAATATACAACTTTTATTATCAAATGTACGTTTTATACAATGTAATAGGTCGCTTATAAAGTAAGTTAATGAATGATTTATTTAAAAATAAAAATGATAGAAATATAATATTACTTCACATTGTAAATAGAAAAAAAAAATATATATATATATAATATTGGATACATACGTTCAATTTATCCTTCTGAAACATTCATTATACACCTTTATTATTATTATTATTATTATTGTTGTGTAAGTTTTCTTGCGTTAATTTTTACTAACCTTTAGGCTTGTATTGAAAATATAATACAGTAGACAAATTGAAGTTAAAAAGAAAAAAAAAATTAAATCAGTTTTGTTGTAAATAAAAATTCATTAAATATTATTTTATCTTACAATGTGTAAAAGGATTTTAATTTAGTAAGTATTTATTCACAAACATAAAAATAGAATTCCTAAAATTGCAAGTTGGCGAAAATCGCTGGGTAAATGCACGTGTGAACGCCACGCGTTACTTGTCCAACTGTAGTGAGTCTGTAAGGAATGGCTAGTGAAATATCTCCCTTGCTACAAGATAGTATTTTGTAGCGTATTCGGTTTTATGATTTACAAATAACTGTAAAATATTATTAATTTGATTAAAATATTAATATTTATATAATTAATTTTTGATTTAATTATTCTGTGTGTGGTCTAAGGACCAAGTATAGTTAACATAACAAGATTCTTTCGGACAGTGAAATATTAATTTGTAAGTACCTACCCATGTGGAAATAAATAATACTACAGCAAACGTAAGTTCTGGTAAAACCTAAATTACCTTTTAGTTTTTTGTTTTTTTTTAAATTATTGTTAATAAATGAAAAGAAAAACTAAACTATACTAGAAAATCATTTAAAAGATAATGATGATGAGCATTTTTTTATTTAAATGTATAACGTGCTGTTTCGTTTTTTTCAATTAAACTTTATTTTATAATATAATTTAATGGTATACGTGTAGAGAACGTACTTAATTAATATTAATAAAATCCTGGGTTAGCTTCACGAAATATGACAAAAGATTACAATTGTTAAATGTTATTTGGCTCGCTTTTAATTATATGACGATTGATTTTACAAAGATCATCTGGAGCTAATTTTCATGGAGTTATAGGTAGTACCGCGGTTAAGGATTTTGATTAATTTATATAATATTACAAACGAAAGAGGAAAAATTATAACATTTGGACATCCCTCTTACAGAGGTTAGGAAGCTCCTTTAGTACGTAAAATACATTTGATCTATGTTGCGTTTGTTACTTAAATTATTTTTGTCAAATTTATTACGTTTATAAATTTCCCTTTTTTAAGGTGTGTTGAAATCATGGTTTAGGTGCTGACTGTAAAAATATTTGTGTTAATATTTTTATATGAGGCTGCTGTTGTGAGAGGTGATTTGTTGATATGTATACTGCCTGTACATATTTTTCGTATTTGTGAAGGAAAGTGTATTAAGTGTTCGATGTTATAACTTAGTGCATTCGCTGCAACCAAGTGATATAAAAATTAAATCACTACCATTTCAATAAAATTACTTTAGATGAATTTGACCCACGTTCTCCCACATATGCAAGGAACATTAACACTACGTACAACAGAAAGATAAAACAACGTTTCAAATGAAAACACATTATACAGGAAATATATTACTTGACTATATACTAAACTGATATTCTCACCATAAGGTGGTCAATATTATTAACAGCACTGATGTCAAAGATAGCCTGATAATTAAATAGGATGGAACTTCTGGAAAAAAATTTTCGTCGTAATTTTTAATCGCCCTATAATAATAAAATTATTACTTTTCTATTGAATATGTTCTATTTAGTCTAAAGATGGTCAGTTGTAAAATCTTCTAACGTCCAATCTGAACCAAGCCTAAGTATCAGTTCGAGAACTCTCCACCAGGTATTAAGATGGGACGGCCTTGGGCACGAAATACGTCGGGTGGTCAGGTCGGAATAGGAAGGGATAATCTGTTCGATCTTAGATTTAAGAATCTAATGGGGTGGGACATAGTCAAAAATTATAAACCTCAACATCACAGAAAGCTAATCTAATATTTTGGAGAAAAAATGTAGTTTTTTATATATATATATATATATATATATATATATATATATATATATATAGCCTCAGTAGCTCCGTTTGTAAAATAGACGACTGATATGTTACGAGTTCACAGTTGGATTTATGCTTAGAAATTAACAATTTTTAATTTATCACCGTTTATCATTAATTACAAAAAGTAAAGCTTATGGATGAATGATATTATCGTAAAAAAATTGATGTAAATAATTCAAGAAAATTTAAAAATGTGAAGCGGTAATAAATAAATATTTAGAAAAATAATTCATATAGCTCTTTTAACCACAAAAACTGATCAAAAAATTTATACGGTAAATGCTTGTTTCCCACAAAAATTAATAAAATAAAATACAATTAAAGTTTTCATTTATCGAAACGAGTACAGTAATTATAATATATTACTTACTTCTCATGCAGGTTACGTGCTTTACTAATAATGACAATAACTGTTATTATAATATTCTGAATGTATTTTCAACCCGCTTCAACCGATCGTCTTTTTCTACGGTTGCTTATCTAATATCTCAACATTAATTAAACATTAGTTACTCCGTTAACTTATTCCATAACAATTTTTCTAGTCATCCGCTGCTTCTCTTTCCTTAATACAAAGCGAGTAGATCTTTTTTTATATATAAGATTTTTCTTGTAAGTTCTTTTATCGAGCCTCTTGCATCTTAAATAGACTTTAGCTTTCAAAACCTGCTTTTTATTAGTTATTATCAATCTTCTCTAAATTTTTACTATTGTATTTTTATTTTTTACAATTTCAAACATTTATTTATATAAAATAATTATTAATTATGAGAGCATAAAGAAAGATTTCAAAGCTTACTACTACATGGTTAATTATTCACTTTTTAAATTGTATTGCATAAACGTTTTTAGCAATATTTTTCTAAGACTCCTAAATTATCAGATTCATGAAAACACAATTTGATAAGTTGTAATTTTAAAAATCTATTTAAATTAAATATCTCAGTCTAATTAATATAATCGTCACTCACTCTTAGTTATTTCTTTAGGTTCCTGGACCTTCAAAATAATTTCGTCGCATATTCCTTTACTTTCAGATCATTTACCACTGCTTGACAGTTTTATTTGCTTTGTTATCACTGGGAAATCGTTTGCCATCCGAAAATTCCTTCAGCCGCTCTAGAATTATTTAAGAAAAAGTTAAGTATAAATTTTAAGTAAACGAATTTTTGCCATCATGTACTCGCCGCTTTAACTTGTCAATGTTGGTAAGAAGTTACACGGAACGGGTTTTCCCATGAATATATGTTTTGCCATTTCAAAATACTTCATACTATTATATCACACATCTTTCATTCATCACATTAACAATGTAAACAGCATGTAATTCAACGACAGTCGGTTTACTGCCGTGAATTTTACCCAGTATCAGGTTTTGAAAGAACAAAAACGTAACACGGGATACTTATCTCATCCATTTTAAAATATTACTAGTCATATTTGAATGACCATAAATTTCCATAAGGAAACGGGTGTACTGCACCAAACAATGATAACAATCGGTCGATCTTGAATGCAGCAAATGAACCAACCTCCGTAAGAGAGATTACTCAACGGTGATTGCTTTCAATCACCGATGATATCACCATTAGTGTCGTAAAAAAATTTAGCTGTATAGTTCAGGAATACAAATGTATCGTATTAATTGGTAATAATCTTACTTAATAAGACACCATTAATTGTTTAGGAACAATTAACCTTGTAGAGAACGGGATGAAAAATCACTGTAAACTCTGATTGTTAACGCATATTCTATCGGCTGAAACTCCTTGCACAAAAAAGGAACTTAATTTAGTGTTTTAATTCTTCTAATCGTGCTTCAACAGGAGTTGTTTTTTGTAAACAATCGAAGAAATGTATTCATAGAAAATATCCGTACGAAGAATTTCAGCAAAAATTATTCAATGAAAGTACTTAAAGTATTCGATTTCTTTCATCTGTCTTGATAACAACAGTATTTTTATATTAGCTATCAAATTCCTTGGCCTATGTAAAATTTTCTCTTTCACCACAAGATTAGATGTATTCAGGATATTGGAAATATTAAACAGATGCAAATGAAAGAGCAGAAAGAAGCCCAAAAAGAAGCGGAAAAAGAAGAATAAGAATAAGACTTTTAAAATATGCATTAAAATAAAAAGAGTAAGCAACGGGACCGTCCCGTACCATAAATGAGTGAGCACGCCTTGTTTCTAATCCCGGCTGTTAAAAACGAGATTACTGCTATTGGAGGCGTATTGGAGGGGGGTTTGGACAAGGAGGGTAGCTGTTGATATGCAGGGCAAGGATTAAGCCTTCTCCAAGCACTCTTTCAGTACACCATACTAAGGAGGCTTTCCTCTGTTCAACCTTACCATACCTTAATATTTGAAAAGGAATTTTTACAAAATACTTTGCAATAATCTGTATTAAGTTTTTTCCTTAAATAGCATAGTGAAATATTAACAGTGTAAACTTAACATAATAATTAAACAGTAGTTTTTAGATGTAAGAAATAGATAAAAAAAACAAAATGAATAATAATAATAATATAGACACGGTAATAATAATGTAACTCTTTGAAAATTTATTTTATTTAACTCTCAGAAAAAAATTCAGTTTTTTTATTTTTAAATATAAGCAACTTTTTAAATATTTTAAAAGACACGAGAAAATAAAACAAAATTAATGTACTCAATATTTCTTCTTAACATTCGTTAAAATACTAACGAAAAAAGGAAAAAGTAATTTATAACACAGCTTATCCGTATGCTAGTATAATGTTATCTGGTATTTTCATAAATTAGAATTATAAAATATGAAAATTAATAAATAACAAACAATTATTTAATTAATTATAATGAAAGTAAATATATTTAATGAATAACATTAATTATTTTGTTAAGCAATAAAAATTTTTATTAATTGCATCTTTTTTAATAATTAAAATTAAAAAAATAAATTCGACTTCTAATACATCACATAAAATTTAAATAATAATAATAATAATAATAATAATAATATTTTTTCAAACAAATTTTTATTAGTTGTTTTTAATTTAGGATCGATTTCAAAAAGAAGAAATTAAAAGAGAATGTTTTAAAAATGATTAAAAACAATGATTTAAACAGGGCCTCTAAAAATTACCTAGACCCTGTGGAAAGGGTATTAAAAAAATGCAAATTCGAGAAACTCGTAACTTGATATGAAAAAAAATACAGAAAAAGAAACTATCAAACGGGAGCTAAGATTCTCTGGAATGCAGAGATATTTTTTAATTTTTACTTCAAATTTTACTATTAATTTTCTTGCAAAAATACTTTGGATATCAAATTATTAGGGCATACTGTATCATATATATACAAAATCATAATCAATACCATATATAAACGATATTTACTGCATAAATATCGCTTTTTACATGGTCTAATTGAAAACTTTCTCTAGTTTATCATTTTATAAATCGATTTTTAAAAAATATATTAAAAAACTGTAAACTTAAAATTGCATTTTTTTTGTCTGTTTAACTTTTTATCCATATTACTTAGCCTAGTTATAACTCGGTTAATTCAAATATGTCGTTACATTTATAAATAATTTTTATTTTTTACATTCTTTAGCTGTTCTATTTTCGTTAAAATGATCTATACTAACAAATCTTGAATTTTATTAAGATTATTTTTTTATTTTAACAGAACTATCAATGCGTTCATAATTATTTGTAAATTAGCTTGTAAGATTTAACCAATTAAACCGTTTGTCTACTATGTTTCATAAAATTTTCATGTCAGTTGGTTTTTATTAAATTATCAAAATAAATAACCCAATTCCTTATTTTATTCTTGTATTTAAGAAACCCATTCTCCAACAGATTTGAAACAGTATAATAATGCATTGATTCCAAAATAGCGAGTAGATAAATTTATCTCTTTTCTCTTTCTATTCCAGTCTTTATTTAGTTGTGATTCATATAAAAAATCTGGGGTATAAAGAGGCTGATCACGTTGCTATTCACTACACAACCAATCTTTTTTTTTAAAAAGAATGAAGGTGTCACTCTTATCGTTGAAAATAACTTGCATTTGGGATTGACGTACAGATGTATATCACTATATGGGGTACAGTGAAGAACATAAAGGAAACCACTTCACTTCTCAGATTTCTCTAATTATCCTGGCATGTTATGTTTCTTATTCTTGAGAATGATTAAACAATTTGCAGGTTTCTCTAATCGGATCGCCCACAATCGCACTGTGGTTATCACACTTAACTTCGATTATGTAAGTAATTAATACAAGACTTTGTTATTGTATATACGGTGGTATATATAATAACGTATAGATAATATGTGTAATATAGGTATGATAACATATAGGTGTATATCGTGTAGGTCAACTGGTCACGGCTCATTAGAATCAACATTTAGTTAAATAACGAGAAACTTGCTGATGCTTCAAGGTTCTATGATTTTACCATTGTTTAATATTTATTTAAATGAGTAATAAGAATTCATAAATTTTTATTTAAGTAACAGCATGCAAAACAATTATTCATTAAAATAATAAATTATTATACAAAAAAAAAAACTGTAAAATGTTTATAAGTTCTTATTAGATAAAAAGTATAGGAAAATACAGACTTTTACGCTAATTCATGTTAGTGATTAGTTTTGGAAAATGAATATTAGGGATTCAATTGAATAGTGATTATTATTTTTTTTTAAATCGAGTACTTTAAACAACCATTATATTACTTTCCCCACTCTACACAAATATATAGAGCTATAAATAATGGAAAGTATGATGTTAAGTAAAAAAAAATATCACCTACCGAATTTTTAACAAATCCATCGGTTCACTTTGCTCAACTTGGTTAGAGGGTATCAAGAAAAGAGCATTTATCGTATAAAAATGTTATGCAAATTTTCCTTGGGGAAAATTTTTCATTACCGACTTTTTACTTAAATGGTTTATAAATAAAAGATTGTTGAAAAGGAAAAAATAACGCTTAGATAATACATAAACTTCCAAATACAAAAATTTGTAAAATTTATTACCCCATACCCGAAAAATTACAATCTCTTTTTTAAAATATTTCATCCGGAAGTAGCATCATTTTTTAAATAATTACATACAATCATAATACAATTGCCTGTCATAGATGTTTGAAAATGTTTTTGATTTTTGAGTATTTGATCCTTAAATCGCAAATACTTTGCGCTGACATTAAGCAAACTTTTAAAATTGCTTAAATGAAGCTATATTGGTACAATAATTTTTTATATTTTAAACTACAGATACGCGTAACAGCGATATAGATTGTAACAGCTGTAAGGAAAAATCTTAAGATCGTTCGAGAAACTAGCTTTTGAAAACATTTCATTTTCTCCTTATCGGGAACGTACAGCAACTCTTGTTTCCAGTTTTTTTACCTATAGTAAAAAAAATGTTCTTTTCTAATCTCTTAAAATAGTACAAATTGAATTTACAGTAGTTTCAATCCTCTGGAGTATTGTTAATGTTGTTTATCCAGAAAGCAACATTTAAAAATAACTTCTGTTTACGTTACATTACGTTACGTTGTACTGATGTAAAAATCATTTCATGCACTGTTCTAAAAAAAAAAAAACTTTTACTCCTCGTGCACAATAATTGATTGCAGAAGAAAAATTGTATTTATAAAATTAGACTATTAAAGTATATTCGTAAATAATATTGATAAATTTGGATGTAAGTTATTTAAATTCGACCCTTTGTCTGTCTGGACTGTAAATCTCCTCTGCAGTTAAAATTATTACAAAACGTTTTAATATACAGATTGTATCACGAAGTTCTTCCAGGACTTTCATAACATTTTCTACTCTTGAAAATTATGTAAAAGTCCATACATCCTAAAATGCTTCGTTTGCGAATTACGGCTAGTGAAATATTTCGCTCGGATTTCAGCTATCCCGGTGAAATGAGGTCATACTGAAATTTTTAGGACGTTAATTAAGAGACGGTATTAGCAACTTTTTATGGTTTTTGCCCTAAAAATCGAATAAAATAGGTCTCAGAACGTATCTGCAGTAGGTCTTGAGAAATCTGGAGTGAAAATTAACAAACTGGGGTAAACCCTCCTGTTTTCTATGTTTGACGTACAATATTTTTTTTTATTGTACGTCAAACGGATAATAAACACATAAAACTTTTTAAAAAACTTGTAAAGAATTTATTTCTGAAAAAAATGGTGTAAGTTAAGTTGAATAAAATAAAGAAAAGTTAGAAAAATTTTAATTTTATTTAGAAATAGTACGTTACTTCATTTGCCAGAAGAGTACTTATTTCATCTAAACAAACAACACAAAAATCTTTTTTTGTGATGTGAGAAATTTGTACGAACAGAATTTATTGTCAAAAATTGTTGTTAAAAAACTGGAAATGACACAATTGTAAAACTAAAATAAATAAATAAAAATTACCTAGGTAATAACTTTTTTTATTGATAATAGAAATACAATAGATTATTTAAAAATTTATTATTTCAAAGTTGGTAATAAAATAATAACAGCTGATCAACAATGCGCAACATTGTATTAGTATTTAATCATTCTATAAGGTACATTAAGTATATCAAATATGTGAACCCGATATTAGCACGACTTTTCGGAATCTACGGGAAACAGGTTCGCTGTAGTGAACCTGTTTCTCGTAGATAGATCCCGTGAACCTGTTTCCTGTTTCGTAGTTGTTACGAATGGTAAGACCTGGTTCGTAGCTGGTAAGAATATTATGTATAAATTTGTACCAGCTACGAACGATCTGTCCAACTCAAAGCTGTTATTGATAAAATTATTATAGATGCAGTTCAGCGAAGTTCAGGCGTCAGTACACGACGTCTTTCTAAGCTGATCGGAGTTTCGCATTCGATGGTTCGAAGGACACTTAAACAAAACGTTCAATACAGTACGTTTTTCAAAACGTACTGTATTGAAATTCTACAATTTTTTTGTAAAATGCAGCAAACGAAGCATTTTAGGACATATACTTATTTGAACTTTTTCCATTATTTTCACAAGTAGAATAAGTTATGAAAGATCCTTGGAGAACTTCGTGATGGGCTCTATATTTAATATTCATGTTCTTTCTTGCAATTTTTTAAATTAATTGTAAAGTTACAATCCACAAAATATAAAATTCTTGCAATGAAGATAAATGTTTTTATTTCTAATGTAATTAAAACAATCTGTCGATTTTACGGTTCTCGGTTGAATCCGGTTAGGACAGGCATTTTTTTATCTGCTGTAAAATTTTTCCACACCATATTCCAATTTATAAGTTTCAAATAGATGAGGTAAATTATCGTACGCATAAATATTTTTTTTTTGTAATTAATGATAGATATGAATTATGAATCTTTTATATTAGGTACTAAATAATTCTGTAAATATTATTCTAGTAGGTAATTGCAGTTGCAGTATAATAAGGTACCAATTATTGCTTAGAAAAAAAGAAATTATCGATATCTTTTTTCCCAGAAACAGTTAATTTTGATTTTCTGCTTAAGAATTAAATTCAGTGTTATGGAGAACATCACATTAACATTGTAATGGATCGGTCCGCTCAACACAAGCATTCCTTGTTGCGCTAGTTCCGTTCTATCTCCATTCTTCAGGATGTGTGTTAACCGTAAAGAGGGTTAAGACAGCTTTTTTTTATTTTGATTTTATACTAACTTTTTTTTGTATATTAAAACTTTTCAAAACACGAAAGGGAGATATAAGTAAATAGAGGTAAGATTTTCTTTAAACAAATTAATTATTATATTCCAAGTAAAACCTTCAAGTAAATATTTTGTTGGTGGTAATTAAACCTCACAATATCATTACACTGGTAATTCAGAATTTTCACTTCAAAGAATTTATCTTCTATTCTTTTATAATAGAATAATAGAGTAAATATTGCTCTATAAAATATTTTCTTTTACTCTTTTTTTGCTTCACAACCTTAACATATTATGGTTTTTCTTTGACAATGGAACGCTGATTATTCAGAAAACCATTGCACGCCTTTCCATTATCCGGATAAATGGAAAATTAAAAAAGATTCTAATGTTTAATCACGCTTAATAAAAAAACGAATGAATTTGTATATATATATATATATATATATATATACACGTTACAAAAATTCCAAATAGTTAAAATTTTCTTACAAAAGAATCACAGTTTACAAAAATTATATTAAAGAAATTAAATTTACTACCTTATGGTTTTTAAAAATTGTCATTTAAAAAACTGACTTCATTATGAAGTCATGAAAATGACTAATAAAGTTGGAATAGTAAACTTAGATTAGTCAAAGAATAAAGTAATGATGTCATCTGTTTTGACCTACTGTATATGCACAGCAAAATAGAAATAAACATCATTATATCATAATTCATGGCGCTTAAGTACCTATACATTAGCACATCACGGGCAGCCATGTAAGACGTGCATCCAGGTTGTAAAAAGGTAAAAAAAAACAAATTGTTACTTTAAAAAATCATCATACAAGATTGAACATATAATAGTATTATTATTTATATAATGTCAGTAAATCAGTATATACTGTAAATATTTAATTAAAAGCATTGAAATTATAGTATGTTATTACCTAAATTACAATCATCAGTGCTTGAGTTTCCATCATTCATAGAATAAATTTGAATTATCTTCGTAATCCCTTAATCACAAATAATGCTATTCACTTCCATCGAGAATGTTCGAAATACAATATCATGAACTCTTTTTTATCAAATCGCCCGATATTTCTGACCGAGCAACAATAATCCACTTACAAATCTGTACCAAAACAGTTTCTTAATTTTACCAGATGATGTAGTCTCGTGCGTCGTGTTGGCCCTCCAGTTTTTGCGATTTACGGGGTTTGGTTTTATATGGTCGTAGATACTTAGAGTTTGAAAAATAGATGTCATTTTATTAGGAACAATAACTTGATCACACTTTCCAGGAATCAGCCTTCATTTTACATCGTCGGTCGTATGTACCCTAAAACTGCCCATTACAAGAACGGAAGATTTTAATAAAAAGCCTGGTTGACGTTCCCAGATGAATTTAATCCAGTACATTAATAATTCATTATTCATCCATCCCTTTTATTCTGCTTGTACGACAATATCGGGTGGCAATTTTCCACTTTTCTGTAGGTATATTCTTTTAAAAACTACGCGTATATACGAGGGCAATTTTTTCCGATGCAAAAATATTGTCAGCATCACCAAGCAATGTTGTTTTTCATAACCGGTAGTTCGTATCCGAACACTCTTTGCACATACACTTTCGATTGTTGTCGATAGTATTTCGAAATTCACCAATATCTGGTTTGCATTCCCGAATTGATGGAATTTTCATTGTTCGCTTAATAATCAACTAACAATAGAAATTCGCATTAATCTCTTGGACGGAACTAGAAGTAATTCTTTTTAAAATCAGGAACATAACCGATGTATTACTGTACTATAAATAAAATGAATGGAATGAAGCTTAAATAACCTTGAAAAAGAATAAACATGTAGTGGTAAGAAAATTATCACGACATACATCTCCGTAACAAAATGTAAAACAAACTTTCAACCCTAAGGTCCTATAATTCATATTGATACACGGAACTGTCGTATAAATTTATTTTCCTGTAATTATTGCAATGAGATACTACAATTTTTCTTTTTTTTCTTATAAATCGTATTTCCAAATTAAGAATGCAATACGATAAAAATAAAGTTGAATAACGAAAACAGAATACATTGACTTTTTAGTCGTATATGCTACATAATATTTTGTTTGCTAATAAAGCTTTATTTTACTTATTAAGATATACAGAGTAGATGATCTGTAAATAGTTGGGAAGGGAGAAAAGAGGTAAAGTTTTCCTAAATACCAAAATATTTATTGATTTTAGCAAAGAAGAGATAAATATTAAAAATTAAAAAAACACGACTGATAAAAAACCATTGCTGACAAAAAAAAATCTTTAATATGGATTAATTAATAATACAGATTGAATAATTAAAGAACGTGCAGGTGACAATTTTGTATATAGTTTAATTTTATTTAAAAATTTGTTAAATTTATTTAAACAATTGTATAATATGTTTATACATACTTAAACACATCTATATATGTTTATACATATTTATATAGCCTAGACGTTCCCGATAACATAAGAATTCCAACGTGGAGTCATACATCAAAATCGGTTCAAACGTTGAGCTTCTACGGTAATAATTCACTACATTCCTTTTAGGGCAGTCATGTAATAATAAATTATTAGAGTATAAACCACAGTGAGTATTTGTTAAAATAGATTAAACAATTTAAAAATATTTTAATTTTTCAAAGGTCTAAATTTATTGTACTAAAAACAGATGTTTTTAATGTTTACAAATTCATAATTTTTTTTGTTAAGTATGTTATTAATAAAAACTGTTTTTTTTTCATAGACTTTATTGAATCAATTTTCTCAGTATAAAGTTTTCTACACATATTGATAATAATAGTAGATAATAATAGTTTTACGTTGGCTGTTATGAAAACTATGGGAAATATAGTTCTGGAACCTGTTTTATGCAATATTACAGGTCAAAAAACATAAGAAACCATCAAGTTTACCCCTAATAAACTGAAATTTCACCGGGGGAACTGAAATCCACGCGAAATTTTTCGCTAGCCGTAACTCGATAACAAAGCGTTTTCGGAGATATGTTAGTACTAACGTTTTTCCTTATTTCAAGCTCTAGAATCTTTACAGATTATTTCCCTTTCCTTTTGAATCACCTCCACATATATATATATATATATATATATATATAGCCTATGACACTCCCGGTAACGTAACGATTCCAACGCGGAGTCAAACTTCTAAATGGTTTAGCCGTAGAGCTGTTAAGTAGGAATATACATACATAATCCTAAATACATTACACTCTTTTTGGGCTTCGTGTAAAAAAAAAAATTGTTTGAGATTTGCTTTAAAGTTTAAAAGTTTGCTGTAATTAAGTTTACCGTTTACTTAGTACGACTGAGAATAGCCTGGTTTTGGCATTTAAAATTTGTTTGTATCCCCGTGAAAGATTATTTCTTTAGCTAGTCGTTCACTATTAACTTTGTAACTCGGATTGAGCAAAAACAGTGAAAGTAAGATTTAAAGTGAAATTATCTTCCTGCAATTGTTTTTTTTTTTTTACTGTATCTTCAAAATTAACCAATTTTTCCCTGTATTTTCAAAATTATACCTTAAAAATATGCAGAAATTAATCATTTTTTAAAAATATAACTCAGTATGGAAAGTTTGTTAAAAGAAAAAAACTTATGTACAAAAAAAAAAAAATGTTAAGAAAGGATTAAGTTGGTATGTTTTGTTTTTAATTTTATTTTTCAAAAAAGTAAAGATTAAAAAAACATAATTTTCTTTTCAAATCCTTAAAATTATTATTAAAAGTAAAAAAATAATTAGAAGACATTAAATCATAAATGTTAATTATTCTACAAAACTACCTTAATTATTGTAATTAGGGAATTACAACACCATAAATGTGGTAATAAATTTTCCTCTGGGTTCGAATGCTTAATGAGTATACTTAAATGAAATGGCATTAATTTTTTGGTCGTAAACCCTCTTTATCAAAATGTTTTATGTTTTACTATATTTTTATGTAATTTAGCATTTTCAAAGAAAGAAAAAAGCAAATTGGTTTTTAATAACTTTCATGATAATGTTTTTTTATTATTATTATTTTTTTAAACTGTTTTTTTTTTTTACTTTGTTTTTAGAGATCTATGAGTTATGAATATATTTCAGGGAGCAAAATTAAACAAATAATAAACTATTTAAAAACATTCTCTTTATAAAATATAGAAAAAAACTTAAAAATGCATAAAAAATTAGCTGGAAAAATTAAATCTGCATTCATTACAACATTAGTAATTACTAACTGCTAGACTGTCATTGAATCAATCAGTATTATATTTAAAATATTGATTAAAACAACACTGTATCTTTATTATTATTATTACCTTATTAATCTTTGGCTACCATGGTGGAGTGGCAGGATTTGCTTTACATCTGGAAAGTCTACATTGAATCCTAGTCAGGGTTAGCACTTTTCCCTCCTTACAAAATTCACTCCTCAAAAAGGGTGTAGTATATATATTATGTATATATATATATATATATACATATGTGTGTGTGTGTATGTGTGAATTTTTATTAATCTAATTAAAAATTCAATGCTTTTCTTACAAAATTAAGCTTTTAAGATTTATTTATTTTTAATGAACAGAGTTTAATATCCACTTGATTAGATGATTTAGGGTGGCGGACAAATGAGAACTCTTATACCTTAGAACAAACAATAATGTTATATTTTCAAACCTATGGTAAAGTCTGATTATCAGCAACATCTTATATTTCAAACCTGACATTTATATTAAAACCTAATGGTGGCATCTACTAGCCAGACTTGGGTACACAGCATTAAGAGATTGTCCTGTTTAGGGTCAGGTCTCTGTGGTCAGTTTCTCATCGCTGAAGAGGCTCTGCTTGGATGGAGTTGTATGACTACCAGGGTAGGAACTGACCATGCTTTAATCCACACGGGAATCACAGCTAAGTCTTTTCCCAATATAAATTTAAAGCTTTCAGCGATGAAATGCACCTGAAACAGGAAATTTAATTCACACAAATGCTTGGTCAGGAATACTTACTAAATTTTCATTGGCAACTGGCAGGTAGAGGAATAGAGCTAAATCTTGTTCCATGATCAAAGATGACAGGAGGATAGGCTGTACTTATGAAGGGAGGTGGCAATGCATACATCAGGTTTGGTACTTCAACAGAATTGCTAGCCACTTAAAGATCGGCTAGTGATTATGGAGTTGGAATCAACTTAAATCATTTTGCATGTTACATGAAGAAGCTCATAATCCAGGAGCATGTTCTTTGACGTTCTTTTATCGTACTATCTTCATGCTGGGAGCTCAAAAGGGTGAATATACAAGGCAGTAACTTCACTTCTGAGAAATTTTAAAAGAGCAGTTTTTATTATACTTATAATTAGTGTTAAACATTATATGTTCTACATCATTACATGTTTCCAAAAGAAGCTTATTTTTGTATATCACAGTTTTTTTTCACTTTTTTAGCTTCCAAATGATTGAAAAAACTTTGAATAAAATTCAGTATGACAATTTTTAGTAGGCATTGGATAGGTTATGAATTTTTAATTAGTTGGTCTGATAACTTTTTAAATGATACTAATTTAGTTGAATCTTAATTCCTTAAATACTTGCTTAAATTTATTTAAATATTTAGTGCTATTCAAATATTCTTTAAATTAATACCTTCAAAATGTTTATTTTATTCTGTAGAAATTTTACTTAAATACATATATATCTTTACAGTTATTTTTGCATTGTTATTTCATATAGTTATATTTTTATATATTAGTATACCTTTGTAATCTACGTATGTTAATGTTATTGTACAAGTACATTATATTGGTAGATAGTACAGTCATTCTCTTTTATATTTATTAATTTTAATTTTGTAATTTAACTGTGAATTAGATATTTTGATGGTTTCTTTTTAACTTCAGGCAAATTCTGGGACAGTCGTTCTTTGATTAGTATGTTTCTCACTTGTGTATAGTTTGCATTATGATCTAAATAAAGTATCTGTTTACATATCATTTATATATTTGTTAATTAAAAATTTCATTAAATTTTTAACCCCTATCTTTTATTCTGATAAATTCTTTGTAACAAAAAGAAACTGTAAAACAAAAGAAAAAGTAATAGACCTAATTTATAACAAGGAAAGTATTTTTTTGCTTAAATTATTAGACTGCGATACTGCCATGATAACAGAAGTAAATGACTTTGCTTACATTAAGTGTAATGAAAGTTATTTAAATTAGAAGAAGCTTCATTAGATTTATATTCTGTTTGCCCTCCCATTACTGAGATGAAGCATTGTGTAATATGAATAATTATTTCAAGAGAAAAGGATATATTAATATCTATTTTAGATATTTAAATTATCTGTTTCAATCTTTCTTGTGGCCAAGTTGAATGTGAAGCTACTGAGGTATAACAGACTATAGACAATGCTGCCTTTTCTAAATCTAACAATGTTTATTATACTACAGCTAATGTTAAGGTGGACAGAATTTATTTCAGAGGCTTTGAAATGCAGATGTGCAACAGTATATTCAACTGAGAGAGAAAATTACTTAATTCCTTACATTCCCTATTAAAGTTGTTAAAAATTTCATTTTTTAGATTTGTTATATTATTTTTTGAGAGTAGCTTATTCTTCATGTCACATCATGTACAATTGTTATGACTATTGAACTTAACAAACAAAACAAAAAACCATTGCTCTTAACTAATGTATTCTGGAACTACATTCTTTAATCTTATTCACTGTATATTTAGTTTCTTCAAATCTCATAACCTTTTAATCTTTATTGGTTCAATTTATTTTATTTGATCTTCCTATTTCCTATAGTCTTTCTACTTTTAAAATACTTCTTTTCCTAGTTAAAATAATTTCAATTGATTTAGTTTTACAGCAAAAAAAAATGTATTGTACTATGACAAAACCCATTGTTCTATATTTGGAATGCTTTCATTTTCAAGATGATAGTATTACTTATTAAAAATATTATACTTAGCATTCTATTTTTGGAATGAAGATGCAGGCAAAGTATACTTATACTAAACTTACATGTGAAGTCACTGAGTCAAATATACTCCTGCAAATCAGTTAACAAAACTCTTTCATTGTAGGTGATATTAAGCTTACTTTTATTACGTTTATCACATAGATTGGCTGTTTAATGAATAAAATTACTTTCAGATAAAGTAATTTTGTTTACAGCCTCTTGTACCTCAGTAGCTTTATCTGGATTTCAGCTACAAGAAAAAGTGGATCCGATTATTATTTAAAGTATTACAAAAAATTAATATATTCCTTTCAGTTGAAAACTATGCCAGATATATTTTATATATATGGTGTTGCCTTTCAATGTTGGAGAATATGTAAAATTATTTTAGAGGTTTATAAAGCATAGATGTTGGGATGTGGTGGCTTTATTGATAGTAGCTACTTACCACTTTGGGGAATCTATTTTCTTATTGATTTTGAAGTCTTTTGTCTGAGTTGACAAAAGACTTGCTTGTGTGTAACTTAAACTGTGATCTTTTCCTGGACTCTCTTGAAAGAATTTTTCAATTTTTAAAATTTCAATTTTTAAAAAAAGAAATTTAGATTTAGTGTAACAAAAGACTTGAGAGTTAGAAGTTTTTGGTTTTTACATTTCTACATGATAATAGGAGTAATATTCCTATGTGTGTGTGAAGAATTCAGCAACACTCACAAGGCATAATGTATCATTACAAACATATTAATATTCTTCATGTTTGTTGAGAGAAATTAATTTAATTGAGAAAGATTTAGGCACCTATCTAAGTGATGTATACCTCTTATGCAGACAATTTGGCTGCTAAGGAAAATGTGGAAAGAAATAATATAAGTAATAATTATGAAAGTGGAAACAAAGGAAATTTAGGAATATTATTATTAAATTTAGGATATTAAGACTGAATGTAGCAAAATAAAGAAAATTGAGAAGGAATTTAAGCTACTTTGTAGTTGAAACAAAGAAGCAAGAATTGAATTTAGTAGCTAGAATAAAGCCACTGTGAAATCAAAGAGAAGATGCTAATTTTTTTAGGTGTGTATCCATGAAATGATACACATGAATAAAAATTTGTTACAGACTGATAAAAACCACACAAATGTATGCATGTAAGACTTGAAAATAAAAAAACAAGCAAACCAAGAATTACTGGGATTCAAACCAAGGAACTCATTATGTGCCAAAAAGTTACAGAAGAATAATTACAAATAAAATTGCTATTGCTGGACTTCAACAAATGAAATGGTTACTGAAAAAAAAAAACCACAAATAAGATACTTAAGTGTCAAAAAAGGGGAAGAAGAACAAAAGCTATAGACTATATTTTAATAGTATAAGTTATCTATAGAGAATTTCAGAACATCCTAATCAGACCAGATATTATCTTTAATTAAAATCAGAAGCATGGTAATAGAAAATTGAAGATAAAAATAAAAAGAAAAAATAAAGTTCTGGAAGTTGAAATAACTGATGAATAGAAAATAGGCTCCAGCTGATGTAACATGGATTAAAATATGAAATAAAAGGAATAAGAAAAATTATATGTTCAATAAAACAATGGTTGGTTGTAGAGTAAAGGTGTGCATAACAGCAAATGGACTATAAAAAAAAAAAAAAAAAAAAAAAAATCATCATGAGAAAGGAAAAAAAAATTCTTAGAGAAAGTGAATTAACATAGTATGGTAAAAACAGGTAGCATAACTAAAAGTTTACAAAAAAAATATCATGAATGAATAATGAGAGAAAAATAACATTCATAAACTGTTAAGGTAGATGAAAAACGAGAAAGAAACATGTTATTTAGCCTCATTAGAAATAGACAAAAAAAAAATAGTGTAGTATGGTTACATACAAAATGAATGATTTATTCTTAATAAAAAGGAAATAAAAATAGAATGGACTTAAATTTAAAATAGTATTAGATGATCACATTGGAGTGTTTTTTAATGGAGTGTGTTCAGTGAAGAAAAGCAAGGAAAAAGTATAGTTTATCATAAAACTAAGGGTAGGTCCTTCAGAAAATTAAAAATCATTGGTGAATTCAAATTGGTAAGCATCTAATGAAGTTAGTTTTTAAGTAATGGTGACAATAGAATCCCAAGTTTATACTAGTTGAGATGAAAGATAAAAACATCGCAAAAATTAGGCAGTATTAGAAGAACTGAGAATAGTAGACCTTAATCCTACTTTTTTTTTTTTTTAAAAGTAGAAAAAAAAGAGTGGTTAGTTTTCTTGCTAGATGAACAATGAAGTTTCTGAAGAAAAAGGTCAATCATAAACTTAAAAATTTTAAATATCACATTTAACAGAACTCTGGAAAGCTGAAGGACATTCAGTACCGGTTTCTATATACAAAAACCATGTGGTATATTCCTTAGAAGCAAGAGTGAAGAGCAAAATTAAATACAAATATCAAGATGTTTAAAACAACTCATTATAACAAGCATAACAGTAAGGCATAAAAATCACGTGGAAGTGAATGAATGATTTTATGCTGAAACAGAGATAGCACTTGTATTGCTTTCTTTACCATTTATTAATGTCATGAATGGTAAGTGAGGTGAGATGGTAACTAAAGAGTTACTGAAATAAAGGATAAGTTGATAAGAAAGAAAAGTAAAGCTTAATATAATGAAGATTTGTTTTAGTCTGATAAGAAAGAAAAAAGAAATCACAATAACATTTGGAAGTGTGAAATGAAAGGATTTAAGAGTAAACAGCAAGGTTATTGTTGTAATTAGAATACAGGCAACCAAAAAAGAAAGGTAAAAATAACTGATCAAAACATAAAAATAATAGTTTATAATATCCAGGAGGTGAGATATCTCAGAATGGAAGAATGAATAAGAAGACAAGGAAGAAAAACCAAGTAGCTGGAAAATTTTGTTTAATTGTAATAATAGAATTACTATGATTAAGAGATTGCTATACATGTACAAATTGTTCACTGCCTTTACTGTATACTTTATACTAGTCTTGACATAACAGAGCTGTAGGATTGATCGTCAGACCCAAATGATGGAAAAATCCAAATTTGTAGTACAAAAGATTATCATGGGTCATGAGACAATAATGAAGAAGGCTAGAGTAGAAAATATAATAGAAAAGATTAAGGGGAACAGGTTGTGTAAACAGATTAAGTGGTTTAGGTAAATACAGCAAATGAATTAAAGAACAGTGAGAGGAATACTGGGAGAGCAATAAGCAGAAAAATAAATAAATTCCACAGTGCAATGAATGGTTAATATAAATTTAGATTTGGAAAGAAGAAAGAGAGAAGTAGAACAAAATGAGAAAAAATTAATGGAGGTTAATTTTGTTGCCTACCCTATTCAGCAGAGTAAAAACATAAATAACATTTATGTTGTCTAGTTTTTTGTACACAACTGTAGAATGTATGTAACACTACAATAAAATTACATTGTACATTATTTTGAAAATGACAATCTGCAGCACTTAAAAAAAAAAAATAATAAATTTAATAAAGCAACTTGTTCTTACCGACTGATTCATCAACTCCCAGCAAAAACTATTGAAAATAGACAGATAAAAATCTAAATACATTTTTCTTAGAATTAAGTGCACACTAAGAAAGGAATTTTTGAAATTCCGAGTTTAAAGGGTTAAAATGGAGTGACAGTGAAATTCCAGACACCAAACACTAAAAAAATAATAACCATAATAAAAATAAAATTAGAAAAACAATAATAGAAAAATAACAAATATTCGAAAACAATTTTTTTAATTTCTCGGTAACAAATAAAAACAAATAAATCTTGATTATTGTTGTATGTAATCTTCACGTGAATATTTAAAATATAATTTCTAGACTTTTTGAAATTCCGAGTTTAAAGGATTAAAATTAAAAGGATTTAGATTATAGGAGTTAAAAGGATTTTAGATTTTTTTAACCATGAAAGGGGTGAAGAAAGGTAATAAAAATTTGAATAATTATTGAGAATTTTCCCCATTTCCGACTATACTAAACGAGATATTCACTAGATGGGGCCTTGTAACATTTTCAAGTTTTTTGAATTTCGATTTTTTTAAGGAGTGCGGTAATATACGGCGCGGCAGCTCAACTAACACAGACACTGTTACTGTATGTACGAGGCGACTGGCTGCACCTACCTCCGGTTACTTGGCTAAGACATAAAATAAAAAAAATTAAACGATTAAAAAGAAAAGAAAAACGAAGTCACCTCCTAGTAACGTTTGTCGGGTAACGCTAAGAACTGGGCAGAATACATTTTTACCCAAACGAATTACCGGTAACTAATATTTTTGAGATGGAGGCCAACCCATTATAAAACCCAGATTCTTAGATCACTGAAAGTTTCGGGTCGTGTATGACCAAACTCTTTCTCTGAAAATATTACAATACACTGATATTTTTTATAAATTGAACAAGGCTTAATTTCTATTTATCATTATTATTCACAGAAGCATGAGTTTAATGAATGCAGCTGAGTCTAAGGGGAGAGCCCTCTGGTTAACGAGAAGCGAGCCGTAACCGGCTAAATATCCCCTGATGGCGACGGGAAACGCAACTAACCACATAGCGCAGGGAAAGCATCAAGGGTTGTGCTAGAAATATCAAGATTAATTAATTAATTTAATGGACAAAATTTCACATAGAACATTTAAATGTTAATGGAGAATTAATACTTCATACAATTATACCATTGTAAGAGATATACATGTCTTTTTCGATCTCTTTCTTGTCTCATGTACTAGTAATATACACAGCTACTGGCAACCGAAATGCGGGAAATAATTGTGTCAAGTGTGGTGAAAAATTGGGAGGAATTTTTAAGATTTTGCGGGTAAGCCGCATTGAAATCGCGAGTGAAACCGCGGGGGAACCAAGCTTGCTATTATATACGCTGCATTTATAACGCTGGTATATATATTTAAAAGAACATGTCATGAGTGGTTCATAATCAACGCCAAGCAAAAAGTACCGAAGATAAATTGATGAACATTTTTATACACCCCTTCTTCTTATGGAGTAAGTGTACACTAATAAACGATTTTTGAAATTCCGAGTTAAATGAAGTAACAATGTAATTTACAATTTTTTTAAATTTATTGGTAACAAATGAAGATATCAACTTGCTTTTTGGTGTGTTTGATCTTCACATTAATATCTAAAAATCAATTTGTAGATTTTTATAAATTCTGAGTTTAAATGGTTAAAATGAATTTTTGAATTTATTTTCGAAAACCCGGCTATTCTTTGAATTTCTCGTTGACAAATGAAGACATCAACTTGATTTTTGGTGTGTTTAATCTTTATGCAAATATCTAAAAACCAACTTCTAAATTTTTTGAAATTCGATCTTGATAGTGGTGAAGAAATGTAACGATCTTTGAACAATGATTGAAAATTACTGAATTAAACGACTATACTGTACTAAACTTTAATATTTTAAATGAGATATTTACACGATTTGAGGTTGAAAATGCTCTTCAGATAAATATCTAACCATTTTTGGGTTTTTTGAATTTTAATATTTTAAGGAGTAAAAAAAACATAATTGTTTTGTCATTTTATGCTATGGCTATTGAATCAGTCTTTATGAGAGTTGATAACATTCTGATGGTAATTTATGTTTGCAATTCTGATTATGTATTTAATGAGTGACATCACAAAAGGAAATCTAAAAACCAATTAGTAGGTCCTACACTGACCGAACTGGTGCTCTGAAAAAATTACAATACACTGATAGTTTTATATAAATTGAATAGTCTTTAATTTTTATTTATCATTATTATTCTCACAAGCATGAGTATAATGATCACAGAGCGGTCCAGGGGGAGAGCCCTGACTGGCTAAATGTCTCCTGACCATGAGGGAAAAGCAAGTAACCATGTAGCCTGGGAAAAGCTGCAATGGGGATGCTAGAATTTAACAAAATGACAAAAAATTAAATTATTAAATAATAAAATACTTTGTTCAATTATTATAGGTTTGCACTGCTAGCACTAGCTGTAATAAACTACAGTCTCAATTTTTTTTTATTGCAACCAGTTTTCCAGTTACTGCCGGATCTGAGTGTGTGTTTCGGCAAATGGAATTACTGTTACTGGCTTGCCAGGCCTGACGTAGCTGCAATGTAAATGTACCAATAAACATGCAATCTGGAACAGACACAGGTCAACCACTTCTGAGACAAATGGTTAATTGAAACCCAACCACCAAAAAACACTCATATTCACAGTCTAGCATTTAAATCCATATAAAAGCAACTGCCTTTACAAAGACTCAAACCTTAGAACTCTTGACTTCAAAAATCAGCTGATTTTGCTTTGATGAGTTTAACCATTAGACTAAGCTGCTGGGTTGTTTTATAATTAAAGTCTTAATTATAAGACTATATAGCATAAGAACAATAGTGTATGTATGATTTAATGCTGTATTATATAGGTTTTAAAAATTCAAAACTGTTATACTCAAATATGGACCATTATAGTGCTAACCGTTAAAAATACTTCATTATTTTATTTATTTATAAACAAGAGACAAATCACTTAAGAAATAAATATTTTTGTTGGAAAATACCTTTTTTTATATTCATAAGAACTTATGGTATTAAAAGAAGGAAAGTACATTTCATTTTACTTTATTTTGCACTTAATATTCTATTGTTAAAATAGTTTATACAGTCTATGTCAGTTGAAGAAAAGTTACAATGATGTGTGATATTACATCCTACAGATTAAGATACCAAGTCTGATTACATCAGTTGATACTACTTGAGAGTAAATAAAGATGCATTTAACACAAATATATGACAAAAATCATACCATTCTACACCTACACCATACTTAACAATTGTTAGTGGAAATAAAAATCATACACACATATGAAGTTTTCATAAAGATATATGAATATGCGCCTCCTGCATTGAAAGAACTCATCATAATCAAAAGACATCCCACAGATGGAATTCTTAATTATGGTCAAATTGCCTTTAAATTAATAAGTATTCAAAATTTAGAAAGAAAATATGAATATGAAGAGGGGCATATTAAATTTAGTATCTTTTTTAGTATCTCACTTCTGTTTAAAAGTCAGTAATTTATAAAATGTAACAAAACTATATTACTCTTTAGTATGTAATTATATATTACATTCATCTTATAACATGACATATATCACAAGCTATTTGACTAGTATATCATATTCTTCATGAAAATTCTGCGTATTAGTTTCAATGACAAACTCAATTACAATTTGATTGGAATCATAAGCAGAATGAATAAAACAAAATTGTTAAAAAACATAATTCTGGGCTGTTTTGCTTCAAAATCAATCTCTGAGGCTATAAACATAAACACAGAAGAAAGCAGAGTTAAATGGCTCAACCCTTTTTTTTTGTCAGATTAAAAATCAAATATTTTCTGAGATTAGTCAATGCCCTTTTTTCTTATCTTAGCTTTTTCAAATACTTTTGAATAAATTATTTTGGGAAAAATACAAGCAGTATATATTCCTCTCATATTTGGAGATGTAAATAAGAATAGAAAATTTTAAGAAACAAATCACTCATACTGAAAGTATTAAATAATATTTTACTTATGGAAGAGGAATAAATAAGGAAAATATATTTGGTGAACCAAATTGTACTTTTTTTTTATTTAAAATGAATAAAGAATCATCATCATTACTAAAGAAAGTTTCAATAATTGATCTATAAATATTATATTACTTAGAATTAAAAGATTACACAGTACTTTTTGAATTATTTACTAGAAAATATGAAAATATTTTTATAGATTAGGTCTTTCCTTTCATCAAGATTAAATAATAGTCAAAAATGTAAAAAATATTTTGAAAGATGTAAGATCTCATTTACAGAGCATAAAAATAAAATAAAACAATCTATTTTTATCAAAATTAATAAATAATATAATTAGTTATAATAAAAGATTAGTACTTACAAATTGCTACTTAAAATGTCTTAGAATTTAAATTTATTTAAATACCCATAGATTGTTTTAAACTGTTTTAAATATATTGTTTAAAAACAAACAAAAATAAATGTATTTTTTAAGCACATAGGGATAAACAAAGAACAGCATTTTATCAATGTAAATTTATTGAGAGCAATGACAAAATCCACAAAAGAATTTTTGATACAATTGTGTTGCTGTAAGATAAAACATAAATAAAAGACAATTATTTTTTATTGACACTAATTTAAAAAAAAAATGCATTTTATTAAATTATTAAAATTTAAATGCAACAAATTTTTTTTGCAGATATACTAATCAAAATTAAACTATAACTCGCATTATTTTATGAAAAATTAAGTCCATTAATCTATAATACAATGGTAGTATCAGTTACAAAGCAATGAAGAATTCTGAATATTACAAAAACCTAACTACAATTTATAAGCCTGCACCTAATCAATCAATCTTGTATGTATCAAACCAGACATTTTTATTTTTGAGTAGATTAGTTGAGGGATGAAATTATCTATAAATTAAACAACAGTTCTTTTATCCTGTTTACTGGAGAGATATAATGTCTAAATATCATATAGTTGTTACACATTGACCGATCATTCATTTAAACTATTAATATTTATTTAATTTAAATTCCCCCTTCTGAATAGCAGCAGAGTATAAAATTCATTGTTACAAATAGAAAAGGGCATATTTATTGTTGTTTTTTATCCTTTTCTTTTGACTGTGAATCATGTAAAGCATCTGAAATACAAGCAAAATTAATCAGCATTATTTTCTCTGAAAGACATTAATGAAGTTGACTAAACAACCTGTGATGAATAAAATTAAAGTTTAATTCATGTGGGTGAATATCACCTACATTTCAATTTGCTTAACATGATGATATGCAACTGTTTGAATTCAGATCAAAGAAGAAGGGTGCATGATATCACTTTACGCCTTATTTTTTCTACTAAACCTGTTTTTTATTTTTTTTGTTGGCTCTGCAGTTTTGGGAAGTAATTGGTATCTCATGTCAGGTCACGTACAACCTTCTGTATATAGATTAAAATATATAATTAAATTAGATAATATTTCACATATAGAAGATGTATAAGAAAGTGTTTTTTGAATTTTTGAGAGAAAAACTTGTTTAATTTATTAAATTCAGTGTGTTTTTGTACACTAGTAAAGAAAATATTATCCACTTAACATGTTGAACAAGCTCTACCTTAACAAACATTTTTTTTTTGTACGAAGATGGTAAATATTAATATTATTTAACATCAGAGGAGTAATGCAGGAGAATGTCACTTATTGATATCAGTTGACGATATTTACATGGTCAGCTGTTCTTTGTAAGTAGAGTTGCCTACTTTCAGGCTATCTTCTAACATCAATACTTTCATATAGTAATAGTAAATGCAGTCGTACCTTGCCCTATGTCTGAACTATCTCTACTCTTCGCTTCATTTACGGTAGCATTCTATATTATCACTTTTGGTTACAATAGATTTTGTTATAGAACTTTATTTAGATATTAAAATTATACAAAAATTAATTAATAGCATATTAAAACATCGTTTATATTAGAATTGCATGACATTTAGATTACTCAGCAATAATTCCGTAATTATAATGTAATTAGGGAAAAATGTAAATACTTAAAAAATATTACAAAAATAAACAATAAAATAAAACATGATTAAGAAGAAGTACAAAAAAAAATATTATTAATAAACTGAAACTTTTTTTTCTTTTTTTTGTTATCGATGTTGCGGAGAAATACCAATTACGTACCCCCTACAAGGTGGGGAGTGTTGGACTAATAAATTGAAACTGAGTAATAATAAAAACACAATTTGGGTATGATCAGTAAAAATCAGAAGTGAGTCTCATTCTCTAAGGAATGGGTCCATTCCTTATTATTTATCTTACTTATTTATTTGCTTTTATTTACTTTGTACATGTTTTTTATTGCTTCGTATGTTTTTTCTGAATTTTTTTTAATGATTTATTTGAAGTAAAAAAAACACGCTTATTACCAAGTTATCTTCAGTTTATGTTTCATTATTAATATTAATTTGGGGTTGATTATTTCGATATTAAAATAATTAATTAAAAACTGATTTAACGAACTACAGATTTAAAAAAAAATACTGTTCTTGTAGTTTTTCCAACCTTATTTAATGAAAATACGTTAAATCGTTAGTTACCGATCATTTCTTGATGTAACATTTTCTAACTAAAACTGTTAGTAATATTATTACTATTAGTAATAGTATTAGAAATTAAGTTGGCATTGATATAATAAAAAGATTGTGACAGTTTTCATTTTTAACTATGTATGACTTTTAAATGAATCGCTAAAACAGAAAGGTTTATTAGAAATTCACTACTGCTTATTCCTGAGTCTTTGTTAAACTCAGAATTTTTTCTCTAAAAATGGATTTCCAAGTAAACTAATTAATCTTGAAAAACTGAAATTAAACGTAACAAATCTCTTACGTTGTTCTGCACAAGAAGACTGACTTTTCTTTCCCGACGCCCTCACTTTTCCAATCAAAAAGCACTGATTTTCAGAGTACAACGTACTACATACGTTCGATTAACAAGTAGACTCTACATACAAGTATCAAGTTCGAACTCATTCATCCCTGTGACTGACTGCGTGAACACGTTTGAAAAGTACACCAATAAAAAGTCAACGTAAATTCAAATTGCTGTTATTTTGCTTGTTATCGAGATTAAATTGAGTTAATTGAGTCAAATTGAGTCAATTGAGTTAAATTGAGTCAATTGTTATTGAGATTAAACTGAAGAACGACTCATCAAATTTTCATATGCACAAATGAATGTACACTACTACACCATATCTACATTTCAATGAAATTGGTTTAGGAGTTTTGGAGATTTGTGAGCCACAAAACCTTATACAGGAATGTTATTTTGGAGATTTTCGAGCAAAAAATTTTATACATGAATGATATTTTTCAATAACCTTCATATCTAAAAACGTAAAGAAAATTCATTTTCACCCCCACCCTCCCAATGACACCGAAAAAATATCTCAAATTGAGCTTATTTTGTCTTATTTTAATAAGTTTGAATAATTAATTTTAAATTGAGTGTAACTCAGAAATGACACGACCAATCTTCATCAAATTTTCTCATGCAAAACTTTTTGTTAGCCCCCGGGACTACCGTTAGGTATTTCTTATTTCTTCAAAGCGAGAGATGATATGACAATTTTGTAGAGTATAAAAATGCCCATGCCTGACAAGGATTCGGACCCGAGACCTCCGGATAAAAAGCTGAGACACTACCACACGCTCCACGGGGAGGCCGGCTTCATATACACTACTACACTATATCCAAATTTCAATTAAACTGATTTACAAATTTTGGAGATTTTAGAGCCACAAATTTTTTACCTAGGCATATATATATAAATTTGGAAATTACATTTCAAGTGAATGGTATTTTCGTACTCCTTTTACCTCAAAACGTAAAGAAAATTCAATCGCTTCCTGCAATCCTACTGTGTGACCGAAAGTAATACCATACGTTTCTTTGAAAAATCATCACAAAAAAATTATCATTCAATCATACAGAATGTGCATTTTTTAAAATATCTAATAATTTAATTTATTTTAACATCTTAACTTAAAATTCAGATTGATTTTCGTATGATGTTAAGATGTGTTCATCAGATATAAAGTGAATATATTTCAATGTAATCGTATCAGGATGTTAATAAGCACCGAATGAATATGATAAGTATATTTAAAAATTCTTCGTTGGGTTGCAAATGAAGTTTTCTGTGCAGATTGAACTCCTTTTCTGTGCAGATTTTGTATCTTACAACATAGATGTATACAACATATAGTTTTAAGTGGGAAATTGTTAAATTCAAAAGATGCAAAAAGAAATTGTTTAAAAAATGACACCAATCGTTTAATAGTGAATTAAATTACATTATGATGCAAATCTGATGGAATTGTTTGTTATAGTTAATCATATATGTATCTACATTGTCTGGAATCAACTATCGGAGAGCTGGTGGCATTGATTGATAACAATTTAAGGAGCGATAGTGTTTTTGCTTCACTTATTACTATACAATCTAAGCCGGTTTCGTTTCAACAGATTAATCTTATTAATTCAGATATTGATTCTAAGATGCTTTCAACTGTAAAGGAACGGATGAGAAATGTTTGCGAAATTAAAAAATCTTACTATGTAATAAGTGGAACAAACATATATTTTAATGAATGTTTGTATAAAATGAACGTGGAAGTTAATTGTTTAAAGTTGTTAGCTTGTGCCTGCTAGCTGATAAGCTCTGAATACTATGAAGCAAATCAGTGTTTTACGATAAGCAACTTAATAATGTTAACTGATGATTCTTACACTATTAGCGACTAAATAGAGTATGAAATAAAAGTTGTAGATTAAGTAGAAAAACATATAAAGTTGGACTGAGTCAGTTTGCTATCCAGTTTCCATGGAAAAGTAATTATATTAAGAGAAACGATAGCCGTCTTAGTAGTACATCTTTATCTGATTGTGCTAATAAGTTAATAGCAGATTGTCTTTGTAAACGTAAGTTGGAAGTACATCATATTTCGATTTGGTGGATGTTTGCGTATGTGCGGCGGTTAGTCTGTTTATTTCAGAAAATTAAGCTGAAGTAGTATTACAAAAGTAGTATTTTTAAGTCTGTAATAGGTGCATTGAATATATTGTTAAAAGAAATATTTTTTTCTACAGATGTCTCACTCTCTAAGCAGAATCGACTCTGTTGATGAACCAAAGCGGGATAATCAAAATCAACTTCCTCCCGGTAGAAAGGAGGCAACCTCTTGTAGAGGAAGTTGACATTGAATCCCAATCGGGTCCTTCAGGGCTTCAGCAGACAAGTTCTAGACAAAGTCTGTATCACTTTGTATCAAGTGAGAGGCATGAACTGCCCGGACTGAAATCAATTCAACAGACTATAAGTTTCCAAGATGTAATATTAATGTATTACACGAACGCTATTACGTCTGTTGACTTTCGACAGAAGGCTATCGGAAGAGCAGTAGGGAAAGCTCTTTCACATGAATCATTATCGTTGTGGACTGTTTCAAGTTTAAAAATTTTTTCTAATAATTTAAAGACTAAGATTTTGTTATCAGTTGCGATGGAGGATAATCAACTAGGGCTAATGATGTCCTCCATAGTAACTAACGCGTGATGAGAATTTAGTTGTTGCAAGACCAATCAGCCAGGCGGATCGAAAACAATTTAATAGAACTGAGGTTGAAGAATTATGGACCTTTATGATAAAACGAACGATCGATGATATCTTCGACGAAGAGGTTACTCTCAGAGCGAATCAGTTACTTACTCGCAATCCTTAAATATAAAACTTCAAAATAAGCATTTTATAGCGTGGACGCTACATAAGAAGGGTAAGTATCTGCTGAGACTGGGTCTTTTTGACACAGAAAAAATTGAAGGTCTTTCATTTACAGATATATATAAAAAAATTAAAACAAAGGTTGAGCTGGTTTTTGATGAAACTGATGATCAATTCAAAATGTTAAATGAAATGATCATTGCAGTATTTTAAAAAAAATTTAAAGGAATGTGGCTTTAAAAACGTATTCAGATATATTGCGCAGTCCCACCCTTAGATCCACTCTCAGAAGTGAATAGGGTGGTTCGTCTGTAAGAAATTGTAAGAAAATTGTCACTTTTAATTTAAAATTACCTTTGCAGCACTATGGCATCCGACGAATTCCGGTTCAAAACATCAAGACTTGCAACAGTTGAAAGAGCAGGTCGATTTTTTCTTATCGAAAACGCATTTAGCTGCAATATAGTTACATACTTTTAAAAATGATAATGAAGTATGTAAGGATATTTTTACGCTTTTTTTATCAGTGAGGGGAGAGATGGAAATGTTGTTAACCGAATCGTTAGTATGTTAAGGTGCTATAAAATATAATATTTTAATAGAACTTTCTTACGAAACCCTTTAATCGGAGAGATTAAAGATGTCGGTTTCAAAACGAGAAATTTTGCAATTTTCAATGAAAATGATATTGCAGAATCAGTATAAGATTCGATCGAAATATTGCTTGATGAAGAGGCAAATTTCGAAGGAAAGCAGAGCAGATGGACGCTTTTAAGCATCGATGATGTTTTAATACGAATAAACCGTTATAAACCTCTTAGGGGATCGTGCCAAATTCCCCTTCCCCTTCACTCGAAAAGGAGTCTATCCGTACGAGTACACCTCCACACGGGAGATGTAATGCTAGAAAAAACCTCTCTTCCACGGAAAGAGAAATTCTACAGTAGTCCCACAGGGACCGATACATCCGAAGAGGACGACGAACATGCAAAAAGAGTGTGGGATTATTTTAAAATAAACACGTCGGCTGAATACTGCGATCTCTATGTCAAATGCGACGTGCTGCTCCCGTCCGATATTTTCAAAACTTCTAGATTTTTGTGATTGAGGGAATACGGATTAGTCTGTGCGAATTATTTTATCCTATCTAGATGCTTGTTCGTTGCGATTTTTTCCAAAACGAGGCATCAACCCGAACTGATTACAGACTATGACATCTACATGTTGCTAGAAAAAGGAAACCACGGCGGCATTTCGGTTTGTATTAACAACTAATCAGAAGCCAACAACCCATACATTTCAGAGGGGTACAATCCCAGTCAATCGTCCATATATCTAATGTTCCTTGACGTCAACAACTTGCATGATTGGACCTTAAGACGGTGCTTACCGTACAAAATCATTCGGTTGGTAGACAGCTCAATACAAAATTGCGTATTAGAAATCATCATGTCTATAAGCGATGATGGAATGATTGATTTTATACTCGAAGTAGAAGTCGATAATCCTTCACACCTTCACGATGCGCACAGTGACTTACCTTTTTTGCCTACAAATGAGGTCCCCCGATCCCAAACTTATACCGACATTAGGAAAAAATCGAAGTATGTCTGCCATTTCTCACCCTGAAACAGGCGATTAGAAACGGACTTCGTGTTACCAAACTCCATAAAATGTTGCAGTTTATGCAGTCCTCCTCGTTGCTCAACACTCTTAATCGTCAGGTAACTCGCAATGATATTGAAAATGATCTCTTCAAGTTGATGAATAATGCCGTCTTTGGTAAATGTACGGAGAATGTCAGAAACAGGATCAGCCTTGAACTGATATCCTTTGAAAAAGGACTGATGAATCTAATCAGTAAACCGTATTTCCAGGATAAGATCATTTATAATGAAACCTTATGTGCTGTTCAGTGCGATAAGGAAAAAATATAATTCGATAAACCGATATATGTAGGTCTATATTTGCTTGAGTTGAGAAAGATCCTTATGTACGACTTCCATTACGACGTAATGAAAAAAGTACGAATCACAAATTTCCCTATTATACATGGATATTGATAGTTTCTTTTATGAAGTGGAAACACATGATTTCTACCAAGACCTCCAAGATAAATCTTTTACAGAATATTTCGACACATCGACTACCCGAACGCTCATCTCTGACACTCACTAAAAAATAAGAAGGTTTTGGGTAAAATCAAAGACGAATGTAACGGTATCCCTATTCTCGAGTTCATCGGATTGAGAGCTATGCTCTATACGTTCAGAACAGCGGGATATATGATTTCTCTTATGAGGATATTGTTGTCCTTATCGAAGTCTATGATCGCATCGCCGATCTTCAGTTCGTTTTCGCGTTTACAGCGTTCACGCTGTACACGCTGTCTATGTTGTTTTCTACATCTGTGATGGCTTCGATCATATACTCTTGCATCAGCTCTTCTCGAATGCTAGTCCTAATATTAATGCTTGCTGTTATCTTCCCGTCAGGTGTATGCAGCAACTGTTCGATGATGGGTTCTGCCTCGAAAGTGTCTTCGAGTTTGACTCTCGGTCGTGGCTGAGACTCTTCGCCTCATTTTCGACATGAAAGAAAATGAGCAACATCCAAAGAAAAATTAAATTAAATTTATAAATTAATCATATTTTAATTACGGTGTAACATTTAATTTTTTTTTTTCGAAAAAAGTAGTCCAAGAGAGATCTGAGAACTAATAACTTAAGTTTTAGAATATTACAATATTTTATCGTGCTTTTTGTTATATTGTAAAAAAATATTCTTTGATAAAAATTTTGAAAAATATTTTAAAAATATTACATACTTGTCTTGATACTATTTTAGTTATACAAATTTAGAAATCACATTCCAATTAAAAACATAATTTTTTACTTGATCCATTTTAATTTTATCGACTTATTGAAGAAAAGTACAGTAATACTTTTGGTCGCATGATGGGATTTGGGAGAAAAAGAATTCTCTTTATGTTTTGAGGTATTAAATTACGTATTGGGATTAAAATATGAATAAGGTTAAAGAGAAATGAAATAAACTTTGTTTAAGTTTTTAAGGAATGCATTAAATTTTTTAAATGATTTGTTTGACGCACTAGGAATAACTTTGGACAACTTTTTTAGTATAGAAGCTGAAGCTGAAGTTACTTCTTTTATTACTTTACATCTTTACGCGTTTAAAAAAATGCATAGCGACCTTAAAAAATTGTATTACAATAATGGGATTATGAAAATAAGAATAGGGTTTTCTAATATACTTATGTATATGTAGCCCTAATATATTAATTTCTGTAGCTCGAAGATTTCCAAAACTACTTGATCAGTTTTATTGAAATTTAGATATGCTCTGGTAGTGTATCTGTTGCTCTGCATATGAAAATTTAATGAATATTGGTTGAGTCGTTTTTTAGTTTTGCTCAACATAATGTCGAAGAAATGAGTGGGGCAAATTAAAAACATGATTCTTTATGATGCTACAAGTTCGAACGTTGACACTTCTTCAGCTGCAGTTTCTATTGTTATCAATATTATTATTTTTATTGTATTGTTATTACATTATTATTGTAATCAATATTCGACATTCAGGTAACGTTACCTATTTTGAGGGTCATGGTGACTGGGCATGTGTTTTTTTTGGGCAAAATGAAACAGAATAGAAAACGAAAAGTCGGTCTTCTGCGCAGGTTTTGCCCAAGATTTTTTTTATTGCTAGTGAATCAAACCTTACAGTATTATAATACATTTCTTTCATTAAAGTAAAATTATAGAAGGTAGAGTTCTAAATAAAAAAAATACGAAGATATTTCTAAAACAAAAGCATATAATGAAATCCTTATTTTGATAAGTAATTAACATTTTTATAATATAGCATTTAATTAGCCTTAAATTAATGCAAAACTTTAAGTGTTCATTACAAAGTAAAATTACTGTAAGCCAAATTCCGACAGAAAAGTAACAGATGAAATCTTTATTGTTAACACAATTTATAATAATAAAAATTTAAAAACACGACTGCCAAAAAATAAAAAATAATAAATAAAATGAACTAAACAAACGACAATAAATCGAACTCAGACTCTTTAGTGTGGGACAATTACTATTCAGAGCCACCTTACTGCATTTAAATATTTTTGTTGAAGGAAAAAATTTTCTTATCGCTGTAAGAAATAGTTAGATCTTAATTATTAGACAAACCTAATTCCTGCTATTAATACAATATGAAAAAAATATTTAAACAAATTAAAACTGTATGAAAGTTGATTGGTCAGGCATTTTTTATTTAATTAAATACTGCGTAACGTAGTTTAGTGCTTATTTCCACATCTTGTTTTCTTTTTTTAGTTCGGTTTACTGTCGACATTAATTCAACTTATTTATAGCATTTATTTTTTTTAGCTGTCGTGTTTTTTTAACTTTTATAATTGTTTTTATTATTTAATACTTTTTGTGACAATCGAGAAAAATTCACAATTCGAAAACTTATGGATATAACGTATTGAGCCAAATGAGAAAAATGTAAACATTTTAATTTATTTATTAAATTGCCGTATACCAACCTAAACTTACAGATTTCTCAAGCGATTGAGTTCCTTGAGAAATTTTTTATCGTGCGGATCACGATAAAAAATTCAGGACTTCAGTAATTTTCTGTGATCAAAATGTGGGTAAAGTCTCCAATTGGATCACGTGATTCAGTGCTACGTAGACCATGTAAGCGATAAATCTCTTTACAGTTTTCCGCTGCCTTCCTCCTGCTAACTCATCATCGGCTGTATCGGACGGCGGATTCAGTCCTAGAGGAAGCATGCTAGACGTATCCATCTTCTGCTGCCACTCGCTAAACGGTCGTTTATTTCCTTAAACGGTCTTGCCGAAAGAACGCTTACTCTGCGGTCCGTTGTCTGTGGAAGAAGGTTTGCCATGCTTCATCTTGTCTTCTTAAGTCAGGAGATCGTACATAACGCCCATATCGAGCCTCTTTTCGAATTCGCGGTAATCCCGCTGCTATTTTTCTTTCATCTTTTCGGCAGACACCGCTGGTGACGGTCTCGTCTTTGGATATATTTCTCTCTTTATCCTATTTTTCTTACCCTCTTCAGAACCGATTTTATTGGCTAGCTTAATGAAAGTTTCGGTAAGAGGTTTATAATCTTGCTGCAGCTTCAGGTCGGACTCGAACTTTCCCCCCGCCAATTTGGTGTGTTTTATTTTAAACATCTGCGGATCTCTGCGATCTCCGCGGTGGTCCGCTCGCGCTCCTCCAGGGTAGCCATTCGCCTTTCCTACGAACTCGGTCGTCATTCCTCCGAGTTAAGGTATTTGGAAAGTTGATGGAAAGTTAACTTCTCATCCTGCTCTTCAGCATTTATCTTCGCAACTAAACATTTTTACCGTGCGACTTACTTTATAAGAAACCTTCTTTTCTATCCATGAATCATATTTTTTATCGAACCCCAACTGTCAAACCAATAGTTTATTACTCATTTTTTTAATACTTTTTCCACCAAGTACGGTACTAACACCATAACGTTTTATGTCATTCCTTCTTAAATATTTTCAGTCTGCTGTTCAATTCTTCCATGGCGTCTTTTATCCCTAATCCTCATCAAACTGAAACAAAAAATATATTAGTCTCAAGATAGGATTACGAAAAAAAGAAAAATGTTTTCTATCGATCAATTAATGACATATATTTTTCTCCATTTAGTGCGGTTGTGAGCAAAGTTAAACTCCTACAAAATGGGAATTTTCTTTCGGTTTGGCTATCAATTAATTTTGAATTGCAGGATCCACTCAGTAAGTGTTCGCACTGACAATAGATAATTTTTACCGTTTCACTCAACCAAATTTTGCAAGTTATTTTCTCCGCTCTTTTTTTCGCTCATCGCTACTGGGATATCCGGCACACAGCTGGTCTCCATTGTCATTTTTGACAATATAACTTATCGTTTTTAAAATGTTATTTGTGTACGGGTATTCGTTATATTGTCCATCGACGATGAATGTTTCATTCGGCTGAAGCAAAGGAAAAAGATAAAAGTACCACATCGTATTTTAATAATAAAAGCATTATTCAAAAACATAAGAGTTGAAATACATAATCTGCATTTAGCAGGCAATGTCTTAAAAAACCAAACCTTACAAGTAAAACAAACTAAATGACCGCATGAAATAGTCACAAACTGAACTCAATTTATTTTACAAAACTGATAAGTGATAGTTTATTTTCCTTGCAAATCTTTTCTTATAAAAACTAGCCATTATACTTTCTATTACGAAATTTATTCCAAACAACCCTTTTTTCTATAACAGAGGAAAAACGGAAACAATTTTCTAACACTACTAAAGGTTTGGTAGTGGCGATGATAACTTTGCAACGTTTTACCTCAATCGTAGGGTCTTTACATATAATGTGACGTTATGACCCTTCTGATTTCGTCGTTCAGTGTGTGACCTACAGCTAACTGCCATCTCTCAGTCTCATAAACTGAAATAGGGAGAAAACAAAAATTACTTTTTCTATACTATCGATAAATAAAGTTTTAATTTTTATATTTTTACATAAAAAAATATAAAATATTTGTCTTTTGATTAATGCAGCAGTTCTCGGCGCTAAAATGTGTTGTTATTTTAACTGATTGCGGACTCGGACTCTCAACAACGATCGTTGGTAGAAAAGCAGACTCCACTACTTCAGCGACCTCTCCTAGTGCTTCATCGTTACTGTCGTTTAAAAACTTAGCATAGAGATCTTCATTCTCTTCTTCACTACTACTTTCTGATTCTGCCCACTCTTATCTCTACAGTGCTGTAACTCTGATTGGAATCGGCACTGAATTTCCTACATCCTCCTCCAGCATCTAGTTCACGGTTGTCTCTGATCTTTCATTTCATCATCGGTGGAAAACATTACTTTCGACATCTGTAAAACAATTAAAGTAACAAACTACAGATTGGAATTTAAATTCAAACTACACAATAATCAATGTTTTCTTACCTTAGTAATATGTATGATATTTAAGATATAGATACAATCCTCAGCACCAAACCGTTTTTTTTTCAGGAAAACGGAAGACGGTATGAATTCCTGTTAAAACTTGGTCCTTATTTATACTAGTCGGATGATCTCGCCATCGAGATGGTTTCAAACTAGTAAACTAAGTCACATCCGCCCGATGACAAATGACAAGTACGCAAAAAGGTGACCTTCATTTTTTGTATGACCTTGAATCGTTTGTTGAATTGAAATTTTTGGAATGGCCTTGATCTTTATGACATTGAATTTTTTACCCCCTCATCAATGATGGTTGTGACCGCCATGAGGGTCAGAGGTCAAAGGTCAAGGTTGTCCCAGATTACGCATTTCTATACTACTAACACACACACACACACACACACACACACACACACATATATATATATATATAAATTACAGTTGAAATTGTCTTGGTTGAATATTAACATCTAAAAAAATAAAATTGAAGCATAAGTTTTCAGCATTGCTATTAATCATTTAGGTTACCAACCACACAAAATTAACACCAAAAATATAGAAACAAACAAAATTATATTTTATCAGTTTAATGATAAAGCCAAAAAATATGATAAAACTGAAAAAATTACTATTTTACCTCCTAGACTTTTAAGTAGAAAAATTTTACAAAGTTTTCTGACGAAACCGGACTGGTCCGATGGACGTGTTCATATATTTTTCAGACCTGAACGTTTCTAGGAGTTTAGGTGAGTTGTATAAATTTAGCCGGTTTTTCTTTTTCTTTTTGTATGGCTTGTTTAATGTTCTGTATTATTTATGTAAGTGGTAGCTATTAATTGTTACGGTGAACTTCCAATATAATATATAATAATTGGTGATTAATATTGTTTTGAAGAACAAAATTATTCATAATACTGGAAACGTACGCTTTGACTTTCATTTATATGTATGTATATATAAATCAGAGTGATTTATGAAGAATGTAACAAACTTTTAGAACATGTTTTCCTGGTGAAATTAAAGAAGAACGTTCATATAATTATCGATTATGAAAAGTTTCGTTAGCGAGTGTAGGATGGCGAAATATTTCGTCCTGATTTCTAAACCTTCGGTATAGTTAACACAGACCGTGATTCTTGGGACCCAAATTAAGGAGTAAATTTAAAATCTTTTCATGAAATCTGACTTAAAACTAGCATAAATACATCCAAGACTTATATTTCTAAGAAATATGGAACAAAAGGGAAACATTTATGTCAAAAAAAACACTATTTTATGTTTAACACATAATAACGTTGTTAAATAGGTTATAAACACATTATAGTTTTAGAATAAAGTGTAGATATTTTTAGTCATTAAAATGGTATGAATAAAGTCCACAGAAACTAAATACAAAGGTATCCATTATATTGTATTCATTATTTTCACCAGTGGAACATGTTCTGAAAGTAAATCATTCTTCATATAAGCTTAAACAGTGCTAGTAATAACTTCGACAATTATGGTAAGATGGCCTAAGATTTAAAATAAGAGACAGTTTCCTATAAAAAATTAATTAGATAGCTGAGAAAAATAATAATAAGAATTTTTTTTTAAATTTGACAAATATTTTATTAAATAACAAATTATTCTTAATAGACTTGTCTGTATTTATTTATACGAAGACAAAAAAACGTAAATAAACAATGTATTATATAAAATGGTAATTAAATTCTCTGTAAGCGGAATAACAGAGAGCCTTAAATAACTATCTTAAATAATTACTAACACCATCCTGTTTAATATCATTGATTTATGTCTGATGATTTGTTTAATTATAGATAAATTAAAAACATAGTATTCATGATCACGTAATTAATATTTATCTAAAATTATGTGAAGTCTTAAAAGGTCAGTGGCTTGATAAAACAAAATGGAAAAATAAATTTTATCTGAAATTTAAAAATTGTATATTTTGATTTCATTACACAAAGTACAACTACTCTTCTGTTTTATTTTAGACACATATATACTCCAATCTAAGCAAGCTAATTTGACAATGACATTCATATATATAGAAAGGAATACTTTGATTTATACCACATGTTCCAATCTTTCTTATGGTTGTGATGTGTGCAAAGCACCTAAGATGAGAGAGTAAGTTACCTTTTCTGAGAATAACGATGTGATTACATACTTACTCCCTGTGCTGAATAAAATAAAAATTTAACATACAGCCAAATAACACCTGACTTTTTTTGGGGTTTGGAGTGCTAATATTTAACCGTATAATAGTTTCAGTAAAGAAGACAAAGGGGAAACGATTTCACTCTTCAACTTCCTAGTATCATGGGAGCTTTTTTTTCTTAAGAATGCCATTTTTATGAATGTTGTGTTATGTTGTCTATAAGCATTACGATATCTGCGCCTAACGTACACAATAACAGCAATGCAACTGCCTGAAGTAGGTATCACATTAACTTCTTTTTTCTTTTTTTAGTGAATCATTTGTTTTTCTAGGATGCTACACACATTTTAGTATACATATTTATATCTCTGTGTCCATCCCTAACCTTAAAAGAAGATTAGTTCTGGTACCTACCGTGTCTAGCCTTCTGGCTGAAATGCTATCTTCTTTATTTCTTGGAATATCTTATTTTTGTAATTTTAATCTGCTTTGGCTGGTTGTAAATAAAATCCTACTAAAACCCAAACTAGAAACACTAACTGAAATTATTTTGACATAAGTCAAAAAGAACAGAAATAAATGAAATAAGGGTATCAATGAAATCTGCAATAGAAAATTGATTACAGGGATGTTCACTACTAATTTGTAACGATATAAATTTCATTTTATAGTGCTAATGCTGGTTACTGGATTTATGATTTTTTTTTGGAGGACGAAAGACCTTTCGCCTTATCATCGCCCGGAACAAAATATTATAACAAGAAAAAAAATTAAAACTTAGAGAATTATTCTTTAGAATACTGATTTTGTGGGCAGTTCTGTTTTTTATTTTATTTTTATTATTATTTTTTATTTTATTTTATAGGATTAATCTCATTTGATTTTGATATCAAAAGAAATTTACTGATTTTAGGGTTAAGCCGTTCTCGAGATATAAAGCGTGATATAAAAGACACACACAGACAGACAGACTTATCATACTATCTCCATTATTTCTTTAATACGTACAGAATTTTGTAATAAGGAGGTTACTTTTTTTCTAGAAACTGAAAATACTTTGGTTTTTATGATAAGACGTTATAGATTTTTCTGTTTTATATATATATATATATATACTAGCTGCAAAGGCATGCCGTAGGCATGCCTCCGCAGCTGGGCCCTCCGGGTGGTTTTCCCTGGAGGATTGTAACCCTAGTGGTGAACGCGTCTTACCAAATCAGCTGATTTGGAAGTCGAGAGTTCCAGCGTTCAAGTCATAGTAAAGTCAGTTATTTTTACACGGATTTGAATACTAGATTGTGAATACCGGTGTTCTTTGGTGGTTGGGTTTCAAGTAACCACACATCTCAAGAATAGTCGAACTGAGACTGTACAAGACTACACTTCATTTGCACTCATACATATCATCCTCATTCATCCACTGAAGTATTATCTGAACGGCAATTACCGGAGGCTAAATAGGAAAAAGAAAGAAAGGTATCAAAAATTGATTACCGCTTGTGTAAAAATATTTTTTTTTTAATAATAAAAATTTATATAACGAAAGTTAAATTAGAAATTTAACTCTAGAAATTGATACTAACGAATCGGGATTTTCCGCTAGTGATCGGTACATTCCGGTGCCTAAGTTTTGGTTATAGTTCATTATTTTATGAAGAAAAACTATCACATAAATATAAAATATATTATTATTGTATATTTCGCATATATATCGCTATATATGCGATATATTGATGTATAATACTATAACAAATATACACCTGACTACCACGAGACATGTATTAACAAATCGGAATTTGCCGATTCGCACACACAGACACACATACTAATGCCCTTTAGTAGGGTAGGATATATATATAAAGCGTGAGTGTGTTTGTTTGTTTCTTTCAAATTATCTCTTAAAATCCAGGAACTTATATATGAACGATTATTTTGCCATTACATTTATTAAAATATGAAAATAATTTTAGCTATAAATTTATTCGGATAAGTCCGTTATTTGTGAGCAGTAAAGCTTAAACCCAGTACGCGTATTAGTATTTTAATCAATTATTTTGTAGTAATATTTCGTGTCTCTTAAAAAATACACTCATCTCGAATTTCGCCTATATGTATGTAATTCCAATGTGTGAGAATGTGTGTATGTGTGTGTGCGCGCGCATGTGTGAGTAAAAAGGAGGCCGATTATTTGAAAATCAGATAAATTTACTATGAATAAAAAATAAGCATTTACTATTTACGATATTTTAAAGAAAAGCTTTGTTCCGATTAGCTTATTGGGAACTAGAAACTTATTGATTATTCGTTTTTTTTTGTTTTTTTTAATAAGTTTTATTAATTTAAATATCTCTTTCTCTAGAGTCTAAATACATAAAAACTTGTTAAGAAAAATGAAATGGAATTTAATAAGAATAAAATTATATGATTTTTTTTTTTATCAAGTTTTTGTTAATTATTCCTGATAAAATAACTGAAACAGGAACAAGAGTTTAACGTTGATCTGGGACGCAATTTATTCTGTAAATGCAAAATTATAGAATATTAAAATTTTAAATATGATAGCTTATTTATTTTTACACACACACACACACACCTTTACATGATTTAAAATGTTCGGTGGTTATTAAAAACAAACATTCTACCTAAACGTCTGATCGTATAAAGTTCTCATCAAATGCACAAATATTCAATACAAAAGAATTATAAGTGTTAAAGTAGGTGAATATTTCAAATAGCAGTAACAGAAATTTTAATCTTGACATTATTTCTGCTATTTTTAACCTAAATATTAAGAATAAATTTAAAAAATAAACTATATTCTGATATTGATAATGATTAGGATTACAAAATTGAGTATCAAACCTTTTATTCCGCAAACCACAAACACAACCTTTTCGATCATTCTGTTTGGTGCATCTTCAATTTGTTATCACAAATAAAACCACTAATGATTTGAACAAATCGTATTTAAAAATTTCGTACTCTTACCAAATTTTATTTCAAATACTCCAATTAAATTTATTTATATCTTACAATGTTATTAAGGCCAAGATAAATGCAGGAGGAAATTTGGAGTAAATCAATTTACACATATATATATATATATATATTTAATTTAATTCTTCCATCACTTCTTTAAAAGAGCTCATTTTATATTTAATACCCATTTATTTTAGTAGCTATAAAATAGTAATAATAAAAGCATCATTAAATCTAGTTTGAGGATTATTTATTTTCCTTATTTTTTAATAGAAATACTATTTAAGCTGTTTTATATGCATATAAATATATTTTTAAACATACTGATAATTTTTTTCCTCTTTTTTCTAAAACAAGAGGGAATTAGTATAAGTAACGGGCGAAGGGTTGCAGAGGGGAGAGCAGTATAAAGAGTTAAAAGACGAGAACGCTGGGTAGCTTGGATTCCGGAAGTTACGACCTCTGAGTTGGGTCACGCTAAGTTACTGCCGTTCTCAAAGTCTTAACCAAGAAAATGTAATTTTTCATTTACGTGCTTGGATCAACTTTTTCGATTCCTTTGCTCTTCTTTTTATATGTGTATACTAAGAAGAAAAACGAGGGCCGTCTGAGACGCTGAGCGGGGGAAGCAATTTTTAAAAATTCCCAGTTAATCCCAGACTTAATTTGTGCTCTTAACATTTTTGCATATTTCCTTCCTTTAGACCCACAACCCTCTTCTGCATCGGCTCTTCTCCCCCTTCCATTCTTTAAGCTTCAGTACTTAGAATCTTATTGGAAGGAAGGAGATTTTATAAATTGTTAATAGGAATCGATTTGTTTAATTAAGCATTATTTTTACAATTGTGGCTACTCACTTCAATTTCCAAAATGCTCCATTGTATTAATGAAAATTAAACAGTTTTTTTTTGTAACATACAACTGCATTACATTTAATTTTATAGTGAGGTAAAACAACTTTATTATTTGATAATATTTTTCTTACGGATTTGTATACAACCATACAATGCGCTTTGCATTATCAGCTAATCCTAAAACAAACATACGTAACCTATCGGTAATTTATAAAAATCGCCTAAAAATAATATTAATACCGAATTAATAATTATAATAATGAAAATTAACATATTTAAATGTTTAATATCTAATACAATGTAGAAAAGTTGAAATAGAGTTTGTAGTTGATATAAATGGTGTCACTTACTATGAAAAATGCGTATATTGACATTTTATTTAATTTTAGCAATACATACATCTTACTGTCAATTTTATTACCATCTACCCGTACACCTCGCTTCATCTGGATACATTAAAAAGAGAAAATGCATCTTCATCAAATTTTTACAGTGACAATTATACTTAACTGTTGTTAAAACAAATTTTATAAGTCAGATGTAAAGAGGAAGCTAGAACAAATTGATTTACCGATCATTGGGGCCAGACAGACTCATTCTTAAAAGCCGACAGACACCCATTATGTGTAGTACCAAGGTCTCCCATAACTGCATCCTTATCAGATATTAAGAAAGTAGATTAAGTTATTTAACAGTAGAACAACTTAAAAGGAGGGTAAAAAGAATAAATATTAAAGAAAATAAATAAATATTTTCTCCTAAATAGTTTTGTTCTTGTTTAATGTATACTTATATCACAATATTTCAAGATCAACTGTTCATTAATTATCATGAAGTAGATAATAAAATAATAATCTGAATTGGACGAATGATGTGCCAATTAATAAACCAAACTGAAAGACGATAGTCATTGTTTATTTTTTTTCGAGACTCGAGACAATATTCAAAAGTTGTTATAAAAATGACAAGCGAGCCTATCAGTAAAAAAACCTTAAAAAAATTTTAATAAATTATTTATACGTATAAATTACAATGTTCCGTAGTGATATTTACATGCAAAATGATAGAAAAATATTAAAAATTAATTGTAACCAGTACAATTAATTTTTAAAGAAACATAAATATTTCAAAAATTATACGTATTCAGTTCTTTTAATTTCAACTTCTAGAAATTTTAAATAATCCGAGCAATATTAAACGGCATCACTAAAAATTTACTAACTCTTTTTTTCGAATTCAAAAAATAAAAATTTAAATAAAATTGATTGAAAAACTGTTATTTTTAACTTACCAGATCAGATTTTTTTTAACTCGATTTTATTTTTGCTTTTTTTTCGATAAACAATTATCACAGCACAGATGCCCAAAATAAATTGTAACGATTATTATATGCAGAAATCTATTCCTCAAATGGGGATAAATCCATTAAATTTATTTTAATAAAAATTAAGTGTAAAAAAATTCACTTTTTCCAATGAATTTTTGTTGTGATAATTGTAAAATTTGACTCTACTAAGAAGATCAGAAAAATACTCCTTCAAAGGATATTTTTAAGTTTGAAAAAAATATATAATGTAAAAAAATTAAAAAATTACATTTTTATCATGAACATCATAAAATAATTAGTATATTTTGTAGCAGTTAGTGGGAAGAATCGATAATATATCAAAATATATATTAAGTTTATCATGGTAAAAAACAAAAAAAAAGATATAAATATTTTACTTGTAATTTATCATCGTTGATTTCATTATAGATATGTGAAACATGACGAAGGCACTGAAAGTTGTAAGTGAACCCAGCCTTCTCAAATTCCTAAATATTCAAAAGCTTATGGAAAACAGCTCGTTTTTCTACTATTAGATAATTCTAAAAAGTTTGTTTTTAAATAACTTGTAGTTTACATGAACCTGTTAAACAGTTTTACAGAAAAATTTTTAAACTGCCAAAAATTATCTAAACATAAATTTTTAACTATTTTGGTGAAAAACATTACATTCTGTTGTAATTTGGTGAAAAATAGTAACATTCTAATTTAAAATTAGTTTTATTAATATCGCCAAACTTGCGAATGGTATTACTTCGTTAATCGTTAACAAGCACACTCAACGGAATGACTTAAAAAAAGCAGCAAACGTTCACTTACAAAGTGTATAGAAAATCAAAAATGACCAATATTCCCATTAACAACAGAAAACTATCCAATCTCACATAATTTTTTTGTCATATAATCCACAGACTACTTATCAGACCCGTGTTAATCTGAAGATCTAAACAAGTAATAATAGCACACTTATTGAACAATCCAATACAAAATAAATAAAAATTAAAAAAACGAAATCATACATAAAGACTCAGAGAAGATAACTCATAAATAAAAAAGAAAAAAACACTAGATTAATTTCAGCCTTCAAACAAAAGTCTGAACACAAAAAAAAATCTGAACACAAATGAAACACGTAATCGTAATCTCCAAAAATCTTTTAAAAAAACTTATATTTATAAAATTCTCACTGTAATGAATCCAAAATCACATTGTGATGAAAGTTATAATGTCAAAGTAATAGAAATGATAAACTTTATCAATATTGTATGCTTATATACAGCAAAAACTTTTTTATTGTTTCTATATATTGTATCTTTTCTATCAAAATTCGATTTCATTAATCAGAAAGAGTATCTGATAACCATAATCTATCAACATTCTACGTTTCTCATATTAGACAATTTTTTTAAACCGTACCAGGGTTTAAAATAAAACCAGAATACCAGAATGTATCTAAAGAATTGCTTCAAAACGGACTAGCTTTTATTTATTTTCGTTTTGACCATTACGGATCACGTTTGCATAGTCCTGGACTTCTTTTTCTTTTCCCAAAAAGTTTTCATTTTTTGTTCTATTGTTGTTTATCTTCCGTCCATCTATTCAGGTTTATAAGGAAAAAGAAGGGTCTTTTTCTTTCTATCTTGAAACTTAGATTCTTAAATAACGTTTCTAAATTTATCACTGTTTTTACACAGATCCTTAGAAATGATTATTTTTTTTTGATTTGTTTCTATTTCTTTAAACCAGTTGGTCCTTGTGATTCTTTTTATGTAGAAATTAAATATTTGTTTCTTCAATCTTTTGTCGTTCATTTTGCATAAATATCCATAAAGCCGTGTAATCTTCTTTTCCGGATTAAGTCCCCCATTTTTTTCAGTATTTCTAAATTTCTTTTTTACTTTTCAATTTGTAAACTCAACCTTCATATGTTGCTCCATAAATCTTTCATAAAATTCTTTTTTCCACTTTTCCTATTTCTTGTTCTGAAAAAAAACTGCAGATATTCTGGCCAATACAGTGCTTCTGGTAGGACTACAGTTTTATAGCGCCTCAATTTGGAGTTAACACAGGGATTTTTTACTGTAAACATTCTTCGGAAAATTATAGGCAGTTTCCAATTTTCGTATTCTATTCTTCATCCCATTTTTTTCAATTATATTCGGCGATATGATTTCTCCCAAATATTTAAATTTTTAAACTCTACTCATTTTTTGTTGGAAATTTTAAGGGTTTGAGTTCAGTTCTCTTTATCATTGGAAAATCAGTTTTTTTATAAGAAATTTAAAGACCAATTTTGCTTGCACATTCGCTTAGTTTCTGAATTTTGAATTTAGCTTCGTCTATATCTTTTACGGAAATTGCAATATCGTCTGCGAAGACCAGATTTTTTGTATTTATGAATTTAGCTTTAGTGTCCATTTTTATATTTTCGTATGTGTTTAACTGTTTAAGTTCTTTCTCCCATTTTCTTATAAATTTTTCAATGGTAAAATTAAAGAGGATTGGAGACATTCCATCTCCTTGCCTTACTCAAGTTCAATTTCGAATGGCTCTGAAAGTTCTCTTTAAAATTTCCCTTTTGATTTTGTGTTTGGTAATGTTTTTTTCGTAATGATTATTGTCTTGCGATTTATTTCAATTTTTTAAGTAGGGATTCCCGGTGGATGGATTCGTAGGCTACCTTAAAATCTATAAAATTTTAGTTTCATTAAAGAATAGCTTTATTAAAAACGAAAGAGAAAGTATAATTGTTTATTTGTTTTTCAGAATTGCGAACATTTTTAACGATTTGGTACATTACAGTTTTTCATAACTACTGGAATTCTTGCCGAAATAATTAAAGAAATTACTTTAAAGTATAAAAATTATACTTTTGAAAATTTCATGAACTTAATTCTATTTAATTCATTTATTATTTTTATCTTGAAAAAAAAATTTAATAAATGAAAACTTCGCGGTATTTTTCAACATACCCTGATATATATTATACATTTTTGTAAAAAAACACCAAATAATTTTATAAAATATTAGTAAGTTTATATAATACAAACAGAATAGAACGTAAAAATAAACTTTAAAGATTAGAAAAGTAAATTAACTAAATTTGATATTTACAAGTTATAATTATTTTTTATTCGTAAAAATAGTAGTTATTCTCCTGTAACAAGTAACTTTGTAAATAGAAAAAAAATACATGTATAATTGTCTCACTCAACTACACTTTCCTCAAAGTTATGAAGTAAGCTTTTAAATTAAGAAACGAGACTGTCACACACATATATGCATTTATACGTATGCGCGTGTTTGTAAGTTGTGCCCGTGTATATAAAATGGGGAAAGAGACACTGTATCAAAGACGGAGATTTATCAGGCAGGGTTTCTCTCTAATCCATACAATTAGCCAATTGATGTCACTCTACGGTCCGAATAAAGATGAGCCCCTTGCGAAGGTCGAGCCAATTTAATGTTTAAACGTAGTCCACACCAACCAAGCATAATCGCTTAGTGTTTGACTGTGTTCCTCTTCAGTTATAATCACGTGATTCAATTTCTATATTTCTTGAGAATAGTGCGTTTAATAATAAATAATTCTTGTATATTCACAGTGTTTTAGCGTGGCGTATTTTGCGTGATATTAGTGTCAATTTTATTTTTTTTATTTTTTGGATATAAATTTAAAAACATATGAATAAATAAATTATGTATCTATACTTACGATACAATTATTAATAGTTTATATGTTATTATTATCTTTTTTCTTTTCTTTTTTTTTATTAAAACGAGTTAAATCTTAATTTATCTTAAATTTCTTAGTTAAAAGCTACATGATATTTATCTTCGTTTATTTTATTGTGTCAGCGTACACAACTACTTGTGAATAAATTGTTCATTTCATGCTAGAAATCCGTAGGTGTTGTCAGTTAATTCTAATTTTGTTTCTTTTAGAAGCTTAATTTTATTACTAAAATAAATAAGTTTTTATAATATTTAAAAAAAATGTTCTATAAAATGCTTCGCATCTTTAACTAAAATTTTAAAATTAAAATAAGTGTAGTTAAATACTTTTGCATTTGAGCTGTTATAATTTTAATACAATTATGTTTTTGAGTCGCAGTGTAAAACTTATGGAATGTCATTCTTTAAGTTATATCACGGATTTTATATTTTTTGTTTGTTATATTTCATTTAAATACTACAAACATTTTAATAATGTATAAATTTTGTAAATGTAATAAATTCAGTAATTTTATTTATATAGTACGATAACATTGAAAATTATTGCCTTTATATATATATATTTATACATATACATATACATATATATATATAAAATCTAATTTAGAATAGATAACTAAGACAATTTGTTTTTTTTTTGTTTTTTTAATAATGATAATTTAAAATTTTTATCTGGTCATCTTAGGTGTATTTTCCATTGCAAAAAATATACCTAGTAAAAAAATGAATTTTAATATTTTTTTTTTTTAATTTACATACTTCTTTTTATAAATGGAAGAAAAACATAGTAAGTTAAACAACTTACAGAGTAATTTAAGTAAGTTTGGGGAGTTAAAGTAAAACTTACATATAGGGTTCCTTTAAAATGATGTATATATTTATTGAGTTAGCAATAAAAAAACGAAAGATTAGGGGATATAGGGAATATAGCTGATTTTATTGATTGCAGGCTAAATGAATAAAGATATAAATTTGGAGATTTACAGAGTTTTATGTTATGAAATTATAAAAGTAAAATAAATTCATATACATATTTAAAGAAATTACTAAAAAGAAAAGAAACATATTTAATGCATTTTGAATGTTCAAAGAGAGAGAGAGAGAGAGAGAGTGAGAGAGAGAGAGAGAGAGAGAGATAAGTAGAGTGAGGGATTAGACAGATTGACAGGGTGGGGAAAGAGGTAACTTATTTCCTCCTCCACCTATCTACCTGACTAAGTGTTACTGTTTCTACTTATCATCTGGAAGGTTTTGGATTCAAATATTGGATAGACAATTGCATTTTCAATTGCAGTTTCGTATCAAAACTGAAAAGAAATAACAGTAACTTTAATCAATTCTCAATCTTCAACTGTATGATAAAATTGACATAAATTACTTACAAATTTACATAACGGTTTTTTTTCATAGTAATGGTGAAGAACTGTTTAAGAAAAAATAGAATCTATGATAGATATTGCTTTGAATATTAAATAATTTACCTTCAGCAGATATTAAAGAAAATATAAATACTAAAAGATAATAGTAATAAACAAAATTTGAATAAATTAAAAGTCTTAGTAAGAGATAATAAATAAAATGTGTTTTTTAAAATAGGTGTAATTTAAATTGTATTGCTCATTGATAAGTTTTTTTACATAAATATGGGAATTTTTTTGTAATACTTTTTGTCTGTCATGTCTTTTAACTTATTTTTTATTTTTTGCAGTATCTTAAAAATTGAGTGTAACATACATAACTCAAGCAATAATAACTAAAGTAAAGTCAATTTTTCTTTATTCTGGTATCCTTAAAAAAAAAATAATTAGTTATGAAAGTTTTTGAGATAAACTTTATGATAGAATTAAGTTCAGTTTCATAAATTAAATTTATAAAACTGTTATAATGTGTTTGTGTATGTAAGTCATATTTGTATATTTGTATTTCTAATCGTGACATTTGCACCCTGATTTAACGTAAAAGTTAAAAGTAACATACAATTACTTGGTAAGGAAATTGAAAAGTAAACGAGTTTCTGTAACTCTTTTATTTTTCAATTTTCACACAAAACTTCACTTTTCACTCAAAACTTTGTCCTAGATTTTTGACATTTTTGGCTCAAGGAGACTCAAAATATAAAGAAATTTAAAAAACCAGGTACCCAAAATTTGTACAATTTTAATACCATTCTTTCCCTTATTATATTATTCTATAAAATAGTTAAGAAACTTAAAAATTGTTATTACATAGTTCTATTTGTTTTTCTACACAATTTAAGTGAAATATTGTTTAAAATTCTAATTGTCAATGAAAAAATGTAAATGTTGTGTATTTTATTAACAATAAATAAATGACTTGATTTTTAATTTACCAGTAAAGTAACCATTTATCATAGTAAAAATTATTGATTGCATCTTTGCATCTTAATAAATTATTATTATGAGTTACACTGAAGAAAATTAATTTTAAATACAAAATTATTGTAGAAAAAAATATTATATGTAGAAAGATAAATATTTTTTTAATTTAACATTTAAAAAAATTATATTGTTCATAACCATATTGCTAAATTAAATAGCCGTCTAATCATATAATACCATTTAAATATAAACTAAATAATAAAGAATTTTTTATAAAGCTTTGGGTTGTTTGTTTTGCTAATATATATATATATATATATATATATATATATATATATATATGGAAGGGGATTATATACTAATAAAATAAAAGCATTTTATTTGTGCTTAGAAATTTATATTCAGTTAATAATAATATTCAGTCCTTTACCAGCTGAGCTATCTTGGTGGCTTTTCTACAAATTTAAACACCTCTTTTTTAAGGTTTATTTACTTCATTAATTTTTAATGTTAGGCAAATTATAAAATATATAGATCCACATTGAAATGAAGAAACAGTAGTTTAGAAAAAAGCTGTTTCAGTAAGAATTATTTAGTTATATAATGACTACAAAGATATATTTTAGCAAACAAAATTCTCTTATGTCTGCTACTTTATATCAAAATCTAAAAGATCAAAGAATTAATTTTTGAAAAAAAACAGATAAAATATATTTCTTTACAAGAATATTACACTGGTTTAATATAATGCAACTGTTTTTATGGATAATGTGCTAGTTAGATAATAGAAATCCTACATGAAAATGAAATAAAGTAATAAATAAATCTTGATTTTCAACAAAAAATAAATTTACTATAAATTATTTTCTATTTTACTAAGGATTCAAAAAAATAATAATGTGATAGACTTCAGGATTTCGGTGTACGTTAAAAATAAACAAAGTAAAAAGACTTTTTTCTTCTTCATGCATTATCCTTTCCTTAATAATTCTTTCTAATAGAACTCTATAATATTAATGCTATTTTAGTTTTTTATCATATTTACCTTAAAATCTTAAACCTTTTACATTTGATAAATTTTTAATATTTATCCTTTATAAATTCTAATAAAAAGAATGAGTAAAAGCTTTTGTTTAATTATATGCACTTAAGTCAGATGTTAAGTTGTGCATGAATTTTTACTTTATATAATACAGTTTTCATCCAATAATGTACCTCTAATATCTTATCAAGCTGGATAGTTACTTTTTTGTTTCATAATTGTGATAATATATTTATTTATCAATATTTTTTTAAATCTATCTAATTTGATTATTGTTTCATAAAAAATTAATCCGAAAAAACTCTCAATAATTGCTTATCTTTAAAACTGTAATAGCATACTTTAAATAGGAGTATTCAGTATGTAATATGAAAAATTAGTATTATTGTTTTTTAATTATAAAAATATTTGCCACTGCAAGGTATATTTTTCTATTATTGTTGACTTTTTAAAGAAGAGAACCCTGAACAAGGCCATCAAAATTTATATGCAAAAAATTAGAAAATAAATTCTGTAACAACAGTTTATCAGTTTGAACGATTATTGAATTTTCACCAAGCGCATTAAAATCAAAGAGTAGTCATTAAAAAAAAAATGTGACTTTATCCAATACCCATGTCAGTATTATTAAATTTAATAACTGATTATTTTAATTAAAATAATACCTATTTTTAAAGTTATCTATTATATTAATATTTTTGTACCATATTTTAAATGTCAAGTGTATTATTTATTTGAATATATTACTTATTTTATAGTTGGTGAATTAATACTCCAGTTAATTCCGAGTTTAAGATTTTGCTGCTTTTGCTACAAAATCACAAAGTTTGTAATTATAGAATAAATCAGTCAACAAATTTTGTGATAATTTACTTTATGAAACTATTATTATTTTGTTGTAGTTATTAATAATTTATAACATTCTTATAGGCTATTCATGAATGTTATAAAATAAAATGTTACATGTTTAAATTTTTTTTACAAATCATTTTATTGCTTTTAATTCATAGAATTTTTTTTTAAATTTTCATTCAGTTCATTTTACTGAGAATTGTGTTTATAATACTGAAAAGAATTTTGTGTTTTTTTATATTTAATACAGTTTAAACGTTTACTATGATTACGTAATTCAATTGTTATGCAATAAGGTTAGTGATAAGTGCATATAATATACTACTATTGTTGACAGTGTATTAATGAAGATTACAGTTATTGTAAATTACTCCGTTGTACAGGATTTAGTGTGGCCAATGGTAGTGAGTCCTGTAATATATATAGAATACATATTTGCAGTTATTGTTTTACATATGCGGTTAGAAAGAAGGAGGAAAGGGTAAAGCGAAAAAAGTTTAGGAAACAAAAACAGATATTTCTTAACATTTTTGAATTAAAATTAAGAAAAAATAAATAAAACAATTAAAATTTTTTTTATGCTGGGGTCTAATATTTTCTGTTGAATCTAATCACATGTTTAAGAATGTTAGTGCTTTTATATATTTTTGAACTAGGAAGTAAAATTTGTTCGGCATGGGGTAAGAAAGACAGTTCAAGATGAGCTGCAAATCAAAGAGTGTACAGGAAAATGGGCCTGAAGCTGAGAAAATGCTGGAAGCAGAAAAGATGATGGAAGCTGAAAAAATGCTGGGTAATAATGCCCCTCGCCGTCTAACAGAGTTCTGTGCAACTCTTCCGCTTACTGATGACACATCCTGTGGTATAGGATGTTGTAGAGGACCTACTCTTCAAAGATTTGCCAATAAGAAGGCTTTTGTTATACTTTATGGTATTCTTGGTTGTATTTTTTCTGCCTGTTATGCCTATTTTAATGGAACTATTACGACTATAGAGAAAAGGTTCAGAATTTCTTCAAAAACTACGGGTGAGTTATTTTTTGTACACATATATACCTATAAATAGTTTTTTTAAATTTATTTTATTTTATGTACTTTTTTAATGTTATTTCTTTCAATGCACTCTAATTTTTAATAATAAAAGAATACAATTAAATTTTGTAAGCGGAAGAAATTCATTGTGGAAAAATTAGTAATTTTAGAATGAATTATTTCTCTTGGAAAATGAATTACAGATTAAAAATTTTTAATAGAAAATATACAACTATGAATAAATAAAATTTGTTTCTTTATTTATATAAAATAATATATTTAAAAAAAATATGAATGTAGGTTAGCATACAAACTCAGGTATAATTTTCCATATAATTATAGTAAGAAACTTATAAAAATAATAATAATAATAATAATAATAATAATAATAATAATAATAATAATAATAATAATAAGATTAATGTACTTGTATTTATGTACAAAATAATCTTTTTCAATGTTACTTAACATGGAAATAATCAATTTTCCATTTCAAAATAAAATAAGAAGTGGTGAAACATAAACTTTTTTCTAGATTATCAAATTTATCTTGCAATAAGGAACCATAGAATACTTACTTTTTAAGATATAAGTATAGAAAGTCCACTTAGAGAACTGTTTTGTTTTATCCTGAAGTCATTAAAACATAATTTAATCTTAATTAGAAACAATTTATGTACTACATTGTTTCTCAACTAAAGGGATGCATTAATATGTTTTATACACTATCATTTCCACTCTTTCATATAGCTAAGATGATTTTTTTTTTTTTTGTCTTCAGTCATTTGACTGGTTTGATGCAGCTCTCCAAGATTCCCTATCTAGTGCTAGTCGTTTCATTTCAGTATACCCCCTACATCCTACATCCCTAACAATTTGTTTTACATATTCCAAACGTGGCCTGCCTACACAATTTTTTCCTTCTCCTGTCCTTCCAATATTAAAGTGACTATTCCAGAATGCCTTAGTATATGGCCCATAAGTCTGTCTCTTTTTTTGCTATATTTTTCCAAATGCTTCTTCCTTCATCTATTTGCTGCAATACCTCTTCATTTGTCACTTTATCCACCCATCTGATTTTTAACATTCTCCTATAGCACCACATTTCAAAAGCTTCTAATCTTTTCTTCTCAGATACTCCGATTGTCCAAGCTTCACTTCCATATAAAGCGACACTCCAAACATATACTTTCAAAAATTTTTTCCTGACATTTAAATTAATTTTTGATGTAAACAAATTATATTTCTGACTGAAGGCTCGTTTCGCTTCTGCTATTCGGCATTTTATATCGCTTCTGCTTCGTCCATCTTTAGTAATTCTACTTCCCAAATAACAAAATTCTTCTACCTCCATAATCTTTTCTCCTCCTATTTTCAGAAACAGAACAGAAAAGGATAGAGAAATGCCTAAAAAATCTAAAAAACAAAAGTATATAACATTATAACTTCCTTCTCCCGTCTAGTCATATAGTACCTGACCCGTCCAATACGGGTCATACCCAAGACGAGCAGCATCCACAGACAGCGACGAGGTCACCTTCTTGGAATTGCCAAAAGCCGGTCTGAGGGATGTAACCATCATCGGGGCTTGTTTAAAGCTCTCATGACGCTTCAAGTACGTCATCAGACGATGCTAGGCTTGGAAAAATTTATTTGTATATATTTATCCATGTATTTAAAACAAATACATTATATGGATTACAGTACTGAATGGCAATAAAAAATGCGGTTTTTTACTTTTTTATAATTTAATGAATAATAATTTTATATTGTAAAGCATTTCTGTTTTCTTCTTTTGTTCTATGGCTTGAGTTCCATTGTTAGCCTATTGAACTTTGCATATATTCATCATTTTTTGACTGATTAAAACAATAAAACAGCATTTTAACTCCTTTAGTTATCTCCAGTGACAAAACAATCAGATCTATAACTTATAAAGAAAACCTTCCACAATATACTCATCCAAAATATATCTCATAATTCTAAAAATACAATAAGCATGAAGCTTTTCCATATATTACATTTGAAATCAATAAATACATCATCCACTAGCACTAAAAAGGTTTATTCCTAATTCACCTTTCAATGTTAATAAAGCCTTTTGTTAATTTCAATGTTTCTCATTTTGGTACATTTGTTTCACAAGCAGTAGTGTTTCTATAGGTATATCTCTATTACATATAGAACATATTTTATGAATTTTCTAAATACGTTTAGTTCTTCAAATTTAATTTGTTAGTATTAAATTTAATAAGTGTATAATTTATAACAGTTATAATAATTCTATAGTTTTTCAAATATACTGTGTAGATCTTTCTAAACAATTATTTCTGCAACATATTTTAGTTGCTCTTCATAACTATTTTCACCTTAGGGACTTACTTTCAATATGAAGAAATTTAATTCAATATCAATTACCTGTATGTATTGCTAGAATAAGATTCTTACTGTTGAAATTAGATGTGTTCAATTTCACTGAACACAAGTGAAGCCATTATACAAGAATTATAGTTACAACTTATTCTGCACATGATTATATATAATATTCTGTTTAAAAGCGTGAGAGAAAAAATCTTTAATTTTCTTTTACAAAATTGATATCTATATTAATTAATTGTAATCTTAAAAATAAATCAAATGTAAATGTAAAATAACATTAATTATATTTGAACATTACCATAATATATTTTTGAATAAGCATTTAACCAGTAAAGGAAAAACTGAAGATCCTTTCTTGTCTGAAAATTTTCGTTCTAGCCACACTACTTTTGCCATTTTATGATAATCAATCTTGAGCACTTCATTGTAATGGATATTCACACTTGGCATTATATCTAAATATTCATCCAATTGTGTATTAGCAGGATGAGGGTAATTACCTAGGATTAAACTCATGCTTTTTCTAATTCCGTTGGATTGTGTTACATTGATCAGTAATAATAATAATTTATTTCATGTAGCAAATTATGAATATTATAAACTTTAAGTAACATGCTTGCATAAATTAATTTCATTAAAAGAAGCATTTATTGTAAAAGTAGTTTATAATTTACAAGTTATATTTCTCTGATAACAATAATTACTACCAAGATCTTGAAAAAAGTATTGCCTGTTCATTTGCTTTTTATTATAATTATCAAAATAATGTCATCATGATTCTCTAATTATGTTAGACTTTCAGTACAATTTTGTTACTCTACTATGGTAAAATTTGAAAACCCATAATTAATAGAGTTTTGTTAAATTCTAATAATTTTTCCTTCTACCAGTTTTCATCATTGTGGTGAAATTTAGGGTATATATCCTGAACTTTACCAGGTTTTTTTACATATATAATCATTATATTTGTAATCACTGTATGATCTGATTTTATTATATGATGCGCGATATAATATATCTAATTATATGATAATGATTTTATATTGTAATGTGAATAAAACTTGTTTAGGTAACTAGAGGTCAGGATGTCTTTAAATTGTCTAAGATCTGTATTAGGAAGCTTAAAACAATGTTATTAACATCATTTAATAAAAAAATTCAATTTTACTGTTATAAACAGTCAAAATGAGAGATATTTCTTATGATAAGAATATGTAAAAAGAAATAATGGCTAGCTCTTACCAAGTTCAATGAATCATATCAATTTTCTGAATTCCACTGTAGATAAAGCTTCATGTATTTCTTGATCCAAGAAGACTTTCAACAAATTGTAACTTCTATTTCAAATTTTATGCATAATGAAAGTGGAGTAAAATTTATTTGTAAACACTATGTATTACATGTAGGTAAGTGAATAATAATAAAAACTTTTTTCTATGCTCTTGTCCATGACAGTTGATATTTAAACTTATTTGAAATTTAGATTTTTGAAACAACACGCCAAACTAAATTGTATAATAAAACATTTTTTTTTAAAGTTAGTTTCAAAATGTTTTTAGTCATCTCTACAAACATCCTCAGTAACTGGTACTGCTCCTATTTTCACAATGGCTTCAGCTGATGAAACTGTTGATAGGTTTTTTTGAATTAGGCAGACGTGTATGGGTAACATCAGCTAACAACTGATGTGGAAACAACAGCTCCCTTCACTGAGATGATAAAGACGACTGAAAATATTTTGAAGTAAGCTTTTTAAAAAGCCATTTTATTATAAAATTTTGTTTGGTGTCTTGTAACAAAAGTTTACATTTCAAATTAATAAAGACCTGTTGGTCTTAATGTTAGTATAGATCTATTGAATAAAGAAATACAAAGTGTCTAAATTATTTTCAACAGTCAAGTAATTATTTAATTTTAATATTATGAATGACTGATCTCAATGTATCCTACAATTTCTCAGATCAAATAGTAGTTTAATACCTGCTAGTATTCTTGATACCAATAAGTTACTTACCAATTAGCAGAAAGTTTCTTTAAAACTAGGTGTTTCCTCTGCTAGTAAGTCTCAAAATAACAGAAAACAAGTCAGTTTTACAGTAATAAAGTTGAAAACTCAATCTTCCTAAACTTAGAAGTACTATAAATATGATAAATCTCAAAATCATTTATATCTCATTCTAATTAATCCTATCTGACAATCACTGAATTCATAAATATATATATTTTTCCTCCTTTACTCACAGTTGTAACTAAAATATGATTTGACGGTGCAGCAGAGTCTTTACTCTGACTCTTATAATGTCCATGACTCTTTAGTCCCCTCGACATAATATTCCAATTGCATACAGTACCCATGTAATGTATGATGATGATATGATGTACCTGGGTGTGTCAAGCAATTTCTTTTGGTTTTACTTTTACTTTGTAATCAACATACCATAAACCCATCCCTCAAAGTAGGAATTGACTGTGTATCCACAATACCTAGTTGTCTTCTCTTTCATTTTTCAAATCATTATCAAATTAATTAAACTCAAAATCTTTTCTGTGCTAACATTCTGATCCTAAAATTGTATTAATTCTACACCATGAGTTATCTGGTACATGTATTCCTAAAACACCTAACACAAAATTGCTTACTCCTTAATCTATTAACCTACCATTTTTCTTTTTATTTTAACAAAATTTCATACACTAACTTGAAGAATACCACAATCCTCATGTTTTTTAAAAGCTTTTCTCTTGGGTAATCCCAATTAGTCCCACATGCGGACCCAGTTAGATGATTTTACTTCTAAACTATTTTGCAAAAGGACTTTATAATATAATTGAAAATTATGAAAGAAAACAAATAAATAAAACAACTGCTCAGAAAGTATTGTTGAGTTTTCTGTTGTTTCCAGGAGCAAAGTACTGAAAACTTTTTTTAAACTACAAGAAGCAAACAGATAAATTTATGTTATTCAGACAGTAAATATTTGCTTCTTAAAGTCTACAATTATTTCATTCACACACGAAGACTAAAAATGTACGTGTATTGTATATTTTTATTATCGTAACTCAGTGTAGATTATTGTAACCACTATGTATATTAGAACACTTATTAAAATGACATCATGATCACTTACTTTAATGTGAAGGAGCATGAATTCTCTTCGCCCTAAATCAAGTTTTTCAGAACTATAACTGGGATTGCTGAGTTACCAAATGATTTGATGTGGCACTATTGTTAGAATTAGGTAGTGAAGGAACCTTTCATGATTATTTAAAGAGTGTGTGTGATTTAAATTGAGTTTGTACTTGTAGAGTATTGTCTTTACATATTTTTCTACATTTATGTATTCTGAGTTGTTCAAATATGTCTAGTTTTTATTCTTTCTTGTTTATAAACATAAAAACATTCTAAATGGATAATATTTAAATTACACACACCCCTTCAAACAGCTCATGAACAATATGTCTTCAAAATCAAGCAATAAAGAATATTCTGAGCAGTAGATTCAGAGAAGACAAATTTTGAGCAAAAGCTAACTTACATTCAGGAAACGTTCACCTTAAAAACTGTCGTCCATTGTCAAATTAAAAATTGTTGAATTTTTTTATAGTACGGACATCATGGATACCAAAATTCCAATTAGTAAAGCTATTGCTCACTTCGTATTTAACTTTGTTTCTTATACAAGTATAAAAAATAAATTATTATAATGAAAGTATGTAAGTTGAAATTATTTTAAGATAACAATATAATACAATACTATTGGGGTATTTGATATGATTTATTCTGACAGTTCTAATACTGTAAATGATTAATCAATAGAAAAAATTTAGTACTATTACCAATAAATTTTCATTATTTATAGAGAAAAAAATTACAATACTATTATTTAAAAATCTTTCTTTTTGAGGTTACTCTTCAATTTATTTATTTTTGTTATTACAAATATGATACACCAGTTAGTACTTTCACTAGGAAGAAAAGATGAATGAAATGTTAAAAGAAATGATGTCAGACTCTAACTGGGAATCAAACCTGAAACCATCTGATGTAGGTTCATCAAACACACCTGAATAATCTGCTAACTCTCTCTCATGATTGACTGCAATGCCATGAGGAAATCATTTTTAGTTGGTAGTTAGTTTTTCTCAATTTTAGACCAACCATATTTGAAACAGCTGATAAAACAACATTTACTACAAGATCCCAGATACATAGGAGTACATTAAATTATTAATTATATTTTTAAATCTTGGGCAAGATCTTGCAGCATAACAAAGATAATAAAAGAAATAACTGTAATTCATAATCACAGATTATATTTAAATGACAGGTTAAAATTTGGGTTAAATTAAAAGGGTATCACATTAAACATTATAGACATCATTGTAAGATATTATGTAAGTAATAACATTTGTATAAATAAAATGAAGGAATGAAAAACATTAACAACAAACAATTTAAAATTATGATCCTGGTTTAAAAAACAAGATAAAAAAGTAAACAAAATGTAAAGTACTTTAAATATAAAATTGCAAAGTATTCTTGCAATGTCATTAAAAATCCCTTAGTTAATGACATAGTTAAAATAAATAAATAAATAACAAAATAGTAATCTTCTGATTGAAAGGTTCATTTGACTTAATGAAATGAATCCAAGCCTACTATAAAAATGACAATAACATTATGATATTTGTGATATATTGAGGTTAATGTTATTCTGTGAAAAAAATTGAATTAAAATATATTTGATACTTTTAAAAATAATGTAAATATTAAAAAGTGATTTTGTAATACAGGGTCAATTTACTTCACAGGCAAATGGACATGAAACTCTATCTTATCATAAACAAAAAAACAGACTAAGGAATTGTTTTTAACGCTATGCTTTAATAACTATCACTTTTTCTTAATTTTAATTAAAGGTTAAACAAATTTTAATGAGTTGATTTTATTATCTTTTTACTATCATTTAGGTTCTTAATGTAGATTAATACTATATGTAAAAATTACTATTTAATAAGGTTTATAGTGTAATTTTTTAATCATTTTGTTAATAACTTGCACTGAATTCATCTACTCTGTGTATTTTTCATTTACAGTAAATAATGATAGAGATAATTTTCTGCCTGCATATGTACTTACACACACACACACAGACACAGACAGACAGAGAGAGAGAGAGAGAAAGAGAGAGAGACATACCAATCTTAATTAGTTAATTATCATACTGATCAATATTAGCATTGTAGTAACATAGTGCTGATTTCGGCTTCTCTTTCTTCTTAATTATAGTTATTTTGTGCATAATTTCTTATGTTGAGATAATTACTTAAAAAAATTTGTAAATTAATGTAACATCAAAAAGAAAACATTTCATTCATTATAATTGCTAATTAAAAAAACTACTAATTAAATGCCATTGCATAAATCTTGGAAATTTTTTTTAATGCAAACTAAAAGTTTTGAAATATTTTCTCATAAAATAGTCTGATTTACTGAAACTCTAGAATTGTTACATTCAAGAACAAAGATTTAACTTCAAATTTATACTAATTGTTGACAAAACTTGGAAATCTATTGCAATAATACCTGCCAGAGTATAAACCATAGCATAAACTTTATCTCTCAATTGTCTAATTTGGATGCAATGTTACTAACAACAATGATTTAATAGCAGTATGTTAAAACTTATATTAAAAGATTATAGGTAAACCAGCCATAGAACTATAATTTTAATGCTTTAATTCAGTGTGTATTTTATTATAACATATAAGTGTTTTTACAATAAATCGGTTACAACTTCATTTTATAATCTTTTACAAAATTTAATCACAACTTATTTAATATTCATTTTGTATTTAATGTTAGAGATTAAACTTTGCAGTAAATGAACCAGTGTTGAAAATGAAAGGCTAATTTTTTCTCAAATGAAAAAGAATTTTAAACGCTCTGATGGCTAGCTTTAAAACAATTAGAGTTCAGTACTATGTAATTAACACAACAAAAATATTTAATTATGAACATAATACACAAAATAGTTGAGAAATGGGTAAATATTAATTTTGGGTTTTTCTACAATGGAAATCTTGTTACATTGACATAAAATAATGATACCTCTCTTACTGTTACAGATAGATTTAATAAATATCTATTAATTTATTTCATTATCTGTTAAAATATTTTTACAATACCAGTATAATTTTTTCTAAGTCTTCCTTGATGGATAACAGTCTTTTATACTTTATAATCAATTAGCATTTAAAAATACATTTAAGGAAATCTTATCAGAGAACTATATAGACTGTTGGTGAAATGTATTACCTATTTATCCAGACCTGTGGCAGAGTGAATTTTTTTTAATGTAATGATTTTTTTATCGACACTGGCAATCAAACTCAGAACTTCTAGTATAGTAGACAACAAATATAATATATCGGCAATCAGCCTATAGATAATTATGGAGTGGAAAGTTGTTTTGTTACTGACACATCACTGTTAAGGTTTCATCTTTTTATAAATACTATTCTGAATTTCATGCACTGCGGTAAGGACAGTGAGTATCTGTCTTTATGTTATGCAGAACCAGGTCCTTCAGAGAGTAGCTGAAATGAGGAATTAGATTGATAATTAAAAATTCTGACAAAAATTAAATTTTACTGATTAGGAATAGTAAAGGTATAATAAATCTTTTGTACAAGAATTTTGTGAAATCTGCTTATGAAATTTCATAATGTTTAAAATAATAATCTTCCTTCAGCACTCAAAAGATGCTTTTAGCTTATCTGTTTGAATAAATTTATATCAGTACTCAATAACTGTAAAATATCAATGACATACTGAAGATCCCCTGGGTTTACTTTTTTCACTACCTTTGTGCAAGAAAATATTTATGTAAGCTCATCTGAAAAAAAAACTATTAACATGAAATAATTTAACATTCACTAATCTTACATATGTCTCCTTTTTTTAAACTTTGATAGGAAAGAAATTGTAAATAATTAAAACATAAATTGTAAAACATGATGACTATGCCCAGTATATTTTTTTTTACAAAGATTTTAGATAAAATACGTATAACCCTACATTTTTTTGCTTAAAATTTGAATCTAGATGGTTATTTTGACTATTAAATCATTAGTATCAGTAAACAATCCAAAAAGTAAAAAATATAAGCAAGTAAATAAACTAAAAAGAAGAAATAATAAAACAAAAAAAACTAATTGGAAAATAAACACTATTAAGAAATTGTAACATTACAACATAGCTGTTTGGTTGCATTAAGCCAATCTAGCTAGGTAGTCTAACCCACCAGGTTGGTCTAGTGGTGAACGCGTCTTCCCAAATCAGCTGATTTGGAAGTCAAGAGTTCCAGCATTCAAGTCCTAGTAAAGTCAGTTATTTTTACACAGATTTGAATACTAGATCGTGGATTTCGGTGTTCTTTGGTGGATGGGTTTCAATTAACCACACATCTCAGGGATGGTCGAACTAAGAATGTACAAGACTACACTTCATTTACACTCATACATATCATCCTCATTCATCCTCTGAAGAATTATCTAAATGGTAGTTACCGGTAGCTAAACAGGAAAATGAAAGAAAAGCTAGGTAGTCTGGTTTAAATAGTTTGTTGAATGCTTTTAGACTAAATTTACATTTTCTATTGGGATTGTCTGTAATGGTAACAGTTATACTTTTATTTATACCTTTTCTGTAGTGTTTACTGATGATGATTATTTAACAATCAAAGTAGTCATTAAGGTGTACATTTAAACAAAAAAAAATTATAAACAATTTTGAACAAAATATTGTTTTTTAATTTATTTCCATAACTATTTAGTATTATTTGAATTAAAATAAATTTAAAAGAAATGATATTGAAAAATAACTCATTTTTGTAAACAGAAAATAGTGTTTCCAGATCTGATCACAATTATTACATAGCTTCTTTGTCAGAGAAACACCACTAAGAAATAAACACTGTTCTTAATGTGGCCCACTTTGAAGGGTTTAGCAACTTCATTTAACATTTGATCACTAAAAATTAGTTAACAAAATATAATATGTGATTTCTATTATTTGTTCACTAAGAATATTGTCTACATTCAATTTAGATTTTGAATTTTACCCTCACGGAAACTATGACATAGTAAAATTTATGAACTATGAAAATGCACATTAGTTATTTGCATTAGTACATTTATGTGAGTGACCAGTTTCTGCAAAGTAATTTCCAGAGATTTATTATGTTACTGTATATGTTCTATGTATCTGAGGGTGAATATGCATGAATTCTGTACAATGTAGTATTTAATTCTGTCACTGAAGTTTAATTTGTATACACTTGAGTTATTTGTTGTGTGCATTTTCTTAGTTTGTTATATGATTTTCTGCATTTAATCTGAAACCATCTTTCCTCAAAAATTATGGCAAGTTTTAATCAATGTTGGTTGGCATATATCACCATTATTGTGCAACTGATGCTTCTGTCATTTGGTGGGTGTTTGGTTTTTTCTCCTTTTTACATAACATATAAGTATGGCATTAATATGTGCTAGATATTTTATTAAAAGATATTTTTTTTTATAGTTGTCAGCTGAAGTGTCTGAAGTAGGAGATCTGATATTTGTTACAAGGTTTTGTCTATTCTGTGAGGGTTTATTATTTGATGGATAAATTTCATTCTTTAAAAACAACTCATTCAAAAAAAAAAATAAGAAGAAAAATAGTAGTAATGAAATTTATTAAATTAAATATTCTTTTGTTTTTTTTATTAAACTGTTATTTAATTACATTTTTTTCAGGAATAATTACAGTAGGAAATGATATTTCCCAATTATTTATTACAATATTACTCAGTTATTATGCTGGTCGAGGTCACAGACCAAGATGGGTGGCCCTTGGTATATTTACAGTGGTTATTTTCTGCATCATGAATGCTTTACCACATTTCATTTATGGCCCAGGTTATGATGCTTTACTACTTACAAAAGAATTTGGAGGACTTGTAGATGTTAATCTTTCATCAGCTTTAATTGGTAGGTACTGTACCAATAAGTAAACACTGTCACAATAAATAATTTAGAATTATACATTAGATATTACAAAAAAAAATCAGCATAACTTTTGTTGAGTTATTAAAAAAAAGTATATATATATATATAAAGTTTATTCTGATAGAATAATTTTTAATTGATCCAGTTCAATAGTAGATCCTCTAGACCACAGAATGCTCTCCTTCAGAAAAAAGAGAACTGCATACATAACCATACGTAAAACAAAACACATTATCAGAAATAAATTCAGATAAACAATTCAAGAAATTTGATTATCCTGAAAAGTACAAACTTGAATGTTCTGACTGTAATAAGTTCTACATAAGATAAAGAGGACATAGGTATTCAAATCAATGTGAAGAACTCATAGAAGCACTTCACTCTAGCACTAAATCCACTTTCACAAACTATCTCTTTGAAGCAACCCATATCATGCTAAAAAACTGTAAAACCATAATCTCAAAATCGTTTCAAACATCAGTGCCACATCTGATAGCAACTTAACATTAACTGGTCTAAGTAGCATTTCTCTGAAGGATCTTGACATAAAGCAAAAATTTGCTTAGGCAGAGTAAGAGAGAGAAGACATAATATAAAAATTTATGCTTGTAATTATACAAAAATTTCAGCCAGTAGAAATTTTTTGATTTAAACCATTTTTAATACAATTTAACCAAAATATTAATTAATATGAATGAATTATAAAATCTGAAAATTATACAAATCATGTGTAATAATAAAGTTTGGATAATGAAAGAAGGCACCAATTGCATTTCTTTTTCATATAATTAAACTGATGGGGTTAAATACAAAATAATTATAGTTAAAAACTTTTCTGGGTTTTTATTAAGAACTGTTTAGAATCAGCAATAAATTTTATAAAAGAAAAATAATTTTTATATGAAAATTTTGAGGGCAAATCCATATCTACTTCTGTTATATATATTAACAGATATGTTATATTACTGATAAACTTTATGAAATGTGGTTGAATGCATAAAAAAACAAATTTAACAAATGACTCACCTCTAATTAGTTATGTGAGAATTTAATTCCTGAAGGTCTTTTAAAGCTCTTATTTAATTGATTATCAGTAGTAAAGTACTACAGAGTTTATTTAGTAGTATTATTATAAAATAGTAAATAAATAAACATAACTTCATTCAAAACAATTTTCATTCATCATAGACTGGTGAAGACATAGAACAATCTAAGATCCTCATTTTATGTTCTAGGTTCCATCATATTTTATGTTTCTTTAAGCAAGCTAAATAGAAATTCCAGATACTATATTGTGGTAAAATGCTTACACTGAGTTCAAAAATTCTTTCTACAAAACTTGCATTTGATTTCATATACAATGATTTTTCTAGAAAAGGAACAAAATGGTGATATCAACACCATAAATGAAATTCCAACCATTAATTCTAAGTTCAAGGATAACTGTGACTCCTTTAATGATGAGTTTGAATTACCATCTAAATGATGTTGATGATTGGTAGTTAGCTAATTTTCAATGTTTTGTTTTGTTAATTATGGTAGTTTCAAATTTTGACAGATCACAAGTTTCTTTTTTTAATAATTTGGAATCTTAGTTTCTTTTAAATCTGATGTCATAAATACTTTTTAAAAAACCTTTCCCTCTCACACAACCAGCTTGATGATAGAATAATTTTACACAAAGGTTACCCAAAGGTTTTGATTATTCTTAATTTAAAATAAAAATTCAAAAAGTAATGAATTCTTTTTTTATTTAATATTAAAAATGTATTAACTGATGCCTGATAATGGAACAACATAATATAGGAATGGTATTAATGTAAAAAACATTAAACAAAAATTATTTTGGCTTACTTCAATGGTTTACAATTTCTCTTTAATTTTTTTTTAGCAAAAGAAAAACACTCTATACTATGTCAGAGTGAAAAGGGAAAACTAGACTGCAATAAAGAGGATGGAAGTATTGCTCCAGCTGTTATTCTTTTCACTGCTCAAATCATTTCTGGATTTGGAGGGTCTCTCTATTATACCTTAGGTGTATCATATATGGATGATAACATAAAGAAATCAAAAACGCCAGCTTTAATAAGTAAGTTTAATTTTATTTTTCATATTCATAAAAATATTTACTTAAAGATAGAAAATAAATAAAATAATTCCCAGATGATGAACGTAATAAATAGAAAAGCTGACTGACTTTCCATTCTTAACCAATAAATAAGACAGATAAAACAACTTTAGTAACATTCAGAATTTATTTTATTTTTTTAAATTTATCTTTATTTTTCTACAATACTTAGAATTTATTCAAAATAACATTAAATTAAACATTTAAAAATTTATTTAATCAATTTTTTTTTCTTAAGAAATGTGACTGAAGACAAATTGATTGCTGGGCACATGAATATAGTGAATTAAATGTTTTCAAAGTAATGATATAATTATTCATTTTTATATCTATTTAAATTTACTAAATACTCCTTTTTTTATGACGTAAAATACATAATTCAGATAAATACTCTTTACATTATGGCAGGAATGTTTTATCTGTAAATTTTGATTAGAATTGCAAAGATTAAAGAGGGTGAGGTATGCAGGATAATAAAAAAATATTTCTACTAGCAAACACTTATGGTTATTCAGTTATGTCACTGAAAGGGAAATTTATAACAAAAAATTTCCCACAATCTCTGATATTCATTTTATAAGGAAATATTGTAATCGCAAAAAATTTTGGTTATCAGATTTCAACGAAAATATTTATATTGACCATCCCTGAATCCATTTTGACTAGTTTTGGCGTGACTTCTGTACATACATGCATACATATGTATCTCGCATAATTCAAAAATGATTAAGCGTAGAATATTGAAATTTTGAATTTAGTACTGTTGTAATATCTAGTTCTGCACCTTCCCTTTTGATTGCAATTGACTGCACCAAAAGTGTCCAAAAAAGCCCAAAATCCAAAAAATGTTTGATGTTTTACTTTTTCTTAACTGCAATAATAAGCCTCATTGAGAGATTTTCAACAATATATCATAAATAGTACTTACTTTCATTGGTTTCAGAGTTATAGCCAAATAAAAGTTTAATTAATTAAATATTTGGACCTTACAAGGGGGAGGCACATTGGTTCGAATCTGACTTAATTTCCTTTTTTCTTTTTAATTTTTTTTAATTTAATTTAAACATATTGATTTATTAATAATTATTAACCTTTGATTGAAAAATATTTTTTACAATAAATAATAATTCAATAATAACAAATAAAAATATAAATATATAAAAAATATATGTAATTTAATAAGTGTACAAGAAAGTCCACAAGACTTTTTGATTGTCCACATCAGATTTTTGATTTTTGACATCAATTGAAATGAATGCCAGCACAGAGAAGATGTTTTTTATTTTTTTTAACTTTATCAGTGATAAATCTTTTGAACTATACAAATATATTTACAGTAATTATGTTTAATGTAAGTAATCATTGATAGCATCATAAGCTCATCAATTTCGTTATAAAGAAAAATAATAGGCAAAATAGAGTCTGAAGCTGTGGTTTTATCTCCCAATATAATCCTAACAGACGTGATGTCACAAAAGCTTGGTCACAGCATCTTAACAAACATGGAAATACTTTTTCATTAAATTAAAGTTACATTTATATATTTATTTTCAAATGAGTTTTACAAGACTAACCAATTTTTTTAATAATTTTTAGGTTTTTCATACTTCATCAGGATGTTAGGTCCAGCAATTGGATATTCACTGGCATCACTTTGTCTTAAGTTCTATATTTCTCCTATGTTGACACCAACAATTACAACTGCTGATCCTAGATGGCTTGGTGCTTGGTGGCTAGGTTTGTATCTTCAGTAACTAACACATTATTCTTTTATAAAAAAAAATTGTATTGTAAAAGGTGTAAGTGAAATAAAAATACTCCCTACATTTTTAAGTTAACAAAGATTTTATTGGACAAATGAACATAATAATTTTAGTAGATTATACAAGTTATGCATTATTTTATTAACAGAAGTCATTTATAGTTTAATATTTATTCTGTTTATTCAATAAATTCAGAAGGGAATAAATATTGTTTATTGCTTTGTAGTGTAATGTTATCATAAACAAAACTAGTAAACCTAAAATACAGATATGAACTGAAAATAAAGAGCCACAAATAATTAACTACATTCTTGGCTTTTATTTTTTTACAAAAATTTTAATAACACATCTTCAAGCTAAGCATTTAAAATATACCAAAGGATTTGGATATTTATGTCGTTTTACATACTGTGATTTTAACGGGCTACAAAAGCTGAACAGTAGTTTTTGACTGTTTGGGTACATTCACATAGTACTTTAAATTTATTAAATCTTTTTTTCAAAAACCATTCAAATATTTTTGTTACAGGGTGGTTAATACTGGCCACACTTCTAGCTATTGCAGCAAGTTTACTAGCATTATTTCCCAAACAACTGCCTCGAGCTGCTGCACGCCGTCTATTTGCATTGGAACGTACTAAAAGTGTTGAGACAGGAGAGAAAGCAGATGCCGAGGTACAAGCTTCTCTATCAGGTATATGTCATAATTTTTTCTTGTATCTTTTATTTAAATAGAACAGAAAGAATCATCAAATTAGAATTGAAGGAATATCATAAGTTTAATATTTTAAGTAAAATCACAACAATTAAATTAAAAAAATAAGTTAACTGGTCATATGAGAAGATCATTCTGATGATGTCCCTTGCTTTTGTAATTTCTGTTCTCCCAAAGTTACTCAATCTAGATTCTTATAGTCACCATAGAAATTATTTTCAATACAGTCTGTGTGAAAACATTTACTGATTAACTGTTTTTCATTTATATTATAAAATGATGTTCAAGTTTAAGAAGATAAATTTAATTAAATTATTCATTTTCTAAATTAGTTTAAAAAAATATACTACCAAAAAACAGTCCATGCCAAATCATTGTAGCTAAAACTCACAGAGAAAGAAAAAGAAGACTAAATATGGTAAGATAGGAACATTCATTTCTGTCTGCAATAGTATTTGAAAGAGTAGGCTCAGGATTTATGTAATAAGGAAAAAGACTGGTGCTGAACAAGCCTGTTTTACAGATATAGATATCTTATTTGACCAACCTAAATATTTATCTTTCCAATATTAATCAACACCACAGAAAATATTAGATGTAATAAACAACAAAATACAAGTTGAACTTATGAGAGCATTCTGAGGTAAAAGTAATTTGCTAATAATTGTCAATATTAGTGTATTAATCAGTACTTTTATCAATTTTAGTTTTAATTCTTAACAAAATCACTGGTTTTACTAGTTTAAAAACTCTTTAACTTAAGTAATGTGGTTTGTAAAATAACACCTGAAAGTAAACAGTAGTAGAACTAAAGTAATTAACCCAAGGCTAAAATGAATAATTTGACACAGTATTTCAAACAGAAATAGCTGTCAGTTATTTTACCACTTAAACAGTAAAGTATTTTATTAAATAACATTTGTTTAAAATTGAGTTATACAAATTTTTTTAAATATAAAGACTATTGAACACTCACAATATGGGAATTGTGCAGTTATAGGGCATTCTGTTGTTATATCACTGCTTCTATTTAATGGAAACAATTTTAAAATGGTTTTAATGGGTTTCATTGACAGTAGAGACACTGGTAATTTCTTGGAAAGGTGCTGCATAATTAACTCTGAAATATCCTCTAGAAGAATAATTTCCGTGTATAATAATTTAAAAGTGAATAGTTGATAATCTTTTATATTTTTAATGTGTTATGTTTCAAGTTTATGTGTTTTTTTATTTTATTTTTCTTGCCTTCTAACTGGGGGCATCATGGTTGGCAGGCAAAGTGCATCCAGTTCAGCTATGTGCAAAAGTGTTGTGCAAATGCATCACACTGTTAGTATACGACAACAAAGTATTTTCAACGTTTGGTTATCTGTGTAAAAATATTGATAAGTTTTACAAGATTTAACTAATAGCTAGGTCTTGCACTACATAGTGTAAAATTGGAATTATATCAAAAGAAATTTCTAAATAAACAAAAAAACACATGGGTATCATTATTCAAAATTAATTAAATGTTACACAGCTTTCAATGAATTTAATTCATAATCTGAGTCTTAAAGCAGACCCAGATGGTTATTAATTTATATGATTACTAAAATTAAAAATAGATTTTAAGTTGAAATTATGATAGTGAAATTAAGTACAATTACAGTAAGTTGTTATACTTATTAGAATAAATATATTACACTAATATTATACAATATAACAGGTATATGATATTTATGTTATTATAATAAGTAAAACTATTATAATAATTGTGTGCCCAAAAATTGGGCACACAATTTGCATTATTATGAAAATAAAATCTTTGAATTGAAATCTGATTATTTTTCAAAATATTATTATTCTCAAAATTTTTTCATTACAGATCTGTTGATGACATTTAAGAGGTTAATTATGAATCCAACTCTCACCTGTAATAATCTGGCAAGTGTTTTCTACTTTATTGGCTTTTTACCATACTGGATATTTCTTCCCAAGTACATAGAAACAATGTATAAACAGTCAGCATCATTCGCGAGTCTAATTACAGGTAATAATTTCTGTTTTAAGATATTTTTATGTAATGGTGAAATAAAAGAGTAAAAAAAACTCTTATCACATAAAAGAACTTTTAATTTTCTTTTCCTTTTTTTTTAATTAGACATTCAATGTCTAGAATGGAACCAAAGCCAGAACATAAAAAGCTGCATCCTTAGTGCAATCTTCATGGCAAAGTTCATTAAAAATACATTCAAATTTCCAGAGTCAATAAAGCAAACCATAAAGATACCATAAAGCATAACAGTTCCTTCATTTTTGCAAAAAATATAAATTTGGTATTACAAGCACTATTTTCAAATTAATCAAACAGAAACTTTTATACATGTATGCACTTTTTTCTGAAATATTTGATCAAATAATGAAAAATAATTTTTTAACATTTCTTGAAAAGGATAACGTACTCACAAAGTCTCAGCACAACTTTAGGAAAAAAATTGTCTACTGATAGAATCATTACTCAGTTTTCAAAAAATATTTTAAATAGCACAGACAAAAAAAATTACAATTTTTATAGTGCTGTACAGCATTAAATTTTGTTCCACATTTTTTACTGATAAAAAAAAATTAATAGCTGTGATATCAGAGAAGCAGCTCTGATACTTCCGTAACAGAATTTCATATTTTGAATGGTTCAAAAATTTTGAACCATTCATTGTTACCCTCTTCAAACACAACACAATTGTATAATTATATAATTGATAATTATTTCAAAGAACTTGAAAATTCTACATTAGCACTTAAAAAAATTATTCACTAGATAGATTGTAACCATCTATCTTAAGATATGGATAAAGCATTGTATTGTGCTTCTAAGGCATGATTGTTAATTGTGTGGCTATAATAGAGATTAATGATAATAATGATGAAGATTATGATGCCCGTAAAGAAAATTTCTGGGTGTTTTATTACATGACAAATTTTTTTGGAATGATCAAATTTCAAGTATTCAGTGCATTCAAGTTCACTATATTGTTTGCTTTGTAGCTTCATAATAAAACTGCTAACTATGTCATTATTATTAAATATCTGTTATGCTTATGAATGTATACTTCTCTCTCAAGTATATAATTTCTTGGTGCTCCCTCAAAAAGTAACAAGTTTCTGAGATACAAATATCTGATGTGAGCACCACATGACATCCTTGTATGCCTATTTAATTATATATACACATTTTTTTTTAAAATTAAAAGTACATAAAATTTTATTTCATTAATAACTTCTGATATTTTTTCATATTTTTATTATTATTATTATTGATTTATTATTTATTATAAAACTTCTTTTACAATCAGAGGTTAATAATTATTAATCAATATATTTAAATTAAAAAAAAGAAAGTTAAAAAAAAGGGGATGACGTCTGATTCGAACCAATGTGCCCTTCCAAGATCCAAACATTTCATTAATTAAAATTTCATTTGACTATAACTCAGGAACCAATGAAAATATGTACCACTTATCATATATTGTTGAAAAGCTTTCAATGAGGGCTGCAGTTAAGAAAATATTCCAAAATCTATTTTTTTTGTTTTTGGATTTTTTTGGAGCTTTTGGTTCAGTTGATTACGGTCAAAAAGGAAGATGTACAACTAGATGTTACAACAGTCCTAAATCCATAATTTCAACATCCTACATAATATAAATTTGAGTTATGTGAAATACATACATATATACTTACGTACAGATGTCACACCGAAACTAGACAAAATGATTTCAGGGATGGTCAAAATGGATATTTCTGTTGAAATCTGAAAACCAAAATATTTTGCCATCACATTACTAAACTTACTTTGTACAAGGAAGTAAAAATAACCTGTAGGACCATTGTTTGCCCCTTTTGTATGCATGATTGCGTTGTATGATTTTTTATGCATTTTGTATGATTTTGTAAGCAAAAATCTCTAGACTGATGTTTAGAATATAAAAATTTTACTTTGCTACTTGTTTATATTAATAAATGTGCAATCTTTGCTAAAAAGAACTGTTCCTTATCCTTAAAAAAATAACAATATTCACCTCTATCAAACCAGGCAGCAAAACTGATTTTGTTTAACTCACCACCAACAATTTATTTAAAATAATTCATAGATTTCTTTTTCAGAAAAAAAAATTACACTGTTGATGAAATTTTAATTATTTCTAAATAAAACTTTTTAAAACTCTGAATTTTCTACATCTCTATGTAGTGGGCATATAAATATTTTCTCAAATAATTTGTACTAAATTTTATAATGAATTATAAGGCCATAATGCTTAGGATCAGACTTTGTAACTTTTCTCCAAAAAAATAACTTTTAAGAAATATCAAATTGAGCCTCCATGAGGTGCATCTGGAAATATATGGAACAAATAGAAGAAATTTGTCCGGTGAACTGTATCTAAACAAGCTTCACAGCTTCATTTATCATCAAATCACACTTCACTGGGTTACATCTAGAGTTGGAACTGGGGACCTAGTAACACCGCAGGTGACCCTTTGACCCACCAGAGTTCAGAGAAGGCAGCATTTGGATATGATGAGCTGCCACTCAGAAGATAACATGCAATCAGAAATATTGGAATGCTCTAACACTACACACATGAACAAGCAAAATACAAAGTTCAAAATCATAACAAAGCAAATCACCTACATTTCTGCACCCAACGCAAACTCACTCATGCAGTCTGGTAAATTAAAAATAATAACTGGCCTAATGGACCAACACAAAATTCTCATCATGAGTCTGCAGGAAATAAGAAACACCAACCAGGACACCATGGAATCTCAAAGATATAGACTCTGCAAAGGTATACCTGGGAAGAGTCCCAGGTAAAAATGAAAAATGTCCCATAGTTGGGAACAGGCGTTTTAATTAGCCTCAAAATAAAAACTCCACACAAGAATTCAATCAAAATCCCCAAGAATTTCAACACTCACCCCTCACCCTAAAAGGATCTAATATAATAAACATCCATTCACCCACTAATAATAAAAATTACTGTCTAAAAGATCATAAAGAAACAGAAAAATTCTAGAATCTACTTGATCTGACTATAAATAACATCACTAAAAACCATGTTAAACAATTAATCAGAGACTTCAGTGCTCAACTAGACTGAGAAAGAACCACTACATCATCAGAAAATGGCAGTCCACCATAAGATCAGAAATTTAAAAGTCCTCTGAAGAGTAGACACAGGCTCAGATCACTATATAATCAAAATTAAAATTAAATTTACTCCCTAAAGAAAGTAACAAAATCAAGCCCCTAAAAGTAAAAGAAAAATGGACCCTACATGACTAATCAAGAATGAAAATTACCAAAAAGCAACCATTCCACAAATCAAGTTAATATGTGTCCGGAATTGATTGAGGAGTTGATTTTAGAAGGCATACAAGTTGTTTTACAGTGGATACTGGCAAACTGTGGGTTATCAGGCAATGAAAAAGCTGATCAACTAGCTAAAGAAGGTGCCAGAAAGTAACAGCTTGATAAACCAATATATTTATGATGGCCAAAAAATTAATCTAATCATTAATTATGGGAGAGTTGGAGCAGAAATGGTGGCTAGAGTTAAAGGAGACGCAATGAGCATCATTACTTGAAAAAAAGGTACGATTGCCTGTAGAGCTTCCAAGGGGTGAAGCTGTGCACAGTTTTAAATCAAGATGGAGATTGACTATCTCCAGAGCCACCTCCACCGCACTGGAGTCACCGAATTAGCAACATGCCCACTGTATCGACAAGGGTCTATGACAGCCCTGCATCTATTGACCTGTCCTGAATTATGGGATGTTAGAACCACAGAAAAGAGTGAGAGTGAAATGTATTGAGCTGCTAGACGTCACATGGCCAAAATGGCCCAAGACAATCAATGCATATGATAAAAAAAAAAACAAATGTGACGAAACAGTGGAGAAAAGACATCAAGTATGGCTGTTCCACCAATCCCAAAGATCAGAAACATCCTTCCATAATCTAGTAAAACAAAGAAAAGAAACCACCTGAACTCTAAGGAGAATAAAAAGACAACACCATAAAGACACACTGAAGACAATAGAAGACGAATTCAATAAAATACAGCGGAGAGACTACTAAAAAACCTTAAAAAATCAACTCCAAAAATACGAACCACCAACCCTACTGTTAAAGAATGTAAATGGTAAACTAGCCCACAATAATAAAGTCAATGCTAAATAAAATAGCAATAAAGACAAATCCTAGCTAAATGTTTCAAGTACTCCTAAACTGTGAAAAACCAATAGAACTCCTAAACTTCAATACCAACAACTCAATAACAACATCATCCAAAAAAATCAACCCTCCCACAATAAAAGAAGTCTACCAAGCATTGATGAGATGAAAAATTACAAAGCAGCGGGAGAAGATCAGACTTTTGAAGAGAACTGGAACAAGCAGCAAGATAAGCAAAAATTGCCTTTCACCAACAGCTTGTCAACATCTGGATCAAAGAGGAACTACCAGAACATTGGACAACAGTCCTCATTCATCCATTACTCAAAAAAGTGGTCAAAACAGACCCTAACAATTACAGAAGAATCTCACACCTAGACACAATGTACAAAATTCTTTCAAGAATCATGAACAGAATCAGTTCACAACTCGAGAAAGAACTAGGAGAATACCTGGGAAGTTTCAGATCCTGGAGGAGCTGTCCAGACCTCAAGAGTCTTAAGCTAATAATGGATTACAACAGGAAAAGAAACAGAGATATGGTGATGACATTTGTAGATTTCAAGAAAGCTTATGACTACACCACAGAGAATTCCTACTAAAAATTCTAAGACTTCTTGGAACACACAAAATTAATAAACATGATGAAACTGACCCTCACAATCACTAAGTTGAAGGTAAAATTCAGAGGCGAGCTCTCAGAACCATTTGAGATTAAAACCCAGCTGTGCCAAGTTGATGGTCTCTTGCCGCTATTATTCAATTGCGCTCTAGAAATGGTAATGAGGGAACGGCTCAAAAAATACCCCCAAAAGTAAAAATAGGCTGAAAAATCAAAACAAACTGTTGTGGTTCCGCCGATGACTAATGATATTAACAAAGCTAAATCACAGATAGTAGAACTTCAAAACAATGTAAATAAATTGGCCTCAAAATATCATTCAAAAAGACGGAAATTATGCCCCAAAAACCCACACAATTAAAAGAAGTAAACATAAACAGTAATAAAATCAGAATAGTAACCCAATTTAAATATCATGGAGAAATAATAATCTAAACGAAAAAAAACTTGAAACAAATTAGCTAAAGCTAAAAAATTAACCTGGTACACTTATAATAAAAAATGCTCATCAGTACATACAAAAATATGAAACTATAATACAGTTATAAAACCAGAAGCCACTTATCCAGCAGAAATACTCCTCCACTTGAACGAACAATCAAAGACAGACAAACTCCAGAAAATTGAAAGAACCTGCATCAGTAAAAAGTACCAGAAAGATGGGCAGTGGTGGATTGTACCCAATAAAGTTGTGTACAGAGTTAGAACCCATCACTGATACCATATGTAAGAGGTGACTACGATTCTTTAGACATATCATGAGGATGCAAGATTCAAGACTTCTGAATCAGGTAGTGCAGTACAAGCTAAGTCAAAAAACACCAAGACAGGATGCAGATGGATCAAAGAAATAAGAAAGGATCTGAAGGAAATTTCAGGATCTGAAGATCTGAATAGAGGACCAGAAGACACTACAGATAAGATAAAATTAAACAAGAAAATCAAGGACAAAAACACTTGCTTCACACTTACAACAAAAAACTCACAATATGAACATTTTCAACACTAGAAAGGCCTCAAAGATTGGAATGTATGAAAAAGTACTAGGAGGATCGCAAGGCCCAAATAGTCCTATCAAAGAGACCTTATCCATCGAAGAGGTTCATTATCCAGAGACCTGGATAATGGACTACTCACTAAAGTGACCCTCTGCGGTCATAAAAGATAATTTTAACGAGTTGTAATGTATTTTGAAGTTATTTTTTAAATGTATTAACTTCATATATTAGCCCGAATATTATTTCATGTATTTATATTTTAAATAATTAATATGCATTTTAATGACTTCTATTTTTTAATTATTAGTTTAGACTAATTAGTTGACACAAATTATTAGTTTAGACACAAATTAGTTGTGTTGATGTTAAAATCAAGGTTTTACCTAGGTTTCCCTTGATTTTCCCAGCCTGATGTTGAGCTAATTTGTTTTTATTTGTGGAGTAGCGTATCTATTCATTCCTAACATGATCTATGTAATGTATTATTAGGAATTGATCAGAATAAAAGATTCATGTATTTATCCAAAGAATGATTTCTGTGAGGCAAAATTGATTTTTTTTTAAATTAGAGTAGATAAAACTTTTAATTAAATCATGTCTGAAGCAAATAAGGAGAGTTTTAAATTTGTTACAAAATTTAAGATAAAAGATAATTCAAAGTTTTTTGATCTGACAAAGCTAAAAGATCCCAAAAGTGACTGACTCCTGGTGCAGCAGTTATTACATTTTTGAAAAAAATTTATTTATAGATAACTTTGCAGTAGAAATTGGAAAAAGCTGGCAGAATTTAATGAAGTACTTACAAAAACATTTGGTTTGGAAAACAAGAAGGAAACAACCATCATTAACAGATCACATCCTGGTTATGGTGGAAAATGAGGAAATGTATTAACGAATATATAAATAAACCAAACAAAAGAAGCTAATAAAAAAGTATCAAAAACTAGTTGGAGAGGGCAAAGAAACACAATATTTATTACTCTTGTAGAAATGGTACTTCAATACTGAAAATTAAGTAAAAACTGTAATTCAAAAATTAAAGAACAGAAAGATCATATGTCCTCATGAGATTACCACAGACAGGTATTCTAAAAATGAATAAGTTTTAAGAATCTCTCAAAATAGTTTATCTCACATAGACTTATCAAAACACAATCTTTGGTTTTTGTGTAAAATTTTGTACTCAAATAAAACTGGGTTGAATTCCATTAAAGTGGATGTGTTCAACATTTATTTCATTACCAAAGAATACGAATTGGAAGAAAGGAAAGTGTAGCAAATATAATGACTGTAGTATTTGCAATGAAAGTGTGTGTGGGCATGTTGTAGTATATTTTCAAAGATATCAGGATGCTAATCATGATGTACTTTTGTCCTTAAGTGATTGTGAAAAGTCCTTTGCTTAGATTAGGAATTACAAGGCATTAGAAATATAAAGAGATTGGAAATGGATTATTACGACTTTTTGTTTCATGGCAAATCTATTTTAGAGTTAGGAAGAAAATGTTTAGTAGAAGGATTGTAACTCATCGGGTTGGTCTAGTGGTGAATGTGTCTTCCCAAATCAGCTGATTTGGAAGTCAAGTGTTCCAGTCCTAGTAAAGGCAGTTTCTTTTATACGGATTTAAATACTAAATCGTGGATACTAGTGGTCTTTGGTGGTTGGGTTTCAATTAACCACACATCTCAGGAATGGTCATACTAAGATTGTACAAGACTGCACTTCATTTACACTCATACATATCATTCTCATTCATCCTCTGAAGTAATACCTGAACGGTAATTCGTGAAGGCTAAACAGGAAAAAGAAAAAGAAAGTAGAAGGACTGTATTTCTGGCAGTACTCAAATATGATGTAATTTTCGGCATGGTTATATTGTATCACTGATACTTTTCAATATTTAATCAGATGAGTTTTTATAGCATATTTAATACGAAATTTTGTTATCAAACAATACTAGAATGCATGATGACAATCTTTTCAATGAAAATATTTTGTTGACTTGAAAAAATGTGAAAATTCACATAATTAAGGTATACAGTTTATAATTACATCAATATATTACATCAATAATTTTTTTTTTTATCATTTACATTTATCAATCAGTTTTTTTATGTTAATAATAATCCATTTATTTCATTACATTTCTTTTTTTACAAGTTATCTTCTGTTCAAGGTTATTGACTGTTTTTGTAGTAAATATATAATTTTAAATTTATCTACAACTTAAATAAAGAATGTATCAGGTTTTTATCATTAGTTTTCTGAAGAACTGTTGCCTATCTAATGGGATTATATATTCCTAGCAAAAATTGTCACCTTTACTTTAGCTGGTAACTATTAAAAACTTCTAATTTGGAAAATATAACAAAAATAATTGGAAAAATTTTCCTGATATTTAATTTGGACTATGCAATTTTTTTTACTTAAAAATAATATTGTACCATTGTGACATACCAGGCTTGTAAGAAATTACATACAACATTTTGGGCCTTGTAGCTTGTAGCATTCTCAAAGCTAGGTACAACAGTAAATTAAATGGTACAACTGGTAATAACTGCTGATATTAAGGAAAATACATCATATTTCACTTTACCAAGTCAAAATATTTCACTCTACTATATCAAAATATTGTCAGTGAAAATAATTATCTGTGTGACTCCATGAACAGGTTTTTGAAGGTAAAACAAAACATTCTTGTATGAAATATAATTTCAATCATTATTCTATTGTTATTTTTCATTAGGTACTGTTGGATTAGTTTTCTCTGCAATTGGAATCCTAGTGAGTGGTATAGTTATTACTAAATTCAAGCCAACTGCTCGATGTTTAGCTTTATGGAATGTGTTTGTTGGTGTTGTTTCAATAGCAGGAATAATTTCTTACATCTTTCTTGGGTGTGCAGATAATGATAATCACATGGCCATTCTTGGAAATGGAGAGTAAGTTAAACTTAATTTTTTCCACAGTTCATCTTTGCTTTTTTCTCTATGTTTTGTGATAGTGTATAATTCATTTGTTGGTGAAACTCATTTTCATATTTTAATAATTCTGAAAAAATTTAAAACAATTTTTCTTATAATTTATAGAATATTATCTTTAATGAAAAAATAAAAAATAAATTAAAACTTAAAATTACAAATAAAATTTTAAAAATAATAAACAATTATATAAAAATAAATAATTCATGAATTATTTCTTGCTAATTTTATTATAGGAAACATGAGGTTTTTTCCCTTATATACTTCTTTTTACAGTAAAGAGGTCTAGACTTTTAATTCAATTTTGTTAAAGTTACTTTTATTAATTTCCTTTATAATTTTTTATTAAAAATAGAATTTCTCTCTAATATGGTGGAAAAATGTATATAATGCATTTCTTTGCAATAAAAAAAGTGTATTAATTCACTGCTTTAGTCTTTCATGTAAATGAGAAACATGTGAAGCATCTATTATATAAGCAGCAGTATTCAAAGTTGCTTCCTCTAAAAGAAATGACATCCATTTTAGAGTCAGTCTCTCTGGTGAACAGGATGAAGGTTTCACTTGCATTCTGAATATAAAAAAAAATGATGTTTTGGATGAACTGGCATATTAATATGCAGTAATGTATTTGACTTAGAGAAGAATAAAGTTGGAAATTTGTTTTATTCCTCATTTTCCCTAATAAGCCTGCATAATAACTAGCTAGCACATTATTCTTGAAAATGGCATTTTCCTGAATGATGTGTCATATCAGACATTCAACAACAATTACGTTGTGACACCCAACACATTCATACAGACTGATAATACTCATTCGGATAAGTAAATTTATTGATAAAACATTTGAATTAAAGGAATTTTTTATTAAATCTGCTAGAATTTTAATATTCTAGGAAAATTTTTCAGTGTAATTACTCTTATTTCATCATCAACATGATCACCCGAAATAAAATACTTCTGCAACCATCAACTATGACAATATACAATAATATTTTGATTTCTATTCTCTCTGTAATAATAATATTTTAAACCAATTTACCTTGTTATTCCTCTTCTGTAATGTCATCATATTATAATATTTTCTGTTAGTGAGTAAAATATTCTGAACATAAGTATAAGAAGTAAAATATAAAAGGATGGTTTAAACTGCTGAGTATAATTGTATTCTTTATTATAGTAAATATGTTGTTAAAAAACTAAAATATTATGAATGGGTTAACCACTAATATTTTACTTTTTACTTCTATGAAATACCTTAATACTTATCCTAGTGCTTCACACCTTTATGAAGCAGATTGAGTAGCAATCACTCTTAGAATAATACAAAATATAATAAAAAAGGAAATTAAAAAATCTTGTCAGAATGTACATAGTAATATAGCCTATGTTACTCTGCAATGATAGAGCAAATTTTGTTTCTAAAATCTGGTACTACATTTGGTTATGTGTAAATTTCAAAGCAGATTACATCTTGAGGTGGTAGCTTGTTACAATAAATCTAGTACTAATGTACTTAAGAACGCATTTTCTTAAATGTACTATACAACTTTTTCTATTATAGCAGGAAAAGATCTTGATTGTCTGCAAATTCTGATTCTGCAGTAGAGCTTAACGGACAATATTTTGTCTATTGTTCTGTTAAGCCACTTATCCATGTAAATTTACATTTTATGCCAGCTAAACTAAACCAAATTAATTCAAGTTAAGTATATATATACCCACACACACACACACACACACAGGAAAAAATATCCCTTTCAAGATTCATATGCCAACACTAGCAATCCAGTTTAATCAAATGAAAAATAACACAATAATATTTTCAAATCAGATTGTCAAACACTGGAAACAACTGCATCCATCTGTTTGTAAGATAACTTCAACCAACTTGCTTAATTGTTGAAAGAAAGTACAGCAATCCTTTTAAAGTGGCCATTAAAAAATTATATTCATACTGCACAACACGGTACACGCATGGGACAGACAAGGTGGTACATATGCACTACGGCATTTAAGAATCTGTTGACGCCACATGTTTATTCTTGCTAGTCGAAAAACTGATATTCTTAATGCTGCTATACATAAATAATTTCCTTAAATTAAGGGAAAAGGAAATTATGATAAAATATTTTTGTATTATAATACATCTAAAACAATTTGTGAACTGCTTATCCACTCTTATTATTAATAATAAATATCTGTTGTACTAATAATTCTGTATTACAATTATTAAAATACATTTATTTTTTTGTGTTTTGTTACCACCTTCAGAAGTTCTGTATACCATCAGCGGTATGTGTACCACAGTTATAAAAACTGCTGTTCTATATTATTCCAGTATGTAACATTTTTAAATTAATAACATTACATTTCATCAATAAATACTAATTGTTAATAGTGAAGTAATCTTTAGAAAGAAGACAATTCTAAGCATGAGAACTAGAAATTATGTATTTTTTTTAATTGTTTATTTCTACAGGTTAGAAACTAAGGTGGCATGTAATCAGGAATGCAATTGTGATTATGTGAAGTACTCACCAGTGTGTTCACCAGACAAAAAGACTTATATTTCACCTTGTCATGCAGGCTGTCACAGCTACCAAAGGTTTCCCAATGGTACTAAGGTATTTTTAAAATAATATCACAGGATAAATAAAGTAGATATCCTTTCATAAAAATGTAATGTTTATTTTATGATTAAAGTTTTAGTTTTGTAGTTTAGTTTTATTTTCTGTACACTTTGTTAAAATTACTGCACAGGAAGCAGTCAACAAAACTGTAACTAGAGACTTGTAGCCAAATTTTTCGGATTATAAAAAAATATTTATTACATGGATGGTTTTTCTCAATTTTCCCTTGTGCTTGCTTAACCAATTTTTTTCTGTTCATTAATGTTTAATTCATCTATATTAACAAGAACATTACCTTTTAGGTCTCATATTCTAAGTAATCTTAAATTAGTATCACTATTTAAAATGTTTGCTGAACAATCATCATACTTCCAAGATATTTATTTTACTTTAAGAATGCAAGCAATGAATTCAGTACTTGATGTACTGAGATCCCCTTCATTAATACCCTTGATGTATCTTTTTGAAGATATTTATATCTTGTACTCTAAACACCAAGCAAGGTGAGTGAGTCTTGAATTTAAACCATGAATTGTGAAAGTGTTATGAAAACCTAAATTATATTAATTTATTCATATTTAAAATCTAAAAATTACTTTGAAAAATATATTTACTCCCTTTTAAATAAAGATTGCCCACAACCTATTACAAATATGAAAGATGACCTTGCGTGCACTCTAAAATTCTCTTAACACTGTTTGAATTATGAGAGATTTTTCCAATATGCTCAATGTTCTTTTAACATAATGACATAAAACCAGTAACTAGAATATGAAATTAAATTAAAGTTTGACCAGACTAATGGTGCAACTTTGCATTGAAAATTTAAACAGTTAAAAAGATTTTAAGGTCATCAAACAGAATTATTATTTTTAAGCCAGTGTGAACTAAATTTATAAAATAAATATATTTTATTTTTATTTTCAAGAGATGCTTAAATGTATGCATGATATTCTTAATCAGAAAATCAATTATTACTGTTACAATTTTGGTCCACCTATATATTAGAACATTTACTGCATAGATCAAAAAGAGTATTCTGCTTAAAATCTCTACCTGCCAATTTACTACAGAGATGTTACGAGTTTGTGTATTTATATGTAGACATGTCCAAAAAGAAAATATTTTAACAAATTATGATATTAAAACTAAAACATTACCTTAATTTACTTAGTGGTTGGATAGTTTTTTTTAAAGACTCATTCATTTGATTTATTTGATGCTGTTTTCCATTCCTCAATCTCAACATAATTACTTCATCCTAAAATCCTTAGTTATCATTCCAATTTTTGTCTTTCTAACAAATATCACCCTCTTAATATCCCTCTGTTACTATATTATCTGTACCTGGAGTCTAAATATAAGGCCAAAAACCTTGGGTCTTTATGCAACATTCTCCCACAAATTTCTTCTCCCCCCTTTTCACATTAAGACTTCATTTTATACTTTATCAAACCACCTAATTTTCAAAATCTCCTTGTAACACCACATGTAAAGGCTTTTGTTCTTTCCCTTTATGCTCTTCTTATATTTTTAATTTTGTTGACTTAAAGTACTACAGTTTACGTAGTATTTTTAAGAATACCTTTTTAATATTTGTATACGTATTTGATACTAGCAGATTTATTTTCTGCAAAAAAGCTCTTGATAGTATTCTTTTGACCTTTACCTTAGCATAGATTATAATTGTATCTATAGAGATAGATACAGTTATAATCTACGCATCAAAATTACTACATCCAAAATACATGTCTTTCTAATTTAAAAAAATAAAAAATAAAAATAGTACCACTAATTATTCCAGCTGGAACCACTGTGCAAGAATATTAATAACAACTAAAACAACAACGGTATTAGAACTCCAGAATAGCTGCCCAAATTTTCTCAAAATAGGAATCAAAATAATTCATCTCAGTTTAATTAGCAACATTAGGTATATGGCCAATTTAAAAATTCCAGTCAATGCTAGTCAATGAAAAACAAATATTTTTGATATTTATAGAGTAGGTTATGAAATGATAAGGTAGAAAAGACGATTTAAAAAGTATAATTTTGTAGGAAAGTGGAAAAGATTGTTCACTGATAGAGAGAAAACTGGATATAGTAACACTGTTGAAGATAAATGCTGAATTGAAAAAAAAAGAAAAGCAGGAAAACACTTGAAGGTATAAAAACTGAAAAAAAGGAGTTAGAGAGGAATGTAATGCAATAGTAAGGTATAATATGTCTGTGCATCAATCTAAATCAGCAAAAGAGGGAAATTAAAAAAAGGTGATAGCAGCAGGGAGAAAATCCAGAAGGATAAATAATAAGATTAAGTGAAGGAAAATGAACTGATAAAATAATAGGGTAAAACAAGCAATAAAGGACAAAGTTAATGGGTATGGGTATGTTATGTTAACAACAAAGACAAAAGAGGGAAGAGAAGCGTATAGAATAAATAAGAAGGAAACTTAAAAGAAGAGAAAAAGATATGTTAATGATGAGAAGAATCATAGTGGAGAAAGACAATAGTGATATAAATTGGAAGTCTGATCTGAAATTGGACTGTACCCCAGAAAAAAGTAAGAAGGTGATTTGCAAGACATATTATACTCCAGTACTTACTTAGCAGAGATTTAGGTTGTAAAAATTAACGGAGATCAGTAGAATTCAGTTTTGCAAAATCAATTACTCGAGGAATAGTAAGAGAATTATTAGGATGGTCATGTCAATTATTAAAGGGAACAGAGGTATGGTGAGGGAAGAACCGTTGCAGCAGAAAATAAAAAGATCAAGTATGAGATATTACTGTGATGTAAAGAGAATGAAATCTAGAATAACATACAAGACGGAAGTGTCAGAAAAGAGGTAGAGGAGGGATGGTTGAAGAGTTTGTAAAGAAGAGGAGGAGAAGAGTGTAATAAAATAAGAGTGTAAAATGTCATGGGGCAGAGATGGTGTTAGAATAAGAAAATATGAAGAAATTAGTGTTTCAAGCAAATTTTCAAGTTACTGGAAATGGTAAGACATAGGCAATGCTGCTGATGATGGTTTTTTTCTAGGGTTAGTAAACAATAAACATGCAGAATGAAACAAAAATGGTACAAAATTGTATAGATGAAATGTATATAGATATATCACTTGACCTAGTTACTCACACAGAGCTTGTCTTGTCAGTTCCATCATCAATTGATGTACTGTTTTAGTGAATTTTTTTATTTATGTAAACATCAAGACATGAGACCATAAGTGGGTCAGAGAGAAAACATATTGATAACAAAAATGATTTGTAATCTATACTGTGGTTAATAATGTGCTCCTACCAATGCAGTCGTAAAGTCATGATGATCTACTGTGTTGTTTAAATGAGTATTAATGTTTAAATAGTAATTGAAATCAAGTAAATCACTTAAATTATAATTTATAGTCTTAGTTAATATTTTCAACACTTCAGCAGTCACACTTTTGTTTCACATGGCAGTAATCACACACCAAACTTATTGTCTTTCAATGAGTTAAATTTCCTTTTAATTTACATTAAATAAAGACTAACTCCCATAATTTATACTTGTTATCTATAATAATATTATCTTTTATATAATTTATTGGTATTGATTTAATATTTTAAATGTCAGATATACTGATTAAAACAAAAGCTAAATGAAAAAAGTATTTTTTGAACACGTTAATAACATATATAATATGATTAATGTGTTAATTTACAAAATGTAATAAACTAATAAAAAAAAAAAACCAAAATTGACATCATTCATTCAAATGTAAAATATTAAATGTTTTTGAAATATATTACTTTTTATAAAACATAAGAAATTTCAATAAACAATTTAAATTACAAATAATAAAGTACCTTGTTATCTCTCGTAAATAATAGGTCTGATGATGTCAGAAATAGGTGTCTGAGCCATTCATCTTACCCTTATATTTACTTTACACTTTTAAATAACTAATACTTAAAATGAACAATACAACTAAGATAAAATGCAGATTGAAATGAAATTAAAAGAAAAAAATACTATTTATAAACTAAGTTTATAAAGATGTGTAAGGTACTAAAAAATACCACCTAATTGCTTTGTAGTCCTGTTGGACTTTAAGCCCGTAAATGCAAATTATAGAAACATATTTGTGGGCAGATATAAATGTCTTCTATTACAGATATATGCTGAGTACAATAATACTGACAGATAAACAACACTAACAAGATAAAAAGCAAAATCAAGCCATTACTTATTGTCCAAATTGAATACCCAAGTGTGATTACAGAAAAGTTATATTATCAGTGAATCTGGATATTTGTTTAACTTCTTTCACTTGTTTAAAGATGTTCACAGATTGTAACTGTGTACCATTATCATCACCAACTGAATTGCCAGATTTAAAAGGCTTATCTGATACATTTGATGCTGATCTATCCACTTCTTTTTATGGAAATGTAAAAGCTGGAGCTTGTCCGATAGACTGTTCTGCTAAATTTTACATGTTTCTTTTAGTTTGTTGCTTTCTCAAATTTACTATTGCTACAGGCCGTACATCAAACTTCCTTGTATCTGTTCGGTAAGTTAAATTTTAAGTTTAATTTCTGAAAAAAAAAAAAAAAATATGTAGTTTGGTTATATATTTATGTTATTTAATTTTTTAATAGTAGGGAAGTCTTATTTTATTGTTTCATGTTCCAGATTTAAAAAAAATTAAAGATGAAATAGATTTTGTTTTATTAAATTGCCTGTGTGTATGTATACAAACTTTATAAGTAAATAAATTAATATTTCTAAAATCAAGACAGCTAATAATTTATATCATTATTATTATTATTATTATTTTTGTTATTTAACAACAGTACTATTTTGATATTAATAATTTTTTTATGACAAACTTAAACTAGCTTAAAGTATAATATTTAATTAAATAATATCATATATTAACTTTTTCTTATGGTATAAATATCTTCAGTAACATTAGAGTGCATAACAAAACATAAAGTCTCTCTTTGTAACCCCTTATCTTATCAGGAGACGTAAAAAAGTGAGATTTATCATCTTAAAGATTTTTCTTTCCTTAATTAATTAATGTTTAATGCCCGAAGATAATAGAAATATATCAGTCCACTATCCAGCTGTTAATAAAAAAAAAGTATCCTGTTTATACTCTATTTTCACATAAGCCAATTTTGAGATCACATAAATCATGAGATTTAAGACAAAAAATATTTTTCTTCCAAAAATCTTTTCTTGTATTCTTTTTAAGTTCTGAAGTCAGTAATTTGATAAGTTGTTAAATTAAGCTGACTTAATACCAATACTTTATTGCTGTTGTATAAGAAGTTTAAGGACTTCATATCTTTTTTCCAAAGTCAATATAAAATATTGGATGTAATGAAAATTATTCTCAAATTATCGTATGTTTTTGCAATGTGTTAATTTAAAATTAAGTTTAGAAATAACAGTTATTTAGATTTGTTGTATATAATAATAAGAAATATGTCGCTGTGTGGATCAGGAGTTGTAAAACCAGCCAGAATATCAGGCAGTTATGTACCCACTAGCCACTTCTAAAAATTTGTAAAGGTTTCTTATCACTTCCCACAAATTCAGAACAGATTTGCAGAAAAATACCTCATGTAATAAAATTTTGTCCAGTTTTTAAACTTCATAACCACAAGAAAGAGCTGTACTGAAATGGTTAAAGAAATAAAACCTCAAAAGCAAAAGGAAATATTTTAATTAAAACCTAATACTAAATGATTATTTTGGTTGTTAAGCAATCATCATTAGTAGATACCAAAAGTAAATAATAAATACTAAATAAATAGTATATAATAAAGTAAAATAGGAAATACTAGAGGTTATCACTAAAGTAAAGACCGTTTCATTATAAAAAAAATTATTCAGAAAACTTTATAAATATTTTTTATTTCTCCTTAACTACATACCTTATACTATTTTTCTATATAATCGCCACATGAATTAAGACATTTATCGTAGTTATATACCAGCTTCAATATACCCTCGTCGTATTCTTCTGACGTGAGTCCATTTAGATACTGATTAACAGCATTCTTAAGTTCATTGTCACCCGCGAATTACTTACGACTAAAAATTTGTTCAATTTCCCAAACAATTGGTAATCAGAAGCTAAGACCGGACTATATGCTGGCCGACCGTAAATTTCCCATCCAAATGTTCTAAGTAAATCACGTGTTTGATCCTCAACATGTGGACGTGCATTATCGTGCAGCAGGACGACGCCGTCGTTCAGCCGTCCACGTCGCCAATTTTAAATGGCGCGCCGTAATTTACGTAAAGTTTCTAAGTGGGCTTCTGAATTTATAATCGTTCCATGTGGCATGAAATCGATCAGCGTATGCCAAACCGATCCCAAAAGACTGTGGCCATCAGTTTGCGTCCAATTGGCTGTGGCTTGACCTTTGTCGGTCGGGTTGGTGATTGAGAATGTGGCCATTCACCTGACTGCCGTTTTCTCTCTGGCGTGTAATACAAAATCCATGTTTCATTGCCGATAACAATTGAATTAAGGAACTCATCGCCTTTTTCTGTGAAGTGCATCAAAAATTCCAAAGCAGATCCCATTTGGATTTTTTTATGACGTTCAGTTAAGACGTGCGGCAGCCGACGTGCACAAGCCTTCCTGAGGACTAAATGGTGATGTACATGCGACCGACAACAGCCCTTGAAACATCAGAAAAAGAAGGGCCAGTTCGGAAATCGTTGAGCGACGATCTATTCTGATTTCATCGTAGACGCGTTTCAACAAGTCCTCGGTGATTATGAACGGCCTTCCCAAACGTTCTTCATCATTCGCATTAATTCCGTTACTTCTAATTTAATTCTGGTTATTTCATACCATTCGGATATTTCTTTCATTCATTACATTATCACCGTACACAGGAACCAGCTGCCTATAAATTTCAGCTGGCGTAAAGTTTTGATGGTTTAAAAAGCGTATGACTCCACGTATTTCACAGTCGGCGGCAACATCGATTTTCCTACTCATTTTATAATGTAATAACTCACACGTAATCAAAGATATTACAACGTGACAACTTACAGAGAGCAATGCAGTGTGTACATTACTAGCGTGCCTATGAACTACACAGGTTCGCCAACTTTAAGGAGAAAATTTTCCAGCTGGCTTTACTTTAGAGATATCCCTTGTAGTACATAATAAAGTAAATTAACAAAAAAAAATAATAATACACATTAATAAAATGATAAACAAAACTATAAAACCCCCAGAAAAAAGTACTTTAACAATGTTTTTAGAGTAAACATAAAAAATAAAAAAGCTATTGTATTTTTAGGCAGCCTTAATTGAAACCTTAATGTTAACTTAAGGACACTTTACCGATGAAACCTTCAACTCATACATTCAAAAATTCATTGCCCGGACTGAGATTAGACATCTTCTCTGAGTTGGAAGTTTGCCCAGTTTCCCACACACCTCATGAGTACTTTATCATCCCCATCTAACAAGACAGTTAAGGTAGAAGAACTATAGATCCCAATTTTCAGAAATATAAAATAAAAAGTTTCATCATTTACTCATCAGAAAAATTAAAATCTTCATTATTTTTTTTTACTAGGTGTGTAGAAGAGAAAGACAAGACAGTTGCAATCGCTCTTAGTATGACAGTTGTAAGTCTTCTGGCATTTATACCTTCACCAATTCTATTTGGCTACATAATGGGTAAGTTTGTATTTCCAAATAAAGCTTTTTAGTACAATTATATAACGATATTCTAAGTTTCTTTTTATTTAATAATTTTTTTTATTTTTAAATAAATAGATTCTCATACAAAGTTGTATTAAAAGTTCCGTAAAAATAACTGTACTGTATGATATTATCTGCAAAACACCAGTAAAGTAAAATCAGAAAAGTTCCTTATGGCTACTATAAGTAGTACTGGGAATATACTTCAAAGAATATGTTTCAAATTGAAAAATATAGAATTTAAACATTTATTTTTTTATTTGCAAGTTTAATGCCTAATTCATTCATAACATTTTTTTTTAAATTTTCAGTCCCATGAAAAAGAAACAGTATGATTAGGGGAAACAACCCTTAACAAGAGATGAAACCATATGTAATAATAAACTGGTTTTTATTAATCTTTGAAATTATACAATACATTACGAAAATTAGTTTTACTATATGGTGACATTTATTAGAGGTTTGAAAATACATGTTAATACTTCTTAAAAAGTTGGAAAACACATGAAAATAATATAGTTTCCTTATTTGAACAAGACATAAGACTCTAATTACATACAAGTAAACAACACTTAACGTCACAGGAAGAAGCACTTTTAAAATTGAAGTATTTAAAGTGAAAAGATCATATTTAATAAATTTGTTCCTTAAGACAGAAAAATCAATTACCATTGCTTAGCATTAACATTGGAAAACAGTAGTTGATTGAACTTGAAATTAAAAGAAATAAATTAGTTTTAAATCCTGGATGAAATGCTGATATGCAAATTCACAGTTTAGTATCTTTATGACGCTATATATTTCAGAAAGTTAGCATTCTTTAAAAAAAAAAATAAAGAAAATATGAAACACAGTAATTATAATGAAATGGACTGGTTCATTTTTAATGTTATCAAAAACACAAAAAAAAAACATTACGCAGAGATTTAAGTTGCAATTTCGTCTGTTTATTTATATTCATTACTAATTAATTGGTGCCGCTTTAAAACAAAAATATTTGCTTCCCTTCCATGCAAAAATTTAGAAGTTACTGCAATATTTTGTCATTTGAAAAATAGATCATTTTAATAAATAAGTTAACTGTTTCCATTAGTTCTCGCTGGCCAAAAAATATTATACAGTTTTTTGGATGTATAAATATATCTCATTACGTTTCATTCATCATTTATTTATTTCTTAATACTATTTTGACACTCTTTATCTTTATAAGAATGATAAATCAGGAGTCTTGAAAAATGATTACAGACACTTATTAAACTTCAGTTTGACATTAATAAGTACTATTCAAAAGCTTCAGGAAAATTTATTTAGCTAAGAAAACTGAACCATTATTATTTAAATAATACTCGCTCATAAAATATGAAATGAATGATTTTCTTCCAAAACAGCAGAAAGTGGAAAAATCGTAGTAGTTTAGAAAACATTTTTAGAAAATGAATTTAGACAAGTAATCTTGTCTCATTTGCAGAACTACTTAAAACTTTGTGTGTTTCTAACTATTGCGTTTAAAAATAGCTTGAACAGTCCACTGCAAGAATGATGGTTTCATAAAAATATGTTTGGTCAGAAAATTTGGTTTAAGAATTCGGGAACTCATCGACATGAATATAATTTTATTGAAAATCTCTCTTTACAAATTTATGAAATTAAAACTGTTTAAAATAATTAATTTATTGTACAGAATGTGCCGGGTCGTATTCGACGAACTTCAGGAACTGATTCAGGACACCAAAATGAGCAAAAAATGTCATGTCGATATAAGTCCAATTTTGCTTTTTTTCCCTTCTGAACGTTATTTTGTGATTTTCAACAAAAAAAAAATATTTCTCAGGAACGGGTAAACCTATTTAATTAAACCTGACATATCTAAGACGGCTTGTTCTACCAAATAAAAAATTTTGAAAATGTTCTCTTCAAAAATTTCATAATGGCCGCCATCTTAATTTTTTAATCTTTAATATCTTTGTAATTATTTCTTTGATCAAAATTTTACTTATAAAAAATATTATTATGCATTTTATTTTGAACAAAATGACACCTCATTTGCAAAAATCCGTTGACAAACAATCGAATTATTGCAGGCAATTAACGCGGCACTACGCTTGCTCACCATAGCGCAAGTTGATAATATTTATGTTTTTATTTCCTCCACTAAATGTAATAAAAATTATTAATAATAAACAATGATAGTAAATTAATACTAAAAATTATCACCTTGCATTACGGTGCGAAAGCGTACTGCCGGATTAATTGTCTGCAATAACTCGATTTTTTGTCAACTGATTTTTACAAATGAGGTGTCATTTTGTTCAAAATAAAGTGCTTAATAAATTTTGTAATAAGTAAAAGTTTGATCAAACAAATAATTACGAAGATATTGAGAATTAAAAAATTAAGACGGCCGCGATTTTGAAATTTTTGAAGGTGACGTTTTCAATTTTTTTTTTGTGGCAAGACACTACTCTTAGATTTGACAAATTTAATAAAAGTAGTTTTACCAGTTCCTGAGAAATAATTTTTTTTGTTGAAAATCACAAAATGGTGTCCAGAAGGAAAACAAAGCAAAATAGGATTTATGTCAACATGAACTTTTTTTCTCATTTTGGTGTCCTGAATCAGTTCCTGAAGTTTATCGAATACGTCCCGGAACACTCCGTATAAACGCGCGCGCGCGCGCGCGCGCACACACACACACACACACACACACACAAGATTCTTAAAAAAAACTATTTCAAGAATAAAAGCCCTGCTTATGTAAAACCTTTCAAACTTTTTCATTACTAACATTGAACTCAAAGGCCAGCTTTCTAGTATTTTGTTCAGGATGGTTAAATATTTCTTTAACACAATCTTCTCGAATTCGGTTATACATATTGAACGTTGTCGTCCTGATTTACCACGTTTTTCAGAGTTTAAGCTACCTGTGTTTGAGCCGTCTATGAATGGTTGAAAACATTGCATGAGAAGGTAATACTCGGTTGGGAAAGTGTTCCTGATACAGCCGTTTTGCCTCACGGTTGTACAAGTTGAGAGACTGTATATTAAATTCATATCAGCCATTTCTAAGTTAGTATTAATATGATTCACACTATCTGCCATGGTGAATAAAATAATGTTAAAAAAATAACTAATTAACTTGTATAGCGCAGATTAATTTATTCACCTGGTCAATAGCAAAAACAAGCTTTGTATTAATGTTTATTTACAAAAATGACTAGTTAATTACATCTGTTTTAATGCAAATTATTTTTCAATATTAATATTATTTATTATTATTATATTTTCATGATTTCAATAATATTTTATTTTATTGTGATATTTTAAATATTATTAATTATAATCTATTACATAACATTAATAAAATTATTCCAGTTGAGATACTATCAAGTTATTTAATTTTTTTCGGGAGGAATTGAAAACTGGTTTTTAATCTAGCGACTCCAAGAATTTTTACCATAAACCTGGATTTCAATAAATAAGGTGTAATTTTCTTTGTCATAAAACGGTTAACAGTTTTTGTAATAACATAACATTTAAATAAACCAGTGGTTGCAAAAATATTAACAATTAAAATATTTACATGGTTGTCATTTTAGATTGAGAGATCAGGTTCATTATTTTTATCCAAGTAAACCTTTAGGTACCCTTAGCAGTATAAAGAATTTCACTTCGATACGATTAACCATTCCTGACAAATAAATTTTTATGTTAAAAATACAAAGTGCCGGACAGCCATAAACTAAGCGTTTCCGGATATTGCCTTGCGTTTCTGGACAATTTTTTTCTTTATTTTGATGCGGGGGATCATCCCCTGAATTCTTGAACTGTTTATAAACATTCTGTATGAAACGGTATTTCTAAAATGGTGGGCTGGCTGGGTATACTTTTTCGGATTCAACTTGTAAAACTAAACAAAAAATATCCTTGGGAAAAATGACAATTTCTCCTTCGTTCTCCTGCTGTCCGCCATTTTGTTATTTTTCGTATAAAATTTTATATCTCAAGTTGGGATAGAGAAATCACATTAATATTTGGTAAGCGTCTTCATAATAAAGTTTTAAAATTAGCAAAAAGTCAGGACTTAAAAAATGAAAATTACAAAATTGCGGCCATGTTTATTTATCAATCAGTTATATCTCCATAAATATTAGTTTTATCGAAATTGTTGTTATTTACTAAAATATTAAGCCTTTTATTTTAAACAAAATTACATTTTATTTTTGAAAGTCGGTCAAGCCTAGTTATAGCAGAAAATTGATGTAATTATGTGCCTGTTTTCATGTCCTCCACTTTAAGTTCAATTCGATGAAATATTAATTATTTTTATTTATCATTAATTCTTGTATTGTAAATTAGTATCAAATTAAATAATAATTTTCCCATAATAATAAACCTAATAATTGTGACACAAAATTACAACAGCAATTTTCTCCTGTAACTCGACTATTTGTTAACTGATTTAAAAAACTAAAAATCATTTTGTTCAAAATAAAAGGCTTAATATTTTAGTAAATAACAACAATTTCGATAAAACTAATATTTATGGAGATATAACTGATTGATAAATAAACATGGCCGCAATTTTGTAATTTTCATTTTTTAAGTCCTCATTTTTTGCTAATTTTAAAACTTTATTACCAAGACTCTTACCAAATATTAATGTGATTCGTTTATCCGAACTTGAGATATAAGTTATTATATAAAAATAACAAAATGGCGGACAGGGAAGAACGAAGGAGAAATTACCATTTTCCTAAAGATATTTTTTGTTTAGTTTTACAAGTAGAATCGGAAAAAGTATAGTCAGCCCACCATTTTAGAAACACTGTGTATATATAATTATAAATAACATTAAAAAAAAAAACTTTAATAAAAAACTAATTATGAATGTAATACACTAAAAATATATATGATAACAAATATTTACATAAAAACTGCACGTGTAAATAAAATAGTATAATGAAATAATGGTTAAGAATAGAATTAGGCTTAGATAAGATAAACAAAATTGCAATGATTACAAATGCATAAACTTTCACAATAAGAGTTTAATTTTCCAATTAATATATTCATTAACTTATATATCATTAATTGTTCTAAAAATCTTTTATTCTTTTTATTTATTTATTTTGTTTGATTTCTTAAACAATATATCTGTGTGTTTATTTTTTGTGTCATGCAATATGCATGGATCATATGAAAAATAAAAAATATCTGGTCAGTTGAAAATGAAATATAATGAACAATTTTCTGCTGAAATGCAATAAAATTAAAGTAAATAAAAAAAAAGTCTTGCTTTGCTACTTAATTATGCCACTAATTATATTCAGTGAGCACTTGATCTGCATGAATTCTTAATAAACTAAAATTAATTAGCCTTTTATCAAATTTTATCTCAATTTTTATCCATCACTTTTTAATTCAAAAATGTTTCCCTTTCTTTTTATTAACTAACTTTTTTTCTATGAGATAAAGAGTAAAAGAAAGCGTGAAAACTTGAAAAGTTAAAAAAAATTGACTTTAATTTAAAGGTGAATGCCATAAAAATTTTACTTTTGTCTAAACTAGCTTTTGTTCGTTGTTAAGCTTCATCAGATACTCTGAAAAACTTCAATGGACTAGGGTCGATTTTTTTTAATTTTATAACGTTCAAAAAATGTCATAACATTAATATAAAAATTTTACCTTTTAAAAAATTGGAGTTTTGGTCAGTAAAGTAATACTAAATATTTAAAATCCTGAAAAATAAGAAATTTATAAAAATCTGAAGTTCATATTTTTATTAGAGATGTAGTTGTATTATAATTTTTGAATCAAAATTATATATAAATCAGCAATTCTATGAACTATAAACCTCGTACATTTTGAACAACAGTAGCTTTTTTCTGTTTAATCTTCGGAGCCACCATAAGGTATACCAAAGGTATAACATAAGGTATTGCATCAGAGGATAATATGTATGAATGAAAATGAAGTGTAGTCTTGTACAGTCTCCGGTCAGCCATTTCTGAGATGTGTGATTAATTGAAACCCAACCACCGGAGAACACGTATTCACGATATAGTATTCAGATCCGTATAAAAGTAACTGCTGCTAGGATTTGAATCTTATAACTCTCGACTTCGAAATCAGCTGATTTACGATGACGAGTTCACCACTACATCAACCCAGTGGGTTATACATTTTGAACACTCTTCACCAAAATTTCTACAATAAAATTAAAATTAAAATAATGTACGTAACGGAATATTTGAACAATGTTGACTGCGAAAGGTTAGCCATTTTCAAAGACATTCTTGCTGTGTAAGCAATACAGTAGAGATTGTTTCCTGGGACAACAGACTACTAAAAAAAGAGAAAACAGAAAAAAATGGTAGAGGTATATTGGAAGTATATCCTTGGCATTCAAGGGTCTACGGGGTTGGGAAGTCTGGAACCAGTAATTTGGCCCTATGATGCGGACAAAGTTACGCTGTGTCTGAGATTCTCTTTCTGTTGTGTTTTTGTGTTTTGAGCTGTTCGTCGAGCGAGTACCTTCGACAGTTCTTGGTGAATTCGATTTTGAGTGATTTTGTAACGGTAGCGTCATTTGATCTTCAGAGACTCGTCAATCATCACTTGTGTACGCAGTGCAAGGCGAATATTTGTTCGGGCGCCCGTCTCATCGCGGCGAGTAGGTGGCAACGACTGCTGGTTGTAAGCCCCCGTAACGAGTAAAGGGTAGCGCCCTTAGTCCTACTCGCGTTCTCTTTAAAGCGAGGGCAGTAATCCGTAGTTTCTTGCCGTACGTTGGACGTATTGCACTTAATCGATCAAGCAGCGGCGAAGAGGTGCATAGTGTGACAAAAGAATATTAAGTTCTCCGGCTGCCCGTCTCGCTGCGGGCAGTTGTCACGTTTGCGGGCTTGCCAAAATTAGTACAATAGGAGGAAGACAGCGAGAATCTCGTTAGGTCAGGTTAGGGTGTTAGGTAGTAGGGAAACTTCGACCATATCCGAGTTTCAAGGAGTAAAGAAATCCAGGCGAAAAAGGAAGCCTGAGCCACTGCCGTTGACGAGCTCCTCAGAGGACGAGGTAAGCGACGCGATGGAGACGGGGGCACCCACCCAGGTGTAATCCTACCGCGTAGTTGAGGCTTTCAAGAAGGCGAAGGGCAGACCTAGCAGTTCTGCCCCGCTGACTGAAGTAGTCCAGGAGGATCTGGACTACTTACTACACTTCTTATAGCTTCCCGGCGGCGTTAGTTCAGGAGCGAGGAAGACGATTCTTCCCTGCCTTGCTAAGGTTAGGGAGGCTTTTGCGGCGATTTGTGAGGGTTTCGAAGCTTTGGCCTCCAAGCCCAAGGAGGTGAAATTTGTTCCCAATGTGGTTCAAGCCCCAGTGCAGCCCAGGCGCTACCTTGACGTTCTTAAGACCAAGCGTGAGGCCAGCAAGGCGGCTAAGAAGCCGCCTTGCTGGCCTCACGTTTTGTTAACAAGGCAGAGGGCTCGAAGACAACGAGCCAAGACCTGAAGCGTGATTTTCGGGCAGCCCTTCGTGGTGACTGGAATCAGCTGAAGAATAGGTACATAAAGGAGACCAGCAAAGGCGGCTGGTAGTTGTGGCAGAGAACAAGGAGACAGTCCAGATCATCAAGGAGTCTCCAGCGGTCAAGAAGCTTGAGGTCAAGATAGACCCCAAGCGTTTGAGAAGGCCCCGTGCCATAGTTTATGACATAGAACGGAGCCTCTCCGATGACTAGGTTCTGTCTCAGAATACGATTTGGATGAGGCCTCGTTTAAAGAGCAGTGTAGGCTTGTCTTGAAGACTGGTAAGCATGATGACCCATGGTATCACGATGTATTTGAGTTAGGGCTGGTCTCCATCAGATGTTCGTATCGAAGGGACGAATCTTCGTTGATTTCGCATCCTGTCGCGTCAAGGAATACCTAGACGTGCAGCGATGCTTCAAGTGTTGTAGGTTTGGCCACAGGGCCAAGTTCTGTAAGTATGGATCGGTCTGCGCGATCTGACTAGGGTTTTCAATAGGTTGCTTTTAGCTGGATATTTCCCAGAGTGATGGAAACGTGGTGTGTTGAAATTGCTCTTCAAAGGTGGCGACAAGGATCTCACCGTCCTCTGACGCTCTTGCCTGCAGTAGGTAAGGTTTTCAAGAAGGTCTTGTACCTCCACATTAACAGTAGGTTAATTTCTAACCATAAGCTGATGGACGACCAGTATGGTTTCCTCCCCGGTAAGGGCACAGAGGACCCGTTTCTTAAGGTCATGGAATTGGATTTAGCAGCCAGCGAGTGCAAGTATTTACTCGGTGTCTTTTTGGACATATCCGGGGCGTTCAACAACTTGTGATGGCCTTAGTGGTGTTTCAACAACAGCAGCATGGATGCACGCTAAATGAGATAAGAACTCTCTCGAGCTACTTCAGCGACAGAACTGTCGTACTTCATGACGGCAGTTCGGAGGTAGGACAGACCCTAAAGGTTGTCTACAGGGCAGTGTACTAGGTTCACTCGTTTGGGTCGTTGAGTTCGAATCTCATGCGATTGCGGATGCCCAGTGGCTATCGCATCGTGGCTTATGACGACAATGGCTGCTGCTGGTCGAGGGCAATTCGCGTGCCGAGATAGAGCTCAGAGCGACACAAGCATGTAAGGTATTAAGGTTGTGGAGTCTTCAGCATAAGATGGTTTTCAGTGCGGAGAAAACCACTATGATGTTCTTGAAGGCCCGCCTAGCAGCACCCGTCACCCGCGGATTGTGATGGACGGCCTTCCAATTAGGTATGTTACCGTTCAAAAGTATCTGGGTGTTATCCTTGATGAGAGGCTTCTCTTCAAGGAGCACCTTCTTGTATCGAAGAAGGCCATCGATGCTTTCTTCGGCGTCCGTAGGGTCATCCATCCCGATTGGTGGTTGAATTACCGTACCATGCGTATTCTTTACAAAGATGTTTGTGAAGCCATAATGTTGTACGCTGCGCCCGTCTGAGCTCATCATTTACGATTCCAATGCTATAGGGACATTCTTTTGTGAGCCCAGCGTCTTCTATTGTTAGCTGTTGTCGGTGGCTACAGAACTGTCTCGCGAGAGGCAGTCACTGCAACTGCCGGCATAAAACCCCTAGATATTTTGGCTACGGAGCATAGCAAGCGGTATATTTCTATGAGGGATGGCCTTCTAACGTCAGGGCATATGCGAGAAATTGAAGACCAAGGTTTTGACTCTTGTCAAGCTAGATGGAACTATTCTTCTACTAGACGATATACGCATGGTATTTTTCCAAATGTTAGGGAGTTGCGTGCGATTATCTGGGTTTACTCCAATCGGCATATTATTGAAGTTCTTACGAGACACGTTGCTTTTAGGGATAATTTGGCTAGGTTTAGGTTGGATGACTCTGGCTTGTGTCCGGACTGTAGGGTCGATGACACAGTGGACCATGTCCTGTATATCTGCCCATGGTACGAAGCTAAGTATACCGGAGTTATTGGGGAACTTGAGAGAATAAACTCCTTCTTTGATCTGCGAGTCAACTCAGTCTGCGAGTCAGTCGTTGAGACTGAACAATTGTGGCTGGCTTCCTTCAATTCCTCGCCCAACGTAGAGCAGCTAGGGAACCCGGGCGTCTAGGGTCCGCCTGGACAGTCTGATTGACCGAAGGTAGGCACTTTGGCAGCAAGCTATGGTTAGTTAGAAAGAGGTACTATGATTGTTGAAGCTGTCGGCGGACCGGCGACTGCACTGCCGATGGGCATGAGACACCATTCAGACATGAGGTGTAGCGGCATCTCGACGATAATTTTTGAGGTGAATGTCATGCGGGACTCTGTGATGGAGCCGAGTGAGAGTATGAGGTCTGTCCGCCTCTCCCTAGTGGACCAGACCGGAGTCCATAATTTAACCTACGTCTGGGGTTTGATTAAAGTTTGAGTTCACTAAGGGAACTAGGACTAAATTTTCGTTGTTGCGAATAAGATTTTAGCTAATTCAGAGGGAAACAATGTAGGACATTCAAGATTTCCGGATGTGGCTGGCAGCGAAGGCGAAAGCTGAGTTTAAAAATCACAGATGCAATGTCTACCGAGGCATTTACATCGTTGGCATCCCAATGAGGCCTGCTTATTACTGTGAGATGTAAAACGTTACAGGGCGAAAGATGACTCTCATTAAAGCCCATCAGTGCTAGGAACGAGGGTGGTGGTGTGGCAAGCGGTGGGAGTGGCTGTCTTCCCCTACGGGATTGGGATGTCTGGAACCAGTCTCTGGGACATTATTCTTGCTTTAGCACTCCAATCACTAAATTTATTGATGCTGTCGTGGCATGTTTGACTCAATTAATTAATATGCTGTCGTGGCATAATTACTGAAATAATCGTAGTGTTAGTGGGTACATACGATTTAGGTGGCTATAAAATTTAATAGAGTTAGGTGAGAGGGGTCTTTGATCTTCAGTGGGTAGGCTGTTAGTTTAGCAGTTCCTGAGGGCTACGTGTTAGAGGTAGGTATCTGATGTCTTCTTTGAAGGCAAAACTTGACTAGAGCAGAATTTACTGATGTGAATGTCTTTCGAAGCATCTGCATCGGTGGCATCTCACAAGACCGAACTGATGACTGTGGAATTTGATCAGTTTGAGGGCAAGAGGATATGACTCATGGCTAAGCCATGAGTGACATCTTCTTGCCACACATGGCTAGGAACAGAGGGGGTGGTGTGGCAACCAGACATGTCACGAGGCAGGTGTTCTTCTCCCTTGGGGGGAATTGAGATGTCTGGAACCAGTTATAATCACTCACAGCTTATTTAAAGTATTGAATTAGGCTTGGGGTTCATTCTTCTGTGAACTCAATTAGCTAGTTCAGAGGGCAATGATGTAGGATAGAGAAAATGTCCAAAAGAAGCCTACAACAAAAGGTGAAGGCTGAGTCAAAACTCACTGATGTAAATGTCTATCGAGGCATTTACATTGGTGGCATCTCAACTGAGGCCTGGCTGATGACTGTGATATGTAATCAGTTAGAGTGTCAAAAGACGACCACTGTTAAAACCCATCAGGGCTAGGAACAGGAGGAGGTAGTGGGGAGACCGGAATCATTACAAGGCTATAGGGGTTGGTATGTCTGGAACCAGTTCCCTTTCACCAGTCATCATTTGAACGAGTCGTCATTCACCGATGATCCTCTGGGGATGTCGCTCTGGCTATTCTAATTCAGTGTCAAGAGCCCCTGGGTGATTGTACAGGGGCTGTGTACATACCATGTGAATTAGGTCTGTTCCCTGGGTGACTAGAGGGGGAGGTTTTTTAGTGGGTGAGAGCCCCACACTTGCTGTCAGAGTGGGCCTGGCAGCAGCTGGCAGAGCTTTTTCCTCCTCCTATGGGGAAAAAAAAAGTTCCCTTTCATCAAACTCTAGCACAACAAAAAGGTCATGTAACTGAATAGAAGAGTGATTATATAGAAGAGAGGAATGGTAGAGTGGAGTACAGTATGGTGATGCTACCTACATCACAGTATGCAGTTGAACCTGTAAAAAAAATCCATTTAGTTATCTTTGATCCATGCACTGAGCTGTACTCGCACTGTTCATGGTAATATAAGACAAGCACTGTTCGTAAGCAGAAGACAAGGTCATATCAAGAGTGGAGGAGAGATGACAAGTTCACTTTGTCAACAGCTAATAATGAAAACTTCCCTTCTACTGTTCTGTCTGCCACAGAGAAAGAGCAGCCAATTCAATAATCTAATAAAATCTATTAGCTCATGTTTAATTTTTAGAAGATTCAATTTCCTTCAAAATGACAACTGTGCATTGTCATGGTGGTTACTCATTTTCCATAAAAAATTATTTAAATTAATAAGAGGTGGGCTTTAAATTTTGATAAGTTCCCTCATTAAGCCTTTTTCTTTAAAATTATATGACTAAAATTAGCAATAATAATTTCTTAAACAAAGTTTTAAAATAAAACCTTTTATGAAAAATTGTTATTTTATAAACATTATTCCACCTAATAGTAAGGAATATTACTACAAGATTTATGTTTGCCTGGAAATGCATCACAAACACACAAACCAATGAAATTCCAAAAGGTCAAATTAGAACCAGACCTCTCTTTAGTAATAAAGTAACAAAGAGGAGCATAACATTATCTTCATAAAGTTTTTTTTTTATGGTGCTTGTAAATACAGTTCCTATAAAGCAACAACAAAATAACATAACTGAAACTAGTTCTAAATTTACTGATGATGAGTTTTATAATGTAAACTGCGGGCATAGGTAACTTTCTTCTGCATAGTAATACGGTTATTATTATTATTTTTTTTTTTTTTACTCACTGACTATAACTATTATTGCATTGCTGATTAGACCAGACGTTACAATACATTTTAAAATATGTACTACAAACATAAACCATTATATGGAAAAAAATGACAATCATAATTTTTGCAGTGGACTCTCATTTTCTAATGTTTGTTTATACTGAAACAAAATATGATCTATTTAATCTAATAATTTATAATCTATTTAAAGTCAATTGTGACAAATTTTTTTTACCAAATTTCTTATAATTTTGCTTGTAACATAGGATTTTGATGATAAAACAATTGCAATTCCTTACAAATTAAATTTTACTCATTTCTCATGAGATGAACATATATTACACAGTGATAACTAGATAATTTAACTCTATCAGGTATTATAATCCTGGCAAATACTGATTATTTTATAACATATATACATTATATTACATGTATAGAGTATTTGAAATATAAAAATACTTTATTATCAGACTGTTCATATAAGTTAATAATTCATAAAAAGATAATTTATAGTATTATTTTAAAATAACTGTACATTTCAAAATACATCTTTTCTTACTAAATCTATACAATACTGTAGATAAAGTCACTTAACTGTTTAATCCTTTTATGAATTACTTGTATATACTTTTCTAAAAGGGATGTTACATATTCCAGTCATGAGAAACATGTAAAATTATTTTAATATGCTATTGGAAAATTGTCTGAAAGCTGAAAAAGAAATGAATAATTAAAAAGCAGTAATTAAAAAGCTACTGACATTTGTCTTTTTTAGATCAGAATTGCTTGGTCTGGGGCAAAACATGTACAGGCACTGGAAACTGCTGGCTTTACAATGGAGAATTATTGCGCATTATTTTGAATGTTACTTCAGCATGTAAGTATTAGAGATTTTTAAATATATCATTATCAATCCTCTTTAGACTTAATTTATAAAACATTTTTACAAAGAATTGGTTTTAGCAAAATATGAATAAGAGATATATATTACATTTTTTCCAGAGGTAGTCCAAGATCAAGAATGGCTTTTTATTTCATATTCTAATTTCATCCTAATTAATTCACATTTAGGTATTTTGAACAATAAATACGATTTCTGAACTTTTAAACTTGGACTTTGAAATAATTGTCTTTATAGAACCCTAGCATTACAGTAACAGTAAATGGTAGTACTAACAAGATCTAAACTGGCCACTGTCAGTAGTGTAACTTGAATCAGAACTGTTCAATCTGGGTATAAGCATTCATTCTCATTTTTGGGAGAGCCAATATCAGAACACTTCAGAGTAAAAATTGTCATTTGACTTGTAATAAAAATTGAACTTGGTTAACAGATGAATATTGTACTGTTTTTTGGTTATGAGATCGATTGATAATGATGAATTTTTTGAATGGAAAATCAATGGAAGTAATATATTTAAATGAGAAAATTCAGAATGTATATGTAAATTAGATAATATTAGTTTGTCTTAAGTAGAATATATACACATAAACAAATGGATGGAAAACTGTAGAACTGCTTATTTAGTATAAAATATGTATTTATATATATATATATATATATATATATATATATATATACTATTTTTTTCACTTCTCCTTGGGTCCATACCTGCTTTAATATGAACAGAGGCCCAAGGGAGAATCATAGGGAATTATTCACCTCTTCACTTCCTTTACCATCTTACTACAGATGATCTTGACCAGCATTGTGAATGTCATATGCCATGACTGTTCAGTCTGCAGCATAGTCCTGAAGAATTTTTCTGAGTAAGCATGCCCAATTCCTTCTTCCATGTTTTCCTATGCTAAAAGAACTGATCACACACGAACACCTTTTGTAAGCAGTAGTATCATTCGCCTCACAATAATCACATTCTTCTCAATGCTCACGCTCAAAGTATGGTTTAAAACTGCTGTGTCCAGTAAGGAACTGGATCAACTTGTTCACCAGTCCCTTGTGTGTATGGTACATCCATATCTGGAGGTCCAGAGTTAGTCTATCTACCCTTCGTCTACTGAACCCATCTCTCCTGTCACCTGTAGACAAGCAATTACTTTCACATCCATCTTCCTTGTTCTTCCTGGATATCTTTATTCAGAAAAGGGAGGACATCCCTTTTTCTGGATGAAAATGTCCAGTGGTACTATTCCAACTACTACCCTGGTAGTACCCACAGTATATCCAAAGATCCCTGAGCATTCAGCTTAGAATTGCATGAGCTCTTCCCTTTTCTACTGTGACAGATCAGATTGGTGCTCTGTATAATACTTTCGAGAACACTACCTGTGACAAGACCCTTCGCTTCGATGTGCAGGGACTGATATTGATCATTATTTTTTGGCCTTATTCGACACTTCTCTTACATCTCTCTAAATTGTGGCATTTTCATCGATTCGTATTCTGAGGTACTTCAATGCAGAGGAAGGATGGTCTACCCTGATTCTGACTCTGAATGAAATCATGATCAGTTTATGCCTACTTGTTACTATGACACTTGGGTCTTATCGGGCAAAATCAGAAGCCCAGTCTCCTGCAGGAGCAAGATGATACTATTTAAATCTTGCTGTGTGACCATTACCATATGTACCGACTTGGCCATAACAACAATTGCCAAGTCGTCGACAAACCTGGTCAGGGCTGCCCCTTTGGGAATATTTTTAATATTCACTAGACTACTTTTTGCTGCTTTATCAAAGAGTCGCCATGTTTTAAAATAGCATATTTATGAGCATATTTGATCAATTTGAGTATCTTTGTTAGTTTTTTAAATATCTATGAAGAAAAAGCAAAAGTAAGTACTCTATGAATTATTGACATATACTGTAAATGTAACAACAAATGAAATATTAAATGAACAAACATAATACTAATAAAATATACTGTTCAAATAAATACTAAAGAAATTGCCTAACCACTTGAAGACAGATATAATTCACTACAACAACAAACAATTTGTTGCAAGTACATGTGTTGTTTACTTTTACATGATGTAAAAACTTTCTTAAGGATACAACATTAAAGATGGAAACAACATCTTCAACATATTGATGGATGAATTCCTTGAATGATGAAAATTCGTCAAATGAAAAAGAAAATTAAAACAAAATGTGTTTTTTAAATTTTGATTTTTGCAGAATCAAAATCAAAATTGAATTTGTGAATGTAAAGATATATTTTGTTTTCATTTTCTTTCTGTTAATGTTAATGCATTTTCTGACAGTTTTAAAATTATTATAAGTTGGTCCAAATTGGAGATATATTACCAATCTAACTTTTTATTTTTACCCAAATTAAACTGTTTTTAGGAAACTGTTAGGAAAAATTAGAATGGAATTTCTAAATTGCTGAAATGGGACCGTTTTATTTATGTGTATTATTTTTTACAGGTTTTGTCACAATTGGTACATTATTTGATGGTGGAGTCTGGTTTTATGTAAAAGATCTTAAAGTTTTTGATGATGATGATGAAGAGGAAAATGGAAAAAAAACAGTTAAACGATAAATATTAACAGCTGACAATTTTGTAATTTATAAAAAATAATTATTTTACAATATGCAATAAATAAAATTACTACTTTTTATTTATGTATTTCTGTTTGTCATCTCACCTCAATAAATATTCATTAATCTGAGTAGAGAAACCATGTAAACAAAAGAATTCTTTTTAAATAACAAAATGTAATCAAATAATGACAATGTCAATAATGGAAACTAAAATAATTAAATGCAACATTAAAATACATTACTACTAATGTAAATATATATTAAACAAAATTAACTTTGTTAAAACAATGAAAATCAAGAAATTCTTCATTTTTATCAATTTTAAAAATGGAGAAGTGTTAAGTCAATGTGTAATAAGCAAGATGGTCTTACCAACGAGAAACAATTCTCTCATTTCATTAAGTTAGTTCAAAGAATAATGATTTTTATTAAAAACTAAACACAAGCTTTCTAAATTATTACATCTTATCTTCCGTTTTTTAATAAAACAAAAAAAAATTAAAAACAGTATATTTTATTTATGGATAATAGATATTAACCGTAAATAAAATATCCACAAACATGGAAATAGTCATATTCAAAATTTATTTCTTTACAGTATGAAATAAATATTTTTAAATTGCAAATAAAAAGTAAAATTAGATGTACTACAATATTTATATTAATTTTTTGATTTTTTTATACACAAATCATAAACCTTACAGCAGAATAAAGGTTATGACTCATGATTAATTGCAAATTCTTTTATTTACAAATTCATATTAAATTTACCATATATTGTCACAGATAGCTGATGTCATTTTTACGTTGCATTTATTCATATATATTCTTTTCTTCTTTACTGTTTTAATGTAATGTTAAAAGCCATAGTCGTATTATGTTATGTTTATGTTTTAGCTATTGTGTCAAACATCTTCACACAGTCATAATTTATAACATGAGTTTGAACCACTTGATCTTCCAGATACTTTTTACAGATTTGTTCATCTTTTAAATACGAATCTACTATTTCTCATTTGAAATCTAACTAAAGTTAAATCCATCTTCTTTTTAGTTTTCATGCATTGGCTTGTATATGTAAACCATGATAGTAAAGCTTGATATTATTTTTTATTTCTTACGATTATTCTACATAGGGATAATTAATGTTTTCATCTATTCTACCTAATCCTCTCATGCAGTGAATGTTCTCTTTAATTATTACAATTTATTGTACTTGAGTTGGCATTTTTCTTTTGCAGTGTATCTTTTTACAGAGGAAATGGTTGGATATCTGCTCACATAGTGATTATTGTTACAACAGACTTATCAACCTACAGGTAAAATTCCATATTTTTATATATGGAATTAATAATCTAATGTTTTCAATAATTTTAGTTATTATAATTTAAATTATTCATATAAACATTAGCTTACAAAGAAGTTATAAAGTTAGATAAATAAAAATAAAAATAATCAGTATTTTATTGCATTTTCATATGTATACTAATTTTCAGTGACATGTATCCCCAGTGTACCCAATAGAAAACAAAGATTTAAAAAAAAATTCTGTTGACATAAAAACAAATAGTAGTAATATTACTTGAAAAGATTTTATTGTTTTCCAATAATAATACATTCTTTGGGAAAAAAATATATACATTAAAATTTTTCTTACATTCAGTCTGCAAAAATGATTACTATACATGAACTGAATGAACTGTTGATTTTCAAAGCCTATTTCTAAAGAAATACAAGAAGTATTTAAGCAGAAAATGATCTAGCAAACCATTTGCAGACTTCAGTGGTAGCAGATGAGTGATATAAACGAAAAATTAAAAGAACGAGATTTCTATATGAAATAAGAATTAAATCATTTTCCTGTGTTTTAAGTCCTCTAAATTAATTTGGCAAATGTATAAAGTATGTTCTACATAAGTAGAGTCTACTTTTACTATTATAATAAAATACACAGATTCATTGAAATGGAATCAATTGTGGCATTGTACACATACATACATTTGGGAAGAAAAAACTGATAAAAGATTTGTGATATTTTGGAGTTTATTTCTTAAATTAAAACAGTGTTTTATCAGAATTTCATTGAATATTACATTTCTAATGATCAAAACTATTTCAAAAGTCATATTACTATAAATCTATGGCATAGTTGCTATATTTTGTTTCTATTCTGTACGTGTGGTAATTTATTTTTTTGGAATATAATGGGATTTAGTTTAATTAGTATGATGATCATTTTACATTCTTTTGACTAAGGGTTCAATTATCTACCTAAATATCTTATTACTCGATTATTTATTCTAACTATAAAATTTTATTATAAATTAACCTAATTTAAAAAATGTTTATCTTCTTGCTTATCATTTATACAATTCTGGGTTATAATTAGGAAAAATTTTAATATCCTTACTTTACAGTAAAATCCGCTTATTAGGTTTATGCAACAATTTATTGAATGAAATAACATTTTTTAATTCCAAATTAGGGCTGCATGTAACAATAATAGTAACATTCTAGTTATAGGAATATTGAGTAAAGGAATAAATTTATGCAATAAATAATTGGAATTTGCTCTTTTTTCTTCATTCAGTAATAATTATTGTTAATGATCTTAACAAGATCTTTGCCAATTTTAAGTATGTTTAAGAAGAAATTCAAGAAAATCTAGGTTGCTTTAGCAGCTGCTCACCTCTTAAAGTTTGAAATTGGCTGTCAGGCTTCTGACAGTTACTTTTGTACGGATTTGAATACTACATTGTGGATACTGGTATTCTTTGGTTGTGTAATTCATACATTTCTATTGTAATTCATTTTTTACTAATCATACATTTGTGTAATTCAGTGTAATACATACAAGAATATTTTTATTCACAAAATAACATATGACTTTACTGACTTGTAATAAAAAGTGCAGAATAGCAATAAGTATCATTTTTGTAAACACAGTTGTTAGAAAAATATATAATATATTACATAACTTCCTTTAGAATATCAGCAAAAATAATGGTACAATGGATGATATTAATGAAAATAATTTTTACATATTTAATGAAATTTAATTGCAAGTTACATTGTCTATTTATTTTTGAAGATTATAAATGGTTCTTCAACATAATTAAAATATTTATTATAAAAGAAGACATTTTTTCACAAGCCTTTCGCAAAAACAAACTTTAATCTTGAAATACAGAATTGTATGTATTTTTAAGTATGGGTCTAAAATTTCTAGAAAATTATTAACTTGTATCATTACTTACTACTTGTATATGTACACGGGACATGTTTTGAACCATAAAAACCATTACTAATTCAGAATTATTCACAAAGTTAGAAATATAGAAGCAGTTACGTGGTAAGTTGGTTACAGATTAATAGAAAATCTGATAAATACTGCATTACTTAACCGATTGTTTTTATGTAATATTTCACTGAATAATAATCTTACATTACTACAAAATTTTAATAAATACATTAACATAATAATAAATGTCAATTATTTAATTGTTAGTAATATATTTATCTAACACTGAAGCAATCATATTTCATTTTATATAGCTGATGGAATATAATTTAACTTATAACCTTATCCTTTGAATGTCATTCAGATTGTTACACCAATCCTTTGATGAATAATTTTTTTATATAATTTACTTGCATTGTGCTTTGCTGCCTGATAATTTTGTAATGGTACAAAAACTTCATAATGATAAAACAAATTTCCTTACGACTCAACTGCTTTCAAGTGATAAAAATCATAGAGGTTGAATAAACACTCAGAATAGCATTAATATATCTAAAACATTCATTAAGAATTTTTGTAATGCTGTTTTTTATCTCTTTCTATAACTGATATCATCTTTACTAAGACATTGAAATGTGTGTTGTACAACAATGTTAGATCCTAGTTCATGTGAGTTTTTAAAAACCCTGAAGACTGAAAAATTAAGATGCATTATTTAGCATTTCTCAGATGGAACTCTTTTATGTGATGCAAAGCCCAAAAGTGATTCTGTACAGATTATCTATGAAGTGAAATATTTATGACAAAATTTATTATTCTTTTTTTTCTGATATTTTTTTTTCTTAACCCTATTTTGAAATGTTAGATAGAATTATTCATAAATGAATATAAAAATATTTGTGGACAGAAGTTTAAAACCAATTATTATGGTGAGACAGAGAATTTATTTTTCTTCAGATTATTTTGCATTCACTTATTGACATGTTTAGAAACATTAGGTAGATGGGGTTTGACATTTGAAAACCTTTTTCACTAAAAATCTAAATTCTTATATTAATTTACTTTATCAAAGAATGTAAAATACATATCTTTATTCTAAAATAAATTTTCATTAGTGTGATTCTATTTTATTTATTTTTCCTAATTAGCCAAGAGGAAACTCAGCACACTAGAATAGTAATTGCAAATATAAGAATAGAATGGCATTTTAGGATTAATGCAAAATTATAGCACTTAGTAATAATAGTAATATAGTATCAACAAAAAAGGGAAAAATCTACTCAAAAATAAAATTAGATATGATTACAGTTTACTTGTCTTCAATAACATAAAAAAAATACTTTTTATCACAAGCTGATCATCAGCAATATCAGGAACATTTTAGAGAGTAGTACCTTCAAATTTGAAGCATAGTTGAAAGGAGGGTAAATAATTCATACAGTCAAACACGTGTTTAATAAATGTAGTTCAATAGATTTCTGAAATTAAACAATTCTAAGCTATATTTTTCAGTGTTGAACAAAACAAGTCCAGCTTGTTACTTCTGCAGAAGGGAGGAGGTACTATGCCATAGTTGTGGTAAGAATTGGTTGCCCATGGATGATGATTTGGCAATGCTGCACTTAGTTGAGTAGAGCTGATGGCTTGTTGTTATGATTGAAGTCAATACCTACAAGGGAACTGGGTCCCTCCCAGCAAATCTAGTGTTTAACTCCTAAAAGTATAGAAATATGATCAGTTTTATTGATCATATTTCTATATTTATGCTGGCATTTGTAGCATAAATTTTTTGTCAAAATGTTAAAATAATAATTATTTTGTTATTTGACTAACCCAATAAAGTTATTTTAATGTTTAATATTATTTATCTTTAACATTTAATTACCTGGATGTCATATCTTTGGGTGACTGAAAATAGTTATTTGGTCATACAGATAAAAATGATGGATATAATGATAAAAATGATAGTACCGTATGTGATGTGAATGATGGATAAATAGGGAGATTGATAGCTTACAATCAAACAAAAGTAATTACAGTAAACTGAGATAATACATGCCAGTTTAAGGTCAACAGGTTATCAGTTCTCTTCCTTTAAATTCTATAAAAATAAAATGAAATAATTATTTTAATGTAATCAAATGTAACACTGAGATCTCAGGATTTTTCCAGCAATACTAAAATTAAATTATATAAAACTTTGATTTTCTTTCTTTTCTTCCCCTTTTGCCATTACTTCTTTCCAAAGAAAAGAAAATTTTTAAGACATTTCTTTTGTTATTCATGCTATTACTATTTAATGATTTCATCTGGCTACTTTCCTTTTATTGTTCTAAATAATGATATAATCTATATAGTTCACTGGTCCTGATGAGAATTCAAGTAGGGGGCTGCCTTCTCAAGTTTATCTGGTGAGCATGTAATGGTGGGATTTTCCCTACTGTACTTCATTTCACATCCAAAAGTGATTTTTAGTGGTTACTACTTCCTGAAACACCACTGCTGTTTTACGGCCATCAGGTATGAGATTGCAAACTAAGGACATATGTCCTCCAGCCCAAAACTGTTTTTGACTAGTTTTCCTGTTGGGATTGGTTACTCAAACCATCCTCTGAGTTACTTGGATTAGCAGGGATATCTCTTGCAGGTTAAGAAGTGGAGTTTGAGTGAAAGAGGCTAAGAGAATTTTCTTCTATGATTGATACAGATGTTAAGCATCATTATGTATATGTAATATATGTATAAATAATATACAGCACTATTAAGCTATTATTTTGTTTACAACTGCATTTTGCTGCATCAGAGTAAAGAATTCAACCACTGAAGTGCAGTTCTACCATAACTTAAACAATCTTAGACAGCTTGTGATTATGTAACCTCTGATGAAAATATTGACCAATAATATCTGTATTGCTCACAATCATTTAACTTCTCATCATCTAGCAGGAAACTCAAGGATGTTTCACTCAATTTATATCTAACTATATTTATTTTTTTTATTATTAACTGTTGTAAAATAGTTAATTAAAAAAGTAACTGTGCAGCTGTCATGCACTAGTACAAAACAGGTAACATCAATTTACCTTACAGTAGTTGTTGGAAATGGTCCCCCATGAACCGTACATATTTCTGCACATTTTTCTTGTTCTTGAAGATTTTCAGAGGTTGTTCATGTGAAATATTCATGATGAAGTCAGGAATAACTGTTTGAAATTCCTGGAGGTTGTGCAGGTTTCCTTGATAAATATTCCTTTTTTTATAAGCCCAGAAGTTAAAAATCAGTGGGCTTAAGTCTAGAGAACAAGGTGGCTGCAAACCTTTAGAAATGATTTGAAAACCTTGTACAGTAACTTCATGGACTGCATGGCTGAATGTGCATTTGTGCCATCTTGTTGAATCTAAGCGTTATAAATTTCATCTCAGTTAGTTGTCCCAAGAACTTATGAATGATTTTACGATAACAATCTGAATTTCTTATTTCTGTGAAGAATACTGGGCCACCTACTCTGCTGTTTTTTTTTTTTTTAATCTCCATCAGGTATTGCATCACCATTAGGTATTGCTTCAGAGGATGAGATATGAAGATATGAACGATTTGTAGCGTGTGAAAATGCCATGCTTGACTGGGATTTGAACTCGGGACCTCTGGATGAAAGGCCAAGATGTCCACAGAGACGGACACCTACTCTTCTCCTGGATGTTACAAACCACACCCCAATCTTCTGATATTATAGAGAAACTTCATATATGGCATGTGGGATGTTAGCAGACCATAAATGTGTTGTGTGTATGTGTGTGTGCACATATCCTGATAAACATAACTATACCTCATCAGTAAGGAAAATATAGTCCAAAATCTTCAGAATTGTTCAAACTATTGAAACCATTGAAACAGTTCACAATATTGAATTTGCTTTCCACAATTTGTGGTCAATTTACAGTCTGTGAAGATAAGACCGAGCTTCTTATAAACTATTTACTTAAATCAAAACTTATATAAGTGAACAGTTGGTTCACTACATGATTGATGTTTTCTGTTGGACCACTTTCGCTTGGACTTGTTGGGACTATGTAACATATCTTGCTGAATGGAAAATATGACTTGCAGTTTTTTTTCGAGTACTGATGGTTTACCATTTCATTCATATTCCTTTACAGACCTTGTCTCCCTAAATTTCTCAATTAGCACTCTTACTTTATGTCACTTAGGAACTGTTGTACCTGGAAATCTAGCAGATCACTACTCTTTCAATGTCTGAGAGCACTCACCATCCTCACAGAAGATGTATTCAACAAAAAATATTTGCTGTTCTAAAGTTAAAACCATATTCTGTGCACATGGAAAAACACAGTCTCAGTTATTAAAAGTTGACAAAGACACAATGAACAACAAAGAACCAGATACATCTTCTCATCTCAAGATTAACAGCCTAACAGGTACATGGAAGCAAAATGCATACAATGCAGAATTAGAAACCTTCTCGGAAAACATTGCACACATTACATGGAATACGATCCCTGAATGTGTAATCAGGTTTATGTAATGTATAGTTACCGTTTGTATGAACTGTAGATTTTACAAAATTCTTCTTATTCTGTCTTAAATTTTTTTCATTTTTAAATCTATGAACCCACATAATTTTCAATATTCTTCTGTAGCAACACTTTTAAAAAGCTACTGTTCTTTGTTTTTTTTCTTATTGTCTGATTTGCTGCCATACAGTGATGTCTCCGTATAAATATTTTTAATAATTTTTTTTTTTAATATATATTTGACAACAACAGATCTGTTTGCTGCTTAAACATATTATGAATTTTACCAGTTTGCTTCTGATATTGTTCTTATTATAACCATGTTACATCTTTTTTATTACCAATATTCTGAAATTTATATTGTCCTACTTAATATTTATCTCCTTGTTATCTAATTTGTCACGTTTCATTACTTTTGTTTTATTTTCAGAGTTCATTCCTAATCAATTAATCCATACCTTTAATTATATACATATAATTAACCCATGCATGTAATTAATAAAAATTATTAACAGTCTTCAAAAAAGGAGGAGGTTATCAATTCAACTGTATTTTTTTAAAATATTTGTTATGCAATATCTCCAAAGAAGTAAACTGATTTTGATCATTTTCTTACGAAAAATACCAAAAAAACTGATTTTTTTAATGTATACCACGCAATATCTATGACGTTAGTAAACGGATTTTGATAATTTTTTTTTAATCAAAAGAGTATATGTATTTGCATTGGTCCCATATAAATTTTAACCAAATAAGATGATAATCTTAGGAAAAATACTAAAAAAACAGAAAAGCTCAACACTATTAGCTGCTGACCGCTTCCACCATTACTGTGTCGCTCTGTTTTCCGTTTATTTAGTTTTTAATTTTATTCTTTATAAATTATTTTATTTTCTTAAATATTTTTCATGATCTATTATGCACAGAAATAAATCATTTCATTATTTTCTTTGTTTATTATTTGATTAGCTCTTCATTTGTTTATTTATTTTTTTTGTATCAACGAATTTATAACATACAAGACATGTCATTACTAATTCTCTTAATCAGTTAAAAAGTTCTACAAACTTATCAGTGTTTTGTTAAAATAAATTTAAGTACTGGTTCCAGATCTCATCACCCACATATATTCATCTGCAAAGTATCCAAAACTTACTGAATGTTCGTGTTCTCTAAATTAATTTAAGTTATGTTTTCAAAATCCATATATGTGTCTTGCATAAAATCACACCAACTCAGCAGATTTTATGAATTAGTGTTTAATGACAAGGTTAAATCATTTACAAAGAAAAATATAGTTTTGCCTGTATAATGAAATTCACTTTACACTCAGTCGCTGTGTGGAACAGAGTGAAACTGTCAATTGTAGGAATGAATATTATTTACATTTCAGTGAGCTTTGTGTCTGATATGTAAAAGAATATTTGGAGAGCACACCATTGTTTATGAAGGCATGGACAGAAAAGAGGCTAGAGTGAAAAACTAAGATGATTGGAACGAAAGATGGTGATTGGGTGCATGGTCTGTTTGGACAAAAAGGTTATTGCCGGACCTTGTTCCGTGGATTAACAGATCCCACAGCGAAGGGAATTATCAGCTTGCACAGTTCTTCTCAGGGTATGGCGCGTTTGATTATTACCTTTATAGGTTCGGTAGACGCAGCTCTCCTCACTGCATGTACTATTGTGGTGAGGATTCTGCTGAACACACACTATTTCACTGTGAGGAGTGAAACAGTCTCTGGGACCAGGTGGGTTTAACTGGTTTAAGTCCAGAAGACCTTGTCAAATATATGCTTAAGACAGTCCAGAATTGGCTGGCGGTTGACAAAAATGCGATTGAAGTTTTAAGAAAGAAGGATAAGAGGCTTGAAGACGCGGGTTTTAAGACCAATAGGGATGGACAGCCCCAGTTGTGAGGTCCAGCATGCCGTGCTGGTACCAATGAATGGCTGGTAACTCCATATGGTAAAAGAACAAAAACATAAAAGACCTGAACCGGTGGGGACACCTGTGGATGTGCCCCATTAGAGTGGGCACATGCAGAAAAGAAAAGTACCAACCAGTGAGCTGATCTGCCATGCCAGATTTACAGCCGGTAGGCAGAAAGGCTCGTTTGAGTAAATGGACACTTTCCTGAGTTTTACTTAATTGCCTGTCCGGCCCAGGGGAGTAGGGATGATTAAAAAAAAAAATATAAAAAAAATATTAATTAAATGAAAAAGATAGTGAGAAACTACTTCAAACATCACTTTCCCTAGTAAACATAGCATCCATTGGATGCTTGTTACTTCTGATTATAGATGATTTTCTATTTGGACCATTTCCAAGATTTAATTGTGTCTTATGTAAATTTACTGATTGGAACCTACCTAAAAAAATAATTTTTGAAATTATTCTGCAAGAGATTAATTTAATTTTAATTAAATAATTTTACTGTTCACAAATTATTACTTCAGGTAGATGATGAAGTGATTAGTTGTGATTTTTTACGTGTAATAGTTACGGCTTATAGTTCTCAGTAAAAATATTTGTAATTAACTTCATTGGTATTTTATTCTTATCAATTTTATTTTAATTTTTAATTGATCTAATTATACTCAAAATGTGTTCCAAATATGATAAAATATTTTATTAATTTTGTCTGCATTAGAAACAAAAAGAAATTATTTTAAAATTTCTGATTTTGCTGACGGTACAAAAATAATTTGTTATGGAAGTAAACTTATTTATTCCACTGGTTACTTTTTATGCATTGTAGCTACGTTAGATCAATAGATGAATGAGACTGTATGTGTTTGTTCTGATTATTCAATGAACCTTATTTATCACATAATTATTATCATTCACTTTTTTTTTTATATTTAATTATTTTTCATTAATTTATCATTACAAAGGACCCATACACAAATATAAATACTCATATTGACAATACTCATACACACACACACACACACACACACACACACACACACACACACACACACACCATACTCGTTTGCTGCATGTATTCAAATGTTAAATAATCAAACTTGTCATGTACATATAGTACGTAGCATTATAATCTAAAGTGGTTTGTGGTTTTTGTCAGTTCTGGTACTTATCTCTACTCCAGACAATAGTAAGGGATTTTACTAATTATCCCTTACTAGTATGTAAAGTACTCATAACTACAACACTTTTGTTCCTTTTAAAAACATAATTCACTACTGTTGTGTTATTAGCAAAAAAGAAAGATGAGCTGTAAATGTCCTTATTTGTCATTTGCACTGGTAGTTCTTCCCTATTTTATCTTACAGTACCAAGCGTATTTATTTTACATCTTAGAGGAAGAAATGCCCCATGAAGAAGAAAATGCATGAAGTTGTAAGATGTAAAAAAGTTATCTATTGTAACATTGTGACTTCTGAGGTCAATAGTCAAATCACACACAACTCTTGTTCCCTGATTCTTGTCTGGTGGGCCAGCTGGTTTTTTTCTGGTATAGACCTGCAATTTCAGCATGTAAAAAGTACTACTAACACATAATGCCCATATCTTTATACCATACTTTGTAGGTTTGCTGGTATTCTCTAAAAGGGCTATGAAAACCTAAAAATGCCTATTGTCTAAAAGGGCTATTGTCTAATAGCTATGAAAACGAACTAAATGTTATTCAGTTATTGCATTTTCATCAAGGAAATTTAATTTTGGAAGAACTTCTACCCACTTTTCTCAGATTTTACGCATATGAGCTAATTTATCTGCATGCCTTCGTTCTTGACATGTTAATCTATTATGAAAACATAAAATTTGAGATTAAACAAAACACTTCAAGGGATGGATATAGTTGCTTGGAATATGGGACGACCAGTTTCTGGATCCCATAAGCTTTTTGTTGATTCAAGCGTTTATAAATCTGCCAGTAACAATTATCCACAGTATTTCAAAATGAGATGTTGTCTAAATTCTTCCATTTTTCTCCATAAACTCAAGACCTCTCAATGTTAGTCATTTTCATCATTTCATTTTTGATAAGATTGAAATGAAATGAACTCACCAAGTTTTTTATCCTGGAAGATGCATATCTTGTGACACCAGGCACATTTTTGATAATGTTTTGGGTGGCTTGTCATCCGTGTTGTGGAGGCTCCACCTTCCACTGAATTTCTCCATCCTTAGAAAGTATTTTGCGCTTGCTGCAGAATTTCCTTGCCTTGCTCCACTATCCTCATCAGAGTCATCACTATCACTCTCAGAACTTGGGTAAATTTCAATCTCTGACATTTCTTCTTCAATATCAGAAGTTGCTATATTTTCTTGAACTACTCTCTGCTGTATTTGATTTACCATACTCATATTGTACTATATAAAACAATGAAATCAGACTAAATAAACTGAATTGTTTGCAGCTATATTTATAGTACCATGCCTGTTATGTTTGCAAGTGATATGTCCAGATGTAAAAAAAAATTCATGTTGAGACTTGAAAAATTACAATAATCATGTAAAATTTATAAATATATTCCAGTTACATAATGCTTATTTTCTTTTTTTATGAATCATTTAATTCATTTGAATAATGTTTCATGAATCATGATGATGACTGTAATACATTCAAATTCAGACATTCAAATTTCTAAGCAAACAGGGACATTATACTGTATGCACACAACCAAATATCTCCAACTCACCTCATCTACTGTAGGTCAGTGGGTAAAACTACCTAATATAATATAAGATACACATCAGGTCATATTAACCTGAAAAGTACTTTAGTACAAAACTAAAAAAATAGGGCAATAATAAAAAGCTATCATGTTGCTAAATCCTTCAAAAGAGAAAAAGTGCTAAAAAAGTAAAGTAAAATGTTCAGTAGAAAAGAAATGATAGAAGGACAAAAACTCTTTCAGGTCATATTGATCAAACACAACAGGGAAAACCAAAGAGTTTGCATTGAAGGTGAATTAGTATGCTATTTAAATAGATGCATTCTTTTACAGTAAGGTAGGCTACAAGAAATTGTTTCAACCTTGATAATCTAAAAACTTATGTATCATTATAAACAAAAAACTTTAATGAAATTTTGATAAAGTTAATCCAAAATGGTAATTATCAAAAGTAAAATGGAAATATCTAGATATCAATAGACACAAAAAAAAAACTTCTTTCAATAAATGCTTCATATTAGCTTGTAGTATCTGATGGTCATAACTGATCAGCCTTTCTAGATGTGCAATGCCTGTAAGAAAATAGCATCCCAACTCATTTGGCTCTCCTTCAATGAAGTCATGTACTATTTCATAGATCATTATCTATAAATACTAATAGTATCCTCAGCCCTGATATTCCAATTGTCAGTCTTGCTCAGAATGTCACTGTTACCCGAGTAACATCAAAGTAACATCTTCCTGTTTTCATAGTGGATGTTGGCAGTTGGTTGGCATCATCGACACAATAAATTTTCCTGGCTTCTATCAAAATAAAAAAAGAGAAATAGAGATGGGGTCTATCCACCTCCCTTTCTTTATTTTTCCTGTTTAGCCTCTGGTAATTACCATTCGGATAATACTTCAGAGGATGAATGAGGATGATATGTGTGAGTGTAAATGAAGTGTAGTCTTGCACAGTTTCAGTTCGACCATTCCTGAGATATGTGGTTAATTGAAACGCAACCACCAAAGAACACCGGTATCCACTATCTAGTATTCAAATTTGTATAAAAATAACTGACTTTACTAGGACTTGAATGCTAGAACTATTGACTTCCAAATCAGCTCATTTGGGAAGACGCGTTCACCACTAGACCAACCTGGTGGGTTAACCCACCTCTCTATCACACTATTACCACCCCACCATATCGCTATGGTTCAGTGATATTTAATTCGTTTTTTACTGCTAATATTCTTTTGGTGTTAATTTTTTTTTTTTTATAGAAATATCTTTTATTATCTTGTGCGTTATCTTCTTTCTCTGATTTTTATCTTTTTAATTAATCTTTCAGTTTAAAAAAAAACTTTTTAACTAAACTTTTTTCTATTTTCTTAAAATTTCTGCAGTCTTTTAAATTTCTAGTATTTTTTTGTGGATTTTACCTTTTATAGTTTTTCATATTTTTCTTTACAATTTTGTTCATCTACTTTTAAATTAATGACTAGCAGCGGAAGTGTAACAGGTATACTTCTATCAGAGTTTAAATAGAAGTGAATTAAAAAGTTAATAATAATTGCTTCGTTACTGTAAACAATACTAAATATAAAAAATAAATGAATTTGATACACTGGAAAACAAAGTTATGTCCTAAAACTGTTTATAAAACTTCTACTCAAAATCTAAAAATAAAAAGCTATTTCAAATGTTAAATAATCATTACCTCAGCAGTAAGCCCTAAGGAAAAGGTTTATAGAAAGAGAATAATAAATTAATTATTTAAATAAGAAGAAATGATGATGATGATAATAATAAGTATTAATTATCCAATAAACAGTATAATGACTATAAAAAAGTATTTTTAACTGTTTTTTATTTTTAGAATTAAAGTAAAAAATACAAGTAACATTTATTGTCTTAGTCTGTTGGAAAGCATTAATTCTGCCTTAAAAACATTTAAACCACTCAAATTTTTAACTGAGATTATTCAACACAACCTACTTCATACAACTCTTAATTAGGTTGCATAAGATAAGACTATCTAAAGAAAGCAAAATAACTTTAAAGAAAGCAAGATGGCATGATAACTTACCAATGAAATAGATACCCCCACCTATGTACAATATTTAAGGCACCTAAAACTTAATTTAAAGGGATGACCATTTAATGTTATGATTGAAAACCTGAACAAAGAGATTTTTAATAAATTTGAAATTTAAAAAAGTCTCTTTCATATCAGTTTCTTCTCTTAGTGAAACTATAAAATTTGTGCATCACTTTGGATAAAGTTATTTTGTCAACTCTAATTCTTTTTTAATATATATATATTTAAATTATTATTTCCAATAAATTAATTTTCTGTTAAGTTTGGAGACAATTTTAGATCACAGTCAATTTCTCTGGTCATCTATTTTTATAATCAGCTGTATGCTTCTTTATTCCAGTTTGAATTCTTTTTAGTTTTTCTATGTATCACAGATTCAACTATTATATTTACAGATCAATTTATAAATGCAGCTCTTTCAATGGTTTAGTTTTACTATTCATGTTTCCAAGGACAGAAGCAAATTTCTTAGATATAAAAGTATAATATGTGAAAATAGTAATAAATTTTTATTTCTATATTTCTATTTCATTCATGTTTTAACAAGTAAAATGAGATGACTAAAATGAAGAAGGGAAAAATGTTGACTGTTTACATGAACTAAATCTGAGATTAGCTAATGTAGAAGAGGCTTGTATTAAGTTATTAAACTGACATCTGATGATAAGAGTTCAATTTTTTTAAGGTAGCTGCTCAGCCCTGGAATACTTATTTTATATAATGACATTAAATCTGAATTAGATTGTTTTCTGTTTATATGATACAGAAAGTCATGAAACATTAAAAAATAATAGTAATAAATAGAAAAACAATAAAATGATTGCATGTTTTACCTTTAATGTTAACAAGAACAAAGCAAATTTTTTTAGACTTTTGCTATCTAATGTGGCATACTCATTGTTTTACAAAGAATATTCAGTATCTTATATGGTGATCTTGTTAAATCTCAACTAGATAATGCCTTCTATTTATATGAAGCAGCAAGTCATTAAATGCTTGAAAACAGAACGTACAAACCTAATTGTGTTTAAGTATCATTAATTTAACTTCACTTTTTCACTTTTGCTTATTAAAGTAAATTTAGCATAATAAAAATGTTTTACAGAGTGTTTTCAAATTCTTTTGCCTCAGAAAATTCTTCAATCATCATTCTCAACAGTTTTATTGATAACCATCTTCACTGGCCAACAAAAAAAAAAAAATACTTCCTTAATTCGAAGCCATGATATAAATAGTTAAAATATGACATAAATATTTTCATTACTGTTACATATAAGTATTACTATTTTATTACATAGTCAAAATATGTATTACAGCATCGTTTACAGTATATCTTCTTTTTGAGTGAACCATCATCCATGATCCAGATAAAATGTACTGTTTTGTTGAAAATAATAGGCTAGTAAACTTGCCATAATGATTAATTTTTATAAATTGGGGTAAGGAAAACAGTGAATGGTGAATGGTTTCCAGGAATTCCTGATGTTAAATATTCAGTTGTTGTTATGAGCTTGGCTGGATTAAATATTATCATGAAAATTATAACTTCTAAGTCCCTTACATCATAGGCAGGATAAATTTCAAATCAAAGAACAAAATAGGTTTATAAGCAAGAGTTTGAACCATTGTTTTCCCATTTTACATATGAATAATAATAAATAAATAAAAAATCTTCAATGTGTTATAATGGTAGGAGACGCAATAGCCCAACAAACATATTGTAGATCTTCTCTCTTAATTCTGGAATGTTAGATTTGAATTTTCATATGATTGTAGCATGATTTATAGTATCCAAATTATGCAGTTGAGTAGTTACATGTGAACTGAAGAGAGAAAATGGAACTGCGATTCAAAGGAAAATACTGCTTTGATAATTTTAATTCATATAGCTAGGTAAAAATTCCATAACTACTGAAAATTTAGTTCCTTAACATTTTTTTAAATCAGGCAGTGTAAACAGCTCTGAATCATCTCAGACCACTGTTTGTACAAACATCATTTCTCTATTTAAACATTACTTTTCAGCTATCTAAAAATGAGCTATTCTGTAAAAATCATAATAAAATATAGTCTATACTTTAAATTTCATTCAAAGAAACTATAATGAAATAACCATAAAAGGATATAAAACTACAAACTATAAAGAAAAATATAATAATTTTTCTCTACAGCTACAGAGCATGACTTTGAAGTACAAAATGGCATCACATGAAAAACTCAAAACGTGATTTTAAATTTTAAATTTAAAAAGAAGAAGAAAATAATAATATAAATTTCTGTAATTATGTATTTAATAATTTCTATGGTCAATTGCTAATGGCAAGAATAAGTAATAACACAGAGAGTTGAATTCAGTAAAAAACAAATTGGAAACCACATATCTGAAATAAAATGTATCTTCCTTCAGTGCAGCTAAAAACAATGGAAATTAAATGAAATGACTCTAGAAAATGAGCGTTAATTTTAAAATGTTGCCTTCATGCTCAATCACAACTATCTCATTCATTAAATTTTTTTCTAGTTCAACTGTCTAATGTGGACACAGCTCTAGACTCAGATTGGAAAATTAGTCGTAAAAACCCAAATGAAATCATAAAATTTTGTACCCTGAATAAAGCAGACACCTAATGATTAAAAATTATATTATTCTTAATAGATTGTGTTCTTCAGTAGAAATTTAGATTCCGTATTGTACAGATGTGTCTATTTGATGATGGTTTTTATGAGCTTCAAACATATTTTTCCTGTTTTGATGAAAGATTGGCTTGATTTGAAAGGCAAACATTTTTTTTTTAACAAAATATTCCCTCAAGTCTTTTTATTTTGTTTTTTCCATTGTTATTAAATTTTGAATACTCACATTTTTCAGTTAGTGTGTTCTATGTATGATTGCTTTAGTGTGTTATTGCTGCAGTTCTTTTTATTCTGTTAAAAGTGTTTCAGTTGTTTAGCATATTTTTTCTTAATCTTGATAAATTAAGAAATTAATCTTAAGAAATTGTTTAACTTATAATTTTTGTTTTTTACATTTTAAAATGGACTACTCAAACTTCAGGTTTCTGCTATATCTCTCTTCAGTTCCATGTCCAAATAAGGAAAAGAGGCACTTCACAGCGATGGCTTCACTGTCATCAAGTCAAGGAAACAAAGGCGACAAAGGTGTAATAAGTCCTCTAAAATCTTTTTTCTTGGTGACGTCCATACAAGAGACACTTAGATGGAGTTAGTAACATTGTTTGGCGTCGGACTATCATGTGACTTTGGTTAAGACCGGAAATCTTCCTTTTGTACTACATGAGAAAAAGACTAATGATTTTACCCTGGGAAGATATACTGTCATCAAGACAAATGCCATCAATAGCTTGCCTACTCAGCTCTCTGGTTTTGCATCAAAGATTGATCATACAAAGTCCAACCTAATATCCTTAAAAAATTTATTTGTATTTGATGTAACTCAAAGAAAAATGAATGTTCAATTGAGGAGACATATTGGCAGGATGTTTTATTGTTCTTGTTGGATTGCAGAAATAAGTCTAATTGGAAATTTTGAGAAGTGATTTTTTTGTCTTTGAAACAACTTCCATTTAAAATTTTTCACAATAACCTTCGAACTATAATAATTATAATATTCCAACTATCTGTAATATTATAATTAAGATTAATAACTTTTTCTCTAAAAATTCAATAAATTCTAATAATATAATATAATCAGCTTGACACTTATCTTCTTAAAACATCAAGTTTTGATTCTTTCTATCCAAAAAACTGCACTACATTAAAATTTTAAAATATTCAATGCCTAAGAAATAAAACAGAAGAAGCTGAAAAATTTCTATCAAATGAATTTTTAACATTTAAAAATTATAATATATTGACAAACCTCCAGCATGGTTTTAGAAAAAAATATTTACTGACAGCCATTTCCCAGATTTTTGAAAATATTTCAAGTAGTATTATTAATAATAAAAAAATCTCCTTTTCAATTTTTTACAATCTCAGTAAATCATTACATTTACTTCCACAGTTTTTACTATTTCTATCAGTGTACATGGTGCTACTTACAACTGGTAATCTACTTCAAAGTTGTAAACAAGCAGTCAAAATTCAATCTTTCAGTCACCCATGTATTTACATGGGTATAGGTCGTCACTTCAAGATGTAGAATGCAGACTGCCACAAGAAGTATCCTTGGTCCTTTGCTCTTATTATTTAACAATGATCTATACTGTTCATTGTTATCCTATAGATGAAACACCTATTCCTACATCTAAAGTTAATTATTTAAAAGAACTAGAAAATTCAAGATTTTAAAAAAATTATTCAGATTCAAATTAGTCAGATTTTTAAAGAATTATTCTCTTAATAGATTATTATTAGTATTAAATTTTAAATAAGTATAAAACCATTGTATTGTGTTTCTCAAGTAGTTGTAACAATGCTGCTTGAGTGAATGGAATTCCCATTTTGTTAATTTCCATTAACAAAAGTATATCTTTTGCCCTTACTGAACATTTTTTATATGTTTAGTTAAATGAAATATTCTTGCTGGATAATCAAAAATTTTGTTCGAGATAAAATGAAACTAATTTTTTTGATTTGTAGTCGTAATAAAGTGTTCAATGACATTAAAGCACTTATACTATAAACAATGACTGAAAAATGTTTGAATACAGAATTTGATGTTATCCAATCTATAGTAAATTTAATAAATAGTGATCTATTTCCCAACATGTTTAAGTACATGTTAAACAATCTAATGTTAGGAACACTAGAATGATGTAGCACAATGCCAAATATTTTAATAATCTAAATACAAAACTTGCTACAAAATGAATTTAAACATATAAGAACATATGTTTATAAAGATCGCAAGATGTTCTTTACAAAAAAAGTCTCAATGAATAAATATATTGTATTAATAAGTTCATTTCTTAACAAACTTGAGTATAAGTTATATTTTTGGTCATTTATGTGTTATGTTTTACTTAATTTTGTCTATTTTCTTTTAATTGGTTTTTATAACCAATACATTTTTATTATAGATTAATGATTTAATACTTACATAATAATAAGGTAAAATATAAAAGAAAAGCTAAACAAAGTTTACAAGATCAGGGTAGTTATTTAATAAATTGATAAATACATAAAACAAAAAAATCTCATGTAAGAGAAAAAGTACCAATTTGAAGGTTTGGTTTTATTAGTAGTATCAAATAAATTTGATTTATATCCCTCTTATACTTATATTACTTCACAGAATCACATAACATTTTACTTTCTTGGCATCATAGCTCTAGAGCTCTGCTGCAAGAAGAAAAGTATGGTAATCACTCAAAAAATGGGTATGGGTTTTTTGCATTTCTTGATGTTTCATAACGCCAAAAGACAACAAAAAAGTGGGTGTTAGTGTTCGTACATATGAGTATGTATATGTGTTGGCATGTAGGAAGTTTAATAACATTTGACGGGATAAACTGATTTTTATGACATTTGGCACAGAGACTTGTGTATATTGGACAATTTTTTGGTAAATGTTTGGGGCCAATATCTCCAGGGAGTGGTGTAGATAGTTTCTTTCTGGGTCAATTTTCACAAAATTGCAAACATAACCTCACTTTATATTAACTTCAGTTCATGTATACATGCTTGTTACCATTTTTTTTTTTAATTTTTCCCCCCAAATTCTCCAGAAAAGGTAGCTTTTTTCAATTCACCAGAATTGAAAAAATTCAATAAATAAAAAATATCTTTTTATTTATTGCATATTTTTAACCAATTTTTTTTGTCTTACTAGGCATAGTACTAATGCAAACTCCTATAAAAATACTTTGGGGGCAATATTGGAGATAGGAAGCCAACTAAAGTTTAAAAATATTGATTTTTTTAAAATTTTTTTTTTATTTATTTAAACTTTTAATAAACATATTACAAAAAATTTCTTCATAATTCACCCCACCCCAAACAAAAATTTTGGTAATTTTTTAATGATTGTATATTTTTCAGATGAATTTATTCTCATTTATCATAGTAAACGTAGACAAATCAAACAACTTTCATGGGAAGTGATTTTGGGGGTGAGAGCAGAAAAAAGTAAAAAAATTTCAATTTTTTTTTTAATTTAAAAAAATTATTTCATATACAATTACTTTTCCACTATATAAGAATAAATATTCAATGCCAGGAAAGTATAACAACTTTGTTTCAACTTTTTTATGTTTTACTGACATTTTTAGTGCATACAAAGAGATCATTTAAATCAGTAGTTCTGTTAAAAAGTATAGCATTCAATTCAATGGGACCTATAAATAAAAAAATAAATCCGAGATGATCATACATAGTGAATTATGATGTAAACAACAACCATCTCATCCCAGGCTTACTAAGGAAGTGAAGTGTTTTCCTCATTCTTTTTGCCTTATTCACTGGGCTAGATATGTGATGATATATCAATATACCATTCTCACCGAAATTGGGCAGATATTCAATCTTATAAGTAACACTTTTACTCTGCTTTTTATAGGGAACTGATGTTCAGTGAATCATTCATTATTCTTTGAGAAACCTACCTTATGTCAATGACACACGTAAGGAATCTGAGGTACAAGGAGCCTTTTTTGACTTTTCAGAGAGCAATATAGAAGAAAAACAATATATATCATGAAATTAGCTCCTTTAATTTAAAATTTAGTTATTTAAACATTCATAAAACTTTTAACTTGATACGGATGAAAAATATTTCAAGTTTTCTGTGTTTTATAAAAATTGTAGTTTACATAGGATTTGAAAAAGTGTAACAGCTATAACAATGGCAGAATCTGTATTTTCTACTCACTGTTTATAAACGTCATCTGTGAATGACAAAACCTTTTGTTGTACATATATGATTAAATATATAACAGCACAGAATAGTAGGTTTGCATATCATTAATTACAATTATGAATTTTAATTATGGTTGTTTAAGTATTAGCATATCTATTTTAAGTAACACTATTCATTTAAGCTATTCAATACTGTCTAATAATTGTAAATTACAAACCGACATAATAAATTAAAAGTATGATTATTACTTCCTTGTACAAAGTAAAGGAAGTATAGTGATTGTGAAAAATTTCGGTTTACATATTTCAACGGAAATGTCTATTTTGATCATCCCTGAATCCATTTTGACTAGTTTTGGCATGAAGTCTGTACCTACGTGTGTAAGTATGTATCTCGCTCAACTTAAAAACTATTAGTCTTAGGATGTTGAAATTTTGGATTTAGGACTGTTGTAACATCTAGTTGTGTACCTCCTCTTTTGATTGCAATCGACTGAACCAAAAGTGTTCAAAAAAGCCCAAAATCCAAAAACATTTGGATTTTGGACTTTTTCTTAACTGTAGTAATAAACCCTCATTGAGAGACTTTCAATGATATTTCATAAATGGTACTTACTTTCATTGATTTCAGAGTTATAGACAAATAAAATTTTAATTAATGAAATATATGGATCTTACAAGGGGAAGGCACATTGGTTCGAATCACACTTCATCTCCTTTTTTCTTTTTAACTTTTTTTTATTTAATTTAAATGTATTGCTTTATTAATAATATATTAACCACTGATTGGAAAAAAATTATGATAAATAATAATTCAATAATAATAACAAAAAATATATATATGAAAAAATATCAGAAGTTATTAATGAAAAATTTCATTAAAATAAGATTATATGTACTTTTAAAACTTTATGTACTTTTCATTTTAAAAAAATGTGCATTGTAATTTAATAGGCATACAAGGAAGTCATGTAGTACCCACATCAGACTTTTTTTATTATACATTTGTCATTTATGTGTAATATTTGTTATTAATATGTTAGTCATTGTAATCTGGTTGTCTTAATAAGTAAGTGCTTTATATGAGCAATCAATAAAAATTTAATCATTCGTATAAGGAAAATTAAAAAATGTGCAGCAAAATAAAATGCAATAAATGGATTTTTAGATTTCTATCCCCTAGTCATGATAATTAACTAGTACACTCAGACCACATGAGCTTTGACGAAGATAAACTAATTTTGTTCTTTACATTTAGAGAAATTTTGTGTTCGGGCAGATAAACATCAATTCTATTTCCTCAAAGAAATTTGGAACCCTAGTTGAAATGATGTAAAAGTTTAAATTCAGTCAAATGTATTTTGTTTCAGCTACTCTTTTCTAGTCTATGGCATTTCATTTCATGGTTTCAATTTATTTATAAAATACCGACAGAAAACCAAAGAAAAAATACTTTTTGGATATTTTATGACAACTCATATCTACAACTAAGTGAGAATGCTCATTAACTCTTTCAACACTGACTAGGAACTCAAAATTCTAAAAAAAATCTCACAATCAAATAAGCATATTCATTTCTTTTTTTAATTTACAAATTAATTAAAAAAATAGTGGAGAAATATTTTTTTTAATTCTAGAACAATTGTTCTTCCGGAAAAATTAAAGGTAATAATTCAGACAAAAGCTTTTACTGCATAAATTATTATTCTCCTTTTTTATTGAAAAATTTGTATTATTCATCTGCCGACTTTTTAACACAGAAATTTCATAACAAGGCATAGATAAAGATATATATAAATTTATTTGTAATATACAATTTTAATCAATATTTAGGAAATTATAAATAATAATTAATTATCAGTAAATAATACTCCTAAATATTTTTCATAAAATACAACAATTATTAAAAATTATAATTTAAAAAAATTATTGTATTGTTCCAAATTTTACAAAACAATAATTAATTCACGTTGTTTAAAAAAGAACAAGTTGTGCCGGCCTTCGTGGTGCGAATGGTAGCGTCTTGGCCTTTTATCAGGAGGTCCTGGGTCCAAATCCCAGTCAGGCATGGCATTTTCACATGCTACAAAATCATTCATCTCATCCTTTGCAGCAATACCTAACGGTGGTTAAAAAGTTGAATTAACAATGGGCGGTGAAGCATACCATAAACAACTGACTGTACTTTTCATTTCTGATTTTGTTTCTGCATTAAACCAAATGTTCACTCCCTATGACTAGTTGGTATGCTGCAGAAATAATAATACCATGTCAAAAAAACAATCCTAATTAACTTGATACGTTGATATTTAGTGATGAAGCAATCTTGTATATATCTGGGTATATTAACAGACAAAATTTTGGATTTTGGGGGTACTGAAAACCTTTATACAATAATTGAAAATGAAAGGGAGTATAACTGCATTGTGAGTCAGTTTGCCTGCTTATGCGTAGTCCACTGACCTTGAGAATAAATAGAACAAATCTTGGAGATGTTTCCTGTCAATTGAGTCTACATTTAAGAGATTACGACTAGTTCTCTAAATATAGTCCAACACTTTTGGATATATTTAGCCTGGACTCTCTGTATGTATACACAAGTCTGAAACTTCATATTAAAAAAAATTAAAAAAGTGTGGATTTAAAGTCTGATCAAATTTTAGCTCATTTATTTTAAAGTTTTCTAGTAGAATTATTATATAGTTATATTATTATTATAGTTTTATGGAGCATCACTACCCAACATAAAATCAACATAAGCTAGAATTCCTTGTACCTCACATTCCTTGTATTGTAGTCGTAAGATAGGTTTCTTGAACGATAATTAATGATTCACTACTACACATCCATTCCCGATAGTAAGCAGAGTAAAAGTGTTACTTCAAGACTGAATATCGTTCCATTTCAGTGAGATTGATGTATTGCTATATTTCCATATGTCTAGCCCAGTGAGGAAAACACTTCACTAGCTTTGTAAACCTTGCATGAGATTGTTTTTTAATATTACTTTGTTGTGTTCAGGAGCTAGTCGTTATTTGTGTCAGGTCGCCTAAAACTATTATATTACTTAAATTTTGTACATCAGAACATGTCATATCATTTCCTATGTGTACCAACTCATGACTTTTTTATGACTTTTATGACTCATTTACTTTTATATTTATAGGTAACATTGTATAAAATGCTATAATTTTTAACAGAATTATAGATTTAAATGATCATTTTGTATGTACTATAAATTTCAGTAAAACTTAAAAATATTGAAACAAGTTGTTATACTTTCTTGGTATTGATTACTAATTCTTATATAATGGAAATATAATTATACATGAAAACACATCCATCCATGTGTGTGTGTTCATGAGTAACATACATATTTCAAACATTTTTTCCTAGCTTTAGTGTAGCTATAATTAAAACTAATAATTTGATAAGAACCAGACATAACCTATACTTTTTTTTTTTTTTTTGTCTTCAGTCATTTGACTGGTTTGATGCAGCTCTCCAAGATTCCCTATCTAGTGCTAGTCGTTTCATTTCAGTATACCCTCTACATCCTACATCCCCAACAATTTGTTTTACATACTCCAAACGTGGCCTGCCTACACAATTTTTCCCTTCTACCTGTCCTTCCAATATTAAAGCGACTATTCCAGGATGCCTTAGTATGTGGCCTATAAGTCTGTCTCTTCTTTTAACTATATTTTTCCAAATGCTACTTTCTTCATCTATTTGCCGCAATACCTCTTCATTTGTCACTTTATCCACCCATCTGATTTTTAACATTCTCCTATAGCACCACATATCAAAAGCTTCTAATCTTTTCTTCTCAGATACTCCGATTGTCCAAGTTTCACTTCCATATAAAGCGACACTCCAAACATACACTTTCAAAAATCTTTTCCTGACATTTAAATTCATTTTTGATGTAAACAAATTATATTTCTTACTGAAGGCTCGTTTAGCTTGTGCTATTCGGCATTTTATATCGCTCCTGCTTCGTCCATCTTTAGTAATTTTACTTCCCAAATAACAAAATTCTTCTACCTCCATAATCTTTTCTCCTCCTATTTTCACATTCAGTGGTCCATCTTTGTTATTTCTACTACATTTCATTACTTTTGTTTTGTTCTTGTTTAATTTCATGCGATAGTTTTTGCGTAGGACTTCATCTATGCCGTTCATTGTTTCTTCTAAATCCTTTTTACTCTCGGCTAGAATTACTATATCATCAGCAAATCGTAGCATCTTTATCTTTTCACCTTGTACTGTTACTCCGAATCTAAATTGTTCTTTAACATCATTAACTGCTAGTTCCATGTAAAGATTAATAAGTAACGGCGATAGGGAACATCCTTGTCGGACTCCCTTTCTTATTAGGGCTTCTTTCTTATGTTCTTCAATTGTTATTGTTGCTGTTTGGTTGCTGTACATGTTAGCAATTGTTCTTCTATCTCTGTATTTGAACCCTAATTTTTTTTAAAATGCTGAACATTTTATTCCAGTCTACGTTATCGAAAGCCTTTTCTAGGTCTATAAACGCCAAGTATGTGGGTTTGTTTTTCTTTAATCTTCCTTCTACTATTAATCTGAGGCCTAAAATTGCTTCCCTTGTCCCTATACTTTTCCTGAAACCAAATTGGTCTTCTCCTAACACTTCTTCCACTCTCCTCTCAATTCTTCTGTATAAAATTATAGTTAAGATTTTTGATGCATGACTAGTTAAACTAATTGTTCTGTATTCTTCACATTTATCTGCCCCTGCTTTCTTTGGTATCATAACTATAACACTTTTTTTGAAGTCTGATGGAAATTCCCCATTTTCATAAATATTACACACCAGTTTGTATAATCTATCAATCGCTTCCTCACCTGCACTGCGCAGTAATTCTACAGGTATTCCGTCTATTCCAGGAGCCTTTCTGCCATTTAAATCATTTAATGCTCTCTTAAATTCAGATCTCAGTATTGTTTCTCCCATTTCATCCTCCTCAACTTCCTCTTCTTCCTCTATAACAACATTTTCTAATTCATTTCCTCCGTATAACTCTTCAATATATTCCACCCATCTATCGACTTTACCTTTCGTATTATATATTGGTGTACCATCTTTGTTTAACACATTATTACATTTTAATTTATGTACCCCAAAATTTTCCTTAACTTTCCTGTATGCGCCGTCTATTTTACCAATGTTCATTTCTCTTTCCACTTCTGAACACTTTTCTTTAATCCACTCTTCTTTCGCCAGTTTGCACTTCCTGTTTATAGCATTTCTTAATTGCCGATAGTTCCTTTTACTTTCTTCATCACTAGCATTCTTATATTTTCTACGTTCATCCATCAGCTGCAATATATCGTCTGAAACCCAAGGTTTTCTACCAGTTCTCTTTATTCCGCCTAAGTTTGCTTCTGCTGATTTAAGAATTTCCTTTTTAACATTTTCCCATTCTTCTTCTACATTTTCTACCTTATTTTTTTACTCAGACCTCTTGCGATGTCCTCCTCAAAAATCTTCTTTACCTCCTCTTCCTCAAGCTTCTCTAAATTCCACCGATTCACCTGACACCTTTTCTTCAGGTTTTTAAACCCCAATCTACATTTCATTATCACCAAATTATGGTCGCTATCAATGTCTGCTCCAGGGTAAGTTTTGCAGTCAACGAGTTGATTTCTAAATCTTTGCTTAACCTGGCTTTTTCGCCTGGCTTTTTCCAAGTGTATATTCTTCTATTATGATTTTTAAATTGGGTGTTGGCAATTACTAAATTATACTTCGTGCAAAACTCTATAAGTCGGTCCCCTCTTTCATTCCTTTTGCCCAGCCCGTATTCACCCACTATATTTCCTTCCTTGCCTTCTCCAATGCTTGCATTCCAATCTCCAACTATTATTAAATTTTCATCTCCTTTTACATGTTTAATTGCTTCATCAATCTCTTCGTATACACACTCTACCTCATCATCATCATGGGCGCTTGTAGGCATATAGACGTTAACAATCGTTGTCGGTTTAGGTTTTGATTTTATCCTTATTACATTGATTCTATCGCAAATCAAAGGTTTTGATTTTATCCTTATTACAATGATTCTAACCTATACTTATCTTTGAAAAAAAAAATTTTCTTAGAAAATTAACTTTATCTTCTCTAACAATGATGATTTTGTAAAGTTAAAATAAGATAAACTTTTATTTTCTTCTAGATTTTTTTTTTGTTTCGTAACACAATATCAATTTAGGCTAGTATTTTTTTCTTTCAGAAAATAAAAATATCAGTAGCTGTTGCATGATGAGGTGAGTATGATAAACAAATTAAAACCAATAATTTAATTTTGGTTAATGCTCCATCTTAGTAGACTTTAAAAAAGGAGGAATTTCTCAATTGACCCGTTTTTTCTTTTTAATGTATTTTTAAAGACTTACATCTAAATACATCAAACAGAAAATATATTCTGTGGAAGTTCTTCTGGTGCCCTATCTTTCTTTTTTTACATGCTTTTTTAGCTCACTTTCATTCTACAGTTAACCGTTAATGGATGGTACAAATGCGCAGTAGGTTTTTGGAATGAACAACGATGTAGTCGATCATCCAACGCAACGCTTTGAACACCCTTGTATGAGATATTGAAAACTCCTGTTTTATATTTACTCCTGTAAATATTTAAACATCGTATTAATAAAAAGTATAAATTAAAAAACGTTTAAAAACATCTTTTAAACAATTCTAAAAAATGGATTACCCAGTAAACATAAATAAAAGTTAATTTTCTTTTCAACAAAATAATATGTATAAAGTTGCCTATTTTCACAAGATCACAGTGAAAAGCACGTGGCACGCTTTCATATTCAAGAACTACATAAATTCTTTGAATATGACAAATGTTATGATGCAAATTGGAAATGATAGCTTGAGTATCAATATCTAGTATATCTCTTTGGATGACCTAAAGGTAAGATGCAAAATAGAACTCAGGTCACGCTCCATGCTTTTCAATGTAGTCTTGTGAATATAGACAACATTTTCTTTAATACATATTATTTTTTTAAAAACAAAAATATTTTATATTTATGTTTATCAGGTAATCCATTTTTTAGATTTTTTAAAATCATGTTTAATTTTTTTTTTGTATTCTGTTTAGCCTCCGGAACCACTGTAAATTATTATTTCAGAGGATGAATGGGGATGAAATGTATGAATGTAAATGAAGTACAGTCTTGTGCAGTCTCAGGTCGACCATTCCTGAGATGTATGTGTTAATTGAAACCCAACCACCAAAGAACCCTTTCATCCGAAGGTCCCAGGTTCAAATCCTAGTTAGGCATGGCATTTTCACACGAAACAAAAATTTTCCTTCATCTCATCATCTGAAGTAAATACCTAATGGTGGTCCCAAAGGTTAAAAAAAAAAACGCTGAAGTACATCGGTTTAAATCCGTATAAAAGTAACAGCTCTTTACTAGGATATGAACCTTAGAACTCTCAACTTTGAAATAAGCTTCTTCTGGTGCCCTGAGGATAGGCTTATTTCAGGTCATTTTGGTGGAAAATGTTTTAGTGAAAAATTAAATTATCTATTTAAGGTTTTGAAGATATATTTTCTTTCAGAAATACTTAGTATTGGATCTTTATATCATGGTTATTTATAAACTAAAGTGATTCTTATTTTTAAAATAGTTTCACTGGAAACTACAAAAAAATTGGTTGAAAAAATAAAGTTAAAAATGTAATACATATTCCTACATTCATACAGACTTAGCTCAGATTAGGTAGTAATTGCTTAAGGTTCTCTTATTTTAATCAGGATGCAGATAATTGTAGATACTTTTCTTATGAAATGCTTTTTTTTATGACTGCGGGGGGCAGTTAATTCTGTCAGTATTTAATTATAATAACAGTAAAAAGATCTGAGAGCAAAGTTGTTATACTATTTGGTATTGATTATTTATTCTTAAATAATGGAAAAATAATGATACAAGAAAAAAGTTTAAAAAGAATTTTAAAAATTCATAATTTTTACTTTTTTTCTGTTCCTCTATCCACAAAATCATCTCCAAAGAAATCTTTTTGATTTGTCTATGTTTACTGTGTTAAATGGAAGAAATTAAAAAAAAAATGCAAACCAATAAAAGTTAACTAAGATTTATTTTTTTTTGGGGGGGGGGGGTAAATTATGATGAAATTTTATGTAATATTATTATTAAACGTTTAAATAAATCAAGAAAATCTGAGGTGGACACCACATGACTTCCTTGTTCGCCTACTAGACTACACATACACATTTTTTTAAATGAATAGTACATAAAATTTTATTTCATTAATAACTTCTGATAAATTTTCACATATTTTTTTTTTGTTGTTATTATTGAATTATTATTTATTATAAAAGATTTTTTCCAATCAGAGGTTAATAATTATTAATAAATCAATATATTTAAATTAAAAAAAAAAGAGATGAAGTCTGGTTCGAACCGATGTGCTTCCCCTTGTAAGATCCAAATATTTCATTAATTAAAATTTTATTTGGTTATAACTCAGGAACCAATGAAAATAAGTACCACTTATGATATATCGTTGAAAAGCTTTCAATGTTGGCTTATTATTATTGCAGTCAAGAAAAAGTCCAAAATCCATTTTGTTTTTGGATTTTGGGCTTTTTTGAACATTTTTGGTTCACTCGATTGCAATCAAAAGGGGAGGTGCACAACTAGATGTTACAACAGTCCTAAATACAAAATTTCAACCTTCTACGGCTAATCGTTACGCGAGATACATATGTACGTATAGACGTCACACTGAAATTAGTCATAATGGATTCAGGGATAGTTAAAATGGATTCAGGGATGGTCAAAATGGATATTTTCGTTGAAATCTGAAAACCGAAATTTTTCAATATCATATTACTTTCTTTACTTCGTGCAAGGAAGAAAAAAGTATAAAAAATTCCAAAATCGGTATTTTTAAACTTTTATCGATGATCATCTATCCACATTATTGCCCCCAAAGTGTTTATCGGGTCATTGGTAGCACTGCTATGACTAGGAAGAGATAAAAAATTTGGATAAAATATATGCAATAAATATGTTTGTAAATTTTTAAGGAAATTGACCTGAACGATATTATCTACCTCACTTCTTGGAGATTTGACCCCAATATTTTACCAACAAATTGCTCCGTGTACTCTAATCACTATATAAAACTTTATCAAGATCGGTTTATCCAATCAAAAGTTATTAAGCTTCAAACATGCCAACCAACATACTAAATACGTACGTGCGAACATTACTCTCACTTTTTGTTTTTGTTTTTTGGGGTCCCTGAGAATTGAAACGTCGAGAAATAAAAAAAAAACCCGTACTGCATTTTTTCCTGATTACCATACTTTCCTTCTTGCAGCATACCTCTAGAGCAATGATGAAAATAAAAATAAAATATTTTTTTCAAAGATAAAAAGTAGGAAATAAAAATTGAAAAATAAAATACAACGATAAAAATAGTTCTGTTCAACTCTTGATTAAATTTCCATTGTTTGAAATAGACGCCAAATTAAGGATTAATAAATGATAATTGATTGTGTTTAATTTTGAGCTAACTTCAAAAATTTAAGGGATAGGATTGTATTTTTTTATGCTTTTACATTTATTTATTAATTCATCTTTATTAATTTATTTTTGTTGTTTTTTACTTTACTCTAAATAAAAAATATGCTTTAGAATTACTGTAAATGTAATTTATTCATCATCACGAACCTATAATTTTTTTATCCTTTGAATAGCCTATTATTTTCATAATAGAACAAAAATGGCATTGACGAAATTCAATTTTTTTTTCTTTCCTGGTTTTCTAGTAATATTCATTTTTAGTTTTTTTATAATTAATTAACTTGTTAAATACAAACAAAAAATAATTTTAGGTACATAGAATTTTAATTTACGTACCTTATCTACTAAATAAATATTGAAAAATATCAGCATAGTTAAGACGAAAAAACACATATTTAAATAGAAGTTGTGGAAGAATGAACCTGAGAAGAATTTTTAAATAGGGCGTTGACCCTAGTTTTGCTCTCCTTTTATCAGGTTATTCAACCAAAACAATAACAAAACTGAACTTGGTCGTTCTACAAGTATCTTACCGGTTGTTGGAAGTAATATTGAACGTTGCACTAACAGAATTATAGTACAATAAGATGATGAACTACTATTATTAAATATCGTAGAATTTAAATAGCTTCACCCGTAATCAAACAAAAACAATTTCTTAAAATATTCAATAAAAACACATATCCTCATTAGGTTACTCTATTAATCTCTGCAGAGAATGCCAATATCTTCGTTTTTTATTTATAAGGTGCTACCAATTTTCTCATGTTAAAAATTTCTATAAAATATTCCTTCTAGTATGTCTAGTAGATAGTCAAGAAAACCGAATCCTCTTAAGAAGTGTCCCACCATCATAACTCAACAGAAATGTAGTGTAACTTGATTAGTTTTCCCGACAATATTTCCTTCCTCATTACTTTCAAAATTATAATATTGTACCTAACAACGAATAAGATCCTTATTTGACGAAAAGAAAACATGACATTATTCACTATCATAAAAATAATAAAACAATTAATAACTTAAAATCCCACTTTCAGGCCTCCAGATTCTATACAACTTTATATATATATATATATATATATATATATATATATATTCATACTTTAAAATACAAAAAAAAATATTAAAATCCTGAACGTTTAAAATATTGTTTACACACTACTACTCTGTAATAACCGTTAAACGTGTCCCAGTAAACCTTTCACTAAATTGCGCTTAGATCGAAATACTTTAGTAGTCACGGGTCCAAAAAGGGTAAAGATACTACTTTCTTTCTTTTTCCTGTTTAGCCTCCGGTAACTACCGTTTAGATAATTCTTCAGAGGATGAATGAGGATGATATGTATGAGTGGAAATGAAGTGTTAGTCTTGTACATTCTCAGTTCGACCATTCCTGAGATGTGTGGTTAATTGAAACCCAACCATCAAAGAACACCGGTATCCACGATCTAGTATTCAAATCCGTGTAAAAATATCTGGCTTTACTAGGACTTGAACGCTGTAACTCTCGACTTCCAAATCAGCTGATTTGGGAAGACGCATTAACCACTAGACCAACCCGGTGGGTTTAGGGTAAAGATACTACTAATAATGAATAACTAAACGGAAACTACGTCACTATTGACCGATTTTTATAGAAATTTATTAATATCCCTTTATATGTATGAATCACCTTTTCCAATTTCATGATTACAAGTTTACCAATTCCAGAAAGACATTAAAAAAAATAGACACCAAAACACACACGTTTATATATACTATAATTTCATAATTTTTTCAGTTTAGGGCTTATTGGGTCACAAAACAATGAGAAACTAAAAACTCGGAACACCAAAATTTTGATTCATTAAAATACATGTCTTATTATCGTATTTTGTAGTGTATAAGCCGTGAAAGTAAAAAAAGGAATGCGATTAAATTTAAAATTAGATTAATTTGTAAAATAAGTTTAAACAATTTCTGTAGTACTTGATGTATTAAAACGTACTTAATTTTTTTATTTATTTCTAACTTTCAGAATTCCAAGATTTTCTTTTAAGTTCCAAGATTGAACTTGGTTTTATTATTACATTTACCTCTCAAACGTGACTAAAACACCGATTTTGAACTTAGTCGTAGCTTTTTATAGGTAAAGAAAAATCTTAGAAGCTCTTAAAAAAACATATTTTTAAATTCAATTTTAGCTTAACAGTTTCTAAATGATCAGAACGCTCGCTGGAATATTCACTGCAGCACTGTCTTCATACGCTACAGTTGAAATTTGTATCTAAATGAAGTAACAACAATTCTTATATTGCATAGCCTGCAATTTGTTACATTTCATACCTTTCAATTATTCAAAATACTATACTTGCGTGGTTTTCATTACTCTCGTCAACGTTGATATTCATACATTCATTCCTATCTGTTCAACTAGTGAACAATAAGCTGTCTCTCTCCACCGCCCCAGTGAGAAGAGATGTAATGAGACATGTCATATGTATGACATGTAAATGAGGTGCAGTCTTGCACAGAATCAGGCTGACCATTTTTGAGATGTGTGGTTAATTAAAGCCCAACCACCAAAGTGCACCGGTATTCACTATCTAGTATTTAAATACGTTAATTACACTGGCAAAACAAAATATAATTTTTTTTTATCTCAGAAAGAAAAAATGTAATTCTGATTTTTTTTTTTTTTCTGAATTCAAATATGATATCGGTTTTTCCCATCACGAGTTTACGAGAGACAGGTATTTATAATTTCAAACATTTTAATACATTCTTCATTCTTAACTACACAATATTAAAACATTTGACTCACCTAGAAAGTAAGACATAACGATTTTCTGCTACATTTCGCCTGTGGAGCATCCTTCTTAATGGTCCAACAGTAATCGGCCAGCTTATTAGGATTCCATTTGCCTTGATACCTCTTTTCCATAGCTGACATTTCCTGATGAAAGTGTTCACTGTGCTCATCGCTCACTGCCCCAAGATTTTCCGAAAAGAAATCTAGGTGCGAGTGCAGGAAGCGCAATTTAAGGACATATTACAACCCAAAATCTTTTTATGAAATCATCTTATAAAATCTTTTTATAAGATGTTATAAGATCGTTGACAATATTACGGTAATTTTCCGCCTTTCGATTTCCCAAAAAACTCTAAGTAACATTTTTGAATGCTTGCCAAGCTGCTTTCTCCAGTGGATTCAGTAGTTACTCAAATTTTTCATCATGCATTAATGATCGTATTTGTGGACCCACAAATATTCCTTCTTTAATTTTTGCATTACTAATTTTAGGAAACTTCAATTTTAAGTACATAAAACCAGGAGTATTGTCCATGGGCTTGACGAAATTCTTCATTAATCCTAGTTTGATATGTAACTGAGGATACACATATTTAGGATTACACAGTGGGTCATGTTTCACAATTTTCTGTTCAGGAATGAGTGATTAGCGTTTAGATCATTCTTTTCTAATGAAATATTTTTTTCATATTTTGTTCCTACAATCCCATTCACACAAAATACAACAGTACTTTGTGTAACCAAGCTGTAGACCAATAATAAGTGCAATTATCTTCAAATCACCACAAGTATTCCATTCATACACTGCATATTGAAACTTTTCCAATATAAATTTAAGGTTTTCATATGTTTCTTTCATACTAGCAGAGTGAGCCACAGACTGATGAGAATTTATTGTCATTATGCAGAAGTACAGCTTTTTACCTTTAGAGGAATTAATGTACAAGCGCCATTCTGTTGGGTTATGTTCATTACAAAGTGTCTCGATAAGAGAAGAAATGTCATTACAAAACACTAAGCCATTTTCTTCAGAAAAATAGTCTTTTAATTCAGAATGACGATTACAATAAGTACGTATCTGTGTATTTTTTTTGAAAAAGATTTCATTCTTTTAGCCGGGAAGCAAGCATTTCACATTGTTTTTTAGAGAACTATAATAAATAAATAAATCTCGTATGAGATCCTTAGATTTTCTTTGAGTCAATAAATGAGACTCATACGGACTGCTTTGTTCAAAAGTTGTTTCATCAGAATCTGTTTATTTTTCTTCCTTACTTTCATCAGACTCTGAGCTCTCTTCACCTTTTCTGGAGCTGTGGTATCAGCAATTCTTTGCAGTGTGGAACTGGTCTCATTGCAGATTGCAAGTTAAGGTACACCACAGTTGTTACAGTGATTTTAATGTAGTCCCTGTAATGCTTGTTAAGCAGAAAGAACAGTAAGAAGAATGATCTTTGGGTTCCTTCCAAATCATAGGGATAGCAAATGGCATGCAGCGAGTAACATTTTTCTACGCAGTGTGAAACCTAAAACACGATAAACAACAGACAAGTGGGGTCAGGCCCTTGTTTGGTCCCCGACTGTACTCTCAAAATAAAGCTGATAACACGTTTTTACTAATGGAGCAAGGTTTCAGCTTTGGGACTTGAGCGACACTTCACCACATACATATCAAAAATTGCTCGGATGATTTAAACAGACACTAGGAATTTTGTAACTAACGACTAATTAAAAGAAATAAAATTGTGAATATGTAATACAAAATAATTCAGATGCACAAAGAACTCACAATGACGTGTTTAATGGTTCACTACTATCTCACAACTGGCATCGTTCTGATGAATGTGTGTTACACTAGATCACGTTTGTAGACCTGCACAACAGTAGCAACGTTACCTTTTCAGTTAGCTCATTTGGTTCCACCATATTTGCAATGCTGTAGGAGCTTTTACTTGACAATGGACAACTGGACGAAAAAATGTTTTAATATATATAAAAAAAAATTAAAATAACAAAAAACTGAGTGATGGAGAAATTTCGAATACATATTTGAAAATAGGATTAAAAAAACCGCATTAAGTACACCTATTAGTACTCGTGAGACAAAAATCATGTTGACCAGTGTTATATAACAATATTTTATTTTTTGTTACCTGTAACTTATTGTTAATTTTTAAATTATTTATTACACTTTGTTATATAAAGTTTTATAAGTTTGTTTTATACAACGTCATTATTTTACAGAAATACATTCTAAAGTTAAAAAATAAATAAATGTTTCATATAAACACAGATCCGAAAATATTTTAATCCAGTTATTGCTGCTGAACAATTTTTCAAAAATTTCTACTATAGATGTAAATTAATATGATAGTATATTTTTACGAACGCCAATTAAGGGTTAATTTTTATGGTTTAAGTGTGATTTGATTTAAAAAGTTTAAAAAACTGAATATATATATTCATTATTATCTAAAAATTAAGTTGCAATAAAAATCTTCGATAAATTTCTAATTAGCAACAAAAGATTAGAAATTAAATGTGTAGGGAATTTAATTTTAAGCAGTTGGTTTGAATAAAGTAATTAAAAATTAATAAACGTTAAACAAATAACTTTTATTGACAATAAAAATACTTTTTTACTTTCCCGGCGGTGGAAGGTAGAGTAGCTATATTAAAGGGGAAAGCTTTTCTGATCATGTCAAAAACGGGGTATTGGGTTTTTGCAAATCTTTACGTTTTAACAACTAGTTCATCTAGATCAAAAATCATATTTATGTATGTTTTTTAATGTTTTATATGTTTTTACATTTTTCTATGCTTTCCGTGGACGTATGAATGTCACCTTCGTTTGGACTTTGATATCAGTATTGAACAAACCCTTTCTTCAGATTTTGCTCAAATATTTCTATATATGGAGCACTAATCAAATTAATTTTTACTTTCCCGTCTGACGCTATAACAGAGCTGTAGCTGTAGAAGGAAAGTATTGTAATCGGTCCAATTTGGGTATGTGCAGTTTACACCGGATCTTGACGTTTTGACACCTAAGGAACCCAAAAAACCAGATGGAAATTTTCTGGATGTTCGTATGTACGTGTGTGTGTGTGTATTCAGTCTTGCACTCCTTATATCTCTAGAATTACTGGACCGATTTTGACCAAACTTGGTCAGATTACTTCTATATATGGGGTATTGATACCGTTAAATTTTCAACTTAAAAAGTCAAGGGGGTGAGGCTTTACAGCAATGTCACCATCAGTATCTCGAGATTTTGCCCAATTAAGGTCTTATTTTTCTTAGGCACATTTGTTAACGATTAAAAAGTAACAACATCTGCAAAAGAAAACGTTTTTAAAAATCGCATTCTCACCCTAAAAAATGCTGTAAACTAATGGCTAACTGAGTATACTGCAACAATAGTACCCCCTGTCACCACAAGGAGCGCTAGTGTAGCACTGACGTACAGCTGTACAAAAAATATTATATTTAAACAAAATTATAAATATTTTAAAGTTTTGTGTGTAAGCCGTGCATCAGAAAAAAGCGGCGTGATAGAAAAGCCATACAACTGAGTTGTCAGCTTTTATTTTCAAAATTTGTTACGGGAGTGTAGTATATCGGGATAAACCAACTTCGATTTTCTTTAAAGGCATTTTAGTGAAAACTTTATTAAAAAAAATTTGTAACTTACAACGCATATATAAATAATTCAAAATTAAAAAAGAATCAACCCCCACCTCTTAAAATTGAAAGTTATAATTTTTTGTTCTTTTGCCTTATCTCCCTTCGGTTATAATTATTATCATACATTACATGAGTTTTTTCCTCCTCTATGAACCATGAGACCTTGCCGTTGGTGAGGGGGCTTGCGTGCTCAGGGATACAGAGTAGCTGGACCGAAGGTGCAACCATATCGGTGAGGTTTCTGTTGAGAGCCAGACTAAGGAATGATTCCTGAAAGAGGGCAGCAGCTCTTTCAGTAAATGTTAGGAACGTGAGTCAGAATGACATAAACGGCCATTTCAATATCTCTCAGTCCTCTGAGTACTGCGCAGCTGAAAGCAATGGAAAACTACAGCTGCTTTTTTTCCAAGAAAATGTGGCTCTCTGCATTTTCATATAGCAATGATGGAGGCGCCTTCCTTGGTAAAATATTCCGGAGGTAAACTAGTCCCCCGTTCGGATCTCCGGGTGGGGACTACTAAGGAAGGGGTCACCAGAAAATTAAAAAATAACATTCTACGAGTCGGAGCGTGGAATGTTAGAAGCTTAAAAAAGGTTGGTAGGCTAGAAAATTTAAAATGATGAAGAAAGTAAAAGGAACTATCGGCAATTAAGAAATGCTATAAACAGGAAGTGCAAACTGGCGAAAGAAGAGTGGATTAAAGAAAAGTGTTCAGAAGTGGAAAGAGAAATGAACATTGGTAAAATAGACGGAGCATACAGGAAAGTTAAGGAAAATTTTGGGGTACATAAATTAAAATCTAATAATGTGTTAAACAAAGATGGTACACCAATATATAATACGAAAGGTAAAGTCGATAGATGGGTGGAATATATTGAAGAGTTATACGGAGGAAAAGAATTAGAAAATGGTGTTATAGAGGAAGAAGAGAAAGTTGAGGAGGATGAAATGGGAGAAACAATACTGAGATCTGAATTTAAGAGAGCATTAAAAGATTTAAATGGCAGAAAGGCTCCTGGAATAGACGGAATACCTGTAGAATTACTGCGCAGTGCAGGTGAGGAAGTGATTGATCGATTATACAAACTGGTGTGTAATATTTATGAAAAAGGGGAATTTCCGTCAGACTTCAAAAAAAGTGTTATAGTCATGATACCAAAGAAAGCAGGGGCAGATAAATGTGAAGAATACAGAACAATTAGTTTAACTAGTCATGCATCAAAAATCTTAACTATAATTCTATACAGAAGAATTGAGAGGAGAGTGGAAGAAATGTTAGGAGAAGACCAATTTGGTTTCAAGAAAAGTATAGGGACAAGGGAAGCAATTTTAGGCCTCAGATTAATAGTAGGAAGATTAAAGAAAAACAAAACAACATACTTGGCGTTTATAGACCTAGAAAAGGCATTCGATAACGTAGACTGGAATAAAATGTTCAGCATTTTAAAAAAAATAGGGTTCAAATACAAAGATAGAAGAAAAATTGCTAACATGTACAGGAACCAAACAGCATCAGTAATAATCGAAGAACATAAGAAAGAAGCCGTAATAATAAAGGGAGTCCGACAAGGATGTTCCCTATCTCCGTTACTTTTTAATCTTCACATGGAACTAGCAGTTAATCATCTTAAAGAACAATTTAGATTCGGAGTAACAGTACAAGGTGAAAAGATAAAGATGCTACGATTTTCTGATGATATAGTAATTCTAGCCGAGAGTAAAAAGGATTTAGAAGAAACAATGAACGGCATAGATGAAGTCCTACGCAAGAACTATCGCATGAAAATAAACAAGAACAAAACAAAAGTATTGAAATGTAGTAGAAATAACAAAGATGGACCACTGAATGTGAAAATAGGAGGAGAAAAGATTATGGAGGTAGAAGAATTTTGTTATTTGGGAAGTAGAATTACTAAAGATGGACGAAGCAGGAGCGATATAAAATGCCGAATAGCACAAGCGAAACGAACCTTCAGTAAGAAATATAATTTGTTTATATCAAAAATTAATTTAAATGTCAGGAAAAGATTTTTGTAAGTATATGTTTGGAGTGTCGCTTTACATGGAAGTGAAACTTGGACAATCGGAGTATCTGAGAAGAAAAGATTAGAAGCTTTTGAAATGTGGTGCTATAGGAGATTGTTAAAAATCAGATGGGTGGATAAAGTGACAAATGAAGAGGTATTGCGGCAAATAGATGAAGAAAGAAGCATTTGGAAAAATATAGTTAAAAGAAGAGACGAACTTATAGGCCACATTCTAAGGCATCCTGGAATAGTCGCTTTAATATTGGAAGGACAGGTAGAAGGGAAAAATTGTGTAGGCAGGCCACGTTTGGAATATGTAAAACAAATTGTTAGGGATGTAGGATGTAGAGGGTATACCGAAATGAAACGACTAGCACTAGATAGGGAATCTTGGAGAGCTGCATCAAACCAGTCAAATGACTGATGACAAAAAAAAAAAAACAAAAAAAAAAAACATGAGTTTAATTAGTAGCTTAATTTGGATTTCAAAAGACATCATATATTGAAATATAAAAGACATCTTATATTGAAATTTCTAATTTTTTTTATAAAATATCAAACAAATTTTCAATCAAACATTGTATGTATAAGTATATATATGAGCATGACGAAATGTTGTCAAATTCGAAAGCACAGAAACTCCGGTATCAAGTTTTTGTCATTTTTTATGTCAAACGGCTATCGGATTTGTCATCTGCGACCCCAAAAACCCTGCTTAACCGTTTTTTAGATTTTGCAATTTTTTACACCTGCACCCTTAATTTACCCCCGTATGGGGGAATGTTTGCAAAAGTAATGGTAGAATATTATATTGCACCCCGACCTTAGTAACTGTGCAGAATTGCATCAATAAGCAATGTCAAGAAGTACGTTAAATTATTACACATGCACCCTTAATTTCTACCCTTAATTTACTTCCATACGAGAGAATGTTTGCAAAAGTAATGGTGGATTATTTTATTATCACCCGACCTTAGTAACTGTGCAAAATTTCATCAGTCACCAATGTCAAGAAGTACGTTAAATTAAGGATGAAAGATTTGAGTACAAACATGAAAAAAAAACATTGCGATTTAAAAAAAAGCAAGTATAAATTTGATTACCAAAAGAGTTTTCTAATCGTGTTAGTATATTTTTTGATTGTTTTATAAAAAGTTGAAATTATTTTCTTATACAAATAAAAGTCAAATCCTTAATGTTTGAATTACAAAAACTTTCTGTCGAACACGGAAAATCTTTGGAATGAAAAAACTATGCTAGGTATTGCAGGACGTCAACGGAGTAGGCAGGAAAGTCATGCAATACTTTGCTAGCTTTTTGTTTATATTTATTAGTTGCTATTATATTTAAAGCTTCGTTCGTATATATTGATCTTCTTTCTAATTTACCGTATAACCTTTCAAAGCTTGTATCGGGATATTAAATGTAAATTTTTAGCTTATAAAATATGTCATGTCTGACCGGGATTCGAACCCGAGACCACCGGATGTAAGGTCGAGACGCTACCACTCCACCATGAAGATTGGTGGAGTAATAATAATAAATTATTTAACAATAAAATGCGCATCTAGTTTTTAGATTTTTATTTTTTAAATGTCTTGCTTTCGCAATTTTATTCCCGTAAGCGATTAGAATACCGTAGGTAATTCCTGTATTTATTTATATACCATTTATTTGTAATATGTACTATTTATTTATTATTTATATACTATTTATTTACATATATTTTTCAACAAAATATCTGATGAAAAATAATTTTCCATTTTAATGGTAGCGGATATTATTTCAACTAAGGAAATGTTACGTAACAGTAATACTATGTTATTGTAATGAAATATTAAATTGTAGCACTGAAGTGTATTATATACTGAAGTTTTATAGACATATGATTTACAAATTCATGTTTATTATTTCCTTTTTATTGTTAGTAATTTGAGAAGACTGATAATTTGTTTTTAATAACATATAATTAGAATAATTTATTGTTTCATTTGTTATATAAAAAAAACCTCAGAAGTACCGAAATATTGATTACCTAACACAAGTTAATGATTATTCAAAGTTGATAGGGTATAAATTAAATGTGAAATTTCGTTTGAATAATTATTACAATGGCCTTTACTGACCTTAAATTAGTTGGTCTCTCTTTGTGTTTTAGCTAGGATATTTTACATAATCAAAATTAAAAAAAAAAATTAATGAGAAATTTTCAACAATATAAAATAAAATATTACATACGTTCTAGTGATAACCTTTCTTTTCAAAAATTAAATTTTTCTGGAAAATAAAACATCATGGTTTTCCTCGTTATCCTACTTCCATTTATTTTGTGCATATTTCTAGCAGAAAATTGCGCTGGCTTTCGGAAACAAATATTTAAAAGATTCATCGATTGTTACTTTAAATTATTTTTAAATTAATAAAAAATGTACAAAAAGAAACAAATGTGTAAAAAATCTGAAAATTTAAATTATTAAAATTAAATTCATTAAATACAAATTAATGAAAGCTGAAATTGAGATAATAATAATATAAAGTGAGGCCGTGAATACATATGCAGTGCCAGTACTCACGTATGCGTTAGGTGTAATAAAATACAGTAAAGCAGAGTTAGAAGAGTTGAACAGACTCACTAGAAAATATTTTACCACGAAAAGTCCCACCAAATCCACTCGCCAAAAGAAAGAGTCACGCTTCCGAGAAAGGAAGGTGGAAGAGGAGTACTTGTTATTAAGAAACTAAGCTACGGCCAGAACGAAAACTTAAGGGATTACTTCCATAGCAGGCAAAACCCCTTCTATCAAGCCATCGTAGTGGCAGACCAAAACTATACGCCATTAAACCTAGCCAACAGGACTTACAACGTAGAACACAAGAAAGAGAGCAATGCAGATAAAATTCTAGATTGGGAAAGAAAAGAGCTGCTTGGAAGATATAGGCACCGTCTAGAGCAGGAAGGAGTCGACAAAGCAGCTTCAAATAATTGGCTTGTGCGAGGAAAGTTACATTCTGAGACGGAGGGGTTTATATGTAGCATAAAGGATCAAGTGGTAGCAAAAATAAATTTTAAGAAAGTTATTCTTAAAGAAAATATCAGCAACAAATGTAGGCTATGTATGCAACACAATGAAACAATAAACCATATAATCACTTGCTGTCCGATTCTAGCTCCGACGGAATACACCAGGAGGCACAACAACGTGGCAAAGATTGTACACGTAGAACTCTGCAATAGATACAAGTTAGAGCTTCAAAAAAGGGCCCTACTATACTTATGAGCCAGCCTCCATTTTGGAGAACAATAGTGCAAAAATTTTCTGGAACCAGGGAATTGTAACAGCAAACCCCATCAACTATCAACCCATCAATCTGAGGAATAAGACGCTTGTTCCACCTCCCCTTCGACAACCTGTCTCACCTAATCTGCTACTTTTCAAGAGTTTCCTTGTTCGCCTGGCTCTTTGGCACACCCAACGATCTCACCACAACCTCCTCTTCGACTAGATCTAATGGCGGTAAAGCTGAAATCACTAAGACTGCCTCTGTCGAGACCGTCCTATACGCCCGGGAAACTCCAATCGCAAGCGGCCGCTGGAAAGTTAAAATCTTAGTCCTGACTATTTGTGTTCACAAGGCCCTACTCCAGGCAGGAACTACGTAAAGGGCGACAGACCTAACCACCGCTGCCAACACTCTTCTTTTTGACGAGCTAGGTCCTCCAATCCTTCCCATCAATCTTGAGACGGCAGCCACCGTCTTACTTCCCTTACCGACGGCCTCGACAAGGTGAGGGTGAAAACTTCTTTTGTCGTCGAGCCAGACCCCAAGATACTTTACCTTAGGCACAGGCAGAATGTCAAAGCCCCTGTGAGCTTTTTCTATCCAGACTCCTCCTCCCTGCCATGACAATAAGCTGTGTCTTCTCCACAGCAAGGGAGAAGACACAACCTCAATCACTCCTCTGTCATATAAACGGCCCTATTCATTCTCGCCATTGACCTCCTCTTCCGTCTTGGCGATAACAACTACCGAAAAATCGTCTGCGAACCCAGTTGGATACACACCATCCGGGTACTCAAACCGCAAAACCCGTCATAGGCAACATTCCGCAATAACGGACTTATGACGGAAGCCTGGGGCGCTCCTGCCTCCATCTGTACCTCTAACGGAACTCCTTCCGCATATCAAATCACAGATCTACCAGAGAAATAAACTTGCACTAATCGTAGGAGGTACGGTCTCACTCTTCTTCGCCTAAGCTCCAGGAGGACCCACCCGAACGGCAGCGAGTTGAAGGCACTGGATACATCCAACAACACTACGGCCGGGATGGCTCTTGACCTCCAGGTTCCGCTAGCCGCCTCGTCTACCAGAGGCATAACCCTATTCAAGGCGTCAGTGGGGGTACGCCTCTTACGAAAACCAAATTGGAAGTCGCTTAATCCTTCTCCAGTCTCAGTATACTGGTTGAGCCGCACCGTCAGCATTCTCTCAAAAAGCTTGGTCAGTCCACTCAACAGGCACAACGGCCTCTACCCCGCGGGATCGTCTTCCTACCTGCCGCCCTTCCTCAGAAGCACCAAGCAGGCCACCTTCCACTTTTGCGGAATCACCTCATCAAACAATATCCGATTGAAAGTGAGCGGAAAGCAATAAGTACTTTCTCCGGCAACACCATCGCCACTAGGGTGACCACCTCATTGGGTATTCCATCCATGCCCGGGCTTTTCTTCTTGCTGATTTCTATCGCAGCACCATGCCACTCCGCAAGCGTGAAAGGCTTCCGCCTTTTACGCTGCGGTGGATACTCCTATCCACCGCAGCGATTTCCTCATGTGCCTCCTAGGAAATAATACTCCAACGCAGTCCTCAAGCAGACGTCGCGACAAAACCGGCAGCGCTCTTCCAAAACGCCCGCTCACGATTTTAAAGGCGTCCCCTCCATATGTCTTCATCAAAATGATCACACAGCTCCTTCCACTTGGCTCTTTTGCTATCCATAATTGCTCGCCTGAACAATCTTCGGAACCTCCTCAACTCCTCCTGGACGACCAAAAATCCTCCCTCATTCATCTTCTCTTCACCCTCTGAAGCCGTTTGCGAGCTCGGACGCAAAACATCCTAGCCTCCGCTACCTGCAGGGACCACCAATAAACAGGCTTCTTGGAAGACCTTACACCCTCCAACGCTTCTCGATAAGCCCCCGAAACAGCCTCCGTCAAGAACTCAAGGGAAATCTCTCCAAGAAGACCAAGGCGCTCCATCAAAGCATCCTGAATTCTCTGTAATCCCGCTACGCAAATCACTTTCCTCACTGAATCCACGTCACCCAGCGCCCACGAAGCCCCCAGCTCAAAGAAAATCGCCTCATGATCGCTAAGTGTGTCTTCATGAAGCACTTCCAAAAGTCCTACCGTAGCCGCTAACCGCGGCGAAACAAAAGTAACATCTGTATCAGAGGTCCCTGTTCTCCGAACCAAAGTCGTGAACTCACCATCATTGAGACAAGCGACGCCCATCCCGGCCATTACTTCCTCAAGGTACCTTCCCCTCGCATCAATGGTATTGCCTCCCCAAATCATATTCTTGGAATTGAAATCGCCCACAACGATTACGAAGTCTCAATTGAATAACCAAGACCGCCACAAAATCTTCCATTGCTATATTGGCTGAAATATAAACGCTAAAAATTACAAATTCCGCCGTCTTCATCCACACATATTCAATTCCTGTACCATAACTCAAAAACGGAACATTGTTATTAAGCTTATACATAGCTGCACCTCTCCCGACATTAAATAACCACCCGACTTACTCTAACCGTCGAAAGTTGGGTTCAGAAATCAGAAGCACATCGGCATTTCTCCACCTCGCAATCTCAAAAATCGCGTCATGCGAAAAGACACTTCGATTAACATTAGCCTGAATGATCCTAGCCATCAACCTTTTTCATACAATGTCCCGCTTTATGGCCTACACCACCGCAATTCATACACTTTGTTGGCGCCATGCAATCCACGGCCTTATGGCCATTCTCTCCGCAATTGAAACATGCTTGAGATCTACCCTGCCCACCGCACCTTAAAGCCATGACCCCTCTTCCTAAGTATCGGAAACACTTAATTTCACCCTCCCTTGCCACACACGGTACCTGACCCAACTCGCTTGGATCCCTCTTAATAAGCTTAGATGCTACCGTCTGAGGCAACACCTCCGTGGCCACCTTAGTGCTACCATAAGCAGCCCTCATCGACGAAACTCTCATTTCCACGCCCTGATCCTCAAAAGCATCCCTCACAGCTGCTACAATCTCCGCCTCCACCGTATCGGCCTCCAAATCCTTAATGTTTAAAAAGGCCGGCCTACTTCGCGCAGTTCGTGTCACATTTACACCCACTAATTTGTCCTTAACCTGCCTTCTGATCTCCTCGATATTCTCATCCTGATCCTTCACACGAATATGAAGTGAGTCCTCAACTCCTTTTTTGATTGACAAAATAAAGGATGAATTTTATTTTAAAATAAAATAAAATAATGAAATGCGACAAATTGGATGAAAATTAGGAGTTAAATATTAAGGTATGACAATATAAATTATAAAATTTTGTTATTTTGGTAGTAAAAAAGTATGAATGTAGTAAGAATGATATCAAAAGCAAATTGGTAAAATCCAGGAAAAGTATACGCAGTAAAGGAATCTGTTGTCAAATACTGATCTAGAAAAAATTCTTAAAAGTATTTATATGAAGATATTTCTGTATGGCAACGAAGCAGATAATAAGAGAAGAGAAGAATAGCGGTTTTAGAAAGGTGTTATTACAGAAGAATGTTAAAAATTAGGTGCGTTCATAAATAAGAAATTTTAAAAGAGATAAGGAAAAACTTTGTAAAATCTAGTTCTTTCAAAAAGTAACTATACTCTCAAATAAAGCTCAGTCTCATTCCCATATATAATAATTGGCAACAAACTGTGGAAACTAATTCAATATCGTGAATTGTTTCAACAGTTCAGAACGTCAAAACAATTCTGACGATATTTTGGACTATATTTTCTGTGCCGACAAGCCATGGTCCTACTTATCAGGGTATGTGCACTCACAGAACTTACGTTTATGGTCTCCAACAACCCAAATGTTGTACATGAAATTCCTCTACGTGACCAGAAGACTGGGTGAGGATTGTAATATCCAGCAAAAAATAGTTGGCCCAGTATGTTTCAACAAGAAATTCAGCGGATTGTTGTGAAATCAAAGTTCACAGGATATCATGAGAATCACAATTCGTACAAACCAATTCACGGTTAGCTAACCGAAGCAAAATGAATAATGTTTTGATTCAACAAGAAGGCATGGCCGCTTATACATCCAATTAATCAATGGAATTACTGCTGCAGATTTCCGAGTCATTTCTAAGGGATTGCAGCCACCTCGTTCTCCGGGACTTAAGCTCACCGGATATTTACTTCTGGGGTTATGCAAAAAGTAATGTTTGTCGAGAAAACCCTCACAGCCTTCAGTAGATTCAAACTGCTATTCTTGATTTCACCACTAATATTCCAAATGAACAACTTTCGAAAGATAGTGGGGACCATTTCCAACAACTAGTATAAGGTAATTCAATGTCACGTGTTGTACAAGTGCATGAAAAGTAAACAGTTACTTTTTGATCGCAGTGTAGTTCTAGGTTGGTGGGTCATATTGTTACAGAATAAAAAGATGCAGAGAAGTTTATCAAACCAGCCAAATTTCTCGACAGAATAAAGTAGATTTAAAAAAATTTAATAACAACTTTAAAAAAATACCAAAAATAATACTCTTCAAATGTTTAAATTTTAATTTTTGAAGTTAACACTAAATTCAAAAAAACCATTATCGATGATTGTCGATTTACAAATGTTTTATTTTTCACCCACTTCAAAAAATCGAAATTAAAGAAATAGAGGAAATATTTTTTTATGTTTATTTCTTTTACATTTATTAATTTAGTGTTTTTAAATATCGGTAAGCCTAAAATAAGCCGCTTGCAAGAAAAACAAAGGCGAAAACAGTGAGTCTTGAATAAAAATAAGAAAAAAATAGAGATAACAATGAAATTACTTAAGAGCTAATCCTCTCATAATTCCAAAATATAAAATTATTTTCTTTATATTTTACCTTAAGTTTTCTCAGTATTTTTTAATTATATTTCTGGGTAAAAATACATAATTATCAAACGATATCAGTCTATATATCGTTTAGCTACATCAGCCCGATACAAAAAATGTTACGACTAACATGTGAGAAATGTCTTCAAGGCTCTTGTCTAGACCGATCAATTTTCTTATTTACAAAGGTTTTAACTTAAATTAACTGGAAAACACACTCCCAAACTACCGGAGGAACTTATTTTATAAAAAAAAATAAGAATCAACGAATTGCTTTCATGAAGAATAAAACGTGAACATAAATTAATAAATATTTATAAATTTGAATAAAGAATCACCTCCTTCATGAAGTCGTGTTACAAAAGATATTATATATGTATTAATGTTGTTTGGATGTTCGCTTACCATACATCCAGACAACAGAATTACACAACCCAATTAAAAATCCATTTAAAGGAAATTGTTTTAATCTTATTTTAATATTCAACTTCTAGTATTCATTGTATTTGGAGTTCAATTAATGCAATTTACTCGCTAACGATCAGATTGAGACCGTGATAAGAACTGCGAGATGACTAAAATGCGGTTTAAAACTTATAATTTTTCACTAAAATCTCGAAATAAATATTAATTAAATATTTAAAAAGATATAAAAATTACTTTATATTTTTGCTAAATATGAATCTTTTTAAAATATTTAAAGTTTCTAAAATGATTGAATTCATTAAAATTATTTGAATTAATAGACAGTCGTTTCCTTTTAATGAATATCGATTAGAGTATTTTTCATATCGATATACTTAAGAAGCGTTTCTGAATGTTACTATTGAAATATTTGCTCAGTAAATCACTTTATTATCAGTATTATAAAAAATAGACTTAGAGAATACGTAAAGCTACGTGTATTCCACACTGCTAGGTAATATTTCTGTTTTGTCATGACCGGACGTCACGATAAAACTAGAAACGAAGACGTTTTCACGACCTTCAATTTCACGCTTTGTACAACCAGTGGGATTTGATTCGTGAACCGTATAACTGTCTTCTTCCTGTACTGAGAGAATTTACCGCAATTTTGTTTTTCTAACAATAAAAATGATTTTTTTTTTTAGTATCACGTATTTTAAGATTTAGCTAGTCAAAACATTAAGATTTAGCACCAAAAATGAATAATATTTTACCTTCAGTATTATTACAAAACAATTTTTTACGAGCAATGAATGTCAAGAAAATTATAATTACACAGAATTTGTTAACATACTTGACAACAAATGCAGGATTTATATGATTTCTTAATTAATACATAAGAAATTAGGTAGATACGTAGTCACGAGATTTTTGTTAAAAGGTTTTAATAACTTCAAAATAATTCTCTCTGTTACCGTAACATAGAACTGGATTATTAAATCTAATATGGGACTATAGTTCAGATAGATAAATCTGGATATAAAACTTCTATATTATTTACATAAAATTAAACATTTATTTATTACATTTACTTATTTATTTTTACTAGAAAATGAAAAATTACTTATTTTTACTGTAGTATTTTTAAAAATTCCAATTTTTTTTATTTTTATGAGTGAAAAATTGTTTTTTTTATGATTTTCGCTACATCACTTCATTGTGAACAAATATCAGCTGGAGTAGTTATTTCACTTTTCGGATTTCAATTAAATTTTTCAATACAAAATGCAATATAATTACGAAACAAACTCAATATGGGTAGAATACAATATTAAAATCTAGACTTACAAGCAATAACCCACCGAGTTGGTCAAGTGGTGAACTCGTGATCGCAAATTGAAGTCGATAGTTCTAAGGTTCAAATCCTAGTAAAGGCAGTTGGTTTTATGCGGATTTCAATACTAGATTATGTATACCGGTGTTCTTTGGTGGTTGGGTTTCAATTAACCACACTTCTCAGGATGGTCGACCTACCTAAGACTGTACAAGACTACACTTCATTTACATCCATACATATCATCCTCATTAATCCTCTGAAGTAATACCTTACCGTGGTTCCGGAGGCTAAACAGAAAAAGAAAGAAAGACTTATAAGATTAACTTACCAACTTGTTCGTTATTTAAAATAGTGTAGTATAAGGGGAGTCTATCAAATTAGAGTACATTATACTATAATGGATCAAAATTTTGGGAACCCTGTTTTTGTTATTCATTTCTATATTTTTTGAGCTATCCTGAGTTTAACAATTCAAAACAAATTAGGACACAATTCTGTGTTTATAGATGAATATTTCTACAGGTAACGTTTTAAGACTGTCAGTAAAAATATAATTTCTTTAATCTTCTTCACCTTGCTCCACAAAAAAGAAATCAACATACTAAACAAAATTTAAGGAATCCTCCTTTGGGATTATTAAGTGCTACCTTGGCGCAGGTGCAATTTGATGGAAAGCTTATATTAGACACTTAAAAAAATATTAGTAGTAAGAAAAGAGAAAATGTTCAACCTGACTTTCCTTGCCCGTTTCCTTCCTCAAAAATGAGCCACCCTTCCCACTCATCCTAAATTTAATTAATTTCTTTCTTTTAATCTAAATGTTCAGGGTTTATTATTTTTCTACATTTTAAAATAAAAATAATTGCAAAAAGGAATTGAAATAGAAGAGCGAGCCTTGGGTAACTTTGGCTATTGGTCGTTGGGAGATGGGCGGAAGATAACTTTTTTATATATATCTACATATTTCTTTAGAAAATCCTTTACAATATATGTATTTTTATATTTTTCATTAATTAAAGAGATTATCAAATAAATAATATAATAATAGAAGTCCAAGGTTAATAACAGTTTAAAATCATAAAGGCAGAGATTAAATAGAACTTCTATTCAGATGCAAGAAAAGGTTTAGCAATATCGTTTGCAACTTACTTTGAATTCATTTTAATTTTTCTTATTTCTAATAACCCGGAAATTCTTCAGTTGATTTTTATTACGCTCCCGAATCGTCTTCCTCTACTATTGTTTCTTAGCAATCATTACCATAACTTCTGTGATTTCTTCATCGCATAACTTTTTATTGGGATTTTTTATCAGGCATACTTAATCTTATACAACAAAAAACTATCCCCATCAATTACAATAGATGAATTATTATGTACTATTATGACATTTAATTCGAAATCTTTCAATTGCTGACTTTTTTGTTGAAGTTACATGCTAGATCAGTAATGTAATTAATAACTTTTAAATAGTCCGCAATTGTTTTAATTTCGTTTTTCTTCTAAAATATCTCACCAATTTCGATTCATTCACCTACCCTCTGATCCATCGATTGAGCTAGACTTACGTATCATTTGTTGATCAAAATTACCTAAAGTATTTTTCTTAATAGATTATAAACTAATAATTTATTAGTTATAATTTATAATTTATTTATTCTGCTATTTTAATATGCAGATTTTGCTTATTAGATTTGGGTGGCACCGTGTTGTCGTTTAACATCTTTCTTAACGATTAATTATTTTTAACGTTAGTTTTCATCTTCGGAACGATTTGTTGTTCAAACACGTCTTAAATAACTCTCCTGATAAACGAATATTTATTTATATTTTGAATTGGAGCTGCGTTCTGTAATATGGTCGTTATTGGTTTTTTTATTTTTTTATTTGCCAATAACTATAAAAGAAAGCTTTGCTCTTCCTGTATAATTTCATCTGTACGCCAGGTTTATGTGATGAAGGTTATTACAAAAATTCATTAATTATATAGACAGAAGTGTAGATAAGAGTGATGTATTTTCATAACCTATCTATTGTTAAATCTCGCTTTGTATTCTTAAACAATAGTTATCGACTAATCCTGAGTGAATTCAGCTTCATGCAGAATAGAACAGGTTCGTTATTGTTGGCAACAACATAAATGGAATGTTGAGTTTGATGTAAATTAGACTAAAGTCTGACTCAAATTCTAACTCATCTACAGCAAAAAACTACAGTTGTTATTAAATTTTTCCCTAATAAAGGAAAATTTGTTCAGATTCAGTGAATACGAATCAAGTTAGGTTGCGGTGTAATCTTGAATTATTTGATTGCTAATTTTCTCATAATTCTATTTTTTGTTAACTGAGCTCATAAGAATTATTAAATAAAATTATTTGAATAATCGATTAAATTTATATATTGCTAATTATTTTTCCTTGCATTAAGATAAAATCATCATCTAAAGTCAAAGCTTGAAAGAACCCATGTCAAAATAGTTTCTGCTACATTCGTGGAATTGGGGATCTCTATTTTATTTTATAGTTATAACCAAATCTTGAAGACAAAGGACAAAAATTTATTTACCAGACTTCGCGCAGAATAAAAATTAGTCTTACAGTAGATACAGTAAATTTCCTTATCAATAAAATAAAATCAATTTCCTTATTAAATAAAATCTTGCTTTCTTTAGAGCTGTCAGTCAAAGTTAACTGAAAATTATCTAAAAAAATGCTTAATTATAATTATATTAAAAAAATTATGTAGATTATAATCATAAAACTAATATCTTTAAAATATTTTTAAAAATTGTCTACTTCACTGAAAAAAAGAGATAAATATTAAAAATTAAAAAACACGACTGCTAAAAAAACAGTTATTGACAAACATTGGTCTTTAATGTAGGATAATTAATTACTAATATGGAATAATTAAAGAGCGTGCGAGTGATAATTTTGTATATAGCACTTTTTTCCAAATCTATTAAATTTATCTAAACGTCAAGATATTAATTATTTTTTATAGTAAATTTATTAAACATTTTTCTTGAATTTTCCTATCAAGATGCTTGAATATCAAAATGATATCAGACTAAGTAACAGTAAGCTAAAAATATTCATTACTTAATAATGCCGAAACATGTATAGTGTAACTTTTCATTTAAAAAATCTTCCAACAAAATCATAAGGAAGAACCTAGAAAGAGACCACAAAGAAACTTTCACAAATAAAAAACAAATTGAAAAAAAACAATTGAACTTAGTTCGCAAGATACGTTAAGATTTGAACACAGACACAATAAATTATAAATTATACTGGCAGAATTGAAAACCTCTTTTTTTAAGTATTTTTTAGAAACAACTAATTAATGCTGATTTTTAATAGAAATGTGCTGAATCAAGTAGAACTTTTAAAACTTTTACATATCAAAAAGTTTCTCAAATTTTGATTCGTTAACGTACAAATAATTTTAGGTACAAATAACAAAATACATTTTTGAGATCACTGTCGAGTTATAAAATCCTCAGCAATATACCATCAAAAAATTTCAAAATAATTCCTAAGCGTAAGAGTGAATGAAGAGCATAATTAATAAATGTTAATGAGTAACAAAAAAGTGGGAAGCTGATTAAGATCCGTTTGCTAAACAGAAATATTGTTTACGTTAATCAGAACTAGTAACATCTCTTAATTTGTCATAGTGAAACACTATGACAAATTAAATCAAGAATACAAATTAAACGAACCAAAAAACATTCAAATAAATCTCTCCTTCCTAGATCGGGAAAATTGACATTTTTCAGATTTAGGCGAACTAAATCAAAAATCCCTACACAGACAAAAATTAACTGTTAACTTGATTTTATTTTGATTACTAATGTAAAGTTTGTAACTACCTCGTTAATACGAGTTGATTTCTGGTATTATTAATTCTAATTCATTTCCGTCAACTTAAGCTAGATCAAAATTTATTTAAAAAAATTAATTGTATAGAATTATAAATATTTGTGACAGCAAAACACGAATCATAAAAAGCAGGAATGAAAACAAACAGAAAAATAAATACTTTATTCACATCATACCATAATAATGTACTACATAAATCAAGTAAGAAATATTACATGAATTAATCCACCGATTGTAAAAAGGATCTATTCCAGCCTTTGCCTAGAAAAATTAGGGAAAACTATAAAGAAATCTTGATCAGAGCAGCAATAAAGATAAAGTCTCAATTAATATTTTATACACATATGTAAAAACTCCATATAACAAATAAATAATTGTTATTTTAAAGTAATAAAACATTTGAGAAAAATTAATTAATTAAACCAGTACAGAATAAAATAACAATTTTGATAAGTTAATTAATTAGTAGTTGAATACTTATTTAATACACGTTAAACAATTATCATAAAAGTCCGGATTATTTAATTATTATTATTTAAAAACTCAACAGAATAATTTGTTTCTAGGAGAGAAAACTTTTTTTTATTAAAGAAAAAATAAATAAATTCCTCGAAATATCTTTTTAATTGTTAAATTAAAAAAAAAAGTGATCATTGAAATATGTTACAGGAAGATGTTAAAAGATTAGTGAGTAAATTTTGAAAAAAAAAATAAAACTTGCTTCTATTTACTTTTGAAAAAAAGAAAATCTGAAGGAAAAATTTTTGTTTGTATCTTGTAAAGAAAAGAATTAAATCGGTGGTCATATAATAAATTTTAAAAAGGGATTTATCATAGTCATTCTACACGGTTAAACGTTAGAAAAAAAAAGATTACCTAAGAAGATAGACAAGGACTGTTGTGGCTAAGCTACGGTTGGAATAGTCGAATAGGCTGCTGTTAATCTCCAAGAAGAGTGTCTTAGCCCTCAGCGAATACATCATAATCTATATAAATTATATTTATATCCAGGTTTGGTTTTAAAAAATAATCGTTAAGACGTCAAACTTTGAAATATAAAAAAAATTAATTTTCATTAATATTTTAATTATGTAAAAATTAACAAATATGAAAATGTAAAAAGAAAAAAATAAAGGAGTGGAGAAAAAATGCATCCAAATGGCTGATGGGAAAAAATGAAAAATAAGAATTATATAAAAAAAAAATGTATTAATAATTTCAATGTATATAAACACTTTAATACATTACAATATTATATTAAATTATATTAAAGTATTTTTATATAACAATTTAAGATGATATTTTATTATGCCTAAGTTGTCTAGTAGTATAATCTACTACTAAAGATTTATTTTAATATTATAAAATATTTTAGTAATATTTTCTTTTATCAAAAATAAAATATTATTAAAAGAATTTATTAATTTACTGAAAGGAAAGCAAAACAAAATAAATTCTGTCATAATAAATAATAAAATACATATTTACACTAATATAATACACTTATAAACAGGAATATATCAGTACTGCGCAATGAATTTAATAATTAAATTATCAATACTAAATTAAAACCAAGTTTAATAAGTTAGTTGCTCCCTTGGTCCTGTCTTACAGAGCAAAGTTTTTCGAAGGATGGTTTAATACTAGAAGTTATTAGTCTAAGTTATTTTCTATATTTAGCAGAGATCTATATTTTGTCTTCAAAGCAGCTACCGCAGAAAATCCGGTTTCGCAGTGGTAGGATGTTGAAAATGATAATAGTATACGGAATGCTCTTGTTTTCAATGGAGAAAACTCATCATACACCCCTGCCCAAAATTCAAAGAGCGATTTATTACTAAATTATCTTTTCACTTCTCCACTTGCCGTGAAGTGTATGAAGATTTCTTTTTCGGCAGCTGAGAGCCCTTTGGGAGTACTTTGAAATAGATCCCTAACCCACTCGTAACTTGATACCAAGTTGAGGTGAGCAAGAAGAACCTTTTTAAAATTCTTTACCATCATGGCTTAATGATTTTCAATATTATAAAAACAACTTTCACTTGTTGTTCTTCAGCCTTGTAAGTTTTAACACATTCATCCACATTTGAAAACATTTCTAGGTTTTTTGATTTAAATTTCTGCTGCACAATTCCAATTTTTTAGAAAAAAATTATTAACTTCATCACTCGTATCATCATATGTGTATTTTCTCCTTGGATTTGAAGACTGAAGGTATTTATTTTCTCGAATATGTCGACCAAGTAGCTCAATTCCATCATAATAAACTATCTCGAAACTTCTCGGCTTCCGGTTGGTTTTCATCTCTTAGAAAAGTGGCGATTTCATTTCTTAATTCAAAAACACTTTGCAAAAATTTCCCACGAGATAATCACCTTGCTTCGCAATAAAATAGTATCGCTGAATGTACAGCACCCTTGTCTTTACAAAGTGCAGAAAAGATTCTTGATTTTAGGGGGTCTCATTTTTGTATAATTTACTACGGTTACAACTGTCGTTAGCAAAATATTCAGACCAGGACTCATTTCTTTGGAATTCAGAGCTTCTCTGTAGATCATGCAGTGTTTCCAGACACACTGTAGAGATTTTTGTTTTACAAGTGCTTGTATAGTTTGGAATCTTTCAGATATTGAATGAGCACCATAGGGGCATATTCCAATGCAGTTTTCTACTCTATGTTTGGCTCGTTTATAAAATCGTCTAAGATAGAAAATAATGCGATTGCTGTAGCTTTGAGTTCTATTGGTTTACCGAAAAGGACTGGAAAAAATAGAACTACTATGTATGTCAGCAAACTACTGCTGTTATACCTTCACGAATTGAACATAGGTAATGAAATGAACGTCTTTATTGCTATCTGTTGCCTCATCAAACTGAAGTGAAAACAATTTGTCAAGCAACTTCCCTGATGCTGTACCATCTACAGCTACATCACCAATTCGACGGTTAAAAGTATCATTTGATAAGGTGGACTGCAATTGTTTGGCAAAATGATCATGAAAAATAGTTTCTGCAACCTCAATTGCAGTTGAAAAAATAAGCTCTTCACCAATGGTGTGTGGCTTTTTACATCTGGCTATTTTATATGAAATTTTGTAAGAGGCAAGTAAAGCTTTTTCATTCACAAAGTTTTTTTTTTAAATTATATTTCTTTTCATATGATTTTAATTTTAAGTCGAAGAATTCTCGGGGTTTGTTAACTCACTATGAAGCGTTTCCAAATGTCGTTTAAGTTTATTAGGTTTCATGCCATCTACTGTCAAAATTTTTGAGCAAATAACACACAGGGACCTTTCTTCTTCACTTACTTCGGTAATGGTAAAGCCAAAATTTAAGTATTCTTGAAAATATTTTCTTGATTTTATTTTCGGAACCACGCTCGTCTGTGCAACTGTTGATGCTTCACTATCGTCTAATGCTCGCTTACGCCCACTTAAAAATTTATCCATGATTCTGTATAAATCTACCGCCGTGAATATTTAATACCGTGAATTGCAATTAACATGCAAATTACAACATACACATTCACGATAGATTCGATAGCGATAGAAGGATCGACTCGACGGAGCGTGGCTGGAATTTAACGAGGTGCAGCCTCGTTATACACGTTTGCGCAGACGTTCCTGAATGTTGGAGACAAATCGGATCTTCTGGCGAAGCCGCGAGAATGTCCGATATGGTGGACGTAAGACAGTGAGCAATAGAGAGGCATCGAGTTGTCTTTGTCAATGTAGCGGATCCGTGTTCACAAATATCAATAAATTTACTTATTCTTCGTAGTTTGTAAGATTTTTGTTAAGGTCGTAGTCTAGCTTAAGCATCAAAATATATTATTATTGTATACAGTGTTTTTCTTTGAGAGAGAGGCGCGATGAAAACTTTGAAAATTGGGTCGCAAATACTAAAATGTTGAGAAACGCTGGGTTAAGCCTTTATTTTGCTTAGACCGATGCTTATTTCACTCGCTTCGGTAAATAAGGTCAAAGATTCTCTCTCTCATCGTATATCAATTTGAAAAAAACAAAATAGAGATTGGCAGTTTACTGCCATGGTACACACACATCCACATAGAAAACAACTAATAACGAGGTTGTAATACTTTCCTGAAGTTGGTTATTTATTCTAATATTATCAAAAAATAATTTTACATGAAAAATTTTATATAAGATTTCTTTTTTACGATGGTGTTAATTTATTGTAAAATTATATTTTTAAATAAACCAAAAAAGTTTAAAAATTAAAAAAAAAGATTGGTATTCTTTTCTGCTTTCCCGCCTTCAAAATCAATTTTCTAGGAAACTCTCGATTTTTCTTCGTTTACATTGTTAATCGGACTAAACTAAAAAAAAAAACGAGTGAAAAATGTACAACCACAAAAAAATTACCTGAGATTTTTTCTTGAGAGTACGGGTGATTATGATGAATTTTTTTTAAATTTTATTATTAAAAATGTATTTTTTAATATTGTTAAAAGTTTAATTAAACGAAAAATAGTGATAAAAAATTAAAAAAAACATTGATACTTTTAAACTTTGATCAGCTTCCCGACAACCACCATCGCCTCCAAGTATTTATGTGGGTCACTTGCACTACTGCTAAGCTAGGAAGATATAAAATTCGGTTAAAAAATATATAATAGACAAAAATATAGCTTTTTGATTTTTGGGGAAGGGGAATTAAAAAAGGGGAAAGTATTTTTTAAAGACGGTAAGATAACCATACTAAGATGTACTGAGCCTGATAAAAAGTGATGGTTATCATTGCAATATTTTGATAAAATTGACCCCAAGAAACTATCTACCCTAATCCCTGGAGATATTCACCCTAAATTTTTACCAGAAAATTTTTTTATAACAAATTGCCTCATATACATAAGTCTTTTTTCATCAAAATCCGTTTATCAGTTTAAAAATTATTAAGCTTCAAATATGCCAACACAAGTACGTATGAATATTACCCCAATTATCTTTGTTTTTTTAATATTTTTTTTTTGAGTCTCTAGGACACGAAACATAGAGAAATAAAAAAAATCCTTTATCCTATTTTTTTACTGATTACCATCTTTACGTTCTTACAGCATAGCTCTAGAGATGTGATATAAGGAAAGTAAAATGCTATAATGAACAGGATACCACCATATAGAAAACTCTATTAACTGTATTTGTCAAAACGAGCAGATATCTACACAAAATAGATATATAAATATATAAATTCGTGAAACCTATCTGTATAACAAACATTATCGGCAGAAAGATTTAAACAGAAAGTATTCATAAAATTTAATCAGAAGAAGACACTTTGTAAACAGTTAAATAATGTAATTTATACCACTCCTAATGTTTTAAACTAAATATACGTATAGTATTTATTTTATAAAATTAAAATAAATATTATAATTTCAAACAATGATAATTAGATAAAACACGTGGGAACTACTTTTAATCAAACGATTGACGACATTATCGTATTCCAAATATCCAACAGTTTTCTACTTCCTAATAAGTAATACTGATAAAAATGTGTAGAATATGCTGCTATTTAATTAAAATAATTCAGTTTAATATATTTTAAACAATTTGACATCATTTTTACATATCATTAGTGTAACCATTATACAGCTTATGTTATTTTACCTTTATTTTCCTGTGTGAGTTTCGTAGAAAGTAGCAATACAATAAAAAGCATTTAAAAAATTAACAATAAAAAAATTTTGATTGCGATAAAATCAAAATCGAAAATTAGCAAACAAAATGAAAAATTTAATTTCATGAATACAAATTTTGTTGTAACTAAGTTTACAACTGCAAAGGTTTTTGAAGTATTACACCAATTTTTGTTTTGTTTTGGTTCTATACATTCAAATTTTTTAAATTGTAGCCTAGAAATAAGCTCATCAAAATTAGTAAACCACAATTTTTTTGGTGATAATAGAAATAAATTGTGTCCTAGATTTTAAAAATATTGATAATAAATTATTTAATTTAAAAGTAATGAAATTTCTTAGCAAGTTTTGCTAAAAATATTATTCGTATATTGATGGTTTTATTATTTTTTTAATTGTCTCATGACGTATCCTGAAAGCTGAAAAGAAAAATGTGGTCAAATTTACATTTTTAAAATGAGAACAGAGATTATCTGATGAATTGAATTTCTTTTCCATTGACATTAATTTCTTTATAAACTTGTTTAGTTAATAAATTTTATGAATTTTACACAACTTTTTACACGACTACCCAAAAAGGAAACTAATGTAATTAGTTTGTAAGTATGTATGTTTGTTCCACCGTAGCAACACTACAGCAGAACCGATTTTGATGTATGACCACGCGTTGGATTCCTTACTTTATTGGGAGTGTCAAAGGCTATATAAACATGTATATAAGTGGAGATTAATGAATTGAATTAATGACTGTGATCTGTGAGCCTCGTATCACTGTGTTAATTGGTTTAAACTGAATGATTCCAATCAACGGAATGAATAATATTTCAAAAATAATAGAACTAAACTTATGTTAAATAAAATAAAATAATATTAATTAATTTTTTTAAAAATGTTAACAAAAATTTCTGTTTAATAATAAATAATAGTGGGGACTGCGTGTGAGGCTATGGTAATGAGGTGATAGGAGCACCTCGTGCGAGGTTAGACCAATCATCGCTATCAACCGGTAATAAATGGGGTGCCCCTGGGGCGCTGTTTTGGGAGGTGCAATGGGGTGCTTTTATAATATCTCTGCAAACAATCGTTCGATTTTCAAAATTCAAACGGGGTATTTGTTAGTAAGTTGAAGGCTAACTTCTGCAAGCATTAGGTACACTCTCGATCTAACAGATCATGGTTATTTGGAATTGTTGTTATATCTTCGCTACTAATCTTCCGATTTTCAAAATTCAAACAGAGTATTTGCTAGTATAATACAAAATCAGAATGGAGCCAAACCAGAAGAAAAATTAATTGATATGCTCAGAAAAATCGAGTGGTTTGCGCTAAGTCGAAACGAGCTTGAACCCGGCGAGCTCCCACAAACGGTCTTTGTAGAGTTTGATGAAACCACGATTAGAGGTAATGCGGTTGGCATCGGATTGAGCATAGAGCGCACTATTGTCGAATTTGATGCTTTAGGGGGACCGGGCGAAGTAAATCGGCGTATGCTGCCACTAATATTGTGCTGGGCTGTGACGGTGCATAAACTGAAAAGGACTATCATAGATTGAGCTGCCGTAGACCTGAGCACTACATCTTACACAGCACGGTCTACGTAGCACTGAGTCGTGTGAGACTATTAGAGACTTTAGCAATTAGTTGTTTAGATCCCAAAAAAGCTGTATTGTACGATAAAAAAAGTCTCTCAGGAACTTAATCGTTTGAGAAATCTGTGAGTTTAGACTGGTATACGCCAATTAAATAAATAAATCGGAATATTTACAGTTTCTTCATCTGACTCAGTACGCTAAATACGTTATAACCATAAGTTTTCGAATAGTGAATTTTCCTCAATGATCACCAAAAAGTATTAAATAATAAAAATATTTATAAAAATTAAACAAACACGACTGCCAAAAAAAAAAATAAATAAATAAAATAAATAAATTGAACTAAAAAAATGACATTAAATCATACTAAAAAAGAAAACAAAGTACGGAAATAGTGGACTAAACATCGTTGTGTAGTAAAATATTTAAATGCAGTCAGGGGGGGGGGTCTGAATAAGGTAATTGTTTATATTAACGAGCTCTGAATTTTAATTATTCAATATTAAAGAGCCCCCAAGTGTATTTAAATATCTTCGTTGAAGGACCAAATTTTCTTATCCATGTAAGACCTGGTAAGAACTTAATCATTTGATAACCTTAAATACCTGCTTCTATTTCTACAACATGAAAAATATATTTAAACAAATTAAAATTGTCTGAAAGTTAATTGGTCATCACATTATTTTATTTAATTAATTATTGTCATGTTTTTTAATGTTTATAATTGTTTTAATTATTTTTCCGGTAACTTTAGGTCATAGCTGTATTGTATGAGAATATCTTTCTTTCTTTTTTCTGTTTAGCCACGGGAACCATCGTAAGCTATTACTTCAGAGGATGAATGAGGATGATATGCATGAATGTAAATGAAGTGTAGTCTTGTACAGTCTCAAGTTGACCATTCCTGAAGTGTGTGGTAAAGAACAACTGGTGTCCACGATCTAGTATTCAAATCCGTATAAAAGTAACTGCCTTCACTAGGATTTGAAACTTACAACTCTCGACTTCGAAATCAGCCGATTTGCGATGACGAGTTCACTATTTGACCAACCCGGTGGGTTGGTAGGTAAGAGAATACCTGGATTTGTTTATGGTTGTCCTTGTTAGTAATAATAATCAAGGATCGATTAATTTGAAAAATTCTTTGTAAATAATTGTATTTACTTAAAAAAAATTATAAAAAAAATATTTTTAGTTGACGTCAGAAAAAAAATTCAAATATAAGAACATTCATATTCAATAAATTGATCTCGTGACTTCTTTGTTACTGGAAATTTTGTATTTATTACTTCTCTTTCTCAATGTTAGGATCACCATAAAAATACTTATATTCATGTTTAAAATTTGACAACCTCAAAAAGTTATTAACTTAATCATTTCTGTAAGTGCTACTAATAAAATTTTCTTTTATCAGTGGTATAATTCTTAAAACGTTTCCCTTAAATGGTGATTAAATTTTATATAATGTTTTATATATTAGTAAATTGAATTTTTGAATAATGGGAAGAAATTATGATCTGGATTTTAAAAAAAACATGATATTAAATTATTCGTAATAAAAGTTATGAAAGGATAATTTAAAAATATCTTATTTAAGGAATTCTTCTACATTTGTGGTTTTATTGAAATCACCTCATGACTTAAATATTGAAAACCCTTATTATGTTGATAAACTCTTATACTCGTAAACTCGTCGTCGTAAATCAGCTGATTTCGAAGTTGTATCTGCAAAATATTGGAATAAGTATTATTCTATAATTCTAAGTAATATTCTATTATTCTAATTATGCTGATATCAGAATAAGTTCTCAGGTTCAATTCCTAATAAAGGTAACTTTTATTCGGATTTGAATACTAGATCGGGGATACCGGTATTCTTTGTTGGTTAGGTTTCAGTTAATCACACGTCTCAGGAATAGTCGACCTGAGTTTGCCCAAGATTACAAATTTACCGGTACAGTTTCATTACGCTGATAAGTTGCTAATGATTTTAATTGCTGATACGATTATACATAAAATTGTATTTAAAAAAACGTTAAACAAATAGACCAAATTAATATATTTAATACCACAAAATAGATTTATCAGGTGGAATTGAATTTCATTTGCAAGTATGATAAATATGTACATTTATTTTTATTCACTTACGTATGATTTTTGTTTTTATTTAATTATTGACGTCTGCAATTATTTTTAATATTGTTTTTGTTTTATTTACAGCATTATGAATAAATTTATGATCAGTTAAATTAAATAACCTCTTAAAATTATTACGAAAGTATTTTGTTTTGTTTTTTTAATTGGCAATATATTATTTTATAACAATTATACAAATTACTTAAAGTAATTTGTATAATTATTATAAATTAATAATAAATAAATAAATACAAATTATTATTTTACCAATTATTATTCTTTATTTTTTATTATATTTTTGTTTATTGATATTTAACTGTTATTATATTATTTTATCACTTTTTATATTTATTTTTTTCTTTTGTCAACAAAATTATAAAATATTATGTTGACACCAGAAAGTTTACATTATTTAAATATATTTGATAAGCATCTTGGCAGAAGATAAGCTAGTCTCAGCAAAATTAATAATTAAATAAATTAATGGGTGGAAAATTAAAAAAAAAATTCATTTACTTAATATTCGATTTTAATTTTATCGCTTACAATAACACTGGCCTAAGAATAAATTTGATTATTCAGATACAATGTAATAAGTTCTTCTTCTTTTCTTTCTTTTCCTGTTTAGCCTTCGGGAATTACCTTTCAGATATTAATTCAAAGGATGAATGAGGATGATATGTATGAGTGTAAATGAAGTGTAGTCTTGTACATTCTCAGTTCGACCATTTCTGAGAAGCATGGTTAATTGAAACCCAACCACCAAAGAACACCGGTATCCACTATCTAGTATTCAAATCCCTATAAAAGTAACAACTGCCATTACTGGAACTTGAACGCTGGAATTCTCGACTTCTAAATCAGCTGATTTGGGAATACGCGCTCATCACTAGACCAAGCCGGTGGTTTATAATGTAATAAATTAAGTTAAAAATTCTTTAATTGGTCATTAATTTTCACGAAATTATAATTTGTGATTTTATTTTCCTTTTTTTCTTAACCTAAATTTATCCGTTTCACATCCAAGGTTTTTTTTCAAATTTAAAATAATAATTAATAGAAGTTACATTAATGAAACATTAAGTTACATTAATAGAAGTTATATTAACTAAATTTGTATGGTTGCTACAGTATTTTACAATAATTTTATGATTCAATTTTAAAATTCTTTTGAGAGTATTATCAAAAATATTATCTGTCTAAATTTAAGTCTGTTTGTCTAAAGTTAGGGCATATTATATTTAACTAAATTACAAGCATATTTATTTAAAATTAAAGTTTAAATTTAATTTTAATTTAAAATTTAAGTGTTACTATGTTTAAAGACAAAGGGGATGGATAATTGTTTATATGAAATAATTAATAGACTATTATAATAATGATATTTTGAAGTACTAAATAATCATTCTAGAATAAGTGATAAAAATGGAAGGGTTTCGTTTTTTACGAATCAAAAACTTAGGCCAAGTGTACTTTATTTATTAGTGAAGGTAGAATACTGGTTAAAATGACAGAATAACTCGCTTTTCACTATAACTAGCTAGTAAAGTTACTATAATGGCCGTTGATGGCGCTCGACTAGTGGGGGAGGCGTATACAGTTCACTCTTGAGAGTGCAGTTAGCTACGATAACTTGAACACCGTGTCTCATGCAGGATAATCACCGGTTTTGAGAGCCGATCTTCGGCTGCGTCTACGTCGGTGATTCTCGTAGTGTATCTTTTACTTCAGTTTATAAATAACATTGAGGTAAGATTTATTTAATTGTTTATATCTTTATTATGGCTGTTCTTTGACCTCATCATCATACAAAATATTTTATTTTATAATTTTCAATTATTTTACATGAAGTTAATTTATAGACAATTTAAGAATGTTTATGTAGTTATTGTACAAATTTATTGTATCAAATTAATAAACGTTTCTGATTTAAAAAAAACAACAAAATTGCGTCTACAGATCACATAGCACAACTTATTTATTAATAATAATAATAATAATATCATTATTATTATTTGTTTACCAACTATATCTCAATTCGAAGCAAGTAATTGTAGTTTAATTAACATAACCCAAATAATACTAACTGAGCACAAAGTAGTAATTGTAATAATTACAAATTTTAATCAATTACAATAAAAAATTCTATATTTTTGTTTGCTTATTTTTTATTATTGTTATTTTATAAAAACTGTTATTTATCTATGATTTTTATTTTCATAAAAAAAAGATCAGAATTTTGTTTACTTATATATTCGCGTTATATTTTAGCCGATGATTTTAAAACTTAGTAACTATCTCCATAACAAGAAAAACGAGAAAAATTAAAGTTATTAACATGAGTTTTCCATTAACCAATGCTATTTGATTTCATGAGCAGATTTCCTGCCAAAACATTTAAGAAAAACTAAAAAAAAATTATCTTCATCGACAAATTTTTAATCTTTGTATAATTTAAGCTCAAAAATAATTCTAAAATTATGTCTATTAACTAATCCTTTCTCCTGTGTCAGGAGGATCTTTTCATGTCCTTAACACATAGATGTTTTTAAACTAACGGTTTCCAGTCATCGATTACTTCAGGAGTCAACTAGGAAAGGAATTTTTAAAAGTATAAAAAAATTTAGTTCCGATAAGCTGAATAAGCATGTAAATAAATGTTTATTATGACACGGATGAATTGATATTTGTAAATAAAAACGTAATTAAATATTCTGCACCAGTATAGACAATGTACTGCAAGTCGCCAGGAAATGATTAGTCGATCCATTGTTTAAAGAGTAAGTTTCCACAAAACTAGATTGTAGGGAATACATTGCGTGATGGTTTTTTTTCTTTTCCGTACTTTTTTCGTTCAGTAATTTTCTCTTTTCCCAGCAGTTATTATGGCAGATATTTTAAAAGAATTTGTTTTAAATACCACATTATATCGATTGAAATAATACTCTTAATAGAAGATAAACATATAATTTTTTTAATATAAATTTAATATTGAAATACGTAATACTTGTAAAATAATGATAGTTGAGAAAAAATTGATTAAAAAACCTCAAACTGAACGAATGATGGTAAGATATTTTTAATTTCTTAGCGCATATTATTTGTTAAAACTTTTCACACGCGCGTAAAATCGTGTTACGTTACACATATTAAAAATAACCTTATTATTCATTAGGTTTTCCACTTTTTTAAGACAACTTCTATTAATGAAAAAAATATGTAAAAAAAAAACAGAAAAGTGATTAAGAAACAAAATATGAACAATGATTAACAAAATGTTAGAAAGCTCGTTATTAAGATTCAAACTCATCGCCAAAGATTTAGTGTGGTTAACGTAAACAAAGATACACACATAATTATAACTTTTGTTGTTTTTTACCTCAGAGTGATTTATAGCGTGTGAAAATGCCATGCCTGACCGGGAATCGAACCCGGGATATAATTATAATTTAAACGTGTTATTAGTTGTCATAATCAAACTGTAATAGGTGATCTAAGATGGAAGTGATCACTCTTGAATATAACATACCCATTCCCAAAAAATAACAGTAATCATGTTTCAGACTTATGGAAAGGGAAGAGTGAAAAGGTTTCCTTACTCTTTTCTGTGGGCTGTATTCAGATTGAATATAAAGATATCCAATCTACAGAGGCATGGGCAATATTCAGGCATACATATATGATACGTCATTGTTCATTACCAAAAAGACTGATTGTTATTAAAATCATTACTTTCAGAGAAAGCAATTTTAATTATTAAAGCTTGTAAATGAAATGTTCACGGTCAAAAATAGGACTAAAACAAATTTGAATTTAGCTACAAATTAATCCTTTCCTATTTCAACAGAAAATAACTAATAATATAATAGTTCCACTTAGTAGGAAAATAATTAAAATGAAATATTAATTTTTTTCTCCTATGTTAATTTTGAAAGATCAGTGATATGGCGGTAAGTAATGGTATTTTATAGTTTTATGAATAGATAGAAGATTATTATTATTATTACATAATCTCTTACTAATCTTATTTTTCTTAAAAACATCACCTACTATCTATTAGTTTTCTTTTATCAAGACATAGAATCAAAGAAAGAAATTGCTGTCAGTATTCTAAGTAAATACACTGCGTTCGGAAAGTTTCTGTGCGTTGGAATTATGGAAGTGTAATAACAAATCTTTCTTAATTATTACTTTATATTTTTATTTCATTATTTTATAGAAACTGATATTACAATAACTGGAATAGTTAATAAAAGGTGTTGAAAATTACCTCCTCCAACATCAACACAACACCGCATACGTTTCAGTTTGTTTTCAAACACTTTAACTGCTGATATATTGGAATGTTTCGTACGTTTGCTTTTATTGCAGTTTTTAGTTGTCAGTCGAGCGTGTTCTGTTTCGACACACTTCTTATTTTGCTGCCTCTCAAAGAAAGTAATCTGGGGGAGTCAGATCGGGCGATCATGCAGGCTCCAAACCCCTCAAAATGATTCGTTCACCAAAGAAATTTCGTAAAAACTTTATTTACCTGTTAGATGTGTGCGCTGTGGAGCCATCATGTTGGAACCAAATGCGATTGATTTCCACTGATTGATGAAGTTTGTTAAACAGCACAATAACGATTACTGTAATTTCAAAAACGATTGGACCCACAATGCGCGTTCTACTCATACCGACCCAGACTCCAAATTTTCGCTTCGTGTAAAAATTGTTCGTTTAATTCGTGGGGGTCAGTTGTCGACCGCAGTCGTGTATTTTTTGAATTAATAAGCCCTTAAAAACGTAATGTCGAGGATACTACGAATTTTTGGTAAAAAAAAAAAAAAATGTTTAAACCATTGACAATAATATAGTTTTTTGGCATGATATGTATCTTTTTTTTGGCATGATACGAAGGTTTCAGTTCTTAGACGTACATTACTTTGGAGAAGAAAAATTCCAATTCTTTCCTTATAGCTTTATGTATGGTAGCATGTCCGATATCTTGCTGCTTTGCTAACTTACGCATTGATTTTGATGGGCTTTTGATCACTGCATCCGAAATATCAAGCAGCTTCTTTTCGTTTAGTTTAGGTTGTCTCACTTCGATCAGCGTCTGTAAAAAAGCCTGTTGTCCGAAATATTTCGATAAAAGTTTGAACAGCAGTATTTTAAAACTTTTCAGAAAACTTGTGCTTCACAAGTTAAGTAAATCAGTATACTTGTCAGCTTTACGAAAGATGTGCTCATCGAGAAAAATGCATTCCTCTACCGAAGAACCATAACGTTTCTCGCAACTATTGATTCCGATAAATGAAACAACACGAACAATTCTAAAACGTACTGCAAAGCGACCTTCCGATTGCATTGCATTTCATGATCACAGTAATCTATACTATTAAAAAAATTTCAAAATATTCGGAAGGAGGTATGAGGGGGTTATCAGAACATCACGCGAGAATCAATCTACCGATTGCTTTCACATTTTCAGGATACATTTACGTTATCCGAAGGAAGGTTTTAAGTCATAGATCTAGGACGTAGCCCCCTTGGGGAGGTATGAGGAGGGTATCAAACTTCTATGTCAAGAACGAGGGAGGAAGAAAGAGGGCTTTTCAGACTTTAATTGTTATTTATCAGTATTATTTTTACAACCGTGGGGATAAGAAACACAGCCGAGATCCAGACTAAACGGGAAGGGCACGCTTCTCTCGTCGTGACCGCAGAGTTTAATTTTTATATTTTTTGGAATTAATATAAGTTATTCACAGATATAACCTAGTTTTATACTGAAGACTGCATAATCTATCTAAACAATTATAATAAAATACAGTTACAAATTTTAATTAACGTTATTTATATATATATATCCGGAAAAATTTTTTAAATTTTGGAATTGGATCCATAGTTTTTGTAATAGAGAGGAAATATATACGTGGAAATTAGAGAAAATGGTTTTACCGTAAGGATTACGTAGCTTAGCTCCCTAAACTTAGAAGAAATGGCCACAGAACTGTTCCATGATTTAACTATTTTCTATTAATTTTTTCAACGATTTTAGGAAACAGACAGAAAGCGTCAAGCATATATTTCCAGTAATTGTGGCTTATAAAATTTGTGGATCTGAGAGGACTGAGTAAATTGAACTGTAGGTCAAAATTGTCGTTTTCGCGATCAACACTTTTTTTGTTGGTATGAGGATAATATTTTTGGTGTTTATAGACTCAATCAAGTTATGATCTGAGTGCATAATCTAATTAAAGTTAAATATAGGAAGTGTTTTTTTTTTATTTATGAAACACTCGGTGTAAGAGGTAGACGCGGGAACTGCACTTCCGCAAATCGATTAATTTGATAATTGAGGGTTGTAAGCTAGGTGGTCATGGTTGAAAAAGGCCATACGAAGGCGATAGTAGGTTGGTAAACACATTGATGGAAATGTCTGCCGAGGCATTTTCACCGATGGCATCCTGACAGAGGCCAAACTGATGACTGCTTTGTGTTACCAAGTATAGGGGGTTTAAAGAGCGACCTCCGGTAAAGCCCATCAAGGCTAGGAACGCAAGGAGATATGGCGACTGAGATTGTCACAAACCGAGTATCTTTCCCTACGGGGGATCATAAATAGTTTTTTTTTTCTATCAAACGCTTTTTTACCTATTACTGTGTTCTTGTTTTTATTTAATTTTCGCTTTTCCAGTCTTCCGTTAACATGATACCTAAGTTTTAGTATTGTTCTATTTATTCGATTGTTCCTTCTTTTTTTGAAGGCTTTTTGTCTCCTATTCTGAACACTTATTTTTACTTAATTTCCTATAATTCGCTTTCATTCCATATCCTACCATAATATCTTTAATTTTAGGATTCTGTTAAGTATTATTTGCGATCCTTACATAATTTATTTTCCCTCTTCCTACCCTGATTCCTCCATCTTCTTCTGGATAATTTTTTATTATATTTTCAACCTATAAACAAGGTCGGTAATACGCAGCATACTTGTCTTACTCTTCTTCGTAAATCCAACCATTACTTTCAGTATTTTTATTTTCGTAGCCATTCAATTTATTTGTTTTGTATCATTCAAATCTATAATTTTGCTTTTTAAAATTTCTATTAATTTATCCCATAGTAAATAGTTAAATGCTTTTTCTATATTTATAAAACATACACTTATTCCTTTGCACGTTTACAAATACACCTCTCATTAATAGCTCTTAGCCCAATAGTATTCCTTATCCCTCTTTCTTTCCTGAATATGCATTCTTCTTCTGTAACCGTTTGCTCCATTATTTTAGTACACAATATTCTGTTCAGAATTCGCAAAAAGGAATCTTTGCTGAATGTGAAACCGAAAGAAAATAATTATCCCTCAATATTGACACTTTTTTAATTATACTTTTTGTTGTAAGAAAATCTTCCGACTATATCCCATGTAGATATTAAATATGTAATTCTCTCTTCATTAAAATCACTTTTGGCAACTCATCTATTCCTAAATCTTTTTCATTCTTCATATTTTTTGTCGGTTGTATGATTTTCGATTTTAACTGCTCTTCTACTTAATTTTCTTTATTTCTATACATGTCTTTACAGATCTTACATGAATAGATCATTTGACTTTCTGTTATATATAATCTGATAGTAATCGAAGATTTAATGTAAAGATCTATCGTCAAAAATGAATACCAACAGTTTAAAATTCAGACAAAACCAAATTGATTTAAAACATTTTTTAAACTTGTTAATTGCAATAATCTTTCCTAATCTATGAGATTATGTTGTTACATAATCTCACTTAGATCTCCGCCAATTCAATATGCTTGAATTTTCGATTTGATGTTGCATAATGTTTATATTTAAGGAAAATATGACATCGATATGAGGCAACTATTCAAATAATATATACATACATTGGGCAAAATAAGACGTAGGAATCAACGTGTTAATCTCAAACGACGAAGGACAACTTCATCATAATTTTTATCTTTTTACCGACTATTTTCACAAAAACACACTAACTTGCAAAAGAAAGAAAGATCACTTCGATACTTGTTAGACTAAATAAAGCAGAATATTATTATTTTTATTGAAATCGGTTTATAAAATTAATCTAAACCTTGTTGCAATTGTTCACTACGAGGGTTATGTTTACTCGTAGCTTAAAATACGTTACTAGCTTAAAATATGTTTACTCGTATCAACAGCTTAAACTTTTGAATAAATCCAGCATTTAAACAAATATTTGTAATTTCTTATTCATTACTCTGTTAGTAGTTGATTAAACCTTTTCGTATCATTGTTAAATTGATTTTTCCTTATTACTTCATTATAATAGTTGTTTAAACAGTTTACTTTGATACTGGCCTCTGTAAAAGATAGTCTGTTAAAAGTAGGAAAAGTATTAGTTTTAAAATTATCTACGTAAAACTTAATAGACCAGTTTTTCAATAAATTATTTAGTTGTTTTTTTACAAATAGGCTAAGGTATTTCCAGCAATCGATCTTTACTTTAATGAAAGAAAAAACTACGGTCTTTTCGATTTTAATTGAAGAAACAAATAAATGTAGAGATTGTTCGAGAAAAAGTATGTGTTTATTAAGTGAAAGTGGAATAGATTTTTTTTTTTTGAGATAACATTTTTCACTTTCTAGGGAATTCAATATTTAGTTTTAATTGAATATTTATTTATCTAATATTTTAAAATATATTAATATGTTACATAAATATATATAAATTGGTAAATATAAACGTATTTTTATCAAAAACCATAAATTACAATTAATTATTTTTAGTAATCTAGGTCTGTAATTTTTCTACATAGTCTTTATTCAAATAGCAATTATATGTTTCATACATTAAATTAAAATAAATTAGCTTTAAATAATTTCTTTATTTAAAAATTTGTTATAATTTCTCCACTACAATTTATTGATAAAAAAATGTATACATAAATCTAGTTTATTAATTATCTGTAAAGTTTTACATAAGCATTAAAGAAAAAGTTAGAATGTGATTCAATAAAAGGAATTTGCAAACGATTATTAATTAAAATAAATTCTATAAATCGTAAGGGCTGATTTAATTTTACATAGTAAAATATAATTAGGTACCTCGTCAAAAATGAAAAGAAACAGCTTAAAATTTAGACAAAAATCAAATTGATTTCAAAGATTTTTAAATTTGTAAATTGTTGTAATCTTACCTAATGTATGAGATGTTGCATAATCTCATTTAGAGCGTTGCCAATTTAATATCCATCACTAATTTTAATAAAAATAATAATACTCAACGTTTCTTTTTCGCAAGTTTGAGTATTTTTGTGGAGTATTCCGGTACTAGATACAAATTTTAATAAAGCTTTGCATCGTCGTTTGGGACACACCAGGTTAAACATGGATTTATTACTTCATCTCATGATGCCCAGTATTTTATGTTACTTGAATATTGCCGCATATCGGCAATTATCTTAACTATTACAATTATTACCTTAACTATGCATTTATATATAACTTATATTTCCCTTAACTATATACATTATTTCACGTATTATTGCCCTAACGTCATAGTTTTATGTAAATGGTTTGGGACTCAAACTATAATTTCATTATTAATGTATGAACTTAAGAACTGAGTATTAATCTATGTTGAAAATTGAGTGTTGTAATTCTGGAATAGGCCGAAAAATGAAACTATCAAATCATTGTGGAATTCATATTATAATTGATTTTGACTAATCAGAGTTTTCTTGATGATCTCTTTTAAAATAATTAATTGCATTCTTAGTGTTTGCTATAACAATAATATTTTAAAAGATGGCAACTACAGAATGGATAAAATAAATTTAGCCATGTTTTACAGTTTCCTAAAAAACTCTTTACGATAAAATTTTATAAAAATTCAGATATTATACCGGATATTAAAAAAAGAATATCAGGGTTTAAATATGTTATAATATATCTTGGTTGAGATGTACCGTGTTGATTTAAGGCTAAAATCAACAACAAAAGAACAGTTTTAGTTGCGCGCAATGCTGTAGATTTATTCTCTATCGTATCATTTGACAACGCCACTAACAAAGAAGGCGACTCCTGAACAAAACTAATTCAGTATTTTGTAGTTTGCTAAATGTGAATCTGTAGTTACAGTTCAAAGTGCGTTCTGTAGAAAGACAAAGAGTAATGTAACTTTATTGATAAGTTTACCGCTCAACACATCTGTATAAACCAGCAAGTTGCTTGTTATAAACCTAACATCATTTGTTCATTTTTTACGTAATATAAATGTTTATAACCTGTTTATCTATTAAACAAATTTTAATTGTCCGTTTACAAATCGCTCGTTATTGTAGAATAGTTGCAACGTTATAAACCACGACGCGACTGAAGACGCATTAAGCACAATAAGCGGGAAACAGGATTAATTTTTCACATAAATTAAACAATGAGTGCGCAGAAATGTGTTTCAAAACAGTTATCTAAATCCAAAACATATTGCCCGGTTGACTACAGAGTATTAATTATCATTAAGCAGCAAGTAATCTGTTTGTTAATATTATAATTCGAATACATTTCCTTCAAATAAACTAATGTAAGTGTTTAATCAGAACATAAAATAAACAATAAATAGATATTTAATCGACTGTCATTAATTATATTATTATTTTATGTATTAATTAATTCTAAATGTTTATTAAAAATTAGTTACTGTTGAATTTATAAGAATTCAATTGAAATTAGTTATCATTTTTTTTTAATGTAGAAATTGTTTCTTTCAAAAACAAAACAATGACCTTTATACGTACTGTCATGTAAAATTATCATATCTTTGCGAACTGTGTAATATATGATAACCTATCTTTATTGTACTAGTATAAAATGGACACAAAATATTTTATAGATCTGAAGAAAATATCTTACAAAATCATCATCTTTATTAACTTTTGTGTCTTTATTTTCATATCCTTTTTCTATTGCGCTTTACTTCATCCACTTTATCTTAGACAAAAAAATGTTATCAGTACTTAACCATAGAAAAAATTATAACTTTTTAATTCGTTGAATAGTACGTACAGAAGTCCCAGTATGCTTTAGAATTTGTGGTGCATTCTCTTCTTTCGGCGTTAGGTTGGTTGTCTTGTGAGTTGCTCGGTAATAAACAAGATATCTGTTGTTGGGTTGTGATTGGATGTGCTTCTATTATTTTGTTTATCGGAATTAATAGTTGGGAGAAACGTTATGGTTTTGTCGGTAGAGGAACAAATTTTTCTCTATGAACACGTCTTTGGTGCAGGTGGCAAGTATACTGATTTACTTAACTTATGAAGCACAGGTTTTCTGAAAAGTTTCCAAATACTCCCGTTCCTCACCGCAATGCAGTTTAAACTCTTATCGAAATATTTCGGGCAGCAGGTTTTGTTGAAGACGCTGACCGAAGTGGAAGACAACCTAAACTATAGGAATAATAGCTGCTTGATATTTCGGATGCTATAGCCAAAAGTTCATCAGGGTCAGTGCGTAAGTTATCACAGCAGCAAGATATCGGAGTTGCTACCGCACATAAAACTGTAAGAAAAGAACTGAAGTTTTTCCACTCCAAAGAAATGTGTGTTCAAGATCTGAAACCTACATATGACAAAAAGACTGACTATATTATTGTCATTGATTTAATAGTTTTACTTACCAAAATTCCATAGGTATTACTTTTTTACAAACGAAGGGTGGCTTCATCTGGAAGGGCATTAGTTCGTAAAAATAAACGACTGTGCTTGACAATTAACCTCCACGAATTACACGAACAATCTTTACACGAAGCGAAAATTTGGAGTCTGGGTCGGTGTGAGTAGAACGCTTATTGTGGGGCCAATCTTTTTTGAAAATAGAGTTAATAGTGATCGTTATTGTGCTGTTTTAAAAAACTTCATCAATCAATGGAAATCAAACACGTTTGATCCCAACAAGAAGGTTCCACAGCGCAAACAGTTAACAAGCCAATGATGTTTTTGGGAAATACCTTTATTGAACGCAATTCGAGGGGTTTATGGCCTGCACGACCTCCCAGTCTGACTCCCTCACATTACTTTCTATGAGGAGCAGCGGAACAACCAGTGTATCGTAACAAATCACACACGATTGACGAACTAAAAACCGCAATAACGGCATATACGTTCGAGACATTCCAGTATATCAGCTGGTTAAAGTGTTTGGAAACAAATTGAAACGTGTGCAGTGTTGTACTGGTGGTGGAGGAGGCCATTTTCAACATCTTTTATAAATTATTCCAGTTATTGTAATATGTATTTCTATTAAATTATGAAATAAAAATATAAAGTAATAATTAAGAAAATCTTGTCGTTACACTTCAATATTTCCAGCGCACAGCAACTTGCCGAACCCACTTATAGAATTAGTGGTTATTATCTGACTTCTTTTCTTTCATTATAATATTGTTAGGTTGATAAAAATGACCATGTTATTGGTATTAACAGCCCATCGTTATGATGAAATCAAATCAACTTCCAAAGTAAGAGGTTTTAAATCATATAAAACACAAAACTATGTAAATAAAACACAAGTGGAAGGTTTGAGGTGAAGCGACTTAATATTTTTCTATCAAGTTCAACTGAAAAAGCTACAAAATATTGTAAAGTGACAGAAAATGTATTTCCACCACTCTGGATCTGCCGCATTCATCCTTCACAATCCATATAAATTCATCTGGTGTGACCCATCCAAAGGGCGATCGACAATTGCCGCGGAAAACTGGACACACCCTATCGCCTCAGTGTGAACCGATGCTCCGACAAACTCTCCTCATCTAGAATCCTCTATACACGGTATAAGCCAGCGTGTTTCCCGCTAGCGAAGGCTAGATCAGGACCGAGCGCGTTCAAATGTGGCTCCCTCACCATTTATGCATAGAAGACCGAAGGAACCTGCGCGGTCTACCAAGTGGGTCCCTCGAATATTACGAAGATTGCAACGAAACTCCGGCGACTTGGCATTGAAGTCGCCGGCTACCAAGATGTTGCGGCCCCGGTATCGTCGAACCACGTCCTCCAGTGAGTCCAATAACATAACGAAGTCCTCTACAGTGGCATTTGGCGAGCGGTAACAAGACACTACCCACCACGTCCACCAGGTCAGCCCAAACATATCCATTACCAGATCCACTGTCAATCACCGGGACCCCCGTAAGAGGGAAGACGGCCGTAACCACAGCCCAGTCGACCAACCATGATGTCCTGACCACGGACGCAATGTGAGGTTCAGATAAAAAAATGACTTCTACACTGTTTCGTAAAGTTACTTCTCAACTCAAGTCCACTGACTGTTTACTTCGGTTTATATTCAGTTGTAGAAATTTCATTGCGAGTCCCACAACCAACAGTCCTGTGGCCCTCCGCACCACAAACAGCATATGTCCTCGGGTGCTCACACTGTGCCCGCGGATGTCCAGTCTTTCCATAGTTAAAACACAGTCGGGACCGGTCAGTCCCTTTGCAGACCACTGAGACGTGGCCCTGTTCCAACAAATGTTGGAAACATAACAAAAGATGCTATAAATATAGCATCTTTCTTTCATCTCCATGAGTTGGACTTGACAGTGCATCCAGCCTACTCGCATGCGTTCCTCGGCCAGCTTCTTGGCCACCCGCATTGTCGTAATGACTGTCGCATTTATTGATTTGCCGAAGGCCGGCAGCATTGACGGGGCTTGAAACTCCTCCTTTCCACCAGCAACCCAAATTAAGGCGTGCCGCAGGTCCTGTTCCATCGTATCCCCCTTCAAGTCTTTTACATGCCACAGCTCTGTGGCCACCTCTCGATTTGACATCCACTCTAAAGTCCGCCACTTCGTTCTTCAACACAGTCGTAAACTGCTCGGCTTTACACGCGTCCTTATTACGGAGTCAAAACTCGTCATTCGTACCCTTTCTGAGAGAGAGAACTTCATCTGCTTCCTCCTGAGTTACTGACTGCTTCACTTTTCGTAGTAGATGAGCGTATGACTGCCGTTAGGAGCGGACAACTACAGTCCTGCTGTCCTGTACAGGAGTCAAAACTGCCGTCCCTTTGCCTTTCCACCTAGTATTTTTTTATGGCATGTACTCAGCTCCCCTATGATCACCGGAACTCTCTGCCATCCGATTCGAAACGACCCAGTGAGGTTTCCTGGCAGTATTTACGGACGGCGACCCCGCGGAGCTCCCTCCGCCCAACTTCAGAGGCTCGCCTCACGATCATTCGTGCCTCAGTTCATCTGTTGATCCATATTCTGTCGAATTCTCTCCTCATTTGCCTTTTTACGTATCATGGTGGAGACCACTATCAATATTTTATCCCACTTGTCCTTGCTGCTAAGCATTACTCTTATGATATTGCTCGCACCCACTATTCCTTGCTCCACCACTCCGACTCTCAAATCCCACTATCTTGGGCAGGAGAACACCACGTGTCTGCGGTGTCCTGTTCCCCGCAATCATGAAATTGGTTGGTGATGCTCCTACCCATCCGTTGTAAGTAATCACTAAAACACCCGTGGCCAGACAGGAATTGGGTAAACTCGATGTTCGTGTTTCCATGGCTCCTCTCTGTCCAAATTCTGACATCCCTGATAAGCTAGTGCGTCCATCTTCCTTTGTGTGTCGTTTGCCACCTTCCGTTCCATTCTGTGTACAGTACATCTACTGCTGAACTCTTGTCTCTACCGTTCTCAATGAGAATCCTCATCCTAGTTTGCAAATCCACCAGAGGAACCCCCGCCTTCACTGATGCCCTCCGTTGTACTTATGGTTCTGTATCCCGCGATTATCTGGAATTTACGTCTCCGTTGCAGCCTCATCAGTCTACTTACATTTCAAGCTCTGGAAAGAGCTCCCTGCAAAATCTGCACACTGTATAAAACCACTGAACAGAGTACACTTTCCAGGAGTCTCCTCTTCATGGTCCTTCGCCCCCATTTTTAGCCATGATTGTACTCAATGTCTGAACCACCCTCTCACCCATTGTGGCTGTCTCTTCCTCATATATGGGGAATGTTAGATTCCTGTCCAGCTACACTCCCAGGTATTTTGTGGCTGTGCTGAGGTGTCGTATTATATTATTGCCTACTCAGAAACTAATAGGACTCAGCCCTCGCTGGCTGGACATCAACACCACCATCACCTTTCCTCTGCGATGCGAAAACCATTAGTGGACAGCCATCTCTGTACTAACTTGGCCCCTCAGACTACCCCTCAGGTAGTCATCAGCTCACCTTAAATTTTCTCTACTAACACCAGGGCAAAATCAGCATATGCCACCGGCGTGGCGCCCTCCGGATATCTCTCCCTGAGCACCTCGTCAAAAGCTATGTTCCACAGGGTAGAACCTAATCCCAATCCCCGTGGAACACCTCTCTCCACAGTGAACTTCACCTCACTTTCCTCACAGTTACACTACAGTGCGTCTAACGCTGAACGACCAGCTCAAAAGCCGTATTGGTTCTCGTGAAACCCGCCCACGCCTTCATTTTTTCGTTTGAGAGGCATTTTCTCGAATAATTTCGCCATGCAGCTCATCTGGCGCGACCTCCACCATGAGTTTAATGATTTCCGGGGAGGGGGGGGACTCCATCCAACCATCGTACCACGTTTGATCTTCTTAGTTGCACTACACATGTTCTGCTGCGTGAGAGTAGTTGCACTACACATGTACCCTGCGCCTTTGCTGTGAACCGCAATTGCCGCGGTGAGTATTGAAACCTCTATGTCGGCATTTGCCGCCACCACCCACTTCTCTTCCTTGGTAGTTCGCTTATCTGGTTAACCAAGATTACATAGGCTTTCTCTCTAAAGGTCATTTCCCAGCAAGAATCCATCGCCCTGCTGCTTCGATTGGCGTTGAATTGGAAATAGCACATTAACGAGCGCTTTGCGCACCACAACTGCCTTCACCGGTTCCTCCGACATATGCACTTACTCTATTCGCTCCCTTATCTGTCCTCTGACCACACTCACCACTTTTATGTTCCTCCTCGCCACATCTAAAACATAACTTAGAGCGATCAGTCTACCGCGAAGTGGCCATTCTCTCCACTTCTGAAACAATTAATCACATCCTCCCTCTTAATAATTCTGCAGTTGGTCCATCCCACTTGTAGTCTACTTCCTTAGCAGTGGCGTCATACTCGAGATCCTTAACATGGAAATGTATAGGACGAGATCTGCTGCCTACCTCTCTGAACGCCACCCCGTCAACGTTATGGCTGATAGTATTTTTCAAAGTTTCTGCTTGTTTTGCTCTAACTCGGATATGAATTTCGTTCTCAGTACCCTTCCTCACCGATAGTAATTCCGCCAATTGGTTGCCGACTCTTTCCTTAACCGTTTTAAATAAGTCGGCGAAAATACATCCTTCCGCCCTAATTGCCATAGTGCGTGACGGCTCTTCCTCCCTCACCTAGCGTCTCGCCTAGATATAATAGCCATTCTTTTCCTCGCACTCGAGTAGCCTTTTAAATATGGCACCAGACCTACCAGCCGGAGCCACGTAGGCGCCTCGATCCCCATCTCACTTAGCTTCCTGATACATTTGAAGAAATTCTTTATCATCTCTTCAATATCGCCTGAATTCATTACAATTCTATATACAGTGCCTCCTATCTTTATTCTTCATCACCAAAGATGTTCCTGTCCCAGTGTCTATACACCAGCAGCAGCCCACTCTTAATCTCAGCCCGGTCAGCCAACCTCCTGAAACTGGGCGCCATCCTACTTGCCCTGCACTTCTGCCCTTGCCCAGCCCCTCTCAGATCATCAAGAAGCACAAAGTCGCTTCCCTCCTTCTCTGAGTAGGTACTCTCTGCCATGCTACCATCCTGAACAGCCCTTCTCCCCAGAGGTTGGCAACCAATGTGGGGATTTCCTCATTATTTATTCCCTCTTCCAGTTTCCTTAACAATCCTTCATCTCCAACCCTCCTGGGAGTATGGGTTTCTTCTTCAGAACCTATCGTGGTTCCTGCTCCGCAGACCTTACAGCCTGTCCAGCGTACTACATCTTCAGTCTGCGTAATCATTTCTGTCTTCTGAACCATCGTCCCCTTGTTTGAAAGTTCTGACTTGCATGTTGCTACTCTGTCTATTAATTTGGCCATGTCCAATTGCAATTTTTTAATATCGCTTTTAGTATTTCTGTCGAAGATCTTGCGGAACGTGTCACTTAAACCTTCTAAGTCAACAATGAGCGGCACTAGTTCGTGGGCCTACCCTTTCTCCTCGTCGCTTGGTTTTCGTTTCTTCTTTCCAGCAGTTAAAACCGACGAAACTACAGCCTAACACTGTCGCCTAGACGACTTGTCTTTCTCCCAGGTATCTCTCCATCTCTCCTTCAGTCACTCCTCTCGCTGAAATTCCACCACCCCCATTTCCAACGCACTAACGCTCCAACTGTTCTCCGAGGGGACCTCGCATACCAAAGCACGATCTGGCTCATCCTGACCCCGTAGGGAAAGACTCCCTCCACCACCCACTCCGTTCCGAGCCCTTTTGGGCTTTACCGGAGGTCATGTTCGAAACCTGGGCTTTTGACATATTTCAGTCCACCTCGGCCAGGATGCCACCGATGGGAATGCCACGAGTGACATTCCCATCAGTGTATACTATTATTTAATGAACTCAAAACAAAACACATCGCACCGAGTTTTAAGTAAAACCGAAAATACCTAACTAAACAAAGGAATTGAACAACCTACCCGTAGAAGGTAAAAGTGAGTTCTAGGTTATGTTAAAACAAAAACGAAATAAACTGAAAAACGTGAAAACGTTGAGTTGAGGTTTGGCAAATCTAAACGCAATCACTTTGAAACAAATAAATAAATTTTAAGTTGTATTTTAATAACATAATCTTTACTACATAATAAATCGCTTTCTTTACTGCCTTCAACAATTCAGGTGTTTTTTTAGACCAACAGTTTGCCGGTTATCTTTAAATTGTTAAAGTAAATGCTGTTTTAATCTGGAATGATAAATTTTTTAACTAAAAAAACTGGGATATTTTATTCATAAACAGAAAAAGTCGAATTTACAATGATTTACAATTTGTATCTACAATGACTGACTTTTAAATATATTCCTGAGTCAGAGAGCTTGAATTTAAATAACAATCCAAAAATAATTTAAATTATTAATCATTGCTCATTATATTCATCACTATTTTATTTGTAATGGATAAACACTAAACGGATCATGCTGTGCGGTATTCAAATTTATTTCAGTCAGGAATAAATAAATTTTTTGCCCTGAAAACACCAATGTAGCCAAGTTCTCCACGGTATATATTTCTATTCTATCTGAATAAAAGAATGTTTTTCTAGGTCGGGATATAATATTATATATCATTTAGATATACAATGCCATTAAATGAAAAATGATTCAACTACATGATAATAATAGATGTTAAAAAGATTTATAAGATTAATTATTCAGAGGATATATAAGATCATTTCTAGATAGCCAAATTATTATGATATGTAATGTGAAAATAATGTTATGTTTGCTTTGATACAGGGTTTAATACCTTATAATTTTTTTTTTTTTTAATTTTCTACGGTTTTTAATGTAGCATCAAACTATGACATATTTTTTTATGGAGTTATATGTAATCGCAATAAATATTTATTGCGCTGAAAACCTTAGCGTAAAATTAAGTTGCTTCAAGGGCTAAAAGAATATGGTTTGATCTTGCAGAAATTAATTATATCACTCGCCTAGCTTGTAACAAGATACTCAATAATTACACGCTATGAAAAACAGAAATAAAAAAACTATTAAAATTATAGCCTATAGTATTCATACGATTAGTAATGACATTTATTTCTTTAAAGACAATTGCAAAGATTTTACCACAGTTACGGTACCTTCATGAATGATTATTTTGAATTGAAACCTTAGTTCAAAAACACTATATATTATGAAATTACCCTGTTACTTAATCCAATGGTATCATCCATCGGTATCCACTGGATTGAATGGTATCATCCAGTATTAGAACATTTACAGATATTTGATATTTTGAGAGAGACCACTTTATTATACCAGTATCAGCTAGGGACCAAGAATATTTCTTCTGAAGTTTGATATCGGCCGGTGCACTGGTCAAGATATACTGTATTATACATTTCATAAACCTCTAGATCCCTGACTGCTTAACAGTTTTTATAAATTAGATGTACAAATTCCTTTAAAACTTTCATGACAGACTTCTCAATATTATGTTAGGTACGATCACACCGCATCTCTTTGTTTGAGATGCGGACGTAAAGCTATGTCTTTACTCATAAATTTATAACATTTCACTGGATAATTTGCTGTGTGCTGGAATTTTTTTTATATGCACATTGTCAAAATCTGATAAAATTGACCACAATGAGTTTATTGTTATGAAATTGCAAATATTCACATCGGTTTAAAATTTTCACTTTCAAACAGAAATCTCAAAACAAATCCATCCAAATATCACGATCTAATTTCTACATTCTCAAATAAATATTTTCACTTCCTTCATAAGTTATTAATTAAAACAAAAAAAAATGTTTCATATATATATATAAATAGATAGATAGATAGATAAGGAAACCCCAGATAAAAGAATGGTATGTCCTACTCCTTTTATCTCAAAACGTAAAAAAATTCATTTTCACCCATCCCTTCCCACCATGCGACCAAAAGTAATATCGTAATTTTCTTCGGAAAGTTTGTGAAAAAAAAATACGTCTAGATATTTTGTAAATGTTCTCATTTTATTTTCCATTTTATGTTTAACATTAACTTTAAAAATTCATGTTTTTCACCTATACCACTGGGAAGAAACATGTTTGAAAATTCTAAAAAAATTCAAAATACAATTGTTCTCAAAAATACTACATTACTATATCGATTATTAAAATGAGATCACGTCCAATATTTATTCGTATTAATTTGTTTCCATAGAAATTTATATTACTTATTATATTTTCTTAGTAGAGTAGTAGATAAATGGGGTAACCGTGAAAACTAGTTCATTAGATGATTGTTTTAAATAAATATTTATAACTTATAACAAAGCTAACCATTTACAAACAAAAGAAAATTATTAAATGTTAATTTTACCCGCTATTAAACGTATAACACTCTATTTTTATAAGAGGCGTATGCTGTTATACAAAATAAAATATTTATACGTCTTCAATCAGTAGATAAAATAAGTAATAAAGATAAAATAAATAAGCTGTAATTAAGAAATAACTCAATAAATTTTTATTAGATAGGAAATGAAATTTAAATGATACATATCCTACTAAATTAAACGTTCTATATTATCTTAGAAAATGAAATAATTTGAGTATATTATTATTAAATATATAATTATTTTGAGTATATTCACGACCTGTTTTAGATATTATAGATATTATTTTAATAAGTAAGATGTGATTGATGGAATCCGTGAAAAAAATACCATACTTGCCGAACTGGATCGGTTCATAAGAAATATCTACTAAAAATCATTAATTTTATAAAAATAAAAGTTTTGATTTTAATGATGTGATGAATTTGTAAGTTATTCTCTTAGGTGAAAGTGTGAGTATAGAGAAAGCTAAAGTTGAGTAGTTGAGTATGGTCAACAAGAGGTGTAGTAGAAAGGAGGGATACTGATGTGTAAAGAAATTAGTGAGTAGTATATTATTTACTTGTTCGTAAGCTTATTTGATATATTGTTCTCTCATTACCGATGAATTTTTACTTAATAACTCGTTTTATAATAACGGTAAAAATCATGGTTTAATAATCCAATAAATTATATATTTATTATTATGACTATTGGCTTCTTTTCCTTTTCAATTACAGTTTCTTCTTTTATCAAGATGATCAGAAATAGATTTTGTAGTTGAAGAAAAACTGCTATATGTATATATATATATATATATATACACATACACACACACCCGTTTGGGTATAAAAAAAAAATAATCCTTAATGTATTAACTGCCTAGTAACTAATTTGCCATCCACTATGGAAGTTTTCCGACCTATAGTTTTCCATTTAACGGCATAACATCGTTATTTCAGTGAGGTATAATCATTAAAACTAAAAATTAATACATGTGTTTTATATCTGAATTCTTTTTCTAATAACTTTTTCGGTTAAAATACATATAATTAATTAGATTACATTGTGGAATCGCGTTTTAAAACAATAATTACTTTATAAAATAATTCAGATTTCTAATCTGAGATTTTTTTAAAAAATACATTGCTCGAATTGACCCAAAATATTTAATACCATTTTTATTTAGGAAATTAAGGTAATTTTATTAAACGCATGATTTTTCGATATCTAATCAAACTAAGAGGAATTTATCCCCATAGATAAATAAACTATATATTATTTTCTATTCACAATATGATGCCACGATTTTGTAACATTGAGTTGACGGTTGAATTTCTTGTTCCTTATTACGAATTCAGTAGTCACAACTCTGTGATAATTTTCTGGCCTTCTGGAACTCCTTTGTCCCTTACACACTCCTTCCATTTTCTACTCACACTTTCGAAAATTTTGTAGTTTATTTTTAAAATTCAATTAAGTGTTTACGATTTTTATTCAAATTAACCGATTGGTTCAATAAAGGGTTTCCATCGATACACTTTTTTAAGCTATTTGCATATATATCTGTATCTTATTTACTTAAGAAGCAACGAAAAAATAAGGAATAAAGGCGATGGAAAAATAGTATAAATTTTATTCAAATAGCTGTAACTGAAAGTTTTTATCTCCGTGCAAAAGTTAAAAAGAACTTACTGTTTAATAAAATAATTATCGATTATCTGTAAAGTGGTATTCAATTTAGTTTTACACGCAAATCGCTGAAATTATGCGCTTCAAAATACATCACTTTTTTATCACTGCTCCTAACGATATAAGTTCTATATGATATCTGATGATAAATAATTACACACCTGCTCATCATCATCATATAAAGTGAAAGATTGAGACATACTCCTTCGGCAGAGCACAAAACAGTTACATTTGGAGAATAAAATGTATGAACTATTTCAGTTATTAATTAATATTTTTAATCTTAATACGAAACTTTATAAAAGTGTTTAAGAAAGGATTTTTAATTAATTTAGAATAATAATGACTATTTTAAAATTATAATTTAAAAATATTTTAATTATAATTTCTTTATAATTATGGTAATATCATTATTATATATTATCTATCTATCTATATATAATGACAATCTTCGTTTTGTGTGTGCCCTAATAACTCAACAACTACTTCAGCGATTTCTCTGAAAATTTTACAATTTATTATTATTGACTATTAGTTCCAATACTTATTAGCCTGGCATGAGATGTTTGTTGTGCATAAGAATGACTATACACTCAAATTTAGCAATAGCGAAATAATGCCGGGTCCGCTAGTAATTATTGTTATTTATGCATTATAATATAATATTTTGAAATATTATATAGTTTACTATTCTAAAAACGCCTTTTTCTTTCTTGTGCGAAGTAAAGGAAGTATTGTGATCGCGAAAAATTACGGTTTTCAGATCTCAACGGAAATCTATTTTGACCATCCCTGAATCGATTTTCACTAGTTTCCGCGTGACGTCTGTACGTACATATGTATCTCACATAACTCAAAAACGACTAGCCATAGGATTTCGAAAATTTGGATTTAGGACTGTTGTAACATCTAGTTGTAGACCTCCCATTTTGATTGCAATCGACTGTATCAAAAATGTCCAAAAAACCCAAAATCCCAAAATTGGATTTTCGACTTCTTAACTGCAGTAATAAGCCCTCATTGAGAGCTTTTCAACGAAATTTCATAAGTGGTACTTATTTTCAATCATTCCAGAGTTATATCCAAATAAAATTTTAATTAATGAAATATTTGCCTCTTACTAGGGGAAGGCACCGCGCTTCAATCCGACTTCATCTCCTTTTTTTAACTTTTTTTGAATTGAAATATATTGATTTATAAATAATTATTATTAACCTCTGATTGTAAAAAAAAAAAAAAAAAAAAAAAAAAAAAAAAAAAAAAAAATTGAATAAATAATAATTCAATAACAGCATTTAAAAAAGAAAACTTAAAAAATATCAGAAGTTATTAATAAAATTAAATTTTATATATTTTTCATTTAAAAAAAATGTGTATGTGTAATTTATTAGTCATACAGTGGTCATGTGATGTCCACAACACATTTTTTTATTACAGCGCAATAAATATTATTGACAATATTATTATTGTTATTATTATTATTAACAATACACATTAATAAATTATGTAGAAGTGATAATTCAATTTTTTAACAGATGTTTCAACTTATTCATATATGTGATGGATGGATTTGATCTAGTAACCTTTATTTTATTGGAGAGCAACCGTTTAACCTCAATTTGTCCATCACAATTTAATAGATATTAATGTACATAATTCAGTTCTTTGTCAATAGGTGTGTGAGTTAAGAGAAAAAATAACTGAATTTTAATAATCTTATTTACCATTATGACGCAAAATTATTTGTTAGAAATTAGCAATTCTATTTTAATTAATTTTTAGTTTCTGTTTTTTATCAATGGATAAACTTTTGTCAATATTTCTGAATACGTTTTTTAGCTTACAAAATAATTTTAGGAAAAAGACTAACTAAAAGATATTCATTTTTAGTCTATCTTTCATGTTTGACTAAAAATAAATAAATAAAATTCAAACTAAATTAATGTAGTTTATTTTTTACTTCCTTGTACGAAATAAGGGAAGTATTGTAATCACAAAAAATTTCGGTTTTCAGATTTCAACGAAAACATTCATTTTGACTATCCCTGAATCCATTTTGACTAGTTTTGGCGTGATGTTTGTACGTACGAACATATGTATCATGCATAACTCAAAAACGATTAGTCAAAGGATGTTGAAATTTTGGATTTAGGACTGTTGTAACATCTAGCTGAGCACCTCTCCTTTTGATTGCAATCGACTGGACCAAAAATGTCCAAAAAAAACCCAAAATCCAAAAACATTTGCATTTTGGAATTTCTGTAAACTGCAGTAATAAGCCCTCACTGAGAGCTTTTCAACGGTATATCATAATTGGTTCTTATTTTAATTTTTTCCAGAGTTAGTCATATAAAATTTTAGTTAATGAAATATTTAGATGTTACAAGGGGAAGGCACATCGGTTCAAATCCGTCTTCATTTCCTTATTTATAATTTTTTTTTTTTAATTTTAATATATTGATTTATTAATAATTATTAACCTCTGACTGGAAAAAATCTTTTATAATAAATAATTATTCAATAATAACAATAAAAAAGAAAAAAATATGAAAAAAATATCAGAAGTTATTAGTACTAAAATAACAAAAGAAATAATTAGTACTGAAATAAAATTTTAAGTACTTTTCATTTAAAAAAATGTATATATGTAATTTAACAGGCTTATAAGGAAATCATATGGTATTCAAATCAGATTTTCTTTTAAATGATGTATGTTAATGCATATAATATGTTTTCGCTGAAATATTGGTCTTCGTTAGTTTATTAAAAGTCAATATAATTTCTGTTACAACAATGATAAATTCTATTTTTAATTTTATAGGTATCGTTATTAAATCTGAAGCTCTTCTTCAGATTTAATATTTATTTTAATTTAGTGCTTAATCCGTTTAAAACTAGTGAATCAACGGAACTTGCTCCAGCTGACATTTACTATCCTATAACCGTAATATATGGTTCCGTAATTTAATACAGTAATGTGCATTGTTCTACTAATTTATTTTATAATAAATATTGTAATTTCACGAGTTATAATTTTAAAACAAATTAATTAATTTTAATTGAGTTAATTAAATCTTAAAATTAAAAAATGAATGGCACGTAATGGACTCGATACTTTAATCCGAATTACACATACTTATTATTATATTGTAGATGTATTTTATAATAGATGATATCATGATAAATTTAAGTTACCTAATCAAAAAATCTTCATTTTTACTTCCTTGTACGAAGTAAAGGAAGGATTGTGATGGCGAAAAATTTCGGTTTTCAGATTTCAACGAAAATATTCATTTTGACCATCCCTGAATTCATTTTGACTAGTTTCGGCGTGACGTCTGTATGTACGAATGTACGTATGTATCTCGTGTAAATCAAAAATCAAAAACGATTAGCCATAGGTTGAAATTTTCGATTTAGGACTGTTGTAACATCTAATTGTTGGAGGTAACATCAAAAGGGGAGGTTACTGTTGTAACTTCCCCTTTTGATTGCAATCGACTTGACAAAAAAGTCCAAAAATGCTCAAAATCAAAAACAATTGGGTTTTGGACTTTTTCTTAACTGCAGTAATAAGCTTAACTGCAGTATGAGCTTTTCAACAATATATCAAAAATGGTACTTATTTTCATTGGTTCCAGAGTTATAGCCAAATAAAATTTTAATTAATGAAATATATGGATCGTATAAGGAGAAGGAACGTCGTTTTGAATTTCACTTCATTTCCTTTTTTTTAATTTTTTTTTTAATTAAAATATATTGATTTATTATTAATTTTAACCTGTGACTGTAAAAAAAGTTACAACAGATAATAATTCAATAATAACGGTAAAAAAATATATGAAAAAAAATCAGAAGTTATTAGTGAAATAAAATTTTATATGTACTTTCAAAAATGTGTGTATGTAATTTAATAGGCGTACAAGGAAGTCATGTGGTTTCCTCCTTAGGATTTTTATTTTTAATCCAATATTATGCCAATTCATTGACGAATAATAATAATAGGTTTAATTATCTGAATTTCAAATTAAGCATTAAAAAAATAAAACTCTGCTTATTTTACAAAAATTAGAAGTAAACAATAAAGAAAACCATTACAAAATCTACAGTGGTAGAATGACGTCATCCAAGTCGTTGAATTCTGAGTGCTTCTCACTGCACCTGCGTCGAAATTAGCTAGTACTGTAACAAGTTTACTTTCTGGATCCACTAAAAAAAAAAATTTACACAACTTTAGTTCATTACTCAGATTGTTCTAGGTGTACTGAAAAGGTATTTCTTAGAGTACTAAAAGAAAAAGAAGCCTCTGCCAAATTTTGTTGTAATTTCTTTAATAACAATGTTTTAATGTTTTCTTCTTCTCTGAACATTCAGTCAGAATACATCACACACATTTTTTTAAATTTCTTCTGGCTTTTGAATTGATATACAATGCCAGTCGTATTTTCCTGATTTTCAAAATCTATACTTCTTCTTTTTTCATAAAATCGTACACATTATTAATTATCTTCCGAACTTACTGATTAAATGTTTTTTTTATGTTTTACTGTGGATTTAGGAAGAATAGTTTTGCATGAAACTAAAATATAAAAGTATTTAGAAAGATAAGATCTTACTGTAACTCATGCTATACGCGATACCCATAAAAAGAAACGGAAAAATGGCATTATGGGAAACGCACTCTATGCACAAGCAATGATTGAAAGTTATTCTGTGACTTTCTTACGTTTAGTTTAAGAAAACTGTAATTTGTTTTGTCTACGATTCGTACTATCGATTAATGCCTACAGTTTGTCAGATCATTTAAAGAGATTAATTGTCTGTTGACAGGTAACGTTCACAGATTATGGGTCATTACTTTTTTATATTATTATTTCTTAAAATTATAAATTTGTTAAGATTTTCAGCGTTTGTTAGTTTTAAATGCTAGGTAACAAAAATTCATAATAACAGTTAATTTTAGTAACATATTATTTTAAAAGAAACTAAAATTACTAGTACAAGAGTAATAGTTTAGTACAATTGCAAGGGTAATAATTCTAGTAAAACTGTAATAAACATTACTCTTGACAACTTTTCACGATAGAAGTTTCTGCGAAGGACTGTTAAAAGTAAAGTAGATTCTATTTTGTGACAACGGGAAATATTTTTAAATCGGTTGATATATGCAGCGTAACAGCTAATAGGCCGCAAGTACCAAATCTTTGCTCTTAAATGTATAAATATTTATTTATGTTATTATTACTTTATTTTACGACAAAAAGATTTATTTAGTATCCTTCTTTCTATCTTTTATAGGAAAATATCAGAAAAAACTTTAGGCAAATATTTCAAATACAAATTATCGATTGCAATCTATAGCCATGAATAGACAGATACTGGTTACAATTTAGGTATGATGAGATGTAAATTAAAGTTTAATTAATAAAGAGAAATCTGGAAACAAAGGAAAATGAAATTGGAATTTAAAAAAGCATGTTGGAGAATGAAAATTTGACAAATCTATTTCAGCGACCAGCAGGCCTAGAAATGTATATGAAAAGAAATGTGTGTGACCTTAAAAAAGGGAAAGAAATCGTTGCTGTAGATGAGGATTTTTATGAAACAATAACAATAAATAGATAGTTGAATAAACCACTATTAAATGCAGACTGATTCACAAAGAATATAATAAATTTTCATGACATGTTCTGGTAAGATAAACAAGAAAATTCGCATAAATTTACATATATACTATATACTAGCTCCCGTTGTAGCTTCGCCCGCGCTATATGGTTGGTTACCTGCGTTTACCATCGCGGTCAATTTTTTTTATTTTACGTTTTTTCGTCAACTAACCAGAAGCAAGTGCAGCCAGTCGCACATATAGTAACGGTGACAGTGGGTGTGTTGGCTGCAAATATCCCGTTTGAATTTTGAAAATCGGAAGATGGGTTACGAATATATAACAATATTTACAAATAACCGTGATCTCTGGGATCAAAAGTGTAGTATCTGATGCACTCAAAAGTTAGCCTTCAATCTACTAACAAATACCTGGTTTGAATTTTGAAAATCGGACGATTTTTTGCAGAGATTATAAGAGCACCTCTCAAAACACCCAAAACATTATATGGCATCTCCAAAAACAGCGCCCCATTGTTACCGGTTGATGGTGATTAGTTTTGCCTACCACGAAGTGCTCGCATACCTCACCACTCAAACGTCACATCCAGTCCCCACGGGAAACCCATGTTAAACAGAAATTTTTTAACTTTATTTAATATTATTTTATTTAACGTAAATTTAGTACTCTTAATTTTGTAATATTTTTCATTAGATCGATTGGAATCATTCAGTTCAAACCCAGCTCACACAGTGATAGTGACTCACAGTTCATTAATTCTATTCATTAAAATTTGTGCTTAACCGGAAAATCTCCACTACTCTATTTATATTGTAACAAGATTGGTATAACGGACCTGAGTAATGGATTCCGGCCAATTAAGAAGAAAGTAGTAGAAAATATAATAATGAGGAATCCAGAAAGAGGCTAAAAGAAACCCCCCTTTAGTAATGGTAACAACTCCGTTTAACAACCGTCTTTTGTAATACTGCTCGCTGACACACAATAAACACATGTTTTTTTACCGAAAGAAGATTTACCAGACCAAGGTTTGGCATTTCATGGGAAAATATGAGGGTGGTTGATCATTCTCACGCTTCGAATTTGGTCCAGTCCGGCAGCTAAAGACGCTAGGCGTATATATACTCCGGGAAAGACCAGTTAAAGTCAATTCCACGAGGAGATTCTCCGATGTGAGTCTGTGAGATGGCAGTCTGCAGATGTGAGTCTGCGGGATGAAGTCTGCGATGTGAGTTCTGCGAATCAGTTCAGAGATTATTAAATCTATATTGGTTTTTGTGTTGCATATATTTCAGATTTCTTTCATTTTTAAACAATAATTATTCTAAAAAATATAACTTTTTACTCATAGAGTAGCTCAAATTACACCATTTATAAAATCTACGATACATATTTTACGCTTTTTTGGAAATTTTAATGTAAAAAAGCTGACAACACAGTTGTAGGACTTTCCCGCCACGCGGATTTTTTTCTGATGCACGGCTTACACACAGATACAACACAACTTGATTTAAAATATTTTTTTATAATTTTATTTAAATACAATATTTTTTGTAAAGCTGTACGTCAATGCTACACTAGCCCTCCTTCTGGTAACAGAGGGTACTATTGACGTAGTATACTCACTTAGCAACTCAGCACTTAGTACTAGTTAGAACATTTTTTTTGGGTGGGTTGCGATTTTGAAAATAATTGTTTTTGAGTGAAGTAGTTCTTGATGCCTTTTTGTAATGAGCTGAGTATGATTTTGGAACTCAGAATGATAAATCAATAGAATTTAAACAGCCCTACAGGTGATATCTTCAATCGGTTATAACAGGTACTGGCTTCATAGACTCGTGATTATTATTTCTCTTAAAGAAAATAACTTTGATTAGTGTCGCTGGTGCTTCGGCTGTTTATATTCTTTATAAATACTTGGATAACATTGTTAAATAGTATTGTGTGATAAATTTGATGTAAGGCCTATTAACATAATAGAACGGAGAAAAATTGCCTATTAATGACTTCTACAGGTACGTGTAGATATATAAATAAATGAAATTATCTATGGCTTATCAGTTTTTTTATGTAATTCTTGTGTTGATTTGATGTTGAGCCTGACTAATTGTAATACAAAAACATTATATGAAGTTCTACTCTCGCTAGCCGTCACAGAGGTATTTTTTCCATTTTCTCTCATGAATATTGATTATGTAAAAGAAGAAGAATTATATCAATTTTCTATAAACATATTTTTTTATAATTTTGATATATTTTCCGTTAATTTTAAAGTTAGAAGTATTTATTTATTATTTCTCTCTCTTTATTTTAAGTTCGACTACTAGTTTTTACTTTTTTAATTAAGTTTCTTTTTTGATGTGTAGCACAAAGATGCATATTCATGTATCTGACAATTAACGATTGTATATATTTAACTTGCTTCTACTTTAAGTTTACTCATTTCTGATGGTCTTTCTTTTTATATCCAATTATTTATGTAACATACCACTTTACTATAAATAAGATATAAAAATTAAACAGTAGATTTCAATAAACTACAAAAACTGTTCCATAAAATGGTTGCTGGCTCTCAACAGAACTAACAACCTGTCAATAGAAAATTGACACACTAATTAAAAAAAAAAAACAAAACATTGTTTGAGTCTTGTAAATTAATTAAAACACAGCTAATGTGAGAATATGAATATGAAATTACGATAAAAGACATTTTTTATAATCTACAAGACATTAATTCATAGCATTATAGAAATAAATTAATGACGTTTCACAAGTACAATTTTTACAACCCAGAAGGAACCAAAAGTTTAAATATCTTCTTTGATTATATGCGTATTTGAAAAAAAATTAATTTTTCCCTAAAATATGTCCTAAAAATTAAATTTAACCTAAAATGTTAATGTAAAATTTAATTTTATGCATTTTAATCTTGCTTTGTTTATATCTTTAAAATATTTTTCCAATAGTTTTATTTTTTTAAATTATTCACTATTGGATATATCTGATAATATATAAATATAATGTGTAATAATATCATATTATATTATATATATTTTATGCTTTATTTTTAACTCTAATTAACCTTCGTAAAATATTAAAAGTAATACAAATGTTATTACAGATTATCTGATTACGAGGAGTTTCATTAGATTCCTCCCCGAAACTATTATAGTAACGATTATAATATTTATTTAATGCAGAGTTGAATAATATTAAGAATTTTAATGTTTAACTCAATAATATTGTATAAACTTTTTTTTTTAATGTGCGTAGTGTAATATATATAAAACGACACAAATAAACTCATATTTTTGGTATTATAATTGCATTAAGTTATCGATTCAAATGTAGTTATGTAAAAGGATTACTATTGTGTTAAGTAACATTAAACTATGAGCTTCTATAAACATTACAGATTTAACTCATTTGTAAAGAATGCTTTTTCCTAAAAACAAATATTTTTTTTTAATAATCTTGACTGTACTTATGATAATTCTGCAGTGATACTGACTCTGAGCAAAATAGTCAAACATAATGGAAGTCCTCTTTTGCCCACAACAGCAGGACTGTCTGGAATTCTTATGGTCCTGGAGTGAATGAGACTTCCAGTGGGTGTCACTGAAGTGGGCAGATGAAATCGACGACGCAGCGCATCGATTGACATTTACCATTCAGGAGGCAGCATGGCGCTCAACACCGGTGGAGATGAACAAAGATAGTAAAAGAAGGAATTATCCTAGAAGGGTAATGGAACTCAATACGGGAAAAAGGAGAATTTGGAGGAGGTGGCGATACTACAGGAATCCTAAAGACGGAACTAACCTTAACGGTCCGCCCGCAAACTTAAGAGGTTGTTGAGAATAGTCAGAAACCAAGCATTTAGAGACTATGTCGAGCAGTTATTCCTGGGTGAAGGTAAACATTCGTTGTGGAGGGCTAAAAGGAGTTTCAAAATTCTGCCGGTGTCGTACCCACCTGTAAAGTCACTTAATAGATAGGCTTGCAGCGACAGCCAAAAGGCGAAGCTGTTTCCTGAAAACCTATGCAATGTGTTCAAGCCACACGACTCGGAAGTGATCTATGGGTTCCTGGATAGCCCGCTTCCTCTATGCTTCTCATTGAGACCCTTTACGGCTGAGAAGTACTGCGAGAGATTGGTATATTAAGGTGCTCGAAAAAGGCCTCAAGATTTGATTTGGTGACTGGTAAAATGTTGTATACCTTCTTTGGCATATCTTTATACAACCCACGTGTTCAATGTAATATTTCGGACCGCATGGTTCCCCTCAGAATAGAAGTTATCGTAGGGTACTATGGTTAGGAAGCCGAATAAATCTGCAAATGACGTGTATTTGTAAGGTCTATAATACTACCTATTCTTGCAAAGGTACTTGAAAGGCTGTTCCTTCAAAGATTATGGTCAGTCTTAGAGAAGGGTAACGTCATCCCTGATCACCAGTTTGGCTTCAAAGGTGGCCATTCGACCATCAAGTAGACTCACAAAATTTTTAGTGTGATTTTTAGATGTGTAGAAAGAAAGGAATACTGTTCAGCAGCCTTCCTAGACGTTAAACAAAGTTTGCATTCGACAAAGTTTGGCTTCCCGGTCTCCTTTTCAAACTGAAGTCAAGCCTACCTCAACCGGTCTATCTTGTGTTGCGTAGTTACCTAGATAGGCGGTTTTCTCGAGTTAAATATAACCAAGACTTATTTGCCTACAGAGATAATCTACATGAGTTCCGCAAAGTAATAGGAATAAAACGCAATAAAATGTATTGTCATAAATCATTTTATCTGATTTATGCATAAATCAGATAAACTGATTTATTACAATAATCATGGTGAATGTTTAGATTTGTTTAATTAAAAATAATATTTTTAAATAATATATAATTTTTAAAAATTGGCAGCATGCATAACGAACAAAATTTTTTTCACAATGTGATCAAAATTTTCAAATTTATTTTCCAATGTGGAGATAATTTTTTTAACAAGTCACAGCAGCAAAGATTTTCTCAAAAAATTAAATATTATGAAATATTATAAGTATTATATTTACTGTATGCCCTGGAATTATTATTTACATATAAAGTTTAGACGCTATAGACTGAAAGGTTGCTTAAAATTTTAATTATACGGTCAAACAAATGTTGCAAGAGTTTCATCAAAAATAAGTCGCGAACAGAGTGAATTGCATTAAGCCCGTATTTAAAATTGCTAACTTCTTTCATCGTAAATAATTATTTAGAAGACTGACGACGAAACTGTTTACTGCATTTTATTCAATACATAATGGAAACGATAAACTGTTATTATAAATTATTAAAACAAAACAAATCTACTTACATAGTTCTAATCTACAGGAGGCTGTAGATGAAAAAATAATTTAAAAAAAATTAAAATGTGTTTTTGTTTTTTTTCGAATTTTATTGGGAAAATAGTATTAGAAAATAACAGTTTTTAGTGATTTCTTAATTATTTTTATTTTCGTTTATTCTACAGGGAATGTTAGTTGGTACGTACTTATAAATATTGTTCAAATGAAAAATAACAAACTTTAACTATTCTTTAAATATCGACATTTTAGAAATAAATATCAAATTACAACCAGCTACCAAAAACTTACAACCAACTCTTAACATTGCACCGACTTCAGAATTCGAAATTTAAAAATTTTAAACATGTTCTTTATTTTGATATTATTTTTATTATTTTTTTTTTACATTTTTCGTTTCAAAAGTGGATAGCCCTACAATAAATGCTACCCGTTTGGGGAAAAAAACGCTGTTTTCCAAAAGATCTCAAAGACGACAAACCTGGATCTTGATAAAATTAAACACAAGTGCAAATAAACGACTTAAAAAGACTGCATTTGAGTAACCAAATTTGCTCTAAAATCCGGAAACATTTTTACTATGAAGTAGTGCTCTAAAATAGATAAAATATCAAAATAACTATGTTTCATTATGCTGCTCAATCAAGTGATAAGCAATGTTGTCAAAAATTGTTCATATATTTTTTTAATCGTTTACGAAGAATATAATTTTCGTTTAAATATGTTTTAGATATACGGAAAAACACAACGATACCAATAGAGGGACCTTCTCTCCAAAGTACAAAAGAAGGTAACAAGATTGATCATTTGGGTAGAATAAGGCTTGAAAACATAGAAAACTATCAATAAAAAATACTCTTATTACACAATAATAACCTTCATTGCTTATTTAAAAAAACTAGTTTTTATTGTATGCTATATAATTTTAGTGCGAAAGGCATAAGACAGCAATTATAAATACTCATATTTAATAATTACAGATTTATTATCTTTTTTTAAACTTTATTCAACCATGTTTCTGGAATGATGGTTAAAAAAAAATTATTTAAATACATTTTTATTTTTTACGTTTATTATAATTATTAGTTTTTTTTTTTTTGCAAACTTCAGACTAACGCCAATTTATTACTGTTGATGAGAGACAAATTTTTTAAAATGCCAAGGGTAATTGAGGGATTCAAACTTAGGACCTTTCTCTTATAGTACATATTATTATAATTCTGCATTAATTATTTCGATCATAATCCTTAAATTCATTAATTTGATTAAAACTGACAAAATAATACGAAAAAATGTTTACTTTTATTTGTTGTAAAAGATATATTGCAAAATTAAAGTTCAGATGATATTGTAAATGAACTTTCACTCAAGAATTTGACCTTGGATAGAAGATAGAGAATCCATAATAGTTAACTGAATAGAAGTTATAATGAATATGTTAATCTTACTTGGTGACTGGCAGAGCTGGTGAGGAGACTTGTAGGAGACTTCAAAGGTTGTCTGACAACATAATATTCACTCTCGTTCATGAACTTTTGTTCCCAATTTTCATCAGTTAGTTGAAAACAATACTACCGTGCATTGAACTATGTGAAAAAAATTTATTTTGAAGAGGTTATTTATGTGCTTTAACAAAAAATATTTTTATTTTTTTATTAAACAAAGTGATAAAACATCATATTAAGTTTTTTTGCTGTGTAATTGTGACCTAATCACTTAATAAATTGGTTAGTTTAGAAATGATACAGTTAAATGCAGAAAATGTTTTACAAGTATAATATTAAAGTATCAAATTATACTTCTAAAATATGACGTAATGTTTAATAATCCCCTTTAATTATATATATATTTTTTTATTTTTGTGTTAGATTAAATGAAGAATCACCTTTTGCTCTTAAGGTGTTATAGTTTTTTTTTTTGTTACACTCTTTTATTTACAATCAGGCTGCCAAATAACGAAACTATAAGTTAATCGTATAAAGCAGCAATAACGTGGAAGAGTGATACCTTCCATGGCAATACAATAAAAGTCTGGAAAAAAATACAATTAAAAGTACAATGAATAAAATATAACTAACAATCCACACAAAGTCCGCAATAAAGTACACATAAATCAACAAGAAATGAAGCAGAGCAACAAGAATAAATAGTAAACACAGCAGTCAAATTGTTAATAAAATAAAGTATAATATTCACCGCTCAACAGGCTCAAGATCCAATACATGCAACACTTTTCAGTCGTCTCACACTCTCCCTGTTACCCAGTAGGTAAACAGTCAGATGGTTTTCAAGCGTGTTAAACTTAATTATATACTTTAAGCTTAACCGGTGACCATGGCGCCTCCAAAATGTTCCTCAGCACCTTTTTCTGGAAGCTTTGGATGATGTCGATATTAGATTTTCTTGCCGCACCCGAAAATTGTATCCCGTAGGCCTATATTGTCTTTAAAAACATTTTATAAAACAACAGTTTGTTATTTAACTAAAACAAGGACCTCCTTCCTAATATAATAACCAGCTCAACCGTCTAAGCTTGATATTTAATTGCTTTCTCTTTTATCTTACGTGACTCTTCCATGTTAGGCGGTGGTCCAAATGAATTCTTAATGCACAGGTGGAGTTAAGATCTAATCTTGGTTAAGATCTATTAAGAAATATTGTTCCCTCCATCTCATTCAGCCAAAAGGTCTTAGTTAAGATCTTGGTCATTATGAGTACACTGTCCGAATGAGGGATGTGAAGTCCTTTAGGCAGATTCGTGGGCAGACTCTCCTCTTCGTCGCAAACATCACATGGCTCGACTTTGCAGTATTAACATGTACCTTCCATTTAGCCACCCATTCACTGAGAAGGTCTAACCCTATTTGCAAAATACCCAGAGTACATGCTTTGCGTTCTAGTTACCCCCACAATAAAAGGGGACCCAGGGTGCAGAAGAATTCCGAAAACCAGACATCGTGATCGCATGACGAGCAGGGCAGTAGACTGCAAATAATACGATAGGTCCAATATTTTAGTCGAGGTCGCTTGATTATGGTCCGTGCTAAAACCTAGAAGCAGGTGAACTGCAGTTTATGTTAGCGAATGTCAATAGGAGTATTCTCGTTCACGATTTAATCAGTCGTGTTGCAGACAAGAACGTAGACCTGCTTGTGGTCACCGAACCCAATAAATATGAAGCTGCCAAACTTGGATGGACTGTTGATATGTCGGGAGATGTTGCCATTATGGACGTAAGTCATAGTACAATGGAGTTTCAAGTTTAGAGGTAGGGGCGTGGTGGCTGTTGAGACCGAAACAGCTTTATTCGTGGGTGTATACATTTCGCCCAACATTGCGTACTTTGACTTTGCCAACTTCATCAACACTTTACAAGGTGTGATTATCAATTCAACCAAGAGGATCGTAATGTTGGGTGATTTTAACAGCAAGATGGTGGTGGCTGGCAGTCGACACATCAACAGGAGGGGATAGATCCTTGCTGATCTCCTGGAAACTGCCGGCTGCATCTGCATTAATGACGACACGCCCACGTACGTAGCGAGAGGTCATCGGTTGGTGCTTGACCTCACAATCCTGGACTATAGGTGGAGGAGGAATCAGTACCAGTGGATGGTTCTCTCAGAAGATATAGCGAGCGACCACCGCGCCTCTATCTTGGATCTGAAAGACGTAGATTTCAGGCGAGAAGTGCACTTCCCCCCCCCCGCACCGGCGAGATTCTCATCAGAACAAATAGAACAATTCGTCAACAGGACTGCAAGTAGATTGTCTGATAGACATCAACAATCACCTGAGGCTTTATCTAATACAATAAAGCAGGAAATGAACAGAATGGCAGCTGACAACGCAAGGAGGCGCTCCGTATATTGGTGGACTGCTGAAATTGAAGCCATGAGACAAGAGCTCCAGTCCCTTAGGAGAAAGAAAAACGTATTCTTAGGAATAACAGAGAAGAGTACCAGGAAATAGCCAATAGATACCTCGAGGCAAGAAGAACGCTCAATAAGGCTATTAAGAGACGTAAAAGGGATTGCTGGATCAGGCTTTGCGAAGAGTTTGACAGCAATCCCTGGAGCCAGGCATTGAGATTGGTTAGCTGGCATTTCTCCCACTACCACCCCATTCGGTCGCCCTAGAGCATAGACCAAATGTTCCGTGCCAAAAAACGGCTACTGTGCCTCTAAAAAACGGTATAGCGACCTCGATCCTATCTGCTCCTAATGAACTACCTAACTTGCGTGAGAGAATTAAGCAGGGTGCCGTACAGCACCCGCTTAAAAGTCCCAGTCGCTCACTTGTCAACAATAAAACTAAATCCGGGAGGCGCACCCATTGTTACAATTAAAACTATTGAAGTTGATATATCTAAAAGGCAGCAATTTAGGCTGCTACGCCTCGGTCGCTGTATGCCAGCTAGTACCTGTCCACCATTTAACAGCGCTTGGAGCTAGTTTGGGTGGTGGCCAGCCATTATCTCAAGAAAGGATTCCTACAACAGAGCTTAGGAGTCATTTTTACATTAAACAACCCTTAAAATTAACGATGACGGTTGAACATAGCAACCTCATCGAGGAACTCCCACACGGTCCGACAATGCGGCTCTCGTCACATTGACTGGCCATTTGTGAGCGGCCAAGTTTCCCCCCGACCTCTAAGTTCCAGGGTGGCTCGATCTCTGGCTCCCCCAAGAACAGGGCAGTCGAACATCATATGCACGTTCGACTGGACCTCCTTGCAGTCACACAACTCATCAGCCACCAGGCGAACCGAAACAGATATTGGTTCAGGTTTACATGGTTAGTGAGCACCCGGGCACCCGACGCCCTTAAAAACGAACTCAAGACATACCATCCCCCAGATCCTGTATAAAACTACACAAGGATCTTCCCTTAGTCGTGGTGTGCCATTCAAGCTCCATGTCTCCATCGCGAGGCTCCATAGCCTCTTCCGCAGAAGGGAGATGGGCAACTGTACGAAATTTTGTTCCGGTGCATTGTGATCACCATTCCGCTCCGTTTTTGGCCCGGCTCGAAACTGCATCCCATATGCCTCAGCCTCCCGACCTCTTCGCAACTTCCACATGACTCCTCGAACTTTCACCACTAAATCGATTGGGAGAGCCTTTCCCAATACAGTAGTAGCCTCATACGAGGTTGTTTTAAATACACCAGTGCAGTGGGGCCAGGCATATCGTATTGTGACCAAAAAGTTCGGGAGACGTATGCCTATTCTCAATAAGACCACTGTTGCAAGGGAGGTAGCCAGGTTGTTCCCGCATACAGTGCCTGATATCGTGAGATCCACACCTTGCGACAATAGAAGATTCATCATGGAAGAGCTACAACTTGCGGCGAGGAGTTTGGCAACCAAAAAGAGCCCTGGCCCGAACAAAATTCCCGCGGCAGTGATCAAGGGGCTGGTTCAGAAGCCTCCCTGGAAGATGCTCGAGACCGCCAGCCACGGCATGGAGAACGGAGACTTCCCCGACTGGTATTCCTACCTAAAGGTACCTCTTCGGAGGAAGATATAACCTATAGACCCCTGAGCCTCCTTAACATGATGGGGAAGCTAGTAGAAAAGATGCTGGCTGGCCGCATCATCAAAGAACTAGAAGAGGGAGCCGGAATCAGTCACTTGGCGAACCAGGAGAATTCCACTGATGCTGTCACTAGACATAAAAAATGCGATCGGAGCTATTAGTTGGGTCACATTAATGACGCAATTGCGGCTAGGGACCTCAGCCCATACCTACGTAGACAAATTGAATTTTACTTGTCCAACAGAGGATGTCTGGTAGAAGCACAGGAGGAAACAGTACATTTTCAAATGCACAGCGGAGTTCCGTAGGGCTCTGTTCTGGGGTCGTTGTTGTGGCTGGTGATTATAGATGAACTCCTTCAGAAGGAGTTTCCTGTCGGCGTCCAGGTCCTGGCTTATGCAGATGACCTTGCAGTCCTCGTAGAGGGAAGGACGGTCTTGGAGGTGCGAGAGAGGGTGTATGCGGCGATTGACACTATACAGGAGTGGTTGAGGTCCAGGGGTCTGAACTGTCTACGGAAAAATGCCGGTGTATTGCCTTTACGGGTAGAAGAGTGCTAGAACCGTTCAATGTTTCCATCAACGGTCATGCTATAGAAGAAGCAAATAACATCAAGTACTTAGGAGTTATCCTCCAGAAAAACGGTAGATACACTGAGCATATAGACAGTGTATGCAACAAGGCAGAAAGGATGATAAAAAGTTTAAACATCATTATGTCATCGCAGAATGCCCCTAGGGCCTCAAAGCGCCGTTTACTGGCGACCACCGTCGTGTCTTCGCTTAGGTATGCCGTTCCAACCTGGTGGCGCTCTATCGCCATCAGGCGCAACAAGGAGACACTAGCGAAGACGCGAAGACGTGTGCTCCTAGGTGTCGTGTCCCCATACAGGACAGTGTCCTATGCCGCCCTGTGCGTGTTATCGGATGCACCTCCTATTGAACTAATCGCAAAAAAAAGAGGGGGAGAGGGCACAAGGCAAGCCAGAACAAGAGGTCAGGGATGCTGTTTATAATATCTGGCAGGAAAGATGGTCGCAGGAAGGTTAGACATAGTAAGGCACTCACAGGTATAACTCCAGAGACAACAATTGAATACATGGTAAGAAGCAAGTTAAACTGGATTAATATTGCTAGTTTTGTTAGACAAGTCGTACTACAGAAATACTCCGATGAGAGAAGACAAGGTGTTGGCTAGAATAAGACTGGGTGGACAGCCTTCCTGGTGAAGTCCAACATGCCGCGGTGTGTTGGCACTGATGAGCCGCCAAAGACTCCATGGGTAACAGTCAGGTAACAGCACACTGAATACCGAAAAGACCCGGCACCACGTCACGACACACTTGGTATGGCGCGGTGTCCAAAAAGCCAATAATAATAAAGAACTCTCAAAAAGAGCTAACCGTAGGCCGACCTGCCATGCCGGTATGTAGCCGGTAGGGGGGGGAGGGTGGCCTATTTGAGTTTAAAGACACTCCCCTGGGTGGCGTAATACCAAGTCGGTCCGGCCCAGGGGAGCTGAGAGAAAAAAAAAAGGTGAACTGCAGTACTTCCATGTGCTCTACCATATGGGTGATGGTTATAAATAAAAATAATAAATTACGTAGCAGAAATAATGAAGAGTTTTTTCAAAATGATTTTTTCTTCAAGGGTTATAAATTTTTTCTGATTTTTTACTATTTTTTTTCTTTATTATTTATTCCTTTAAAAATTATAATCTTACAGTTAAAATATTATGACGAAGATTTATTGACATTTTTTCTTTATACACAAGATTAAATATATTTTTTTAAAACAGCAAAACGTCTGTTGCTAAATCTAAGTGACAAATCAATGATCAATACTTAGAAAAATAATTAAAATCAGTCAGTAATGGTAAAGAATTGTAAAAGAAATTTTATATTTTTCACTGTCAATCTAATTACACTATTTTTCAGTAATATGTATTCTCTTTCTTAATAATTTTTTTCTTTAGAAATATTTGTTAGAATCCTTTTTTTTATTTCAGAATGAGATGTTATATGTTTTATAAATTTATTATTTTTTTTTATAAAACGAGGAAAATATAAAATTTTCTTCGTTCTTTTGTATGATTTAAATTAAAATAACATATCGTTGTCTACTTAACAATTCTCTATAACTAAATTATTATTATTATTATTTTCTAAAAAAAGAAAAATAACAAAATTTTTATTAAATAAAAAATGAGTTTAAGATTAACTTAAAGTAGAAAGATACAATTAGAAAGTTATTAATTAAATATGATTGCTGACTTTCTTTTTTCTGCTGCCGTTATTTCTTCTTTTTGTCTATTGTTTTTTGTTTAAATGTTTCCGTTTTATGTTTATTTTGTGTTGTATATTCAACGAGTAAGATCAACAAAGAATTATAATGATGTGGTGACCGTTCATTAACATAATTATTCTGTAGTCAGTACTATAGATCTGTTCTAAAACTTGTCCTGCTAATAATAATTTTTACCTCGCTATTTTTTGAAAACGTAATTGGAGGTTTGGCTTTAAAAAAAAAACTGACCAAAAGAGAGTGAAAAGGTAACGAAAAATTAACTATAAATAAGTTAAAAAATAAAAAGTACATAATGTTTTGATAAATCGTAGTGAAAATATCGTAGTTAACAAAGAATACAAAAATTGATAGAAGAAATGAAAGCTTAAAACATGCACATCAAATTTCTTTGTTAATATCATTTTGTGGCATTAGGTTTAAAGGTGATAATCCACCAAGGATGTCAGTGAGACAGTACTTCGACTCCTTTTAAAAATAGATAATTTCTCAATCTGATTAATATTTTATTTTACTTTTATTTAACTCTTTACCAAAAAAACTGCTTCTTGGAAAATTTTTTTTGTAGATTGTAGAGGAAGTTTCTTGCACATAAAATACATCCATCTTTGTATACGATTTAAAAATCGTATACAAAGATGTATTTTCTTGTCGGCTATGTTGCTTAGTTTGGATTTTTATAGTATTAATAATATATAGTCTATATCATTATACTATTAAAAATATTTTCATGCAAAAATTTAAGAAACCTAGTTGAAAACACAGTCAAAACTTATGTACAAAACTCTATATTACAGAGAACTTTAGCTCATGGTCAGATGCTCGATATTAATTCTTCCGCTTTATTCATTTTCTTCATCAAAACTCAATTTTTCCTTGGTTTCTTCTTTTCTTGCAAATGGATTTTATCATATGAAAAGATTATTTTGTAGGTCTCACTATTTGAAAAAAAATGAAGTGAAAACTGTTAAGTAAAAATATATATGTATATCAATAAAACTATGAAAAAAAAAATAATAATACGTTAAACGTTGAAATTGGCACTAAATTAAAAGTTAGTACATATTTAATCGTTTTTAATATAGCCCCGACTTCAAAAAAGTTGAAATTTATGAAATAAATAAATAACAATTACTTATTTTACTATTTAATGATTTTTATCACTAATTTCTTTTTTAAATAATTTCAACTTAAGAAGATTCTCGATTCGACTCGTCTATTTTTTTATCATTTTTATAAAAAACATTTCTATTCACTTTTTTTTCTTTTCTCTGTGTTGATCGCTTTCGTAGATATATATTCTTTGTCAGAACATGCGAATGTATGTATTTCAAACTAAAAACAGTTAAAAAGTTAAAACATCGTTTCTTCGATCTACCTCCATCTCGTCTTCCACAAAAAATATAAATTAGGGCTAGGTGCTGGATTCGATTTTCTTTCATACGATTCAAGTATTCTGTTCATTTATTGCTATATAAATCTACTGTTTCATTAACGGAGAAAACATTCAAATCTGTCCGTATCTTCATTTCTCATCCTATCTATACGACTCAGTCCCTGCTATCCTCTCAAAAACCCATTTCTACTCCTTGGGTTCTACTGTAATCTCGACATTTCATCACCCAGGCATCATTTTCATAAAGTAAAACTGGTACTGCCATTATTTTATAAATTTTTAATTGGTTTTCGATACTACCCTTATTCCTGAGATTCTTCCAAATAGTTCCACACACTAATCGAAATTTACTTAACTTTCTAAGTAGTAATGTACTTTCTAATAAGTAAAGGATGGAACCTGCTCAAGGATTACCTCATATAACATTACCTTACTCCTAACTACTTATTTTCCCTTGAATACCATTATTTTTGTTTTACCGGCAGAAATTTTACTGTTAAAATCAAGAGCAGTCTTATTAAATTTAAATAAACTCATTTGTAATTTGTCTTCAGTTTTAACAAGGATAATCATACTGTCAGCAAATAATAAATGATTCAGAAATGTATTACCTGATGTCATACCAAGCGGCATTGTCTTTTCCATATAAAAATTAAATGTTGTAAATAAAGAATAAATAGTATGGGCGATATTGTACACCCTTGACGTACTCATAAATTAATGTTTAAAAGTTTGGTTCCTTTGGTCATTCTTATTGTTCGATTACACAACCTTTTAATAACCTTAATCAAACGATTAGCCATAGGTTGAAATTTTCGATTTAGGACTGTTGTAACATCTAATTGTTGGAGGTTAACAACCTCCAACAATATTGTTGGAGGTAACATCAATAGGGGAGGTCATTAAGGGGATCAATATAGGGGAGGTTATTAAGTCTTATACTCCTCGACAAAGATTAAACGTAGTATAATAAAATTTTATAATAAGAATTACTATGCAATTTTCTGACATCGATTGGAAGATGATAAAGTATCAGATTCAGTCGACCTTTATTCTCCTAGATTAAAGAGAATTGACAATACTGATTTTAGACGTTACGAAGTTGTTTCAATAAAATATTATCACTTCTGGATTTAAATTCAAAGTGGTTTTTTGAATAATACGTTAAATTGGGATAAGTTTGCGATGATGGTTTTTTTAAAACAAAATATAATTTCTCATAAATTGTAGCATGCTATATTTATTAAATTGAAACTTATTTAAGTATCTTTTTTTTCGATTTTCTTTGGTGATATAAAAAGATAAAATTCGAAATATTTATCATAAATATATATATATATATATATATATATATATATATATATATATACAACTCGTCCAGTTTGAGTGTACTTGAATCAAAGATTTTCCAGATATTTTTTTAAGTAACTGTTGGTCCAAGAAGAATCAAAATGGGGCGATGATAATGAGAAAAAATTTATTATAGGCTAACTGAACATTAATTTTTATTTCTTTTTTAATCGTCCCATATGAGTGTGAATTTAATCAGGTTGAAGAATATTTTCGATAGTTGTTTTAAAATAGAACTTTGGTAATTTATAAAAAAGAATTATAAAAAGATTGGCGAATAAGATAAGACTCTTAATTTTTTATTGCTTTTATGAAATTTCAAAGTCACTGAAAAAATTATAAGGCGTAAAATTAAAGGATTTTAGTAGAATTACATTTTTAAACAAAATCTAGTATCGATCAGAATTTCTTTATTTGAGTAAGAGAAGCTTATCAGCAAACAGATATCGTAATAGTTAATGACTGCTTTACAGAGCTGTTTAACACGAATAACTCACGTTTCTCCCATTTAACGATTCTATCATAATTTAATATTGCTTATTGGCATTCGAGAATTTTTTTAAATCTATAACGTTATATTACTATAAGTTCTCTTCTCATAAGCGACACCAGATTTATTAACTAATATAATTTTTTCTGATTAGAAACATTCTGACATTAATAACAGGAAGTACGTTCTCATATCGAAAGTAAAAGTCATAATTAAAAAGAAATAATTTTTAAAATACGCTTTTTTAAACAGAAAATATAAATAACAAAACTATTTGTACTTTTGTTTTCAAGAAAATTACTTTTAAAAAATGTTCTATTTATGCATGAGAAAATAAAGCGCGCTCTAACTACAAATTCTTTGTATACAACTTACAGAATTCTATAATTAGAATTTTTCTTTTTAGACATGCATAAATAGAACATTTTTTAAAAGTATATTTCTTAAAACCCAAATTAATTTTTACTTTTACTTTCCCGTCAAGCGCTGTAGCAGATAGAAGGGAAAGTTTTGTAATCGGTCCAATTTGGGCATATGCGGTTTTCACCGGATCTTTACGTTTTGACGCATAAGAAATCCAAACAACCAAAAAACTGGATGGAAATTTTCCGGATGTTCATATGTACGTGTGAGTGTTCGGTGTCGCATCCTAAATAACCTTATACCTTCAGGATTACTAGACTGATTTTGACCAAACTTGGTCAGATTACTTCTACAATGGGCCATTGATGGCCTAAATTTTCAGCTTAAAAGTCAAGGGGTGAGACTGTAGAGCAAGGTCACCCTCAGTATCTCAAAATTTCGCTTAATTAAGGTCTAATTTTTTTAGGCCCATTTGTTAACAATTAAAAAATAATATTTGCAAAATCACACCCCCTCCCCAAAAAAATAAACTACAGGCTAAGTGGGTATAGTGCGTTAATAGTAGTACCTCCTCTCACCACAAGGAGCGCTAGTGTAGCACTGAAGTACAGCTGCTGCAGTCGTCTTCTTTCTTTTTTTCGTTTAGCCTCCGGAACCACCGTAAGGTATTACTTTAGAGGATGAATGAGGATGATATGTATGAAGGTTAATGAAGTGTAGGCTTGTACAATCTCAGGTCGACAATTTCTGAGATGTGTGGTTAATTGAAACCCAACCGCCAAAGAACACCGGTATCCACGATCTAGTATTCGAATCCTTGTAAAAGTAATTGCCTTTACTAGGATTTGAACCTTAGAAATCTCGTCTTCGAAATCAGCTGATTTGCAATGACGAGTTCACCACCGGTGGGTTTGCTGTAGTCGTCTCCTATGTTGTAATACACAGGTGAGTCGTAGTATTAAATAAATGAATAATATTTGAAGCGTAAAAAAGTATTTAAAGTGGCCGCTAGTATCACCACACCCGCGCGAATGAAATACGGTATACGCGCGCGCTTTAATTAGTTAGAATCATTGAATTATATAAACAAAAAAAATTATATTTAAATAAAATGATAAATATTTTTAATTAATTTATATTTTTAGAGTTGTATTAGTTCTTTTAATTCTTTAATAAATAAATTAAAAAAATATTTATTTGCAGTTTTTTCTGTATTATAACTGGGAGAATTAGTTATCAGTTATTATAAATGATACCAGTTAATTATATACCTAAATCAGATGAGATGATTAGCGTACATAAATTTCAAAAAGTAAATTTAAATTATTAAATTATTTATTATTATTATTTATTAGGTCGTGGATACCGTTGTTCTTTCGTGATTGGGGTTCAATTAGCCACAAGTCTCAGGAATGGTCGGCCTGAGTCTGTTGAAGACTACACGTTTATCGGTACATTTACAGTTACACGTCAGTCGCTAATGACTTTAATTGATGAGTAACTATAAATAAAAAGATATTATTACAGTCATTAGTTATATTAAAATTCGCTTCAACAGCCACCTGATCTACTAATACTGAACCGACAGTCAAAATCAATCGGATCGATAGCTACATCATATCGATTCAGCTTCCTTTTTTAAGATATTCCCCTTTTGTATCCGGCAACTAATATATAAATGTCTTAATTATAAAATATAGAACAAATGAAATTAACAATAGAATATTGTACTGTCACCCGACTTACGTCACTGTGTAAAATTTCACCATTGTATAACATCGGAAAATGAGTATAATTAGGGTTACAATCTTTAAGAGTACCACCATTGAACCATTGAAAATTACATTGAAGCATGTAATAATAAAAATGCATTCATAATTGGTCGAAGAAAATATTTCATTAAAATTATACAACTCGTAAGTAATAATATAAAACATAATTTGAATTTTTTTTCAAATTAATTAGAAAAAATATTACTTTTAATAATGATGTTTTTGACTAAAACGTAATGACCACGTAAAATAGGAATAAATATGCCTTTAATAAAGGGTAATATAAGAGAGATTTTTATTTTAAAATGATCTTAAATAAAATTAGGTTTTTTAAAAGCATTATTACTTATAAGACAATAAAAAATTTCACAAAATTTTTACTAAAAGTATAAAGTGTTTACTCATTTTTAATCTTGTTTTGAATGCAGTATTATTTAAGCAGAAATTATTTCTAGCAGTTATTTAAAATTAAGGTGTAACGTATGTAGAAAATGTCTAAAAAATTAATCAGATTCGAACTTTATATGTTCAGTCAGTAATAAAATCTTTGTTATTTGTATAAGGTGTCCTACAATAAGTACAAGTAGAATTTCTAAATTATTGTTAAAATTACCGTTTCCCCTGCTGAGATGAATTAATGTAAATAACGCAGTTTCGCAACAGACAGGAAATTAATTTGTTGCTTTACATTAACTGCACCAATCTCTTTTACTATGGATACTCATGTGTATCACCTGAGATACAAGTAGGAGTGTTAACTGCACATCCATCTTTGTGGTAAACAGATCATGGTGTCACTTATAGGACGAATACCACTTAATATTATGCGGGTTAGTATGCTCCTATGAACAATACGCTCAATTCAATGAAGAAGGCCAAATTAATCCTCTCAATCCTCACTTCAACAAGTAAGCCTGGCAATGGATACTTATTACTCTTTAGAATGGGTCGTTTTTGGGAGTAACTTGTAGCATGCTCGCCTGCAACCATGAGTGTTTTTACCGTATTTGTGATTTTTTTTTCTGGTTAGTATTTTCTTCTATGTTTATATATTCTTTAATATATCTTGTTTCTTTAAGCTGAATTTGTTTACAACTTCAAACAAATGGACATTGTTTAAACTTGTAAAATTAAGAAAGTAATGTTTTCCATTTGTTGTTTATTTTGCTTTGTTTTATATTCTGAAAGTCACTTGAAATATATTTCATAGAAGGTTGCTTAGTCGACCCATATATATATATATATATATATATCGGCTAAGGAACACATATATATATGTACACACACACGCACACAAACACACACACACCTCTTTCTCTTTATCACCCTCCCCTATCACACTTTCTGACTCTCTCTCTCTCACTCTCTCTCTCTCTCTCTCTCTCTCTCTCTCTCTCTCTCTCTCTCTCTCTGTGTGTGTGTGTGTGTGTGTGTGTGTGTTTCGAAGGTTATTCTTCATTAAATGTACTGGTTTCGATGATTCTTTTTTGTATGTTTTGTAGAGCAAGAATTTTTGGGGGTTCCATTGTAAATTTTTTCCAGATAACTGAACTAGGAGATATTTTAATGATGAATTAAATTAGCAACATTGATAATATGAAGAGATTTTTTCGTAATTATTTTTTAATATTGCATTATTTTAGTGAAAATATATATTACCTGTTGTTATTATGATTATAAAAGTATTTGTTTGACAATTCAAGAAAAATTGTAGAAATATTTAGTAGACAAATAGCAGAAAAACTTAATAAATAATAATTCCCGCAATAAAGAAAGCTTAAATTAAAAAGATTAAATGTTTAAATTAAGTTCAGAAGAGTTTCTTTATGTTGAGTATTTCCTTTTTACTTTTTTACTTTTATTTTTATCAAGGTGCAGGTTTTTTCCTGTGGATTACTTGTAAATACCTTTTTTCAGTAAAAAAGGAAAATTTTTTTTGTAATCTTCCTTTAGATTTCAACTGTTTGAATTTATAGTAAAATTAAGAGTTAGTAGTAAAGTTGTAAGTAGTTTATAACTTAAAAAAGTTTTAAAAGTAAGGAAAAGCTTCTAAAAATATATATTAATTTTGTTTTATTTTCTATAGTTGTTGTTCGAGATTGGCTATGTTTATTTAGTTCAGTTTTATTTATTTTTGTAAGATTTAAAAATAATGCTTTTTCTAATAATATATATGTTTTTTCCGTATACGATTAAACAAAGGAACTGAAATTTCAAAGAGAAACTGAAAAAAATTCGTAGTTAGAAATTAAAGATACAGATAATGTAGCCTCAAAAGTCGCCGTTCAAATTTAATTTTCCAGCCGCTAAAGATAGTATTACCTGTCATTTACATTTGAAAGTACATCTTTAGATAGTACGATAAAGCGTGAACTGATATTAGGGTATTGAATAAGGCCATTAAAACTTATGTGTGAAAGGACTTTAGAACGCAAAACTTGAACAATTTTGAACGACCAGTTTTAATGGGCAGAGTTTACCATCCGACGTTTTTAACTTTTTTTTTTTTTAGTGAAATAATTATTTGTCTCGACGTACAATAAATAAAATTTGTTCTCCTACACGTAGAACATAAGTAATTGTATGCGATTAACTTGTGTTAGTGATATCGGTATTTAATGTACTGTCAAAGGGAAAATGAAATATCATATAAAATATATTTGCATATTTATTTATTTCAAGTAGAACATATATATAAAATATACGTATTTCTAGTATGTTTCATTGTCTCATCCGGAGATTAAATTCGATCACAGTCGGGCTTAACATTTTTCACATGCTGCAAAATTTAGCAATCATAATTAAAAAAATAAGAGAGGAAAGTTGTAATTCGACATCTGTCTCCATGGCGCGTCTCGGCCTTTCATCTGGAGGTTCCGGGTTCGAATCCCGGCCAGACAGGCATTTTCACACGCTACAAAAATTGTCATTCATTTCATCCTCTGAAGCAATACTTAAGGTAATTCCAAAGGTTAATAAAAAATAAAATAAAGTTATCTGCTGTGGTACCATGTATTTGAATAAATAAACAATCATCCTGTATTTTATTTTGGATGAATAAAACACAAGAAAACCCTAGAACAAGAATAACTGGCTCAAAGAATCCAGAGAAGATGCATTGATTTTTATTTCTGCACCTTCGACATATCTTCTTCTTCAACACGTTAACACGTTATTTATTTTTCTTTTTCTGTAAAATAGTATAACGAAATATATATATAACTCTTATGTCGTTTTGGGAGAACAATAGAAGAAATGACGTCATGGAAAAGGAAACAATTAAACTTACAACCATTTGAATTATATATCAATTAAGTTCTCACGAAAAACAAAGAATATAATTGCTACTATTTTTATTATAAAATTACATTTTTTTTAGAAATATTCATGATCTACGTAATGCATTTTTTTCTAAATTTATTATTAATTTAACAAACTTAAGTAAATGAATTTTCATACTAAATTTTCTGTTTGTGTCTATTTACACATATTTATTCACAAATGAAGAACAACTAATCAGGTATTCATGAAACTTCATCATTTACCAAAATTTCTTCAATATTGATCTCACAGTTGCATTAAATATTTTGTAAGAACCTTTAATTGGTCAGTGCTTAACTAAAAATAATTTTATTTCAAATAAAATGTATTTGGTTGCTACTAATATGAAGTTTATTTCATTTTTATGAAATTAATTAATAAATAAATATTTTAGAAACAGTTAATTAGTGTGTTTAAAAAAATAGCGTCATAAACTAAGTTTTTTTCTAAAAGTACATTTTAAAATTAGTGAAAATAAATAAATTTTTTTTTTGTGATTATTTATGAAAATTATCTTCTTCGTTTCTTTTAAATTTAAATTTCCAAATAAATAATGTTTATCTATCAGAAATAATCATTTATCATAGAAAAAAATTACAGTTTTATCGCGTATATTGCTTTTTAATTAGTATTTAAAAAAACCTGCATTATATCATCAAAATATCTGAAATGTGATCAGGTTTGCATTATGCAACATCTCTCACCACGTCAGCAATATTTAGGTTCACTCAGTTCAAAGTAATATTAATCACGCAATTTTTATAGTGATGGTCATGAGCTCGTTTTAGCCACCGTGCAAATTTATAGTACTGAAGAATGTAAAAGTGGTAAGTGTGTTGCAAATCTATCTATTGTATATAGATTTCAGTATTTTCGCTATCAGGCAATATTTAATAGGTTTAAATAAATAAAATGGTATATTTTCAGCAACATAAAATATAAAATGTTTACACTTACATACGATAGTCTGTTATTCATTTTCAAATATGTTTTTTCCAGTACTAACTTACTGCCCTTAACTAAACCATTTGTTATTTCAAGAACCTATCGTCTTCTCTAACAATTAACTAGCAGTACCACTGTTATACGGTATAGAGTATATAATTTTTATAGCTCTCCGATTCGGCCTAGTAGTGTAGGTACAACTAAAAATATTTGATGAGGACACCACGTGACTTCCTTGAACGCCTATTAAATTACATATACACATTTTTTTTAAAAAGAAAAGTACATAAAATTTTATTTCATTAATAACTTATGATATTTTTTCATATTTTTTTTTTTTTATTGTTATTATTGAACTATTATTTACCGTAATTTTTTTTTTAATCAGAGGTTAATAAATATTAATAAATTAATATATTTAAATTAAAAAAAAAGTTAAAAAAGGAGATGAAGTCTGATTCGAACCGATGTGCCTTCCCCTTGTAAGATTCAAATCCAAAAAAAATTACAATGAAATTGTAAACCGTACGGTTTACAACGAATAAACGCTAATAGATGATAAATTTGTGACAGCAAATTTATAATTGTCAAATTTAACCAAAATAGTGGTAATGACTTTATACTACCCCTGTTAATTATATGAGTTGTTTAATAAATGAAATCGAGCCGGTAAGAGTTTTGTAACAATTTTTTTCATTTTTTGCGTAATATACGGAACGCTTAAACATTTTTTTATCTATTATTGTATATGTATCTATTGTCTATTACATATATTTAACATGTATTTTTTTTTTAAACAAATTAATTAATTAATAACAAATTTTGATAACAGAAATGAAGTCTCTTAACCTTTTATGATATCGGTGTCATTATGTTAAATTTTTGAGCGGAAGAAATATCTGCGAGGCTCTTACCGTACGGTTTACAAATTTCATTGTAATTTTTTTTGGATATCACGGCGTTTTGTTAGATTATTCTTTTATTTTTTATGAATTACTGATTGTTATCTTATGGATTTACTATTAAAATTTATTGCCTTTCTAGAACAAACAAATATACTTTTTTTTTTTAATTTCTCGGGCAATTTTTTTGTTGTTAGTCATATCATTCACTTCATATCATATTTTTCTTTTTTTAATAAAAGTGGTATAATGAACTTCACGAATCGAAAATCCGTGATGTAATATTGCACTTATTTATTTCTAAATGTAACCCTCGATTTTTATCATATCCGTGAACATACTTTTTATATTATTAAATGAACTTTTTTTATTCATCAATTAGTTCAAATAGTTCTAGTTGTAGAATAAAAATTTTACCAATCGAATTTATTTCTGTTTTATGTAACAAATCTTTGTTGTCACATTTGCAACACTTTCCTACTGTTTATGTTTTATTAGCAGCTATAATCTTTTGTAAAGTAATACTTCTATTTCTTTTTAATGAAGTGATGGGAAATAAAAAAAATTTTTCATCTACATAAGAGCAGTTACTATTAAAACAAGCTGTGGTATATTTTCTTTTAAATTTTATTACTTCAAGTACATTATGAAGTTTTAGTACGCTACCTAGTACAATCAAGTACTGCTACCTAGCGGCACGATTGGTAAATCTACCTTTTTAAGAAAAAGTGACATATTCGAGTCCCGCGGTTCATCAAATGGAAGATAAAACGTTCTCTAACAAAATTCGAGGTATTTTTTGAAAGTATTCTTTATTACAAATCTAATTGAACTGAAATATATGTTTTTATGGTTATTTTTTCCCATTTTTTCGTTTCACTTTTTGGGTAGGTCATGTTTAGAACTTTAAACATAGTTCGTTGACTTCACCGTGTCGTCCAATTCACCTTGCTGATTCACATAGTTCAAAAACTGAGGTGTCTTTATGTAGTAGTGAGATAATCTATTATATTCAAATTATTTAAAAATAATAATTTATGAAATAACGAATCTAAACAATTGTAATAAATATAATATTTTGAATAACTTCAAAAAGTTATAGTCGCTCTTGAGGAGGCCATCTTCAGCAATTTAAGACTTCTATGACTTTTGAGTCGCTAAAGTAAAACTTTTCATCTCCAACGATCATGGACAAAACATACTACATTAAAAAGTAGCTTAGTAGTGTAAGTAGGGTATTAGAATGTAAAACTTATGCAAATAAATATGGCATACAAATTTTATTACAACCAATAAACATATTTACAACCAATAAAATGTTATTCACTACAGATTATGAATAGAAATAGAAATGATTATTAAAAGAAAACTCACGTTCTGAACATAATTTTTCATACAGTTGTGTTACTAGATGTTATTTCTATTTTACCTTGAAATCACTTAGGCAGTATTAATAATTAATTTGGTGCCGGCTCCAAAGGTTCTAAATTAAAAGAAAAATTGATAGGTATTTTTTTTAATTTCTTTACAGATTTATTTTATTATAAACGTGGTAAAATTAATTTTATTTAAAATACATGCAAATTTATAAAAGAAACGGTGTTTATATAAAAAAGAAACAAAGAAAACATAGATTTCACATTAGTTTTAAGATAAGTATAATCATTTTTTTTTACAGACGTATTAAAAGAAGCGACGGAAAGAGACAATTACCGATTGTGAGCAAAGGTTCTCTAAAATAAGAAAATATAAATTATCTTTTAAACAAATTTTCATGAAATTTCGCAAGAAAATACCGTAAATGTCAAGCTGACTTCAGTATATTCATTATTATGAAATAAAAATACAAAACCAAAGAATAATCACCTCAAGAAAAGATTATTTTAAAATCTTTCAGTCATTACTTAAACTTTATTATTTCTTTTACGTTAAAAAAATTCTGCATTGAAATTATCCAGAAAAAACTTTTCTCTGAAAGAAGTTTTGACCCTTTCAATCTACTGTTATCTACTGAGGATTACAATTTTTACTTCCTTGTACGAAGTAAAGGAAGTATTGTGATCGCAAAACCTTCTGTTTTCAGATTTTAACGGAAATGTTTATTTTGACCATCCCTGAATCCATTTTGACTAGTTTCGGCGTGAAGTCTTTATGTACGTATATATCTCGCATAGCTCAAAAACGATTAGCCGTAAGATTCTGAAATTTTGGATTTAGGACTGTTGTAATATCTAATCGTGCACCTCCTCTTTTGAATACAAGCGATTGAACAAATAGTTTCCAAAAAAGCCCAAAATCCAAAGAAATTTGAATTTTGGACTTTTCTTTTGCAATATTAAGCTCTCATTGAGAGCTTTTCAACGCTATATTGTAATTGGTACTTGTTTTCATTCGTTCCAGAGTTATACCCAAATAAAACTTTAATTAATGAAATATTTGGATCTTACAGAGGAAGGTACATCGTTTTAAATCAGATTTCATCTCCTTTTTTATACCTTTTTTTTAATTTAAATGTATTGATTTATTAATAATTATTAACCTCTTATTGTAAAAAAAAATTACTATAAATAATATTTCAAAAAAAAAAAAATGAAAAAACACCAGAAGCTATTAATGAAATAAAATTTTATCTACTTTTCATTTCAAAAAAAATGTGTATATATAATTTAATAGGCGTACAAGGAGTCGGCCTCTGTGACGCGAGTGGTAGCGCTCGGCCTTTCAACCGGAGGTCCCGGATTCGAATCCCGATCCGACATGGCAATTTCGCACGCTACAAAAATTGTCATTTATCTCATCCTCTGAAGTAATACCTAACGGTGGTTCCGGAGGTTTAAAAAAAAGGCGTACAAGGAAGTCATGTGATGTCCACATTAGATTTTTCTTTTTATTTTGAAGGAAAATTCTGGATAATATTTAAATAATAATAAATATTATCGTTTTATGTAAATCAGTATTGTTTGTTTTATTTTTGTCAAATTACTTAAGTAAATGAACAGAAAACGATAATTAAATAAAAAAATAATATTTTGAAAAGGTTTTGCGATAAAAATAACAGTTAGTGCAAAAGAACCAAGCAGGTTTAAATTTAAACCATTTTAAACATTAACACAAAGAAAATGTTTAAATTGTTAATCTATTTCGATGATAAATTATAAACTATAAGTTATGGACATTTTTTAAGCTACTGATGAAACATTACGTCGCGCAAATGACCTCTAATTTTCTTCCTCACAACTTGTGTTCTATCTAGAGTTTTCCATGAGGTCGGTTAAAAAATTCGGAGGTAGGGATTCAATTTTCAGCTCGATTGTTCTATTTTAATTTTTGTATGGTTGTTGGCTTATTAAACCTTTTCCTTTAGATATTCCCAGAGAAAATAATCTGGAGCTGTTAATCCGGTGAAAAAGGAGGCCAGTTGATTGCAGAGTGCCTTAAAATTATCCAAAAAATCTCTCTTAAGAGCTGCATACTGAATCTAACCGTATGTTCATTGACTCCATTTTGTAACCAGATCACTTGATTGTCAACAACAGCAGGTCGCAGAAAAATTTGAATCATATGTCGGTATCGCTTAGTAATTATTGTTACAGCATTCTCGTCAACATCTTCAAAAATGTTTGGCCCATTAATCTTTTGGATATAATACCGCAACGGACTGTCTATTTAAGCGAGTGTAATTCTCCTTGATGAGTAACCCTTGGATTTGCAGTTACCAGTGTTTGCAATATTGTTTATTAACAAATCCATTCAAATGAAAGTGGTCTTCATCGCTCATTATTAAATTGTGCATGAAGTTTTTATTTTCTCCTGCCAGTTCTTGAAAGTGTATGGCATAATTTAGGCGTTGATCAAGGTTTATCAGTTTCAATTCTTGCACGAGTTGAATTTTGTACGGAAACAGTCTTAAGTCCTTTACTAGAACTTCCTGTAATGATCTCAGGTTTGTGTTTAACTGAAGAGAACGTCTTCGAGTTGATTTTTTTGGGTTCTCCTCAACATTGTCTCATGCGCGTCAATATTCTCTTCAGTTCGAGCTGTACGTTGTCTTCCGGATTTTGGAATAACTCATATTTAACCCTGATGTCGAAAACGTTCCACCAAGCGCCTTATCATGTAAACGAGGGGTGAATTCCTTAAATTGAAAAGGCAGCAATAAGTTCATTAAGTCTGTATTATTAAATGTTGATTTTAAAAATAAATTTTTATGATTTTCGTTCACTGAACAACCGTGTATCTTTCCATCATTAATTTCTCAGATTTCCTTTTAAGGTTTGAAAAGAAAATGAACAAAATCAATTAAAATTAAAAACTTTATGAATTTTTCAAATCGATTTTTTTTTGCGTCACCCTACTTACTACCTGAATTTCGTTTTATCATATTTTAGTCATTTCAAGCTTTGCAGGGTATTTAATTATTATAAGATTGGTAGGATTATTTACTATTCGCCAGAAAATTAACAAATAATTATTATAAAATTAAAACTAGATATATTAAATACTAATTCACCCCATGCCATCTGATGAAAAAAAAATGATGTAATTTACTAAATAGGATTAAAAAAAACCCCTAAAGTAATAAAACATGATTAATTTGAAAAAGACAAATTCTTTTTCAAACCTGAAGATTAAAGTAATGTTGTAAAATTGATAATTTATACGAACACAATGTTTTTTTTTACATTCAGATAAACATCCTTTATATAAACATCCTTATATTAAATTGTAAATAATGCTGACATAAATACATCAAACATCAATGACGATATTCTTTTTAAATTCATCATATTACTCAAGTCGGTGGCAAAAGTAGATGAAAATATTTAACTGCAATCAATTACATACCGTGTTCTTTTGATAAATATAATTAATTACTCCATAAATTTATAAGAATTGTAGCGAGTACAAATGACAAAAACGAATAAATACTTTTCAGAAATGAGGATTTTGGCAAGAAAAGAAACCAATAAAACTAAAGGAATGATAATTAAAATGCAAAGTATGACCTTATCATCCAGTGAGAAAATGCTGACGTAAAGGAAAACCTTAATCTTGTCTTTGTAATTTGCGTGATATGTTATTAGACATTATTTAGATACCATGAAAAAAAGCAAAAATTCCCATATTACTAAACTGTTGCACGATATTCAAGGTCGTTAATTTAATGTAATCTTAAAATTAAAATAATTATTACAATGAGAGGAAATAACGCATTGTTGTATTTCTATTCTCTATAAGATGGTAAAACTAATTTTCCCTTTAAAATGATATATAATAAAAAATTGAAGTTACATTATTACTGCTATCATCATCGTTATTATTCATTATTTCAATTAAATATGCAGTCAAATATATATTTAAGGTAATTAATATTAATTTTTCCTACAGATATTTGATTGTTTTGGTACAATATGAAAACATCAACAATTTACAACTGAAAATTTGATAATAAATAATAAATTTTTAAATAATCAAGAAAATAATTGCAGACAAGATTTTTTTTCTTGAAAAATGTATTTTGTTTATATTACTTTGTTTATCCGGTTAGTGAAGGTCGTCAATATCGTTACTGTGAGATCTCACTGGTCATAGTAATCGTTAATATCGTCACTGATATAATTGATTTTATGTTGTTTTTATAAGTGAAATTGTTGCCATACATAATAGAAGTAAAAACGTAAAAGGAACAAAGAAAAGTATCGTATTCAAAATTATTACAAAATAATATAAGAAACTGTGCTGAAAATGATATTTTAACATTTATTTGATAATTGTCGCCTACTACTCGTTGATAATATTTAATAGGACTTATTCCATAATGGATTAATTACTAATGTCTTTAGAATATAGCCAAACATTAGGACCGTATTTAGAGATAGATATTTCAGAACTAAACAAATGATCGAGCACTCTTCTCTTTAGAGGATTAGAGTGGTGCGCCGCAGGGTGTAATTATTCGGATAGATTCTATACTTCTTATACACACTTGACATACCAGAGTCAGTAGGTGTTACCTTGCAATTTTCGTAGATGATAGCAATATTCTGAGATATTCTATAAAATATTCTACTTAATAGTCTATAAAATGGTAGCGTATTGATTACAATATTCTCTCTAGTATCTTGTTAAAAATGAATGATGTAAACAAATGGACGAAAAAAATATTTATTAAATTAATTGAAGGGAAATCCGTTCTTGTAATCTTCACTAACAGAAAAGTAGAATATAATCCAACAACTATAATGGAAAGATTATATGCTTTTCAAATACAGTAAAATATAAGGGTCTTACACTTGATGCTGGGCTAAGTACACGTTAAAAAAAAACGCAAGGTTCACAGCTTAAGTATATAAGTATGTACAAGTTAGTATATTATAGGCAAATGCAAGTCTACTTGTAAAAATAAGTAATCCAGTTCAGGGCTGTACAAAACCAAGCATCGTAAATATTATTTTCCGTTTCAAAAAAAGAATTATGAAACATAAATCTCCCACGGTATGTTTGAAATACAAACCTCCACTGTAATCTAAAAATTGAGATGGCAACCAAGAAATCGATAAATTCGCTGAAAATCATAAGTACAACCTCAAAGCTAACCATTTGCTTCATGTTGAAGACCTGGTTAGAAGGTTTATGAGAACTAGAGCTGGTGAGTTAGATGTGTGGATTGACTTAATTTGATAAGTTAAAAGATAATCAAACGAGAGTAGATGACCGATGGAGTAAAAATGTTTATAGCTTTTGTATATATAAAAATGACTAAGGTACGGCTATGTTCTACGAAAAAAACAAGATGAAAATATTATTTATATAACAATATTTATTTCTTTACTCAAAGAGAAATAGCTACTAAAAAAAAGCAAAAATATTTTGTCATTTTGTAGAATTTTAGCCAGGGAATTGTGATTTGGGAATTTGTTAATGGAAATCCTCGGTATAATTTTCAAACTATAGGAGTATTTTTCAAAAAGGTTATTGAAAAATTTTGATTTTGTTTTGATGAAAAGGTTATTTTATTAAAAGTAAATAAGAATTTACTTTCTTTTTTTTTTTCGCCGAATAGTTCACCTTGGAACACGTTAAATCATTTATTTATTTATTTGCGATTGCTTCTTTTTATTCTGTTTTTTATCTGTCCAATAACTCTTCATTCTTTTTGATATCTCTTTCCTTCGTTCTTTAGAAACTTTAGAGCTAATTTTCTTGCAATTTGGTGTTTCTTGGAACCTTTTATTTTCAGCTTTTAATATTCTTTTTAAAATTCTCTTTCTCTAATAATTTCTTCAGTTATCTTCGGTTCATTTAGGTCTTCATGAAGTTATGTAAACCATTTCCCTTTAGTTTTTTTTTACTTTGGAAGAAATGTAACATTTTTTTAGTCAATCTACTGTTATTTATTCTAAATAAGTAGGAGTGAAATGTAGTTCTTCTCCTTATCGTGTCTGACAGTTTTTAATTTTAGTATAACGTTTGTTAATTGGAATTAATTTTACCTGACTATTTTGAAGTTTTGGACCTAAAATATCTCTTATTATTTTTCGTTTCTTTTTTCTAATAAACCTTTGTTGCACAGTCTTAGGGTTTCTGCCACATAGAGTGCTTTCAGCTTTATCACAGATTTATTGTGTCGAAATTTTGAATTCAATGATAAGACTGTTTTATGTGATTTTCGTTAGCTGAAAAGGTAATTCAATTTTATTAGCTCTAACTGTTAACACTTTTTTATCTAAAAAATTCTAACTGATCCGTTCTTCAAGATATTTGAAATTATCCACTTTCTCTCTTTATTTTTTTTTTCTATTATTTATACTAAGGGAATTAAGTCAATATCATTAATCAAAATGTTCGGTTTCTAAAACGCCATTTTTAGTCTCATTTTAGAGGATTGTTTTTCTAATTCTTTAATTTGTTGTTCAGTTTAATTCCAGTTTTTAACTAACAATACTTCTTTATACTCTATTTTTTTCTTTTTTGTCTTCAGTCATTTGACTGGTTTGATGCAGCTCTCCAACATTCCCCATCTAGTGCTAGTCGTTTCATTTCGGTACACCCTCTAGATCCTACTTCCCTAACAATTTGTTTTACATACTCCAAACGTTGCCTGCCTGCACAATATTTTCCTTCTACCTGTCCCTCCAATATTAAAGTGACTATTCCAGGATGCCTTAGTATATGGCCTATAAGTCTGTCTCTTCTTTTAACTATATTTTTCCAAATGCTTATTTTGCATTTATTTATTTCATCTATTTGCCGCAACACTCTTCATTTGTCACTTTATCCACCCATCTGATTTTTAACATTCTCCTATAGGACCACATTTCAAAAGCTTCTAATCTTTTCTTCTCAGGTTCTCCGATCGTCCAAGTTTCACTTCCAAATAAAGCTACGTTCGAAACATATACTTTCAAAAATCTTTTACTGACGTTTAAATTAATTTTTGATGTGAACAAATATCGCTCCTGATTCGTCCATCTTTAGTAATTCTACTTCCCAAATAAAAAATTTCTTCTACCTCCATAATCTTTTCTTTTCCTATTTTCACATTCAGTGGTCCATCTTCATTATTTCTACTACATTTCATTACTTTCGTTTTGTTCTTGTTTATTTTAATCCGGTAGTTCTTGCGTAGATATTCTATATTCTAATTATAATTATATTCTATATTACTTAAATTAAAAATCTATTGAAAGAGAATTATGCATTTTTTTTTGTTCTTTTCTTCTAACTGTAATAATTTTATATGTTTGTTGTGATAAACTAATTTTTTTTTTTTAATTTATCTTTATCTTTGAAGAAAGTAAGATTAGCGAAGCTGAAGCTCAGTCTTTTGCTTAAAAAATATTATTCTAGCAGTATTTGAGAGTTATCGAGAAGTTTACGTTACGTCACATGACATAATTATTTGAGGATTTATTCTCCTACGAAAAAAACAGAAACAGTTCAACAGTTCAAGCAGAGAATTTTCTCTGTGTTTTATTTTTTTTACTTACAGAAAGTAAGCACGCAAGGTTTTGCGGTTCGAGCCAAAGCAGTATATGTAAATTATATGTTCCCACTGGCTAATTTACGAGTTATCATCGTGTACCTGATAAGATTTCCGAGTTATACCTGATTAGATTGTAGAAAAAAATTAAAAACAGCAATCTTTTTCCATCTTAGCTCAGCCCTTCATTGATTGCATAACTATAGGTTTATTCTGTTAGATTTACCTTTTTCAGTTTTATATAGTTGTATTGTTTTGTAAATTACTGCTTATTTTTCTTTACCTCAGCAACTGTAAAAATGAATTGTCCAAAACCGGTTAATGCATATACTCTGGCAGTTATTTCCTTATTCTATTGGAAATAGAATAACGTGGTACTCGAAAAGTAATGTAACTTAATTTGTTGATCTAGAAAGAATACTACAACGGCCATCCAATCTACATAGAAGCAATAGATATTAACTGTACTACTTCTAGTACTGAAAGGACATGCTGTAGAAAGAAAATATTGCCATTCTTTGTTGACCACTTTTATACTCTTGTACAGACTAAATTTTTGATTGTGTGTATTTATTTCAGTTTAAAGTAATACTATTTCAGTTTTTATTTGAATTAATTATCAACAATTTAATAACCCTCGAATTTGAGTCCAACTTCAAACGGTAAAATTTAAGGAAGAATTAAAAAAATATTTTTTGTGCTGTCCGTGTGAAAAAATAAGCTGTTTTCAGAAAGTGAAAAGATATTAACTAGCATTTTTATAAAAATAATAAATGAGGGCTGAGAAAGTGTCAGCTAAACCTTTCTGGAATGCGGGATTATATATTAATTTTTCACTTAATAATCAATCTATTTTTTCCTGTTAATTTTCTTGAATTATTGCGTGAAAATACTTTAAATATCAGAATGATATCAGGCTTTACATCATTATCACAATAATCCAATTATGAAGACGAAAAAAATCTTTTAATCTTCTGTTAGAAATTAAATTTTTAATTTTAAAAATTATCCACTAAATTATAAAAAAAAAACCTTTTACACGACAACTAGAGGAATTTTCTCAACAAAAATCGTACTATCTGATAAAATTAAGACTTCAAAATGTTTTAAAAAATATAAAAAGATACCGGTCGATTTAAGAATCACTTTCTTTTTTGAAGTCGGTTAATGAATTGTTAGCAGTAACAAGAAGTAAACATTTCTAATCTTTATAAGATGGTAGTGCGATATAGGTCAAAAATGTTTAAAGTGTATTTATTATTTCTCATCAAATAAAACAAAGTCTATTTAGTTTTATTTTAATTTAGCCACCCATTCATTTATTTTCACTTTTCCAGAGTAAACCTAAACATTCACTGTTGTGTCTAAAGTAGGCTAAACAAAAGTGTTACCTTTTAACTAGTTTCTAATTTAATTTATAACAATAGCCTATTGTTAACATTTATTTGTAATCCAATAAATTAAGATACGCTAGAACAAGTAAAACATTTTTCCCGAAGAACTTCTTATGAAAGAGAAAGTACTGTTTTTTTTTTCATTTTTAAAAAGGTTTTTTGTCATATTTATTATGTATTAAAAGAAATGTTTTAAAATATTATATTTTGCAGCTTACTTTCATTATTTTATTGTAAAATATATTGCTGGCAAAAAACATTTATTAAAGTTGTGCTAAATTATAGCTATATAGAATATACTATTTTCAATTGTAGAATTCAAAGCAGTTGTCTTTTTCGTAGTGATTTTAATAAACTTCTGTAATTTTAGTTCTTAGTTGTTTTGTCTCGATTAACCGAATGAAAAATACATTTTAAAACAAGTGCAACGTAAAATCTGCATTGGTTTTTAATTTAAAATCTGTTTTTATATAATTTGTGGCCTTTTAAATTAAATAATTTTGAAGAAGCGAAATAAATTCTAAATTCGTTTTTCAATGATTACTATCATTGTAAAGAGATTATTTCTTTAACGTACAAATATTTTTGTTTTGAAAATATTTAACGCTGAGTCTTATTACATATTTCGTTACAACTTTCAAAGAATTGCTCTGTTAATTAGAATAAAGTAGTTGAATTAATATTCTATTAAAGAATAATAAAATAAAGACGATTTTTTGCAGTACATAGTAGGACAAACTGATGACGGCGATATAATCATGAAAATAAAGATACTTAAAATAAAGCATTGTTAATATTTTATAAAATATATAAAAACATGGACCGAAATATATGAAATTATGTTAAATGCAATACAAAATTTTACTTTAAAATGGAGTTTAATGGATAAAATACAAAAAGTAATAAAAACGGTATCACGCAGTTTTGAGCAAGAAGACCTGCTTTTCAGCAGATATCAATAATAAATATAAATAATAAAAAATATGAATTAGATTTTTAAGAAAAAATATTTATAAAAAAAATTTATCCATCAATGCCAAAATTAGTCATTATAATACAGTAATTGAACGTGCCATTCTTCATGGTATGAAAACAATTTATTTTACTAATACGGAAGATACTAAAGATAGATAGAAGAATCCTCAAAAGAATATACAGCCCTAAGAAAGACCAAAATATTTATAAATTAAGATCAAACAAAGAAATTTATCAAAATATTAGTACACTAGAAACAGATTGTAGGAAAAGTTTAAGTTTTTTTGGATATAAGATGAAGATGAATAAATTTAAAGTGAATAAACGAATCTTTGACAAAATTTGGAAATAAGCAAACCAGTAGGATTACAAATGAAAATAGAAATGCAAAAATTCGAAGGAAAGATTTTCAAATGTGAATTTAGAAAGTTCTTGTACAATCTGAGCATACCTGTGGAACAAAAAAAGCCCAGTGGTATGAAGTGGGCTGAAGAAAAAAGTTTAAATCAGAACAGATGAAGAAAGTCTGGGAAGAAAAAGTAAGAAAACGAAAGTCAAAAAAGTTATATTTGCGTGATATTTTGATTGTCTATTCGCAAAAAAATAATAATTAAATACACTACAATAAAAAATAAAAATATCAGTACTTAGAAAAATATATGATTAACTCAAAAATAGATACTGCATATAAAGAAACGTTAACTTTCTAGCTTACTGCATCAAAACGAACCAAGCTTCAACTTGCCTCGCTCAAATTTTTTCGACCTTAAATTGAACGTAACTCAAGAATAAGTGAATCAATCTTCGTCAAATTTTCACACGCATAACTTCAGATACACTAGTACACCTTGTCTAAATTTCAATGAAATTGATATACTAGTTTTACAGATTTTCAAACCACAAAATTTTATACATAGAATATATATATATATATATATATATATATATATAATGGATTTAAGTAAATGATATTTTCGAACTTTTCATACCTCAAAACGTAAAAAAAATCATTTTTACCCCTACTCCCATCATGTTATCGAAACTATTTCCGTACTTTTCTTCGAAAAGTCAGTAAAGAGACAGAAAACTGAGAAATATTTTAAGCGGATGATGATTAAACTGAGATCATTATGTAGCAAAAACTCCCATCTTTTATTTACTGATTTCCTTATTAAAATCTTGGTTACTTTTGTATTTCAAAATAAACGATGCCATGAAATTTGCAACGGGACGCTGCCTCATTTTAATGTACGACTCTTACAAGAAGAACATTTTTGAATGATACTTATTTCGATAGATAAATTTATTAAGTGCTTTATCAATTTTTTGTATTTATTTTTAGTGTAATCTATTACATTTTGAAATTGTTTACCTTACCATCAAAGACAATAATCATCACTATTTTACTGATTAATAGCATTTCAGTTCCCTTCATTTTCCTTTGAACTGAAAATTTTCCTTCAATTGCTTAACACGTTTTCTCTCTTTGATATCAGATAGCAAAAAAATTCTTCCTTCTTGTATATCTTTATACTAACACACTCCTCCTTTGTTCCTTTGTAATATTCTGTTAATCATATTTATTAAATACTGCTTTATTAAAACATCTTTTCTTAGAAATTATATATTAGACAGTTCTGAATAAAAAAGGTAATTTTTATTTAAATTTACAACAAATAAGTGTTTATAATATATTTTTTTTTACATTTACTGTTGCTACTAATTTTTTGTAATAGAGTTGTAAAGATCATGCAATTAAATCAATATCTATTATCTTTATCTGTAGATAACTTTTTCTTGTGTGTGACCCTATTAAGATTTCCTCTACTTCCTTATCTTTTTCACCAGGTTCCTTCCTTCATTTTCTTTCCTCAATAACTCCTCATACTTCATTCTGTTCGCTCATTTCACTTTTATTTTCCCGGAGAATATAGCTAGAAGAGCTATCTATATTGCAGGGGTGATTATGGTGATCGTGTCAAAAATGGGGTATCGGGTTTTTTGTAAATCTAAGTTTTAGGGTCTAACTAGATCACCTAGATCAAAAAAGCATATGTATATATGTACGTACGTATGTGTTGTACTGCTTTTGGCCTTACACACAGAAATGGTCCAATCAATTTTCTTCAAATTTCGCTCAAATATTTATATATATATATGGAGCAATGATCATATTACTTTTTTTTCCAAAATTTGTTAAGTGGTTGGGGGATATCACAGAAAGCCCAATTTAAATTTTTTTCAGAGGCAGATAATAATAATAATCCAAAAACCTTTTTTTTTTTCAAAAAATCAATTCCTAGCTCTTAAAATTGAAATATGTATATATATATTTTTTGTTCTTTTGCTTTATATTCCTTCGGTTTAAATATCTTTCAAAATTTTTTTGAAAATTTTTATTTCATGTAAAAATTTTTATATCAAGAAATGTCTACAATTTTTTTTTTTATTATTATAGATCCCCTAACCTAAAATGGAGAAAGTTTTTTTGAAAATTATCTTTTTCTTATTTTAGCCTCTGTTGAAGGGAGAGTAAGATTTATAAAAAACTTTACTTAAGTAAATTTGTTAAGTTTAAACTATATATGAATATTTAAAAAAATAAGTTTTTTCTTATGTTACAATTATTTCCCCACTACAAAATAATATATATTTTTTATTTATTTATTTTATTTTGGCTCTAAATCTTTTAATTCTTTTTTTTTGTTGTATTTTTCTTGATCAATTAAAAAGCTATTGAAATTAAAGTAACTTTGGCACCTATATTATATTCCAGACCCAAAATTAGAAGCAATTTTTTCATAAAATTTGTTATATATTTTTTTTAATGTTTAAAAAAGTTCTTTTAATATATTTTTTTTTTTTTAGCCATTACTTCTTTATAAATAAATCTTCCCACAGAATAAAGAAGCCTTGAAAATCAAAACCTTTTTGAATTTTGATGCTTGAATTTTATTTTAGTAACAATATCTTGAGCGACATAGCCATGCAATACATTGCCAATTTATTTAATTATTATATTTAAAACATAAAATATCATTATATTATAAATCTCATAAAAATGTAATAAGAATTAAGTTTTGTTGGACGATTTGTTTTTCTTTTGATGTTTAACTGCTGTTTATATGTTCCTCTGAACAAATAAATTAACATCGTGATAAATGTAATTTTAAACGCATGAAAACGCAGATATCAGGAAAAGTATTTTCATACTACTATATGCTAACGTATTTACACATTTTTGTGTTTCTATCCGTAGTTACTTTTTATGACATTTTTTTAAATATTTAGTTAATACGACCGAATCCACATCAAAGTCGTATTTCAGGTTTCCAGTTTACTCCAAATTAAACTCTGTTTTAAGATATATTTACCACCGAATTTTTTCCTTAAGATGAGTAGTTAATTTTTATGCAAGAAATCAACAAATAAAAACGTAAGTATGTTGATATATTTTAAGTGTAACAGTATTTATTACCAAATTAAACTGAAATATTATTCTAAGACGTCCTTTAAAATTAAAATGAATGGTAGACGTTGATTAAACAGATATAAACATTACAAGTTGATCGTTTATTTGTTTTAAACATTATCTATACAATCGCTATCCAGTATTACTACCTCAATTAATGTTAAAGATTTTTATTGCCGACAAAAACTGACATTTTTTTTTAAATTTTATTACTTCTTGTTTTCTTCTTATAGTTAATTTTGTAAAAAATTAATATTTTTATCGGTGTACTACTGGACTTTAGGTTACCTCATTATTTTATCAAGTAAATATTAATATTTTTGTTAATTTAAAAAAATGTTTTTGTTCATTTGTAACAATCAGCACTGAAATGTATAATAATATTTCTATTAAAATTTAACACTCGTAAACTAAAGAGAATTTTGCTGTTTTGTTGGTAATATGCCATATCACTTAAAATTCTAACTTTATTCAACAACTAAACTGCAACAGCATATTAATAAAAATTTATTAAATTTTTCTACATAAATAACATCTATGAGAAATTTTAGAATCCTCACCAACGGTAATCTATTAAATTATAACATTAAAAACGACTAGCTGTAACTTTTTATTTATTTATAAAAAGCTACGTAAAATTTTTAAACTATGACTATAATTGCATAAAAACAATTCCGTATAAATGAATCAAGATTAATAAAAAAGAAAAATTTTAATAATCTACCATGATTGTTAATTTAAATTCTTTTAATAATTCTCGTAAATTATAATTAAGAAAAAGTATTAAAATGTAAAAATTAAGTTAAAAGGCAAAGTTATTAAAAGTACATTTTAAGTACCTTTGTTATTAATTTAACTTACAATGGAACTGTCGAATAATATGACGCTTTGGTTCAACACCTCGGATAGGTTTAATTATTCTAAATACTTTATTATTCGCTGCTTCAATCAAATAAATGTCTTTATTTCATTTATAATATAAATTATTTTTATTAGACTTTGAACTTGTAATTCATGTATAACATTATTATATCGATTAATTAAACATTCGTAACAAACACTAGTTGAGTCTTTGGAGGATGAAACTAGACTGACTAAATATAGGGCATTAGACCAATTCAGTTAATAATAGTAATAAAAAAGTGAGAATTTATAAAGAGTAAGAAAAATAGGGAAAATTTTTATTTTAAAATTCTTAAGTCCTCCATTAATAAAATTTAAAGGTTTCATTTGCTCCTTTTAATATAAAAGGTTTATATAAAAGGTTTCATATAAATGAAACCTGAGTCTTAACAGGAAATATTATGATAAAATAGAGAACCGCAATAAGTTCCTAGTTCTTTTATTTTTTCATGATTACACCCTTACTGCATTTTCGGGAAGTTCCTTTAAAAACGTTTATGCATTAATTATTGCATTGTCTTATTAACGTTATTCATTGATATTTTTGAAATATATGCATATAATCTGGGCATTGTGGAGATCTCCGGTTAAACATAATAATGAATAAAAAAATGTTCTTCGAAGAATAAGAACGTGATAGGAAACTTTAACCAAACCAGAAAAGAAAACAGACCACTTTGGTCATTTTTTTAGGCCTAGTAATGTTCTGTTATTAATACCATGTAAAGTCATGTAATCTGTTTGATTTATGCAGAAAATAAATCTGCTGTTATTGAAGTTAAATTTAGCAACTACAAAGAAATATTTGTTAATTTCTGTATGGAGTGTGGTCTTTTATGAAAGTGAAATATTAACAATAAAGAATTTGTTTGCCTTGAAAATAAAGACAAAGAGGCTTTTTAAACGTGGTATTACAAGAGAATGCTGGAAATTAGCGGAGTTGTTAGAATACAAATTAACGTGGGTTTAAGATAAATTAAAAAAGAGAATTTCTTTTGCGGAATTTTATAAAAAGACGGGTACATTTGATTGATGATATATTTAAGCGTACAGGATTAATGAATTTGATTCGAGAAGGATGTGTTGAGTATAAAACATTACGAGAAAGACAAAGATATATGGCACAAATCATTGGAGATGTACTATGTGGATATGCATCGAATTAAAGAGATTTGAACTGATTAACAAAGAAATAGACAATTAAATCAGACCAATCTAAACACGCTATTTTCTTAAACGTGTTTTTAACAAATATGAATTTGTTTCATTAATTTTCAATGACGTTTGAATTTTGCATGGCTTCATTTCGTAATAGATGTTGAATAAAAAAAGGGAGCGATTTAAATTAAAATAAATGTTTAATAAACAGGACTAGAGCTGTGGATTAACAGTATTTTGTTGTTGTTTTTTCATCTTACCCCTGGGCCGGACATACAACTAAGTAAAGTTCAGCCCAAAAAAGTGTCCTTTTACTTTAACAGAGCCTCTCCACCCACCGACAGTAAATCCGGCACGGTAATTTGGCTCCCCGGTCGGATCTTTTTTTTATCTTTATTTTGCCTGCTTATAATCCCCGGAAGGGGGTTGGTTATAAGGACCGACTATGTCGTTCTCCCCTCCCCAAAGACCGGGTCTCGGTCTTAACAATTGTCTGCCTCTAATCGCCACACAAAGTGACCGGGCCCAACTATGTCGTTTCCGGGCCCTGCACGATGGTCGGGTCTCTGTCTTAATTTTGCCCCTGACCTACGTTATTTTTAGCGTAGGTCTAAGCGTAGACCTACTACCGTAGGTCTACTTTTAGCGTAGGATAAACAGTAGTTAATAATTACTATTGTTCCAGTAAGTATGGTAATATAAATAACAAAGCTTTTTTTAACCACATATTAAATTACGAGTATAAACAAAAAATACTAAATTGAAGAAATTTCTGATGTTTTTTGGAATGAAAACTCTACTGTTGCGAGTTCTACTTGCTACTGGAAGTGTATACGAAAATCTCCAAAACTAGTAGATCGTTGAAATTTAGATATGCTGAAGTAGTGTATTTGAAATTGTGCATATGAAAATGTGATCAAGATGGGTTGAATCTTTCTTGAGTTACGCTCCATTTAAGGCCGACAACAGACAAGATAACCTCAATTTGAGGTTATGTTGACTATGTAATGCAATTTTTTATACGCGCTTCTACAGTAAGTGGTGAGTAAGTTGAAGCTTGGTGCTCATTAATCAAATCCATGTAGTACTCTGAAAATCAGTGCGTTTCTAATTGCGAAATAGTGAGGGCGCCGGAAACAAACGGTATTCTTGCGCAGAACTGCCCAAGAGTTTTTTGTTTTAAAATTTTGAATAAAATAATTTTTAATAGAAAGTATCTTTTAAATCTGTCAGGTTCAAATAGAAAATAAAAATATCTAACCATATAATAGATAAAATAATTTGAGGGTGACGAAAAATGGGTGTATGGATATTTCAATCTATTACATCAATTCGGCGTAAATGGCAAGGGATTTTTGTTTATTAATCTCTCTGTATTTTAATCAATTATTTTTCGTTAATTGATGTATTTTAATCAATTATTTCTAAATTTTCTCCAATTTACTTTCGATGAATAAACTATGTTTTAACCATCTGAAAAGTACGATTTCTTCAGGTAAATATCATTCAAAAGAAAAAAATGTTTAATAAGTTACAGTAAAAGTTGCTGTAAAAGTAATGACAAGTCTTTTTTTAAAAAATTAAACAAAACTAGGTTAAATCAAATTAAATGAAAGTGAAATAAAAATGTTATAAAAATTGTACTGTTTAATTTTATTCAATAGTACATCTTATTCTTGGTATAAATAACAAAACGTTATTAATTAATTTAATAATTATGTAATGTCTATGAGAAGTATAACCTATCTCAAATAAATAAATTTGTTTATATCGTTATATCATTGGCGATAAATTAAAAAGTAAATAACAGTATACTTATTCATTTACTTATCAGATTAGTTTGCTTAAAAACAATTAATTAATAGAAAGAATGATTTTTCATTCATAAAAATTCAGATCAGTTTCAAAGTAAACGATTTTTTCGTTTCAATTTATTTTATCTTACGCACTTTTTTTAATATACGGATAATTAGTGTTTAAACAACAAAATTCAAAATGTAATTCTTAACGTTCAGAATCCTGCTGATAACAAAGAATAATTAGGAAAATTTTAAATATATATTATATATTTCTGAACCAATTAATTAAGATTTATTAGTTTCAGTTCATATATCAAAACAGCCTGTGTGTGAAATTTTAATTTAGTTCGAAAAGCTACAAAAATAAATTAACATCAAGTCTGACGATTTACACACACACAAGAACTTAAACTGCAGGAATTCAGAACCATTTTCTCAGAAAATTTATGAAACACTTTTAGATATAAAAAAAAGGTGATACTGATTGGGGATCCAAGTCATTTCGGCATTTGAGTTAACGAACAGGCTAATGAAGTGGCTAAGAAAGCTTCTTTAAACGGTTTTCAAGTGGATTTGGAAAATCAGAACTGTTTTATAAGGGAAACTCGTAATAAACTAAATACACAGTAGGACAAATTTTTGTTGTTAAGTTTACCCATGGGGCCTACAAGGAATTAGGGAAAATGTATTTGAATTTTCACGACGAGATTGAATCATTCTAACGCAACTAAGGATTGGGAGCAGTAGATTCACCCATGCCCATCTGGTTGGCTCTCTTCGATCTTACTGTGAGATATGTAATGTACAATGGACTATAAACCATTTCCAAAATTCACAGAAAACCGTCAGAAATTAAACTTAAGTCAAACAATGAAAAATATTCATAGTCGAAAGGATGACATCAAAACGATGTTGAATTTTTTATATGATAATAAAATGAGGAGATAATAATAATGTATACAGATTTTATTAATGCGTGACGGGTCAATGTAAAATACTGCTTAAGCAGTGGTAGTTTTCGAATGTTCAATTATTAGCCTAATGTTTAATATTCAATTTTTATTTAATATTCAATTTTTATTTAATTGTAAATTTTTAATTTATTTAAAAAAAATTAAATATTTTTTTAAATTTTATTTAATTTAAATTTTTAATTTTAGTTATTTGCAAATAATTTTCTGTAACTCTTAAATAGTTAATGATTGTAATCGTTGATGCGACTATAAATAAAAAAACGAAAAAATAATTCAAAATGAAACCAAATTTAAAAAAAAGAAAAAAATAATTTGCAAATTAAAATATGACCTTTAAAATTATTTTAGACGTTTATAAGAACAAACAAAAAATTGGTTTTTCCGGGAATTAAAATGGTGTTACATAAATGTTATTGTGGAAAATAATTACCTTTATATCTTATTTAGTATCCTGAATAGGAATACAGAATAATAGGTAATTAAGACGTAAACTACTATCCGATTACATTCTATGTGAGGTCAAATTTAAGGATAAATATCTCGGAAATGAACTGTCAGATATGTTTAAAAGTATAAATAAAGATTTAACTTGTTCAATTTTACGATTTGTGCGGTCAATAAAAGTTTTTTCAGTACTTTTTTCTTATAAATCTAACACAATATATAGAAATCAAAGTATCGTAATTAATTCAATGTTAAAAATGAAATATTGATGTGAAATTTTGATCAGAAAAATGTTAAAACTGATTTATTTTTATGTGGTTAAAAAGGAGATCAAGATGACAAATTATTTTTTAAGTTTAAAAGTACTGATCAGTAAAATTACGAATAGAAGTTTTTTTTTAGCATATTCACTTGTTAAAGAAACGCACACATATACTTCAGATCGATCATTTTTAGTACAATCCTTTTTGTACTGATAATTATCAACGGAAGTTTCTTTATTATTAAAAATAAACTATTCTTCATAACATAATGCAATGCATTAGAACATACACATATGTGTGTATGTTCTAATGCATTGCGGCGTTATACAGTAAAAACTTATTGTTTTTATTGCATGACCATTATAATATTTACTACATTCGTTTGGATAAATTCCAAAGGAGAAATTGTAATAGTTTGTTTCAATATAGAAATTTTTATTTCTACAATCTACAAATTTTATATTTTCATTCATAATTTTACATTATATTTCATAATCAACGACAAAAGGTAACACAGTATACATTTTACGGGAATACCTTGTAATCTTATCGAGAAAATTCAGATTGTATTAATGTTTAATAACTTCTTTAATTAATTTCTCAAATCAGGTAGAGGTATTCTACTCCATTCAAACTCGTAAAGTGATTTCCAATCTGTTCAGTTATAGGACAATGGAAGAATTTTTAATAAATGAAAAAAAAAATTACTTCTTTCATTGCATTTTATTTCATTAATTATATTTTCTTAGAAAGTTTTTCGTCTTTAACTAGTTTTATACATTATTATTTCAAGGTATTTTACTCGTATTTATTCTGGCATAGAAAACATTGTAATTTGATACTTAACAGTGGTTTAAGGTTTGAATATTCTACAAAGCGTTTTATTAATAAATTCAAATAATTCCATGTTAGTTACAAATACAAACAAATAGGTGTGTGTACAATTGTGTTATTACAATTTCAAATTGGATACCATACGATTCATTATCCTTAATAGAAGAAACCAAGCGGAGGCCTCCAGTCAAATAGCAGGTGTTCATTTGACTAGACCTCCCGCAGACGCAGAACTCACCAGATGCCAGGCGGAACGGAAACAGATATTGGTTTAAATTAACATGGTTGGTGAGAACCAGGGCACCCGTTGCCCTTTAAACAAGCTCGAGGCCTCCCCCAAATCCTGTATAAATTTACACAAGGATTTTCCCTTAGTCGTGGTGTGCCATTCCAGCTGCCATGCATCCATCATGAGGCTCTGCAGCCTCTTCCGTAGGCGGGAGATGGGCAACTAAACTAAATTTAAATCCGGTGCATTGTGATCACAGTTCTGCTCCGGTACTGACCCGGCTCGAAACCGCATCCCAAATACCTCAGCCTCCCGACCTCTGCGCAATCTCCACATGGCTTGGCGAACTTTCACCAGTAAATTGATTGGGAGAGCCTTTCCCAATACGGGGGTAGCCTCGTAGAAGCTTGTTTTAAAAACACCAGTGCATACAATTAAGACACTGCGCTAGGTACTTCTTAAATTTTGAACAAGTGCTCTATTCATATCCAACCTATGCGCCCAAACCGGCGCTGCTTAAAGAGCCATGCTTTCAAAGCCACCTCTGTACACCATGTACTTTTGATGGCCTGACAACCCATAGTCTTTCCGAGCAATCCTCCTAAGTTTGTGCTTCACTGAGTCGGCGTCCACCGCTACATGGTTAATGTGGCTGCTAAACAGGAACTTTTCATCAAACAAAACACCTAGGTACTTATTCCTATATATGCCGTATACTCATTCGGCTGATTACACAGCCTTTACACTTAATGTGCGGGTTCCGACTGTACAATAATTTGTCTGCACCATTGAGAAGCATGTTCTTCGTCTTGGGCACAGAAATCTTTAAATTTTGCCTGTCCATCCAGCTCTCTGCTGTTCACAAAGCCGCCTGAATTCGATCTTCTAGCTGCCGTTGTGAGTTACCACGAATTAATAGGAGAGAGTCATCGGCGAAAGCCTGGACTCAGTTCATATTGATGTTTTCCCAGGCCGTTCCACAACCAGCTTTTACAGCAACTTACCGATAACCGGCAAGAGGCTGATGAGTCGATAACTACCAACCTCACTAGCCTGATTTTAAGAGCATCCTCACCAAAGCCACCTTTCAGCAAGCCGGAAAGCATCCCGAGCTAAGGCACCTCGAGAACAGACTGCCAAGCGGCTCTTTTACGACAGGCAGCAGATGATATCCGGGTCAAGTTGGTCAATCCCCGGTGTCTTTCTCAGTGCCATTCGAGAAGCCACTCGGTCTATATCTACGGGATCCACAGCCCGCACGCTACTCTTATAGTGTCTTACTCTTATAGAACTCACGCTGGTGGGTTCTGAACTAATGGTTCCGTTCACGCCGCATATTACTTATTCAGTAACCTCGCATTCTACAGGATAGCAACGCAAGTCGTTGTTTAAATAAATCCAGTACTTCGGCAACCGAGATGTTTTCCGGGTTCGTATGAACGCTGACAATGGTTTCCACAGCAGCTTGCACTTTCTGGCTGGGGTTCTGAGCTGTCACATATGTGGTCAGACTACCAATCTCTCTTCGCAGCTTGTTAACTTTCCTAGTCAGACGAAACTTCCAAGCCGGCATGCCAGGTCTATCTCGCTTCAAGCTCCTCCAACTCATGGCTATTATCGACCGTCACCGTGAAGAGCACCTACGTAAACCAACTCGTGAAGGTCTTGGATTGTTGTCACGTGTGAATCTTTATTTGCTAAAAGCTGATTGACATGATCGATTATTATTGTTGTTATTATTATTATTATTAAAATTAACTTTTTTAAAAACTGTTTTAGAAAGATGTAAAATGTATAAAGCGTCAAAGCCATGAGGCTTTCATTACTTGTGTGCATTATAACTGTGCGTTAGCCCACGAGCACTAAGAATAGAAACAAATTTCTTGTTGAAGAAAGGAATTTACTTTCTTATCCACCGGCCCAGTTGGCTGGGCCGGTGGATATATAATATATTGTAAACAATAAAAGGGATTCTAACATTAAAGGCATATTTTTTAATATTTAAAGTATTGTAAATTATGAATGTACATAGTTTTGAAATTGTTTTATTAGGAACAATTATGGACTGCAAAAGATGGTTGAATTACTTATATAACTTTTTTTTTGTTGTTTTTAATTGATAACTGTAATTTCCAACAAATAATTGTGATCCTAAAAGAAATACAAATGTTATGTATAGGTTATCAGCTATTGTTTAATAACAGCTCGTAATTTGCAAATAAAAAAAAAATGTAGTAATAAAAATTTGTGTGCGCGCGCGCGCGCGCGTTATATATATTAATAAAAAATAACGCACACAATAACAATTAAAAGAATTATCATAAAACAAATTAATTAAATCACTTCAATTAAATCTGCATGTAAACAATCATTAAACATGTTTTATATCATTTCGCATAATGAACTGCAATTTTTTTTCGTAGTATATTTCATACGAATATATGTGTTTTAGATACAGGTGAGCGAAAAAACGTACATTGAAAACAAAGTAATATATGAAAAAAGGTTTATTAAATTATTAGAAAGAAAGAAATATTAACTAATTTCATACCTTACAGTAATATGTTAAAATAAATGTTTGAAATCTCTATTTGCAGCAACCAAATACATGCATCAACTCGTTTCTTCATGTTAGCAGTTACATTTTTAATGATTGCAACGCTAATATGGAATATTTCAAATTCAATATTAAGTCTGAGTCGATCAACTGCGAGGATTATTTCTGAACACTTTTTTCTTTTAAATAATCCCAAATAAAAAACTCTTGGAAGATAAATCTGGCGATCTAGGAGACCGTAGACACAGAATGATTTTCTCCCCAAAAAACGCAGGTAGCAGCAATATTGTGCTATTACTGTTTGCACCTTCTTGCTGCAACCAGAAATTGCGTTCATCTTCTTCTGGCAGAGCTGTTAGATCAGTTATAATCTCATAGTAACCTTCATATGCTACTCTTTCCGTGAAAAATATGGGACTCATTATTCTCGTCCTAAAAAATTGCACACGAACCTTCGATCTTATCTAAATGTAATGTAATATCTTGGAAACGTGAGAGTTCTTTGCCCTCCAATATCAGTTTTTCTCAAAGTCTACATACCCACTTAAATGAAACCATGTCTAACCACTAAAGAAAATTTTATCTAAGATCCGAATATTGACGCGAACAAAAGGCATAAACCATTTACAATAATTGAGTATTCTACTCGTAATGCGATCGGGTTTTTACAATTCGTCCAAGACGTGAATACGGTGAGAAATTAATTTTAATTTCTTTAAAAGTTAGCGGACGCTTCAGTATGATATTCCAATCTATTTAGATAGCCTTCTTGTTGATTTTAGATGTGATCGTTCAAAGAATGCATGCATGAACACTTTCAAATGATTTTTCATTTAAAATTGTTGGCTGGCCGCAACTTTATCGTTTATCTAGACTACCGGTTTTTCTAAAATGAGTAACTGTGCGTGAAATTGTTGATTTATTGGGTGCATTTGATAAAGAAAAGCTACAGAAAAGTCTTCCTGGCACTTTAAAAACAATTGTGATTTAAAACAACTCTCAAGGGTTAATACGTATTGACACTGTGAAAAATGCATGATAGACTTTTTATAGCGCACTTGCCTTACAGGGAAACTATTAGTATTATTTATATTATATTATTATTTATATGATAGTATTAATAACCCACTGATTATTGCCAGTCTAAAAGAAGATTTCCTACTAATCGATGAATTATGAAAGTTGAGTAACTTTTCGCTCGCTCTATATATTACAAATTCCTACATTTTCCATATAATATGTAATTATATTATTACGTAAATTCATTTTTTTTTAATTTTACATCAACAAAATAATTAGTTATTTAGGTTTTTCGTTCAAATTGCCAGTTAATGTTTTTAAAACTAAATTTTAATTTGTTTTTAAAACTTAATTTAAATTAATTTTAAACCAAATATAAAACTAAGTATCGTAATTATTATTTTTTTAAAGAAAGGACACATGATGAAAATTTCAAAGAAAATTTGATTTAGTACGTTGTAAAAGGTCACATCGTAGAATAGAATGTTGGATTTAAATGTATGAAATTTATTTATTTGGATTTAAATCTATTTATCTACAAAATCTATTTAAATCTATGAAATCATTCCTCATTAATAATTAATTCTACAAGAAATGTTATATATGTTTTTTAATCTGTAACTAGAATTAAAACGTATTTTAAAAATAATTTTTTTTTCAGTTTTTGGTTATTATTACGTTGATAATCATTCATTCTATTTACCCTGTAATTTATGTGGCATAAAAGAGATAATAAAATTGCTGGAGTGTACATACAGGTAGTATTTTATTAATATCTTTGAAACGTCTTATATTAAAAATACCAATTAAATTAGAAAAATTAAGAAAAATATAATTATTAAAATGGTTTAAAAACTCCAAACCTTCCGATTCAAGTGAAATGGTAATGAATATAGAAAAATATGAATGACATAATATAATATTTATTTGTTCTTTATGATACAAAATCTTGTAATGTAGGAATTGAACTATTCCATTATATAAAAACAATACACAGTACAGTCGTTATTATGATATAATACATAAACAGTACATAAATACATAAATCAAATTAATCATGAACAATTATTAACGTACTGAATTTACGTCACCTTACCTCTAAATTTACCATAAAACAATTAATATAAAACAACAAAAATAATATATAACAACCCAATTTATAGTCAGTAATTTAATGTTTAATTAATAAAAAAATAATTAATAAAACCAAATAATCACAAATAATAAAAATTTAAATACGCAGATTATATTTATGAAATGATATACATAAAGGAAAAAACCATAAGGAATGTGGAATAAAATGAATGAGTGTAAATATATTATTATTAATTAGAGCGTAGTACGCTACACTTACATACGAGTATATATGCACATTAAAATAAATAGCGAAGAGAAAATTAACCAATAAAATTTACTTTGAAATTATCTGAGCAAAATAAAAAAATAAAATCATTTTTATTGTTAGCTCGTACCTATAAGAAATCTCTTGAAATCCATAATTTATCAAAAAAACTCAATTTTTAGGAGACAATATTTTCATGCAGCCTTTGTTAGCGATTATTTATCTGTTGCTTCTGTTTTTTGTCTCTCCATGAAGGATTTTGTAATTAATCAAAATAAGTTAAGGATGTTTTAATGAAAGAAAAAAATATTTTTTAATTGAAATCTAGAAGTATTTAAAGATATTGTAACAGGACCATTATAACGGACCAGGGTAACGGATTAAGAAGAAAGAGAGAGAAAATAATAATAAAAGAAGAATCCAGAACGAACTTAAAGGGATTCTACTCAGACTAATAGGTCCGTTTAACACACACAATTTTTTCTTCGTAACACAGACATCGGCACTTCCAAAAGCTGTTCTTCGACCAGAAGGGTCACCTGACCGGAATAAGAATTTAAGGGCGCTGACGATGAAAATTATTATGCTTCAACAATTAAAGGGATAAGACGGGTACTGGAGGCCAAGGAATATAAATACTGTCAGGGACCAGCGGACGGAGTCAGTAGTTTCGCAAGCCTGAACTTGATGCGGTTGCGGTGAGGACAAAATCAGAGTAAGCGTGTAATAACAACGAGTGAAAAGTACGTCACGAGGATTCCAGCGTGGACAGTGGGTGAATGCAAGAAGAAAATAGTAGTGAAAATGACAGTATTCTATTCATTCATAAAGTGTAGGGTAGTTCTATTAAAAACAGTAAAAATAATAATATTCGTAGATTATTGAATTGTATGAACTTAGACTTTTTAGTGTTATCTTGTTAATGCAATATCAGGTTCTGGCGATCATTATAAAGTTTTTTTAGTAAATTAGACTGTTCTTCAGGTTTTTATAATTTAACTGTCTAAACGAATTTTATCGTTATTTTAATTACTATATTGTATATCATATATTCATTATTAATATTATTTGTTTTGTTTATATGTTTTTAGAGTAATAAATTGTGTTAATAAGAAATTTTTAGTTTGTTAGTCTCTCAATATTCTGGTGGAACCGCGAACCCGCGAAATATATTTTCAAAATTTGAAATACTAGTAGTACAGTAATTAAATACATCTTAATATTCAATTACAGTTAAACATGATTGCATTTTAATCTTTTGTTATTTAAATATGATATTTTTTTTATTTTTAATGACCACAGTTTTACATAAGTCACAAAAATGTGGTAGATTAAAAAAAAAATATATTTCATACTCGTCATATTAAAGTTAACATAAATGTTACTTTAACTTTAACTTTCTTATACTATTTATAAAAAATGAAAATAACAGATTTTAAAAAAAGTTAGAAGAGAAGATTATTAAAAGAGGAAACTTTCGTCAAATGATTTTATGAGATTTACCGTAAGTTTAAACCATGAACTTAACCATGTATTTTAGCATGTTTAATAAAAAACGGATCTGTCATTTATATGTGAAGTGCAAATGAAGAGAAGGTCTGACACAACTATCTACTATAGAACCGTCCATCTGAAAGTCGGATAAATAGTTTTTGTTGCATTAATCCTGTACATATTCATTGGAGTATGAACCACACAACAGCTTCGCAGTCGGCTCGTATGAATATAAGTAGAGTAACTTTCGACAATTTATATTAACGTACATGTACAGAAGGAATAATTCAGGTTGGCCGGTGGATTACTAACCTTCGAAAACTAAACTCCGTATTTGTGTAAGAATTTTTCTTTTCTGATAAAGGTGTAAATCTTAAACTGAAAGCATCGTGTAGCAAACTGTAAAATAGTATAACATTCACTGAATGACAGAGTAATGTTTGTCATTATGTAATTTCAATCAATCAAATATTCATTTTTCATTTTATATGTGGCATCAGAGTTACGAGAGAATTGTAATAATTACAAACCAACCATACATTACTTTAGTTGTAGGTTATGTAAACAAGTCATATATGGTACTGAAACCCAATAACGGCTACCAGAGTTGTTCCAAAATAGGTATCATAACATCCATTCGATAACATGCAATATGTAAGGAATTAAAAAAGAAAAAAAATAGAAAAAAAGAATGCCAAACAGCATACATCATTATTTAATATACAAACTAAAAAAAAAGGAATATCTTAGTAATAATAATTTCTTTGAAATTCGTTAAATGAAGTATAAAACAAACGTGCTTGTAAAAAGGATTTTTAAAAATAAGTGTATGTGTCCGTAATAACACTACAAATATAATTATAAAATATAACAAAGGTATTACATTTTTTCGAAATAATCATGAATAAAAAATTTAAATAAATGTTATTACCAGTTATAAATATGACTGATAAAATGTACATGCAGTTTAAAATAAATTTAAATCAAATAGCTAAAAACTGTCTTTAAAATGTTCGAAATTAATTGTTACAGAAAAAAATAAAACAAGCAAACAAAAATTAAATAAGAAAGTAAATAAATTTGAGAGGATATTAAAGTTTCATTTTCATGAGAAACATTTTCTCATACCTGTTAATTTCATTTGGTATATATGGATTTCAGGAATTCTTGAACATTTTTCAGATTATTATTTATTAACGTTCGTGAAGTTTGTATAGAAATGATAATTATTTTTTAGCTAAAGGTCTATAGAATTCTGCTATCAGAGATCAAACAAGTTTTCCTTCTTCCTTTATAATAAATATTAACATAATATATTCTCCTTACATATCTGTTGATTGTTGACTGTAATTAAAATAGAATTCATTTCTTTAATCTGAGTATTAATAATCAGAAAAAAGCAAAGAAATTAAAAAAATGTTTTAGATAAAATTGTAAACAATTTATTAGGATTAAATCATTAAATTTTTACTCGCACAATATTCAAATGATAAATCAGCAAACAAAAAGGTATGTGAGAAAAACGTGGGCGTCTCCCTCCAAAAATTTTTGAAAGCTCTGTAGTTAAAGTTTGAATCAGGGCCAAGCCCAAATCAACCTTTAAGTATCATTGTAAAAGGATCAGTCATTCAGGTGTAGTGTCTGTATAGTATAATTGCCTTAAATAGAGCAAAAATGATTTTAGGTGAAAATTAGACAAAGGAATTCTTGTGGGTCGAGCGTAGTTAATTTATATGAAACATAATGATGGAACAATTTTCTTATTACAGTCCATCTTTATATTCAATCCATCCTAACACGGAAACCTGACATCGTTAGAAGTTGTTTACATAAGAAACAAACATAGATCTATTAGTGCTGACATCATACATATTGTTTTAATATGGTTACCAAATTTCGGTATCATTTCAGTTTGTGAGTAGGTTACAATTTTTTTATATTTTTATTATTGACCCCGTTTGTAGAATACAATTATAAAACAAAATAAGTAGTCATAATTATGAGGAAGGTTAAAGAAATGTACTAGAATAGTTAAGTAATGAATAACGAAGAGTTAACTGATATAAATGAAAAGAAAAAAGTAGAATCCTGAGTAATAATCAAATGCTTTCTCTGAAAATAATGACAGCCAGTCACTGTGGTAAACAGAGTGAATATCGTTTACAAGATTCAATAACAGCAGCATTTCGGTAGGCTCAAAATAGTCATACGCATCAGTATATTTAGTTCAATGGAAATCAATTTACTCCTCAACTTCCTCAGTAAGCCTAAGTTAGTTATCCCTGAAAATGGCTACACCATCTTCCGGAGTGACTTGTCCATAGTGCCCGATTTCCGACAAACGTGTGGGTTACAGACGGACAATTAATTAGGATATTGCGAATTGAGAAAATATTTAAAATATACAGTTTTTATGAATTAAAACGCTTCGTCTCCGATATGTAACCCCATATCGTGCTTCTGAATACACATATGTTCTGATAAAATGCCAAGAGATAAACGAACACAATTCATTTTACCTTTTCATAAAATAAAAATTCAGTCACATTCGCAGGAAGATCCATAACGTCGCCGAATTTTAATTACTGCAACAGTGACAATAACTGTAAAATACTACTCGAATAATTACGATATACTGATGTAATTTTAAAAATAAGTACCAAGCAATCCGTATTACAATATCGGCAGTATGATGACGTAATCAGACAAGTGTATAAACATGCTTGCTAAAGGCTAACGTAGTAATCATAATTGCACCAACCTTTAGGGACCAAGAGGTCTCTACTAAGAGGGACCTACCCCCCTAGAGAGTCCTTTGAGGGACCTATTTTGATACGGGTGCCAAAATTCTTTTTTGTATTTCTTTATGAATTAAATTTTGTTAACAGTCTTTTATAGGTGAAGCAATAAATGTAATATAAATCAAGGAGTAACGACATTCGACTGACTGGGCGGAGGATAACGAAGGACGACCGAAATAACATTTCTTTCAGTCCAGAAAATCATGTTAGTCTGCAGACAGAAACCCTCTTTCCTGTTCCTTTGCTAAAAAGGGACCTATCCCTTTTAGGACTTGCCCTATTAAGGATAAGTTCTTCCTTTCAGAGTGTTGGGGAGCAAATTCATACGATGATTGTTCTTCACTTTGTTGATTTAAGACATTCATAAATACGAGGGCGGTCCAGAAAGTAACTTACGTTTGTGCCTAGCGTGGAGATGGGTGGGGGTAAAGCCGCTATCTTGGCGTCAAACGTTTCTACACTCAGTACGCATCAGGCTGTCGTTGACTGTAGAGTGTGATTTTTCTACTTTGTTCGTTGTGAATTATTGAAATGTGCACTTCAATAGAAAATCCCGTGAGTTGTGAGCTGCGTTCAGTGATTAGGTTTTTACTGGCACAAAAAACAAACCAACTGAAATTTATCGGCAACTTTGTGGGGTGTACAGAGATAGAATAATGAGTGATGGTGGAATGAGGCAGTGGTGCATTATTTTAAAAATGGCCGCACCAATGATCATGATGAGTACCGCAGTAATAGGCCTAGCCTTGTGACTGATGAACTGACGATGAAAATCAACGATAAAATTCGTAAAAATCACCGCATTACGATTACGGAACTCTCGTTTATTTTCCCCCAAATTTCACGAAGTATACTGCATGAAATTTATCAGGGAAGCTTGGTTATCACAAGTTTTGTGCAAGATGGGTGCAAAAATTCTAAGGCGGCAGATTTCTACAGAGAAGGAATTGAAAAGCTTGTACATCGTTGTGATAAGTGCCTCAATTTCAATGGCGACTATGTAGAAAAATAGTTTAAGATTGTCCTTTCAGATGTATACAATAAATTTTATTTTTTTTTATTTGGTTAGTTTTTTTAGTTCAAATCGTAAGTTTCTTTCTGGTCAGCCCTCGTATAATCCTATAATAATAAATTTGTCAGCTAAATTAATTAAGCTTACTTTCAACAAGTTATCTTTAAATTATTAATCTTAAATTAATTATTACTATTATTTATATTATTTGTTTAAGATTGTTAATTTATAAAACGTAAAAGTATTTTAAATAATCAAAAAACAGTAATTTATTGTTTAATGTTAATGTGGTTACAGTTACCACACGCCGTAAAGCAGACGAACACCGCTTAGTTGCCAGTTCTGTCGAGTGAAATGGTCTCTATGACCCACTTCCGCAATACAACAGGCAATCCAGTGCTATGTGGGCAACGTAAACAAACTAGATTCATTGCATAACAAGTCATCACAACCGATAACCTGTTCATAAATTGCATAAATAAGTGTTTTAATGTCAAATAAAATGATAAGGGCTTTTAACTACATAAGTATTGTAAATAAATACACCTAATACGATGAAAGCAAAATATTAACAATAGAAATGAATGAATGTCGCTTTCATATGTAAAACTGAAGACAGGAAACGCTACTATTTATTCAGAATATCGGAATGCAGACATAATCGTCAAGTCGTCAATTTCATGCATACTTAACGTTAGTTTTGATTATTATTTGAAACATGTGTAAAACAAAATATCATTTTAAATCATAATCATCGATAATTTAGTTTAGAATTTATTGCTTAATTTCTCCTTCTGAGTTGAAGCAGAGTATGTAACCGTTGGTTTAATAATGGAAGGGGCACGTTGATTTGTTACTTTACACAGTCTGCTCCAGTCTTTCTTATAGCTGTAAAGGACCTGAGGTACAAGAAACACCAAAGTTGTTTTCTATAAGAATAACGATATTCATTAAACAGTCTCTTAATTATAGTGAACTAATTGAAGAATCGCTAGTACGGCTGAGTGTCATCTGCTTTCAGTGAGCTTACAACGGTGATTTGCAAAAATATAATTATGTCTAAATAAAAGAAGAAAAGTGTACCTACTTCACTCTTCACTTTCATGAGAAGCTTGGCATGGGTTACTCCTTTTTCTTGAGAATGCTTAGGATGTTTTAGAGAGTGATTTATGATTTATATCAGGTAGCCGACAACTGTTTTGGTTTTGGTAATTAACAAACAATATTAAAACTCTACAGTTTAGATTTTTATCAGTTATAAACCCAAAAACCAGTTTTTCTTACTCGAATTGCTTAGTCTAAACTCCTGTTTGATTTGTTCTTTTTAAAGTTAGCATTGTTTTAAATACGGTTACGAATGTTAATTTCTGCTGATATTTTGCATAAAATAAAAATTACGTAATATAAAATAAAGTTCTCAACTGGTTAATACATCCTATATCGTTATGAGAAAAAAATGAATATATTGCTATAGTTTCGAAATGAATACAAGATTAGATTCTTTAACTTTATTTGACAACCAAAAACTATCAGTCTAAAAAGAACTAAAAAACAAAAAAATTTGTTCCGTATTCTGGTAAAAGTATTCAAATACTATTAAAATTAAATGAGAAGAGTTTGTTACCATAAATACAATTACGAATGGTATTTTTTATGCTCACAACCCAGAGCATAAAGACAAATTTTAATTAAAATTTCTCACCCAGAAATTCAGGAAACAAAAGCTGATGTGATTATAAGCACTATTAAAAATTTGTCAACTTTTTCACCCAATTTATTATCTTCCTAATATCGGGCTTAGAAAAAACAAAATAAAAAAAATTATATTTTTTTCAGTTTCTTCTTCTTTTCGTTCCGACTACTACGGGTCACGTTTCCGTAGTTTTGATTTCGTTTTATTTTCCCAAAAGGTTTTCATTTTTTGCTCTGTTATTGTCACCTTTTTTCCGTCCATCTATTCAGGTTTATACCATTCTTTATCTTTCTCTTTGGAAACCTAGATTTTCAAATCACTTTTCCAAATTTATCTCTGTCTTTACTCAACGTCGTAGAAATGTTTGATGTTTTTAGATCTGCTTCGCAGTTTCCATTTTTCGTATTCTGTTCTTCATCCCATTTTTTCATTTATATTCGGTATTATGATTTCTCCCAAATATTTAAGTTTTTGAACTCTTCTTATTTCTTTATTGTAGGAAATTTTAAGAGTTTGAGTTCTGTTCTCTTTGTCGTAGGAAAACCGGTTAGTTTTTAATAAGAAATTTAAAAACTAAGTTTGCCTACGCATTCTCTCAGTGAATTTCTTATTTTATTTTTAATTTTAGCCTCGTCAATATCTCTTGCAAAAATTGCGGTATCGTCTGCGAAGGCCAGAATATTTGTATTTATGAATTTAGTTTTAGCGCCCATTTTTATGTTATCGTGTATGTTTAACTTTTGAAGTTCTTTCTCCTATTCTTTTTTTAACTTTTGTCGGTTTCATTAATTCAAAAATATTTTGTATTATTATGTGTTATAAAAATAAAATTAGAAACAGTAAAGAATAAAATTTTAAAGTACGAATCACAGTTTTAACAGTAATATAGTTTATAGTAATTTAATTATACAATTACCATTGTTTTATTTAGCCTGGAACAGTAAGAAAGACGTTGACAATTTTGTAATATAATTCCCTTGTTTCCACATTATAATATTTAATAACGGGCTAAATTAAAGTCCAGTTGTTATTCAGGATAAATTTAGAAAACAAAAAAAAATACATTCATTGTAGAGGTGTTTCCGATCGACTGGTTACGTTACGGGCAAATGTTAATGTACTATTATGAATATTAAAAAAAAATAGATGTATGATAACGTACAATTACTATTGTGTATAAGTAGATATATGTGATACGACCAGACCTTTACAAACAAGTGAGATTTCTTTGAAGCATTGTAGAAACAAATATTGCTGCGAGACATGAATATCAATGAAGCTTAATCTTAAGAAGACCATTACATATTCTTCATAAATATCTTATCAGATGAATCCCGAACTTACAAACATTCACTCGGTTGTACTTATTATAATTCCATAAGTGATAGCCCATATGTTCTTGTTTTATCAGTAGTAAATCCAGACCGTATTTTTGAAAGAGAAGTTGCATTACAAAAAATTCCAATAGAGTAAAAAAATATTAACACAGATATACATAAATAGGCACACAAATGAAGCATTACGCATGAGTAAGATAGGTATAGATTTATTTCACCCGGAGGTCCTGGGTTCGAATCCCGGTCAGGCATGGCATTTTTCATATACGCTAAAAAACATTCATCTCATCCTCTGCGGAAAAAAAATGCTTAACTGCGGACCCGGAGGTTAAAGAGAAAAAAGGTATAGATTTAAGATCTCATCGCTGCAAGATCTTTTACTGAATTATAGTATTTTTTTTTTTTTAATTTCAGCTTTGTATAATCAAAAATTGATTATGTTTGCGCATAAAATAGTATTTTTGTTAAAGGAGCAGAACTAACAAATAAAAATTTCATAACTGGATAAGTGCCAAGCTGCATGATCTTATTTTATCAAATTTTCGATAAAAAGGTTAATATTTTTTCTATCTTTCTTAACATCAGTTAAGAAAGTTCTTAAACTGATCTTTCTTAACTATGAATATAGATTATTGATAATGCCGATTCAAATTGGTTTAAAAATATGGCATTAAACTTTTAATGAGAAAAAATAAATTTTTGCTGGTTTCAGTTAACCTTAAACATTAATAAAATAAATAAAAATAGTTCATATAAGAAAAATTTATATTATAAAAAGATTTTTTTTTAATTTTTCCCACAATACGCCATACACAGCATCGAAAAAATAAATTCCAAAATTTATTTTGGAATAAATTTTGCTGGTATTAAAACTGTGCTCTTAGGAGCCAAAATATCATGTAGGTTACAGAAGTCAAAGTAGCATTCTTAACATAAACGAAAATAGGTTTTGCCAAAAGTATAAAAATTATTTTTCATTAACATTATATATTTCTCTATTTATCAGTTGAAAGATGTGAGCAAGAAGGCTTGCCTGAAACATATTGTTAGACTCGGTATTTAGTTCGCCCGCTCATTCTCCTACACATATGAGAATGAAGCATTACATTTCCTACAATTTCCTGAATTGTAGTAATGATTGCGATTTAGCAATGTTAGGACGGTCGAGTGCTAACGCTGATTTGTTGCTTTGATTATAATCAATGCATATGAATAGTAGATTCCTTCTTGTTTCTAAAAAAAAATTACATGAGTAGGCCTATCGTTTTTTTTTTAATTTCATTTAGTTTGCTACGGCGTGATCATTGTCAGTATGTATTCAATGATGAATAAAAGTAGATAAAAGTTTAAATGGTTTATCAGACTTTGATAGAATAAGAACGGTGTCATCTTAATGTTTATTGTATTAAATCTTCACGCTTAAGTAAGATTTAATTTGAATTGTATCATAACTAGTACGTTTTTCAGTAATCAATCTAGATTCGGTCTCTAGTAAGATCAAACATATTTTACGATAGTTGTTTACTTAATAAATCCATTTGAAATATTTTTTCCTAATAAGATAAACATTAATTAATCTCTATTCTAAAATGAATTACCATAAATTTTTCATCAGATTCAATGTTTATTGTAAAAATATAATTTATTCAAAATCCCAGGGAATCTCAGAAGTACTTAATACTCCCAACGGCTTACAAAACAAGGTAACAAAACAAAGTGGTATTATAAATACCACTTTGTTTTGTTACCTTGACAAAATAAAGAAATATTTGAGTGGTTGACTAAGTATAAAAAAAACTCTGCATTACCCCTAACGAATAACAATCCTTGACCGTAACCGTCCTGAGATAACTAAAATAAACAGTCGCAGTATAAACAGTTATGATGGGAGTGTACGTACTCGTACACTGTACGGTGATATATGAGGACATATCAGTGTGACAGTTAAATGATGCTAAATTGTATACCATACAGACCGTATTTCATTAGCATTACAACTTCCTGCTTTTTTTTCCATTCTATCACAACGACATTTTTTTCTTTATTTACAACTCTTCTCAATTTCATAAAAAAGTATTTAAACTGAGTGCATAGCGTGAATTGGATCATTTATTTATTTAATGGTCGGTTTGTATTTGTTTTTTACGTTTTTTTTTTATATATTTAGAATTTTATTTACATTTTAAAATAAAGGTAGATACATAAAAGTACGTTTGCAAAAAAAAACACTAATACCTAAATATCAACAAAAGTTGTGAACGGAATTCTACAACTAAGGAATTACGTAATCAGATTATTATCAAATGCGAGCTAAGGCTCTAAAATGAATGATATGTATCAGTTTTAAATCCTCAATTTTTGTTTAAATTTTGAAATGGATGAACATACTTTTGATTCTGCAAATGACAATGAATTTTTCATTGTCAAGCAATAATGAAAACGAAAAATTAAACAATATTTCTAACTTTTTCAAGTAGATCATATTTTTTTATAGATCTGTAATTGAAGATAATTGGAAAAGCTTGCAGTAGAACCATCAGAAGAAATTCACAAAATTAAACAAGAATAATCGAAATCAATCCATTTGATGATGACTAAGATGTCAACAAACAGAAAAGAACAAATATTTTTCAATTGACAAAATATGATAAAATTATTAAAAAAAATTGGTTTAACCCTCTCTTTTTAATGAACTCAGTTAAAAGTACCTAAGATTTTACTTTATCATACTGTCTCAAACATTATATATTTTTAATTTTTCTCTTATTTATAACCTAATTTTACAGAAATATTTGATCGCAGTTTCTCTTTACGATTTTAAATCTTTAAGATTTATAAATTTAAAGTAAAATTATTAAATCATAAAATCTGAAGTCATTCTGATATTGAAAGTATCTTATTAAGCCCAACTTCAAGAAATGTAGATGGAAAACTTGAAATAAAAAAAATAATTAAATTTAGACATAATGCTTAAAAAAATAATAATATTCAATTCTACTTTAAATTTTGACTTGTAGAAATCTGCATCAAATTAAAAATTTAGACAATTGAGTTGTATTATTGACGTGATGTTTAACATAAAAGTGATAAAAATAAAGATAAAAGTATTATTAAAATCACTTTCACCTAAGTACCTACAAATAATTCTAGTGGCCTCACTGATTTACTTAAAAACTGTTAAATTTTTTAAGTTTCCCTGTTGTTGACTTTTCTCTCTAGTCTCACACGTTCTCCCATGTATATAACATTCAAACACGTCGACGTTGATAAAGAATGGGGATTCTGGACCCCTGGACTCTAAAGGCACCTCTTGGGCCTGCGCAATGCTTAAACTGCAGGACCGACCCGGGAGGAGGAGAAACGGTGAGATAGGAGTTTTAGTCGGTAGGGTGAGGGTACACATAGGCTCTTAATAACATCTTGCCGACTCCGATATATAACTCATCTACAAAAAAAAAAAAACATTCAAACATAATTTACTTCAAATATCTTCACGCTATATACAACCAAAATAGAATAAACTGGTATTCATTTTTGCGATCCCAATCTAACCCGCATGAAGTATCATCAAAAATATTCGTCTTCTCTAACTAATGACTTAATTATTTTTTGAGGCCATCCTTTCAGATAATCTCTAAAAAAAGTTGGAATTGAGGTGATACATAAACCAACCACGAGCATTCTCTCATTTTTCAGAAATCTTTCCCTGCTCAAAAACCACTACCACATATCATATACCAATTACGTGCTATTTGTAAAATTGTTTTCAATTACTTGTTTGTTAATAATTTTAACTTTCTTTGTTTTTCGTTATAAGCTGTTAATTAATTTTATGATCAATTTATAGAAGTTTAAAATTAAAATAATTTAGAGAATAATTTCTTATCCTTATTTACAGATACTCGACATAATTAATCACTTCAATTTTTCTAAATGAATTTAAAAACCAATTCTAACAAGTCTTAATGAAGTTAAAATAAGAAATTTTCATCCAAAACTATACCCAGGTACCTTTATTGTTGAATATATGCAATGTTCTAATTATACAGTTTAACTAACACATATTTTGGTTTGCCTAAAATATCTCCTTAATACATCATTGTTGTTTGAGTGGTATTAATACTTAGTTTTCATAAGCCTATTCCTTCATAAATTTTCAGGCCTCAGTTGCACAAAAATCCACTTCTCTTCTATAATCATCATCAATCATCAGCAACATGTTATATCAGAGAACGCAAAATGCTTACAACCCATAGGGAGACACAAATACAAAGTTATATTAAACAAAGAGTCTCCGCTTTTCCCTGTGAAAGTCACTCACTGAGGAACTTCATTTGTCCCAGGCACAGCAATTCATCATTTTCTATAAATATTTTACAGTAGTTAAAGTAGCTGTTTACTATCCTCCACTGGGCAACCTAACTTTGAAAAAATACATATCTAGCAACTTATATCTCCCAAAATATGGGTTAATTTAAAGACATATTTTTTTCTTATAATCTGATAACACCTGTTTTCATTTATTTGCAAATATAAAAATTAATATTATTAACGTACTAACTTAACACTGTATTTTTGTGTACTACTTTTTGTGCTTCATAAGTTATGAGCTGATCCTCCGTGTGCATATTTTCTTTTATATTCTAATAGATTAGAAAGAAAAACAATTAGAAAAAACAACGATTAGAATGCAGAGTGCAAATAATTGAAGATGTAGGATGAACCAAGTACATATATGGTAAAATTAAACATTTACCTCAGAAGAGTAAAGAATGAACAAATGGATCAAACCAATGACAAAATAAGTTTTTTCACAAAATTTTAGTTTTACAAAAATAAATTATTTTTTGAGATAAAAAAATAATTACTTATAAATTATTTTTTGTATAATTTATGCAAATGAGGGAATTGACTTAAAATTTTAACTCATTTTAAACTGCAACTGTAATGCTTTTTTAGTTATACATTTATTGATTTCTTTATTACAGTTGCGTCTTTACTGGTTTAAAAAGTTATCATTAGCTTATAAAGAATATGTTTTTTATTCAACTACATATTCTTTTATAAATGTTACTTTGCTTCTTATTACATTGTGATGCTATAATACTTCATTTATAATAGAAAAAAGGCGGGCCCTTAGGCACGACGCGAAAATGGTTTATGTTTATGTTGCATTGTTTAAGTTTCATTATAAATGATTTTGTTAAATGTATTTGGTAACTGTAACTAAATAACGTTCATGAATTTAGTGTAATAACAACAACAAAAACTTTTACAATGAAAAGCTTAAAAATCCGGAATATTTTTAGCTACTTTTTGAGTTGTGATTTTTTAACGCAACTCTAACCCCAGTGTTTTCCTTTTTTATCCGCAAAACACACATATATATATCATTTTAAATAAATCGTTCGTATAAGAAAGTACAAATCGTTCAAATAAATGAATCGTTCGTGCACTGCACACAGTAGACCAGCTGCCCGCGCACTACGTGTTCCTCTCTGCGTCAATAGCAGCTAAATAAAAATCAGATGTGGACATCACATGACTTCCATGTACGCCTATTAAATTACAAATATTTTTTATATACTTATATTTTTTATTACATTTTTTCATATTCTTTTTTTTTGTTATTGAATTATTATTTATTGTAATTTTTATTTTTACAATCAGAGGTTAATAATTATTAATAAATCAATATAATTAAATTAAAAAAAGAAATGTAGCCGGATTCCAAGCGATATGCCTTTTCCTGAAAAGATCCCTTATAAGGGCTTATTACTGCAGTTAAGAAAAAATCCAAATTCCAATTTTTTTTGGATTTTGGGCTTTTTTGGACACTTTTGTTTCAGTCAATTGCAATCAAAAGGGGAGATGCAGAACTGGATGTTACAACAGTCCTAAATCCAAAATTTCAACATTCGTTTTAAGTTAATCGTTTTAATGTATGCGATATACATACGTACGTAAGTACATCGGTACATAAGTACGTACGTACAGACGTCACGCCGAATCTAGTCAAAATGGATTCAGGGTTCGTCTAAATGGATATTTCCGTTCAAATCTGAAAACCGAAATTTTTCGCGATTATATGAGCACAAATATCAAACAAATAAATCCACGCATCATCATTTTTTTATAGAGAATTAATATATATATCCATATATATATATATATATATATATATATATATGTGTGTGTGTGTGTGTGTGTGTGTGTGTGTGTGTGTGTGTGTACCATAATATATCATTGGTATTTATTTAGAATCACTTGAACTGAAGGTAGGTAGATGTATTAAAAATATTCTTTGTACAAAACTTAAGGTCAAAAAAAATGCTTTATTTTATTTCTGTTTTCATGGATTTTCTTAAAAGTATACATCTTCACATATGCACTAGTCTAGCCAGTGGGTTCTACCTCCTGAGCCCTCGACGCATTCCATCCTCATGTTTGTAAAAATAATAAGTATTTTACAGAAATATTTTAAGAAAAGAAATATTAGTGTGTAGATGATATTTTTCTGAACATTTGGTGTTTTTATATTTAAAATAGGCTTAAGGAATTAATAGATATAGAATTTAATAGTTTTTAATAGAAATATAATGTTTAACTAAAATCTGTTAAAACAATCCTTTTTACTATTTTAAACTTCACATTTAAATTTATTTCAATTTTCTAATATTCTTTGAGAATTGAAGCTTAGTCTTAATATCATAATAGTTCTGATTGAAATATAAATAAGAACTTAAAAATATCAATTACAAATATTGACTATATTATCCCATTTTTTATCATTACAGATTTAAACTTGAAACTAAGAACGGCCATGAATACATGTGGCTTAGGCCAATTTTTCCATCCAGCATGGTTACAACGCTTTGCTACTGCCAGATGTTTTCTAGTAGTATATGGTCTTCTTGGAACAATACAGTCAATGTCTTATATTTATTTTGTTGCAACATTAACTACATTAGAAAAGAGATTCAAAATACCAAGTAGAACAACAGGTTTGTGAAAATTTTATTTTTTATAAGTTATAATTTTATATAGTTATTTACAGATATATTAATTTATTCATAGTGTTTGTAATTTTACATCTGAATACAACATTCAATTCTTAATTATGTCAATGTAATAATAATATCATTACATAAATTACTATTTGAAACTGTCAACTTTTTAAACAAGCAACTACTTACAAGTTTACTAAATATAGAGCCTTTAAAAATCGCGTAGCAACATTTTCAGTTTTCTGGAGGCTATCTTGAAGATGTTTAAAACATTTATAGTTTCAAATAATTTCCATCATGGACAAAAACTTAAAATATTATGAATATAAAAAGATATATAAAAGTAAATAATGGAATTGTACAATAATAGTTTAACACAAAACTATTTTTTTATCAATGAAAAGGACCATAATCGCTTGGTGAATTAATATGGCCAGGTTACTTAAAAAAGGACTATTAAATGCATGACAGCTTTTTTGAGTTTTTTTTATCCCATTTTATGCAAATTCAATGGGGTTTTTTTAGTTCATTTATTTTTATAACAGAGAATAACAGTACACATTGATATGCCCTTATTTATGTGTATAGAAGGAAGAAAACAATCACTGTAAACAGGCTTTGCATAATTACATAAACAGTGGATTGTTATTATCAAGAAAACACAATGTTATGAGAAAATTAATTTTTGTAACAAATTTGATAAAAATTACTTTTTAATTATACTTATATTAAAATTAATCCAAAGTAATTGGATCACAAATACAAGAGGCATAGTTACTTTGTGCAGTGTAAAAGTATTTACACAATGTAGGTTGTCTCTTCAAGATTGAAAACTTTATTATTTAGTGATCAACCAAGTTCATATCTCAGTAATCTTATCTGTTAAGGAATATATTGCTCTTTAAATAAAGTGTCTTTTTAAAGTAGTATACTGTCTAAGAGACCACAAGGTTACATTAATTTCATTGTATTGGATCACATCTTGTTATAGAGAGCTAATTTAATAAATCATCATATGAGGTTGGTGTCTCTAACTCATTGTCACAGTCAATCAGTATGAATATAGACCAATATGAATTACTAAATCAGCAAATCTTGTTAGATTTCATTATTCCTGTGTTTGAGTTCACTTACATTAAGAATACTGTTATTAATACAGTTATTCTCCCAACTGATATACTTTTTATGAAAATTATAAATATTCACAGAAAAAGAAAGTACAATTTTCTTCATATTTTGCACTCCTATACAAATTTAGTATACATACATTGATAGAGAGAATCAGCTTTCTTAATTTCTCAATCTTCTACGACCAGGTCAGATCAGTTAATGATACTGGGCGTATGATAATGATATTGGAACAGCATCATTATTTACTGAAGAAAATTTACTCAGTATAACTGATACAATAAGATAAAAACCCTCTAAATATTGTAGGTAAAAACTGGTTCAGTTGAAAAATATTATACTTGCAAATACACAAAATAGTCCTCAATCTTTAAAAATCAAATATTTGGCACCTACTTATTTTTATACCTTATTTATTTATACCTACTTATTTTTATACCTTTATTTTATACCTTTTTTATATACCTATTTATTTTTATGGATATTGGTGAAGTTGTATACAAATGAAGGTAGTTTCACTTATAAACTTAAGAAAATTTGGGAAAATTTTCCCAAAACCTATGTCATGCATTAAACTCATCTACATAATAAAAAGTATGGGTTATGTATAGCACTATCTAAGAAGAAAAAATGAGCTATGATTGTTATTATACATGTATTTTTTATGTTTCATAGTTCAATTTATTGAAATTGAAATTAATAGTATGTATGAGTTCAGCATGATTAAACTATTGTTGATAACCAAATCAATGAAACTACTAACAAAGGCTTTTACCAAATCATTTCAGAAGTCACTCTATTTCTTTATCTAAGCCCACTACTATTGGGTAGCTGCAAAAAATTAAGTACATGAAGAAAAACTACTTTTTTTCACCACAAACTTCAAATGCAGAAAACTCCACACTTTATTAGGAGGATTGTGATTATTAATATAGCATTATGTGTTTCTTGTGATAAATAAAAGATTTTGATATTAAAAATAAATGCAAAAGAATTTATTTAGATTTTAGTGAGCAATATTTACTACAATTAGTGTAGAAATAAAGTATGTGTAAATCTTAACTCTATCAAAAATTGTTAATCAAATGATAGGTGAATAATTATTACTTTCAAATCTTAATTGCTATACAGTGACCAAATGTACTTAAAAATTTGATGTATTCTCTTTTAGAAGTAAGGGAGAAAAGTAGGTAAGTTACATCCATTTTGCTCCTTTTACCCAAAAAGTAGACATTATTAAAACTAAGAAACACTAAATTTATTTTGTGTTATATAAATTCATTCTGTTTGATTTCAATAGGTTTCTTTTTATTGACATAAATTTATAAAACTTTTTATTTTACTCTTTACTTCATATACTTTAATTATAATATGTTTTATTACGTTTAAGGTTTTATGATCAGTGGTAATGAAATCAGTCAAGTATTATTATCTCTATTATTATCATACTATGGAGGCCAAAGAAATAGACCTGTTTGGATTGCATGGGGTGTAGCGTTCTCCGGTGTCTCTTGTTTCATCCTTGCTGTTCCACATTTTCTTTATGGACCTGGTAGTACAGCACTTTCTTTGACAAAGGAATATATAGGCAATAATAATTTAAATTCATCAGTATTCACATCAAGTAAGTTAAAGTGATGTTCAGTTTTTTGTTTTAGTTTTAATTGGATTATTAGTTATTACTTTATTATTATACTTGTAATAATATTATTACATAAATGTTTGAATTATTGGATTAATAATGAATTAACTATTATTGGAATCATAGGATCACTCGTGTATACATATTTTATTAACTGTAATTTCATCCATACCATTTATTGCATCACATTTTGGGTATTCGCTAACTGGAGATTCCCATGGATTAACATAGCGAATTTTATTCAAAGTATTTCTATAATTTTGATGTGTAAATAGTTCAATTTATTTCATAATGCTTATAATATTTTTTCTCTTCACTTAGGATGTTAGTTAACTAAGCCAAATAGCAAATCAACAGTTAAACTAAACTTGTTTACTATATGAATTTGAAAATATTAATACAATAACTTCTTGTGATAATAGAACATAAACAATTTTTGTACATGATGTTTTTCAAAACTATTCCTTCATTCTAATTTGATTATTTATTGTTATTTTCAGAAATACTAGATATTAATTTAATTACGTATAATTAGATTTATCATTTTTCCTAATTTGATATTTCATTGCTTTATTGTTCTAATTCATGTAATGTATACTATAATTAGTATGAAATGATAGCAAGTTACTGTTTATTAATCATTAATAAAACTAAACAATCAAGAACAGCTGCATATAAATCTTCATTATGTAACAAAAACAGACTATTCTTTGCAATATTTTTGATATTCTGTGATGTTTAATAATTATTAAATCATAATTGAATCATATACATGCAGTAAGACATAAATTTCATATTATATATGCTACACTATAAAAATAATGTCAACAGCACCCTCATTATGAAAATAACTACATGAGAAACAAACAGTATTATATAATTACACATTACATGGAATAATTACAGTATTTGTTCATAATTACTAACACATTTAAGAGTAATTACAGATTATTATTATGGCAAGATTTCATATACATAAAAATAATAATTTCTTAAATACTAGCTACATTTCTTGCTACTATTTCTATACATTCTGTCTGAAATACAAGACAAAATTATAAAATAAATTGGTATTTGTAACATAATTTCTTCAGTTTTACTTTCTCAAGAAAAGTTAATTTTAGTGCTTAACTAAAATAATACATTTTATCTACTAATTTATGAATTTTTCTTAACTCAATAAATTTATATTTAGTCAAAACAAATACAACTAAAATTCTGATTTTGTGACAATTAAGAAACAGACCATTTCAGAAAACATGAAAAATATTTAAAATGTTACTTAACTTCATCTACAGTGTAAAATAGGATCATCTTTCATATTTTTAATATTAGTGAGGAGACAACACATATAACTATTTCTGTGTTGGTATCGATAAACCTTATATCCTTTACACACTCAGGACAAATAAAAGAGAATCTTGTATATATTGGTGAATAGTATGATGGATTCAGTTTCATTAATATTTTAAGTATTAAGCTAATTATGCCTAATGGCATAATTAGAAAGTATCAAACTATTTAATTCAGTTTGTTAAACTTTTTGAGCTCGATTTGCCAATTATTACAACAAATAAAACACTCATATAAGATTTCAAAATTGTCACTTTATTTATATGAAAACAGTATATAGCTATTTCAATTCCAATGGAATCATATTCAATAGTATAACATAAAATTAAAATTTTTAACATTAATAAACTATCAGTATTTTTGAAGTACAAGAAGTAAAACATGTAGCTTCTGCAAAGATCTATATATTACTGAGAACAAGGTTGAAGGTTGAACAAAGGTTCCAGCCTTGCCAGAACAAGGCTGGAAGATAGGTAAGTGTTGGTGGTGGGTTTGCATTTAAATTGATTAAAGTTGTTAAACCAGGAAGTGAGGTGATTATATTCGTTTAAATTTAGATAATACAGAAAGTAAACAATAATATTCATTTATATTTACTTGCTATTGGTCTGGCTTCTCTGTTTGTGATATTTTCAGTGGTTTTGAAATATGATTCTCACGCATCCAACTCTTGTGGATTATGGACATTTTTCAATAATTTTACAGTTGTTGAAATGAAACTTTGAGCCGTTTCTAAACTATGTTCGGCAAGTGTTGACTTATCCATCTGTCTATTCTTTATATATCTTTTGTGTTTGTTTATTCTAATGTATAATTTTCTTTTAGTTTGTTCTGAATATTTCTTCCCTGTGGGGGCATTCTGTTCACGTTAATTCATAAATACCTGATATATTTTTTTCTCTATTGCATCTTCTGCGTTTCCGAGGATCATCTTTGGTTTGATTATTGTTATAAATATTATCTATATACACATGTTTGAATATAATTGTTTACTTTTTGTATTACCTAAATTTAAATGAATGTAATCACTTCACTTCCTGGTTTAACAGCTTTCACCAATTTATATACAAACCCCCCAACAACACTTACTTATCTCCAGCAACTTTTTTCTTCAACCTTGCCCTCAGTAACATGTAGATCTTCGCAGAAGCTACATGTTCTTCTTTCCCTATTTAAAAAATACTGATAGTTTATTAATGTTAAGAATTATATTTTGTTTATGTTATGCTACTGAAAATGATTCCATTGGAATCAAAATATGTTTTTATTTATTAATTCAAATTCTGTTTAATTGGTTCTACTGGTAATTATTATAATTGTAAAAAATTCTGAAATTAAATTTTTATTCCACCATCTCAGAAATATTTGCTTTGATACTGGAAAAAATCAACTGCTAAATTATGATTGGTCCTAATTGTTTATTTTGAGAAAATGTAAATTAGTATAAAAAAACAAAATAATGGTAGTTTTGACATCACCATTAATTTTTATATGTTAATGTTAACACTTATTTATTCAATTATAAGTGATTAACTTAATGTTTTTGTTAATATTTAATGTTTTTATTTATAAAAAGGAAACATTTTCACTATTTTAGTAGTAACCCATAAATTTTATTTTAATTATTTTTAGTACTGACACTGGTACAGTATATAACAAAAAATTTGCCTGACCACAATGCAACAGAAAACATGACTGAATTTTTATAATAATTTTTTACTGCATGTTTTTTTCAAATGTATTCAGTAACTTTCTTCTAATGAGTATTTCTTAACTAACATCTCTAGTGAACAGTTTGTACCCATCTTTAGCACAATCACATTTTTATTTCATACTTCTTAATTTACTGCTATATTCTAGACCATGTAAGAACTGTAAATTATTTATATAAAATTTTCATACAATTTCGTACTTTCACAGAAATAGGATTGATATTTAATTCTTAAGGTACATCTTTCTGAATGTACATCATTTATTCTTTCATTCATTTTATATTTATTTTCTATTCTTAATATGTGTGTTGCAATCTGTTTAATTTTTGAGCAATAGCAACCCTATGACCCAATGGGATGAGGATGATATGTATGATATGTAAATGAGATGTAATCTTGTACAGACTCAGGCCAGATATCTTTCTGGCCTGAGTCAGAGATATATGGTTAATTTAATCTCAACCACCAAAGTACACCAGTAGGCACTGTCTACAATTCTAGAATTCAAATCCATATAAAAGTAATTTACCTTTATTAGGATTTTAATCTTCGAATCTTCAAGTTTGAAAATCAGGTGTTTAAAAATGTGATTTTTACTACTAGGCATGGCAAAATCCAGTGGTAAGACATGGTACTAATGGTGCCCAGATAAAGACCAACCAGTTATTTTTACACAGATTTGAATACTAGATCATGGATACTAGTGTTCTTTGTTGGTTGGGTTTCAATTAACCACACATCTCAGGAATGGTCGAACTGAGACTGTACAAGACTACACTTCATTTACACTCATACATATCATCCTTATTCATCCTCTGAAGTATTATCTGAAAGGTAATTACGGAAGGCTAAATAGGAAAAAGAAGGAAAAGATAAAGACCAGCCAGGTTTGTCTTTAATTAGATATGTTTATTTAAAAAGAATAAATGTATATAATTTTTTTTAAACATTCAACAAAATTTACGCTTTAAAAATAATAAACATCTCCAAAATCACTACTACTAATACTGATTAGCCATTATGCCAGGTCAAGTCCAGTAATCAAGCTAATATGCCTAAATTTAGAAATAATTCTTGGCTTAATATTATTCATCACAATAATATATTTTTAAGTAACATTTGGTGGGTGCATTAGTAAAAACTGATTCAAATGTTTAGCTGATGATGAAAATACAAATGCAAATTATTAGTTTTGTTTATTTATTTCTTTTAGGTAGGTTAAAGGTTTAGTTATTATATAAGCTAATTTACACATATTATATATTTAATAAACCTTTAAGATGATATGTTTAGATTAGTGGTAAATAGTGTTGTAAATTATGTTACAAGAGGATGATGCTATGTTGTGCACCAGTGATTCAAGAGTTTCAACAATTTGTAATGCAAAAGACACTATTGGTGAATTTTCATCTGTACCACCATTAGTAGTATTTTTTTCTCAGTTTGTTCTTGGAATTGGGACAACTCTATACTTTGCTCTTGGCCAAACATATATTGATGATAATACAAAGAAGAAGAACACTCCCATTCTACTTGGTAAGAGAAATAAATTATTCAGTTATTCTTTATATAATAGGATATGCATGCTTAACTTACTTTAATATGTATGTATTTTTAAGTAACTTTGATGTAAGCATTTGAATATTAAACATGAAATTTATATTTCTGTAATTATTCATTTAACTGATGATAAAAAATAAAAATAAAAACCATAAAACATATAAGACTGCTATTAGAGTAATGGTTTCGTATATTTCTAAATTTCTGTCTATTCTATGCTATTAGCGTAGAAACAACTGATAGTTTAGTGTAGAAAACAAAACTATCATTCAAAATACTCTGTTTTGCGTTTTGCATTTGTAAAAAAAAAAAAAAACATTTCAAATATTAAAAAAAGTATATTTTTATCAGTTTATTCCCAGTTCAAAAATTTATATTTGTTATAAAAGAAAGCTCTCTATATGAAATCCCTTTGGGTTTTTGCCTGTGTGTTGTTTTTAAAGCAGTTCATCCTCTAGAATATATCTATCCTTTGTAATTTTAATATTCCAGTTCTCCAACTTGTGTTACATTATTAAGATGCTCTGCTGAAGATGATAGTGCAATTCAATTTGTGTAAACATTCAATTGCCTAGGTAATAAATTAATCACTTAAGTACATGTTTATAGATATTTTATAAGCATTGTATAATATTCAATTAAGTACTAATATGATTTATCGGACCAGGCATAAAATATAAATATTAGCGTGGTTGAATAAATCCTGGGAAAAATACTGCCCTGAAATATTAAAATCTTAACAAACCATAATTTTATACCAATATTTTTGCTGGAGGTTGGGTCACAACTTTTTGATACTAGAATAACAAATTGCTCTTTCTACTTCTGGTAGTAAACATTTTGAATAAAATATATGAAATGGATCTGCAAGGTAATATTTTAGGCTTATTGCAGTCTTCTCATATTTGAACCTTATTGCTCTCATCATTTTATCTCTTCTGTTACTCTGTCTACCTCAAAAGAATAAAAAAAAACTGTAGGAATAACTACAAATTTTTCTATAATATATAAAATATTGACCCCTATTAAACAAAAATGGTAATTTAAAAATGTACTGTCATGTAATCTTATAATTAAATTTTATTTTTGTTAAAATTATAAAAAAAAAAAAACAAAAGCTTTCAAAAGCAAATGACAATAATATACTTTTACTTTTTATTCAGTTTAATATGATTATCAGTGTTGACGAAAGTGATAAAAACTCTCTGAAGATAGAAGCTGCTGTTTAGAAAAAAATTACTATTGATCACACAATTGTTATTTACTTATTAACAATAAATACAAAAAATGAAGAATGCTCTTTAGAAAAATAAATATTTTTTTATTTTAGTAATTTAATTTTTTTTTTTGTTGATAACAGCTGCTTAACTATAAACTGCTAAAAATATATTATGTAATTTAATTTATTCAGTCTCTAATTCAAAAGTTATTTATTTATTTTCAGGCTAAACCATCCTTTTTACAGATACATTACAATAGTTAAAATCATCACAACACATATAATTAATGCTAGATAAAATAAATTACACAGTATTATAATCACGATTCTTCATCCTGCTATAGCAAATTAAAATTACTATTGAAACAACCACAACATTATGATAATTAAAATATTATTTTAAATCTTCTTGGGATAGGTACTACTAATCACTACATTGAAAATTTCATTATGGTATTCTACAAACACTTCAATTATTAATCATTGCAAGAAATTACAATGGTGTTTTTCATCATTTATTTTTAGAAATTTCAATGTTAATTAAGTTCATATTAATTTGATTTGCTTCAATAATAGTTACATTTAAATTTAATATTTTATAATATTTAACTTTAAACTGTTTGTTACTTTTCTCTATTTGAATGATGTTGATAAGATACATTTAATCCAAAAAAATTCACTGTATGCATCACCTCCTCCAGCTGAGGATTCATAGTTTGAAGTCTGTTACTTTTATTATTATGTAACAAGTTAGTCTCCACAGATGCATAGTTATATTTAAGAAGCGTCTCATGAGAGATTATTTTACTGTGTGCTAACTATTCATGAAGAAATTAGATTCCTTTGGATATAATATATACATATATATATATATATATATATATATATATATGTGTGTGTGTGTGTGTGTATGTGTGTAAAGGAATAACTGAGAAAAACAGTATGATAACATACTTAATCCTTTTTTTAAGTAAATCCTGGGGGAAAGAACTTAATTTTTGGCATCTATAACTTAACAATTGTTCCCTACCTAGCAAGGGACAGCTATATTCTGATGTTACCTGTAAGTGTTGGGCTCACACAATCATGTGATGAAAGGTTGTTCAGTTCTTCATATTTCATCTGAAGGTGGTTGCAGTGCAAACAAGCTGAATAGCGATATGGCAGTTTAGGTCTCATGTGGCCATTGGCTAACTACGAAATGAGCAAAGAAAAATATTTATCACTGATATAGAAAGGAAATATGTTGTAATATTTCACTTTTCTGCTCGGTTTTTAAACTAATGATTATGCCCGTGATAAGATGTGTACAAGAGTCGTTCAATTATTAAACAGACAAATGACTGGAGAAAAATGATTATTTATTCAGTGACAATTCCTCAAAAACAATCCTCAAAAACATTTAGGTACTTGTCCCATTTTTCTATAAACATTCTTATTCCAGTAGTAATGAATTGTTCTTCTTAGTATCTGAGCCATTCTTGCACTGCATTTTTGATCAGCTCATTGTTTCTGAACTCTGTGACAAATAAAAAATTTTTGTTAGGACCATACAAAAAGTTTCTGATTGTGCGAGATAGAGCTGTAATGTGAATTTGGTATCACCAACCCGACTTTTGAATAGCTTCCCATGTCTTTTGAGCGATACGGGGGCAGGCGTTAAGTAAATGTTAATACATTAACTTAAAAGACATTTACTTCAAAACACATAATTGTCTTTTGAAAAAGAACTAGGATGCTTCCTCACTATTGTGGGTTCACTTTATTTTCTAGTATGTCACACTAGAGCTTGCTGAAGATTGTTCATTGTTATTCCAAAGAATTGCAATAAGTTGATCCTTTTATGCACCCAAAACACTGAGTAGGGTTCGCTGACGAGAGTTTTTGAACATTTTCCTGGTGGACGAACTCGGATATTTCCCTTTCATATTCTGCCATTTAGATTCCGGCTCAAAATGATGAATCCAAGTTTCATAACAAGTTATTGTGCTATCTAAAAGAGCATTAATTTCAACAAAAAGATGTTGTTTAAGTTCCATGCAAATGTGAATTCAGGTGTCTGGTTTTGAGTCAACTGTCTCAGAATCCAATTTGAATACAATCTTCCCCTAATTCAGCTTACTATGAATAAAGGAAATATCAATCCTTGTTCTACAAATTTCAGCAATTTCTAAAATTTGTTCTTGCAAATTAGATTATTAATGCGATTTTGCAAAGTATAAGTCAGAACTTCCACAAACTATGAAAGTTGGTAACACTTGTTGAACCATTTAAACTGATCAATCCACTTATAAAAATATGCATTTTAATACATTTTCCATCATTCTATTTTAACATACAATTAAATTCTAGTCAGTTTTACAGTCTTAGAAAATAAAAATTCTTTCACGGCACTCATGTCAAGGTAGCTGACATTTTGAAACAAACAAATGAGATTATAATAATATAAACTCTTTTCAAAGAGTTGATATTTTCTAAATCAGAGGTGCCAAGTTAAACAGTTTCGATTAAGGCTATTAAATAGTTTTTCTGTTATTGTAATTGTCTCTAATTTAACTCTTTTATCCCTATGAAGTCCTCATTCTATCATAGTTCCAATTGTCAACTTATAATGAACACCTGCCTTCATAAAAGAAAGAAATGTTCCGCATAATTTGAAATGCCGTCGTTAAAACATTTAAAAAAAAATAATAATCTTTCGTATTCATTGACTATATAAAACATGTTAGATATCATAAGAATAGTAACTTTACACAGTAGACAAAAATAGATTTTTCATACTTTTTATCTTTCATCATAAAAATAAATATATATGGTTGTAACTGATGTTTTCTTGTAGTTTCCACTATGAATAAATAAATAAATGCATGTTTTTTTTTTTTTTATAAATTTGTTTCACAATTATAGAAATTTTATATGCAAACTGGAATCTGTTTTAGGTCTAACTCTGTCTTTAAGGACAATAGGTCCAGCATTTGGATTCATAATAGGATATTTCTGTTTAAAGATATATATTGATCCAACTTTAACTCCAATTATTGATAATAAAGATCCGCGCTGGCTTGGAGCTTGGTGGCTAGGTAAGCTGTTACATTTAAATTTATCTGCTTTGTGTTTTTGTGTGTGTATGTTTGTTGTTTGAAATCAATTTCAGGAAAATTACTAACGGAGTTCTTATCTGCCACCAAAATATCTATTGAGTGTTGGCCTGCTCATCACACATCTCCATCTATCACTAGTTGATCCCTCTCCACAAATACACTCATCTCAAGCCTTCAGTTATCTTGTCTACCTACCTGTTCTTGGATCATACTTTCTTTCTTCTGTTATATTGTCTTCCTTTCATTAATAAATAATTATTATTGGGATTGATAATTTCTCTGTTTGTTAAATGTACCCCAGTCATCTTGTTATACTAGTTAACAAAAAAAAAATTTTTTCATGTATCTGGAATCGTATATGGTGATTTTAAATAAACATTGGAAATGTCTTTAAAATAACAGTTTTTAAAAGTTTAAATCACTGGAATTGTCTTACCTTTAATTTTTAAAATATGTTGACGCTTGTGTAATGTTTGATCAGTTTCTCTAAACAAAAACCAATATTAGTCTCCCAAAATTCCAGAATCCCATCTTACTTGGTACTGATGCTCCATAGTCAGAATATCCTGATAGAAACGCTCTCCTTGCTCATTGCTAACAGAGCCAAATTTTCAGGAAAAAAGTCTAGGTAGGAGTGTAGGAAATGAATTTTTATGACATCTACATTCTAAACATTTGTAGTGTTCTAACAGCTTATTAATCAATAAAACATAATTTTCATCTTTTCTGTTGCCTAAAAAACCACCAACAATGTCTTTGAAGGACTTTCATGCAGCTAGTTCACATTCTCTTAGTTTATTGTCAAAACCTGAGTCCTTAAGCAGTTTCTTGATTTGGACCGATAACCACATCCTCCTTCAGCTTACCATCACTCAATTTAGGAAAAATAATTTTTAAATGATTAAATCCTGGTCCATCTTTGTTTAGGGACTACAAAATTTTTCATGAGTCCAGGTTTTATGTGAAGTAGCAGCAGTATGATTTTATCATTCTCAATTAATAATATATGCTTTATAGTTTTATTCACGAGCCACAAAGTTCTGCCACAATGGCCAGTTCTTTACTTAGTCATGACTTTTTGTATCACAACTATTCCAAAGACAAAGAAAACAACAATATTTTGTAAACCCACCTTGTAAACCAAGAAGTAATGCAACAACTTTCAGATCACTGCAAACTTGCCACATATGCTCTTTGTATTTTATCGCTTCTAATATTGATGCCATAGTTTCATATGTTTCTTTCATGTTGGACTGCATGAGCTAATAGAATGCATGGCTGTTTGTTATCATTATGCTTTCATGCTAACTTTAGAATAGTCAATAAAATGTCTACATTCTTCTGGAACATGCTGAATTCCAAGCTCTCTCATCAGGCCATCGACATTAGTACAAATGCACAGTGAATTTTTCATTGAAAGAGTTCAATGGAAGAGAAGTTGAAAGAGTTACTTCTTATTGTAAATGTAGTAACTTTCATTTTTTTCACTAAAAGATTCCATTGTTATAGTCTAGATCCCAGAAGTTCAGCTTGCTGCTTTGATAACTTTTAGATTCCGAACTAAATCATTAAGTTAATGTTGTTGAATTAAATGAGAAAATTTCGCATCAGATTCAGGAAGAAATTCTTCAACATCCTCTACATAATCTGCTTCATTTTCAGATTGTTTTTGATTGTAGATCAGATTAGACCCCTTCAAAATACAATTTATAAGCTCTTTTTATTAATTCAGAAATAGTTTTTCTTTGAGATTTAGTCATAAATTTACCACAGACATAACAAAAGTTGGATAATTTGAATGAAAATCCACAAACTTTTACAGAAGCTGCAATGTAGCAAATAAAAACGAGAAAAATCACTTTTGTATTTCAATAAAGAATTGATGAAATATAGCACAACACTAATATCTGTAAAACACAATATACAATACAGACAAATGAAGCTAGACTGAATGAGATTTTAAGCTCTGCATTAGGCAGTAACAGATGTCTGTATGATGTCAACATACAGACATGTTTGTATGTATCTACTTCTCATGATACAGTATGTTTATTTATTTATTAAGCATGTATGCATACTGTTTAAAAGTAGACCTACAGAACTATTCTTAATTGTAACCAGTATTTGATCAAAATGAGTTTACTATAAAAAGTTTTACAAATTTACGATTTATGTAAAACCTTTATATGGTAACATATTCTCAATAGCATATTTGAAATCAGCACTGAAATTACAGTGAGAAAAATTGTGTAACATGTTAGATAAAATTTTGTGTTGACTAGTGTTATTTTTGATTTAATAAACGTGAATTCTCTTCTGCTATAAGTTGATCAAACTTCTGATTTTCCCAACTCCGTTTTTTCCATTTTAAAAATCAACTGAAAATTCTTCTTTTTTAAAGACGTTCACTGTTCTTTCATTTCTAGTAGTCATACCAGTCTTTAAACACCTTTAATTTTGTGCTGTCCTAATTATTTTTTTTTTTTTGAAAATCTTTAAACTGGAAGTATATTACCTCTTTGTAGCTTAGATCCTTTCATGGACACAAATGTTTCTGTCGTTACAGCTGATTAACATCTAAGACTAAAATTCATTATTCCCTTTAAATTTGTGATTCCCTGTACTATCTTCCATGTATTCTTACACTGAGATGATGTCACATGAATATATTATAACAAGACCGGCATAACGGACCCAACAAAGTTGATTGAAAAAGCATATAATCCTTCAAAAATATAACACACCTATAAACTGAGGTTTAAATAAATATTTTCTTGCTGCAATTTTCCTTCCGGTTTGATTTTAATTTTCTAAATAATTTAACAATTAATTTAATCCACCTTACTAGCAGGTTGATATGACTTCTAGATCTTTTGGCTTACTTGGAAGCCAACATCAGGAAATAAAATTAATACATTTTAAGTCAAAAGTTTAAAAAATCATAGTTAAAATTCAAAAATTTTAATTTATTTATATCAGCAGTACCATGTTTGGGAAATTTAATTTTCTAATTAGAGGGTTAATATTCATGTCACTATCAGCAGTCTAAATTATTCTTGAACCCAAGGATATTGTAGCTATAGCTCTTTTTTAAGGAATGCATTACCAGAAAATGATTAGTTTTATTTACTGTTAAAATAGTATCTACATTACAATTTACTTTCATCATGTATTGTAAAACAATTATTCTAGAACTAGGAGGATATAATATCAGAAATTTACATATTTATGAAATCATAAATCACACATTATATTATTCACAGACCTAGAAATAATAAAACAAGATAAATTAATTACTTTCACCAAATAATCAGTAGGTTCAAGATATTTCTTGTAACCACTGTTCTAATAGTCATACAGGTCAAAAAAAAAAAAAAAATTATTTGAACTGAGATAAAAATATATGGATTAGAATGTATTTTTTATGCTAAATCTTAAAATGAAATCAGTTTCTCTTCATCACCCTCAGATTTTTAGTTATGACCCTTTAAAATATTGAAAAACGACTTAAATAATAGAATACAAAAATAATAATTACAAATAAAATTCCTACCTTTATTTTGCAGATATTTATATTTATCTTAATTTCTTTTTTCTTATTTTCCTTTTGTGTTCAGTGAAGCTTCTCATTTTATTATCCAGCAGTAGTCACTCATCACAGATTCATCCCTTCTGCCTTGATAATGTTGTTCCATCTGCAATACATTTTGGTGGAACCTTTCTCCTTCTTTGTCACTGATTTCACCAAAGTTTAAAGAGAAAAAGTTCAAATGAGAATGTTAAAAATGAATTTTCAATGATATTCTGCAGCCTAAATTTTTTAGTTCACTAAGAGTTCATTTATAAGCTGATTATGGTTTTCAGCTTTTTTGTTTCCAAGAAAACCAGTAACTACATCTTTGAATGACTTCTATGCTGCTAGTTCTTCAGGATTCAGATTGCTATCAAAGTCATTTATATTTTCACGAATTAATTTTCTTATTTGTGACCCAATGAATATTCCCTCTTTTAATTTGGCTTCACTTAATTGTGAAAAAACCTCAGCTAAATAATTAATGCCGTCTCTATATTTATCTAATGGTTTTACAAAATTCTTCATCAGGCCTAGCTTTATGTGTAGAGGTGGTAAAATAATACTAATCATAATAATAATAGTCTGCTTCTACAAGGGGTATACTGACAACATTTTCCTTTCCTGAGGTAAACTGATTTCTTTTTGGCCATTCCTTTAACTGCATAATGTTTATCTATTCCACAAACACAAGAAACACATATATTTTGTAAAGCCACTCTGGAGATCAAGGAGCAGCCCTAACTGCTTTCAGATTAGCAGTAATTTGTCATGATATCATACTTAACCATGTTACTTTGCCATGTTTGTCATACTTAATAGCTTTTAAAATTTCTGACATACTTTCTTTCTTTCCTACAACATGTGCTACTGGTATAAAAGAAAACTTATTCGAGTTATGCAACAACACTGCTTTTAAGCTTCTTTTTTACTCTATAAACGCCAATCATGAATAATATATTCAGTGTTGAGTTCAAGCATTAGCCCCTTAACATCATGGCAGGAACAAATTAAACCATCTCTTCTAAAGTATTTCAGTAAATTTTCATTTCGATTTCTATTTTCTGAAATTTTAGTATCCTTGCTTAATAAATTCCATTCTTTAAGACATGAACCTAAGAGTTTTGCAATTTGTTTTGACAAATACAAGTCATGAATTAGGTTGTTCAGTTCTGCTTCTTTGATGAGGTGAGGTTCAGTATTTGATTCTTCTGAAATGTAATTAATTTCTGTTGAAGTTGAGGATTCATCAGTTGAGCCTTCTGGGTAATGAGAAATTTCTTTCCAAGACGTTGGAGCAATTGGAATTGGTAAATCAACACCATGAAACACTGGTCTCAAAGCTGAACAAATATTAGGGTATGCGATACTGCTTTTATTGTTTGAATTGAAACCTGTAACATTTGTTAAGCAAAAATAGCAGTTATCACAATACTTAGTAGGCTCTCACCAAATCATAGGTATGCCAAAAGGCAAATGCTGTTTTTTTCCTTTTAACCACTGGGTTAATTTAACGTAGCACTTGATCCATGTTACATGTGGAGCCCAGGATTTATCTTGGTCTCCCAAGGGGCAGTCAAAATAATATTTGTAAGCAGTTTTCAGCAGATTTGATACTGGTTTTCAGTGACTTTTCATGGTGAATTCTCCTCAAAGGTAACAAAAATATTTGGAGAATTTTTATAAGCCCGATTTTTATTCATTGTAAAATTCAAAACATTGTAATGAATGAAGGTAAACTGAAACATTGCAGAAATACTTACTTAATTAAGAAAATGATTAAGTTTTAATTTATAAATACTTGATTACTTAAAATACTTTATAAAAATTGTTTCATCCATGGAGTGCAATAAAACACTCGCGCGCGCAACTTAACAAATCTTGATGTTCAATAAAATAATACCAAAAGTTGTTCTGTCATAAAATCTTTCATTAAATTTATGGCATCACTTATGAAACAGTCTTTATAATATGATTATAGTAAAACCACTACCACAACTAAAGAACACAGCAAGACATGCCAACAGCTGAACTCATACTGAAGAAAATTATTTGACTAACTGACATGTCTATACAAGTCTGGCTTGGCATGAAATGACATTTGACTGTCATGTATCAAATGTAGATCTACAGCATGCATACAGTATAAATCAGAAGTGAATAAGTAAACATACAAACGTGCTAACTTATTTGCATTGTTTGTTCCTTGAATGATAGAACAGATAAATTTAAGGAATTGTAACTTAAGAACGTTACGTGATGTGTTGTTTTGGAATACATATTCAGATTCAACATATAAAATACTATATACAACATCTACTCCCTTGCAGTTCCAAATTTTATGTTGACCAATGTCATTATTGAAATAAACTATAGCTAATTTGATATTGATACATATTATTTAAAGTATATTATTAATTAAATAAGAAAGCAATACATCTTAATCTAATTTTATAATAACTGTAAAATATGTGTAATTTATTACTGTATTTTATAATCTCTGTCATTTTTAATGTACATCTATTTTTTTATCTAAATATTTAGAAAACTTTACGCTAAAATATATACATTTAACAGGTTGGCTTTTACTAGGCACAACAATGGTACTATTTTCTCTTTTAATATCACTATTTCCAAAAAAGTTACCACCAAAGAAAAGTCAAGTTGATATTATAAGAAATGGAGACTGCACTGGAGTAACAGAACAAGATGAACACAAGAAGCAACAAATAAATAATTCTAACTTGACGCAAATTGAGAAAATGCAAATTCATGAAGAAAAACCTAAGGCACCAACATTAAAAGGTTTGTCATTTTGACTGTTTGTTTTACTGTCTAAATATAATTCTTAGTAATGCAGCAATAATAATATTTAGTGTAAGTTAATAAGTAAATGATGTAAAGAATTTTCCATCTGCTCATAAATTTAATTTATGTGATATAGATGAATTTGTGTTAAGAATTATTATTATCATTTATTTATGTAGAATTTATGTTAAGATATAGATGAAATTAGGTACATATATGTATCTTTAAATGTACTATGATATTATTTTGGTACTCAATTAATAATACTTAATAAATGGGTACTTCCTTTTTTTATTATTATTTCAGTTAAAGATTTTTTAGGGACCTTAGAAATGTTACCTTAATGTTTGACTAGAAGTGATCTTTGTCTTATATTATAGAAATTTCCACAAGTCTAAGAGTAATTATTTTGTTTGTTTTTTTATCTTATTTTCTTACTTCTCTACAAATTACATCTTGAAACCTATTTTTTAGTAATTCTATAAAGTTCTTCAATATTCATGCACACAGCATCTGTGCAAATCTTGCATCATAATACATCACACCATAGAAGTGCCGGATTCATCAGATAAATGTACAAATGTTCAAATAATTGGATAATGTTTTATTTTAATATTTTCCAATTATTTTTGCCCCTCTTTTCTAATGTTTTTATTCTAATAAATGAATTTTTATTTTTTATTTTTATAGCCAATTTTTTTTAAATTTCACAGCCAAATTTTTATATATAACTTACTGTGTATGATTTTTATTTTTAATGTAAATTACACAAGGTTAGCGAGCAAAGCGAGAATAGATAATGTTTAGTTAGATTCTATTATATGTTACATTTTGTCTAAATATAAGTTTTGTTTTTTTCAACAAAAATATTTTCTGTGAATTTATCATTTTATAGCTATTTCTCCAACATATTTTTAATTAAGCATTCAAAAACAACCTATTTTGCAAGTAAGTATTAAGTTAAAAAATTTTTTAAAAAATTGGCTTATGGATTCCGCAAAAGTATTCTACCTAGTATTGTTATTTAATTGTAGGCACATTACACAATAATTTAACTTGAATATTTGTATTAAGTATGTAACATTTTATGAATATTATTTACCCATTTACAAATTTTTATATTAAATGTTTAAGTTGACTCAAAGATTACATTTCAACTAACTAGACATTCTGACTAAGTTCTAAGGTTCAAAAAGACAGTTAATTTCATATGGATTTGGATACTGGATCATGGATACCGGTGTTCTTTGGTGGTTGGTTTCAATTAACCACACTTTTCAGGAACGGTCTACCTGAGACTGTACAAGACTACACTTCATTTACATTTATACATATCACCCTCATTCGTCCTTTGAAGTAATACCTTACGGTGGTTCCGGAGGCTAAACAGAAAAAAGAAAAAACATTCTGAGTTAAGATAAAGATAAAGTAACAGAAATAAGAAGAAATAAGTTAAGTAAAACAAACCAATTAGATAAGAAGAAATAACACATATGATTCCATGATTGAACACCTGTTATTTTTATGTAAATGATTGCGGAAAGAACATTATTGTGGACTCTTTTGTAGTCCTTTCAACAGAGTTTTTTTTGATGAAACATCCATAAACATCTTTGGAATCATAGTCAATAGAACAACTATTGGCGGATATTTCCTTAAGTAAATATTAAGCACAGGAAATACAAAAACTTGTTTATTAAATTTATACTATTATATAAAGAGGAAGAGGATTTTTTTGTTCAGGATAAACAAAAAACTACTCACTCAGTTGTAACCAAATTATTATCCATGTTTCTTGGCATAACTGAGAAGGTAAACAGATATATTTCGTCTCGAAAAAAAAAGGTAGTAGTGAGTAGTGGGGAGATTTGCTGGTTGAAGGACAAAAATTAATGAATTGAATTAATGAACTGTGAGTCTCTAACACTGTGTGAGCTGGCTTTGAAATGAATGGTTTGTCAATCAAATGAATAATATTTCGAAAATTATAGAATTAAATTTACGTTAAATAAAATAATATTAAATAAATTAAAAATATATCTGTTTAACAGAAAGTCCCCATGGACTTCCCGTGGGGATTGCATGTGATGCTAGAGTGGTGAGGTATGCAAGCACCTCATGGGAGGCTAGACCAATCATCACCATCAACTGATAACAAACAAGGTACTCCAGGGGTGCTGTCTTTGGAGGTGCTATATAATGTTTTGGGTGTTTTGGGAGGTGCTCTTATAATATCTCTGCAAAAAATCATTTGCTTTCAAAATTCAAACGGGGTATTTGTCAGTAGGTTGAAGGCTAACTTTTGCATACATCAGATACACTCTGTATCTAACAGATCACGATTATTCAGAAATGTTATCTAAGAATGAAAAACTATTTAAATAAAAAATTATTTATTAAAATGTGTAAATAATAAATAGTCCGTTTATGGTATTGCACTTCTCATTCAGGCCACTAGGTGGTGAGCCGCTAAATTCTCATGCTCCTTTCTTACAGCGAGCCGCTCCCAAGATATTTTTCATTAGAGATATTTTTAACAGTCTTATTGAAATTGGAGAAAACATATCATGAGTGATTCACAATCAACACCAAGCAAAAACTGCTGAAGATAAATTGATGAAAATTTGAACGTATGTTCTTCTTACAGTATAATTGCACTCTAAGAAAGAATTTTTTGAAATTCCAAGTTTAAAAGGGTAAAATGGAGTAACAATGAAATTTACTATTTTTAAAGATATCAGCTTGAATTTATTTTGTGTGTGCAATCTTCACTGAATATCTAAAAACCACTTCTAGGTTTTTGAAATTCTGAGTTTCAAGAGTTAAAATGAATTTTTTATTATTTTTTTTAAAATCCTGGTATTTTTTTTTTAATTTCTTTATAATGAATGATGAAATCAACCTGATTTGTGGTGAGTGTAATCTTCATGTGAATACACCAATTTTTAGCTTTTTTAAATTTAACCTTGAAAGGGGGTGAAGAAAGATAAAAAAAGGTTTTGACAGTGATTGTAAATTTTTCCAATCCCAACATTACTTAACAAGATATTCAGTAGATCTGAGCTTGCAATATTCTTCAGATAAATTTTATAAACCATTTTCGGGTTTTTTGAATTCCAATTTTTTTAAGGGTTGCGAAGGGGTACGCAGCTGTGGCTTAACCAACACAGGCACTGCCACCATTACTGTAAGTGTGACTGGCTGTACCTGCCTCCAGTTACTTGATTAAAAAACATAAAAGTAAAAGGTTGACTGCTTCAGGAAATGCAAGTAACCATATAGCATGGGCAAAGCTGTGACAGGGAGCTAGTATGAAAGAATATATTCTGTGAAAGAAAATATATATTTACTATGCAGGAGAACAACAATTCTATAAAAAAGTGATATTAATGTGACGGATATTGTTAAATAACTTCAATAACATAATACTTTTGTTTCAAGTAAGATTGAAAGAAAATAACAAAATTTGATCTTAACACATCTTTTATTAAAAGCGTGACAACATAGGAAGTCAGACATAACAAAAATCAAATATCTGAACATGATACTTTGAAACTAATATGACTATTGTCATCTATTCAATTGCAGTCTCATCCTAAACCTATATCAATGTTTTTCAATATGTTAGCCAGATATGACAGGTCCACCCATTACTTTCCACAAAAGCGTAGACATAATTGTTTAAGTTAAATAATTTTTTTTCATTTAAAATGAAAAGTGTTCAAAACTGTAAATTAAAGTTCATTTAAAATCTAAGTTTTGTTCTACCAAAAACAATGGATTTGATAAATATGGAATGTATTTAATTTTATAGAGAAGGTTTAACTATTATTAATTATTATTACTATTCTCCTAATGTATGTATACATTATAATCTGTCCAGCTAGTGAACAGAATAAGCAACTTCCCCCCCCCCCCCCAATGGTCCAATGAGATGAGAATATGTATAACAAGTGAATGAGGTGTAGTCTTGTGCAGACTCAGGTTGACTGTTTCTAAGACTTGTGATTAATTGAACACCAACCAACGGTACTATACCGGTGTCCACTGTCTAGTACTCGTATCTGTATAAAAACAACTAACTTTTACTACGGTTTGAACCTCAGAATCTGTGACTATGAAAAATCATCTGTTAACCTAATTTGTGATAAGTTTTTGGATTTTTTTGAGTAAAATGTTTTTAAAGTGCCTACTCTCACGAAGAACAAAATTATAGATTAACATGAATTAGATTGAAAATTTTTTAAATAAAAAAATGTGTTTAAAAAGATGCTAATCACTGACTTTTCTTTTCTAACAAAATACAAATGTTATTCAAATAGATGGTACATAAATGTTAAGTTTCAAGATAAAATCCGTAGGATTCAAAGAGATTACATAAAGACATCTGGGCTAGGTGTCCCAAGCAAAGTAAGAAAAAAATATAAAAATAACATAAAAGCATTAAAAATTAATTCCTAATTTTTAACATTAAGAAATTAATTTTATTAATCTTTGAAAATTAACAGTAACTTAGGTATCGCGTGAAATACAGAACTTGTGCGATTCAGCAATTCTATGCAACAATGAGAGACTGAGTTGTATAAGGTAGGACTACTATACTAAACTATAATATTCTACACAATATCAATCCATTTAAACGTGAAAACCACTTTAATATTCATAGTAGGTAATTGTTCTGTAAATGCATATAAAAAATGAAAAATCAGCTGGTGTGTACTTTAATTTCTTAAATGTAGAAACTAGAGGGCACTGCACACTATTATTAACATCTGATCTAATTCCTGCTTAACTTACATTGTTTGTCATATTGTTATTTGCAATTATATTTTTAAATCCTGATCAACACTTTAATTAAAATGTTGTTACTCACTGTTAAATGTTGACAAAAGAAAAACAAATTCTTGCCTCAAAAAAAAAATGGTATGCAAGTAATTTTAATGCAAGATTACCAAGTGAAATAATCCCTTTCATTCATTTCCACTATCTGATAAGTTTGTCTAAAACTTAAGGAGTACTTTGAAGAGCATGGTTTTTTTATTTATTATCTCAGAACACGGATATCTAAAACAGGTGAAGAAAGCAATCTGAAAATCATTTTGTCAAGAAACTTCTCCAAAAAAGGTAACTGTTAAGCAATAAGTTTCAAGTCATTCTGTTCAAAGAATTCTATACCAGGAAAAGTTTAAATGGTTAGTCTTCTTCATGGTTTCATACAAAAATCCTGACTATAGGCTGTCGTTTTCAAACTGGTAATAAGTGAAATCGAATAAGAAAATCCTAAATTATTTTTAAACATTTTTTAAAGGATAAAGCAAACTAAATTATCAGGCCAGGTAAACAAGCATAGTTAACTTACAGATATCTAGAAAACAACAATTTTTTTGATACAGTGACAGGGAAGAAGTTTCTGGAAACACTGGTTACCTATGCTGTTCTTCAGCTGCAAATCAAACTTTAAAATTCTTTTATTACTTCATTCATTTCATCTTTCTAATAAGAAAATATTAAGCAACCACTGGTTTGATCTCAAACTGCTCACATTATATAGATGAATATATAATATATGTAAAGTAAGATAACATTTTCTTATGCACTCATGGTTACATAATAATATAAACAAAACAAATCATAAAATTTATTTTACTTTTATTAATAACTGTCCCATTAAAATAAGCTATTTCTTTTACCTTTATCAAACAGATTCTACAATTTTTTTTTTTTCATTTATATCATGTAAGTTAATATGTGAAAATTGTTTACCCTGTACAAGAAAATATGTATGTACTTGCATATCATAATAAATAAATTATTTCTGTTTCAGAATTTCCTTCTGCACTGGCCAGATTATTGAAGAATAAATTGCTAATTGTAAACATACTCTCAGGAGTGTTTTATATTTTAGGTGGATCTGGTTATATAACTTATATAACAAAATATTTGGAAATACAGTTTCAAGCATCTGCAGCAGATGCAAGTTTTATTATAGGTATAAATTTTATTTTTCTTCATACTATGAATTAAAGCTTAGGATTTGTTATTAATATTAATATTACTAATATTATTAATATTAATTGTTGTTAATTATTAATATTACACAAAACGTACCTCTAAGCAGCAGGAAATTTTCTCTTAATTAAAATTAAAACTGAATTAAAAATAGTATCTATTAGAGGAAAGTATAAAGTTAAGATAATTAAAAATTTCACTCTTTACTCTATTCAGATTTCTTTCATATCAACAATGTTTACTACTATTCAATATCTGTTAATTTATTTTTTATCAGCATCTATTAATAATTTAAGTATTTTTTTGTTTTCTAAAAATTTATTTTGTGTAACATCTTTATCTACTAATATCTTTGTTAAAGGAAGAGTTGTTAATGGTAAAAAGAGTATGAAACAAATTAAAAGATTCTTCTTTTAAAAAAAAAATAAAGTATTTTTATTCACGCCAATCAAAAAATATTTAAATTTTAAATTGATTTAAAATACACTTCAAATAAATTGGTGTGTCAGTCAAAGGAGCATATTTACAAAAACAATCAAGAAAATAAAATACGCAAATGATATCAGGGAACTTACACAACAGTAATTAGAATGTGTAACCTGCACCTAGTGTGAAGATGACTTTGCAGTTAATATACATTTTATAAATATTTTAGGGTTCTGTAGGATCTAAAGAACAGAAATTATAATTTAATAAAATAAAAATTATAATTTAAAAAAATCTATAAAATATTTATAATAGTTTTATTACTATTAAATGGTTATAATAAACGAGAACAAGGTAACACAGCTTTGACAAAGCAAATATTTTTATTATCATTACATTACATTCATTAGCTTGATATTTATATTATAAAAAGAAAATAGTGTAAGGAATTTTGGTGAAATGACAGGACATAAGTAAGGTACTACATACAAAGATGAGTATAATGTAATACACAAATAAATAGACAATGAATGTATAATGGAATGGGGACATTTAAATGGTCTGGAAAATCACCATACCCTTGTTGAATTACTGCCAAAATTACAACCAACAACTGTATTCATTTCAAAACAGGGTTTAATTAGTGGGATATTCAAAAGGAGAAGAAGTAACAACATTGATGATGTGGATATATTCAGAAGTTATTCCTTTGTTATGATGTATAAGAGCCTACATACTGCCTACTATATTAAACGACCAAATACAAAAGTTGTCTAATGCTCTTTTAAAATAAATTTAACTTATGTCAGAAAAGCTATAAAGTAGAATCTTTCATAAAAATTGGTAAGCATAAAGATTTACAAATGTTGAAACTGATAGGAGTCATGCATAAAATTTATAAAGAGTAATCAAAATGGAAATTAAAATAACTGACCGACTATGATGTTACCAATTTATTGAAAAGAAAAAAATTACATGAATGATATCAGCAAGTACGGTTTATAAAATGAATACCAGGTAAAATCTTTTTCCGGGCCTCTGTGGCGCGAGTGGTAGCACCTTAGCCTTTCATCTGGATGTCCCAGGTTTGAATCCTGGTCAGGCATGGCATTTTCACATGCTACTTGTCATTCACCTCATCCTCTTAAGTAATACCTAAGGGAAAAAAAGGGAAAATCTTTTACTCAAGTTTTGCAACTAATCTTCTTGGAGGACTGTTTGAAAATGTTTTGAATTTAAGAATTATTTCAGGATACATATGATTACAGTGATACATTCATTTCCACTAGAGAATAAGAATGATTACAAATAATAAAAAAAATCATCAAACTTTTCTTTAAAAAAGTATTTTACCTACATATTTGGAAGAGAAATACTACTACATGGCCACTGAGGAATAAAAAAAAAAAACATTAAAATTTTAGGCTTAATGTTTGATCATAAGAAAATGTTAGTATAGCAATAAGATTTTTTTAATTTCATACACATTGAAACTATTAAAATTAACTATTGAAATTAGTGTAGCAATTTATGATTCCTGTTTTTGTTATGGCCCAATAGTGTTTACTTATTTTTAAAAATGTTGTGGTTTTTAAAAAGAAATTCTATTCTTTTGTTCCTTGTAATCTGTTGATTTAGGTTCTTTAAACATAGATAGAAAGAATTAGACTTGTCTAATTCATGGTTTCACTGTAATAAAAAGGTACTTTAAAACAAAAATGGTATATAATTTGAATGCATTTAAAACTATTGAAAATCAAACCTGAATACTTGTTCAGCTGTATTTAAGAATCTAACACTGCATCTATTTAACAAGTGTAGTCCAGGCTACATTATTTACATATGCTACATGCCAGCACAAATAATTCAGAAATATATGTAGTGCAACATAGCAAGGTATAGCTTAGCTTAACTTTCTATGAGGACCAACCATAAGACTTGAATATACATAAAATAACCAAAATATAAGAATTAACATGAGAATCCTTTTCTTTTTTTTTAAATTCTCTGATTACACACAGTAAACATTACAGTAGATTACAGTAGGGTAAACAGAATACAGCTTTGGATAGAAACGAAGATAGAAACAACTAATGAATTCAGTAGTGTAAATAATTATCTAGAAATGCAAATGAAACTAACTGAAAACAAGACCTCAATATTTGCTCAGCAGTTTTCAACAGTCTAGCACTGCACCTATTTACACATTCATAGAAGGGTAGTGAATAGACAACTGCACACTATATTTCACGTCAGTGGCAACTTGCATATAGGCACTGTGGAATTGCAGCACCCCCTATTGCTACTTGATATTATCGATAACATTTAATATAATGAGTCCTTTTTACTTCAATTCTTTCTTTATACTTGTTCAATATATAATCCTTAAGCTTAATTTATGAAAAAATCCCCAGTTTTTGGAAAAAAAAGTTTAAGCCCCGGTTTATGAAAAAGAAACAAACATCTTTCTATAGAACTGTGCGCTTCACAGTTCTAGCAGCGTGGTGTTTGGCTGTTGTACACATGGCCACATAGGAAGCTGCACACGAGACTACAAAGGAAAGAGAGCATTGTTGCTCCTGCAGTGCCGACCCTGGCATGCTGGTGGAAGGTAGTTTTTTTTTTACTCTATGTGTGTGTATGGAACATTCTTTGTTCATTTCCTTTTCTAGTTTAGTTGGTGGAAGGAATATGAAAGTGGTTTAGTTGTTTTTTCAATAATGATCAGAAGATGGTGGAAAGTAAGGACTTTGATTGCTAAATCTGTCCAAAAACACACTGGAAGGGGGTAAGAGAAGGCAAGAAAATGTATTAGCTTTTACTAATACATAATTAGTAAAAGCTAATTATGTATTTGTTTTTGTGTACATAGAAATTTAAATTAAGCACCACTGAACTATAATATTTTTAAGCAGACATTTCATTAAGTTATTATCTAATAATATTAAAAGATATTATTTATATTGACATTTTTTATTATTTTTTCGGTTAAACCGAATATAATTTTTAAGCATAATATGCTTAAAAATTGTGTACCATATTCTTGAATGTGATAAAGTGTAGAATTAGATTATTATCCTGCTTCAGGAACTTCTGCTTTTTATCCTGCTTTTACAGGAAACTTTAACCATGGCCTTGAAAATGCTGAGAAAAACATTTTCTGGAGCAGCACTCCCACTAATTTTAGCTACAAGTTTCACTTGCCTCATTTCACGTACTTGCCTTGTTGAAGTACCAACAATAGCTTCATAAAATATCAAAATGCAACAACAGTAAAAAGAATGCTCTGAAGTAAACTATTACTCATGTAAACTTAAAAGATTTTGATGCAAATAAGTATAATTACAGTAAAATTTTATTTTATTTTATTTAAATTTTTTTAATTAAATTAAAATTTTTATTAAATCTAAAATTGTATTACATTTATTTAAAAATTGTGCTTATTTTTTATATTGCGGTATTTCTCACATAATACACTTGTTTCAGGTCCTACAACAATCCTTTCTATGACACTAGGTTTTCTTGGTTCTGGTATCATCATTTCTAAATTCAGACCAAAACCAACTACTTTACTTTCATGGAATGTTTTAGTTGGAATATCATTTGTTATTGGAGAAATATCGTTTATATTCATCAGCTGCTCCAGTAATAGTTTAATGGGCTATGGAACTTCCAGTAAAAGGTATACTAAAAAATATAAAACTAAATAATCACTTAAGTAAATCAGGATATTAGAATAACTTGGTTGTTGGTACAAATTGTACTTAAAGCAATGTGAACCATAGATACAGACTAATCAAACTAAGTGTGCATGAAAAAACTAATCACTAAATTCATTTATAACTACTTTGTTTGTAGAAGGGGATCATATTATGTGTAGAAGATCCTCTTCTGCAATTATTCTCTTTTCTTACAATTATGCTATCATGAAAAAATTGATGAAAAAATATGACTTGTTTATCTATTTTATTAAAATAATTTACAAAAAAATAAATTAGTAAATTAACTTCATTAAGATTCATAGTTAAGCAGGGAAAAATTCTTAAAAATTTATTTATTTTAATTTACAGAACTTCGTATTTTTTAAGTAAATTGAAATATGCTTCCAGAATACATTTTTGGAGCAACTATGCAACTCCTGATCACTAATAAAGGAGCTACCCTACTAGCATCTAAAAAAAAATCTGAGTCATATTTTCATGCATTTAAAAATCTAGTATTTTTATAAATTACTTTCTAAAATAAAACATATATTTTTTAAAGTTATAAAAATCATTTAAGTTATAGTAATACAACAAAACACACCCTGAAAATATGAACAGGACTGTACAAAAAATTCTATATCGCTTTGACAAAGTACATTACAATAGAAGTCCAAATGCACACTTAACCACTTCTCTAAAAACTACTCTAATGTATTAGACACTAAACTAAAATCAATTTTTGTAAACTGTGAAGGTTGTAATCTACAAATGCACTCAAATCCATAAAATCAACATATTAAATAAAAAGCCACAACACAGGTCATACATACATTTTTATTATATAGGCTTCCTAACTATATTAAAGACATGATTTAAAATGTTACTTATAACACTATCAAATTCTGTTGCTCTGAAAAGATCTTCTAGGAGCACATCTTAGAAAATTGCAAATTTTCTAAAAAAAAATTACCAGAGTTAGAGATGTCCACTATAACACAGAGATAGATATAACTGTAACTGTACTCCAACACTTCTTTATGTAGGATCCTGAAAAATAACAGTCATCTTTATTAAAACTTCTCTTGTCTTGCAATGTAAATTCACGAGCTGATTGTAGCTAGAGCCCATATATACATATCTGTATATAGAGCCCTAACGAGATTTTTTTTCTTAATGTGTATATTATAATCTGTTCAACTATTGAACAATAAGCAACAGAACTTCATTAAAGTATTTAATTTACCCCAATTTTCCTAGACTTACTAGGAAAATTGAGCGGCAAACTTGTTTCCCAGGATTTTGTTGTACAATGTTAAATATGCTGTTGCTCACCAGCAGACTAAGCCTATTGAATACAATTATAATTCACAATTTAGATGCAATAGTAACACCATCAATCTGTTCATCACAGGAATTGGGTATTTAAGCATCATTATTCTCAGAAAAGGCAACTTATTAGAGTTTTGTAGTGCAGATGCTATAAATATCTTTCTTTGCCATGAAAAAAGTGTATTTTAATTATTACCTCTTTAAAGAAAACAAACCCGTACAGTTTTAATTTATCAAGATTTCATGATTAAGATGTCTTGATTTTTAACAAATCCTTTTCTCAAAAATTTTAACCCATTTCCCAAAGAACACAAGAACATTCCTCAAGGTGGATAACATGATAAAGCTGATGGATATTCTAGATAACCAGGATATTTTGGGATGTCCTCTAACAAGTTCCATAATTAATAAGGAAATCCCTCTTTTTCAAAAAAACAAAATATCGCTATAACTTTCTTATTAAGTAAAGTATCGAACTCATTTAAAGTTTCTACTATTATTTGGATAAGGGACTAAAACTTATCTACGTAGTCTTTTGATATCACCAACCATTGGGCCCAGGGGGTGGAAAAAATGGACAAAAAAAATCATACCTTTCTTAATAGGCACACTATCGAATTGGTTTAAAGTGGTCGTTAGTCCTCTAAACATTACTTAAAACTTTTGTCTGAAAAAAGTCAACCATTGTTGCATTGAGTAAATTTGAAGTTTTTCTTAACTTTAAGGTGGAAATTTTTTTATCTGTTACTTAGCACCGATTATTCTCAGTGTATACTTCCAGTGTGCCGAAAGGGTTTTTTTTAATTTATTGGGCAAATAACTAGATGTGTTATTATCAACCCATAAACACTAACACAAAATATAAGCAGCAAACTACTCTGTAGTTGTTGGCAATTTTAGTAAATACTCTTTAAAGTTATTAAAGATTTTTTTTAATATTAAAAATACAGATGTAATAGGTTTATCTTCTCACCTTTTAAAGTTTTATTTAGACACAGATCTATGAATTCCTCAGATAAACTAAATAAATCATTTCACATACATAATAATTCTCATTGTTTTATTTTATGATAAAGAAATCCACTGAGAGCTTTCCACTTTTCCTGGAATTTATATGATATCATGAAGATATCCTACTTATTCTGAGAAAATGTAGGGTATTTGGTGGGATATTCAACTTATCCTGCAATATTTCAGGATTCTACTAGATTTCCTGCATGTTCCAAAATAAATATCAGACTTTTAGTTAATGGTTTCAATGTCTCAAGGGTTACATGTATGAATCATTATAAGGATGCACCCCTATGGTATGCAGAAAAGAAGTAGCTTATATAAAAATTTTTACATTTACTTTTTTGCTTAATTCTCAAGCATAATATTTATCTTGATGAATATATCTTAAAGTTAGAATAATTATTAATAAGGTTTGAATTCTGTTTGTTAATCTTTATCTGATTAATTTTTATATGCATTTCCATTTGAAATTTCCAGGATAAAATTATTAATAGAAAAACTATATTATTCATTTTGTTTTAATAATATTTACAAAATATTTTATATATATGTTTGGCAGATAATGTGTTAAAATATTATTCATACCAAAAATCCTTGTTTGTTTTATTAAAAATTATCTTTATAATTAAATTAGTATCCTAAACAACATGTCTTCAATTTTTTTGTAGACCAGTAAAATGAAAACCTATGAATTACTGAACATCTTTTTTATGTTCATAATAAATATGTACCAACAACACTTGTAAGTTTTATACAAGAATTTATACAAAATATGGCTCACATTGATTTATTTCTTCAGTTTGCATGATTTGATGCTCTTTTAAAGTACTTTTTATTCTGCACCAGTCTCTTAGCCTCAATCAATCTTTTACATCCTTCATCCTAAACTATTTGTTTCTTGCAAACCTAACCTTTTTATCCTTTGTCCTTCCTTCTAGAACTAAATCTATTAACACGTATGGTCCACCAACTACTTCTTTCTTTTCCGCAAGATTCTAACGTAAGCATCCATCTCCATCTTTATGTACTATGTTTGTCATAGTTTGCTTCAAATTATTCTTGTTTGTCATATTCAATTTATTTATTTTTCACAAACATTGTTCAAATTCATTTCTTAATTCATCAACTTACCCAATTTTCTATATGCTCTCATAAAACCACATTAAAAAAATCTCTGTTCTTTATTCTTTTGACTAATCTGACTGTCAATGTTTCACTAAAATAAATTGCTACACTCTGTATAAATTCTTTGAGATATTTCTAAGTTTTAAATCTGGGCAAAAGTTTGATGGCAGCAAATTTTATTCCTGCATAAATCTCTCCTGGCTTGTATATTTCTCTTACTTTTGATAACTTTTTTAATTCAGCCATACTTTGTAATTTAACTAACTAAATAACAGAATTCTTCAACTTCTAATATTCAGTGGTTTCCTATGTTTATGTTATATCATTAATCAAATACATTACAAAAGATATTAGAAATGACAGATGAAATGAGCATAAAAAAATTTCTATTGATTATACTAAACATATAAAGATAATGTGGCAGGAAATAAGACAAAGAAACCACAGTGGTAGTCACTTAGAAATTACATTAACAGGAAATACAAAACAATAAAGGAAAACAGGTTGATGTATAAATGTAATGGAGAAAAGAAAAAATATGATTCCTGGAAAGATAGATGTAATGAAGAGAAAATTAAGTACAACTATGAGAAAATTTAGTCAAATTGTACTAATGTCAGAAGTATGAATGAAAAATTATTATTAAGAAGATAAAAAGGGCTAAGAAATTACAGGAATATAAAGAAGTGTATGTTATCTGATGCGATTCTGTAGGAAAAAAATTTAATGAAAATATCAGAGGAAACTATCTTATAAGAGTATGATAGAGGTTTCAATGACTGAATCAAAATCTCTTAGGAGAAGCAGAATTTAAAGACATACAGACTGGTAAGAGGAGTTTATGAGGCTGAAGATTTAGCCAAAGTTTTTTTTTTTTTTAAAAACAGTGAAATTGTTACCATAGCAAAAATGCAAAAGCAAATAAATGGGAGAGCTACAGTGCACTATCAGTCCAATAGATCATGTGTCAAAAGAACTAATCACAATAGTCTACTGGTAAATTGAACATGTGATGGAAAGTGTGTTAAGACCAGTTTGGCTTCAGAAAAAAACATAAATATTAGGAAGAGTAATGTCCCTCAGTTTTGTAACAGATTTACAATAAATAAAGTCATCCCATGGCATTTGTAGATCTGGACAAGTAATTTGAAGATCTAGATTAGGGAAAAAAATGTTCAAAGTAAAGTTGAAAAGAAAATATGTACATCTAGGGAGAGAAAACATTTATTCTATCAAAACTAGAAACAGATAGCAGGGATACATCTAGAGGATGAAAAAGTTTTTTTGGTGATTTAGAATCGAGTGACAAGGATACACCAAAAGGGCAGACTGCAGTCTATCTATATCTTTTCAATCTATACACAGAAAACGCAATATAGAAATTGAAGACAAACTTTTCTCCTTGGACAGCAAGCTTTAATGCAGAAAACTCTGCTAATGTCAAACATGGATTTAAAAATTAGAAAGATTCTTAGAAATATTGACTGGACTGTAACACTGACAGTGGCAATAGGAAAAGCAGAAAGGAAAATAATAAGAGACCTATAAAATACTATATTATTAGAGGATTTTAAAGAATAAACAGAATAATAAAATACATAATGAAGAGATCTTCATATGGCATAACCCTACAAAGAGAAAAAATAGGTTAATTGGTCACATTTATTAAAACATCAAGGCAAAATTAATCCAGCAGTAGAAAGATATATAGAAAGCAAAACAATCTTTGTAGAGGATGACAAAGATTGGTATATGGAAAACAGATAATTAAAGATGTAAGATGTAATAATTTGCGGAGATTAAAGTATTAGCGCAGAATAGAAAGACATGGAAAATAGCATCTAACTAGTTTAATTACTGATGATGACTCGTGTTAAACTCTTACTTACTTTTCTTTCTGCTCCAATTTATTATCTTTATTTTACTCTTGTTTTGCTTTCAAACTGGATTTCTTCACTAGTAATGAATTCTACCATTCATTATTATTTCTAACTCATACCTTGTTTCAGAAATAACAGTTAAATTAGAAAATCTTGAAATTTTTATTTTTCGTTTCTGGATTGTCTTCAATTTTTTTAATTCTTTATTTCTTCCTCCATTTGGTTATTAAATGTTAAAGGGGACAGACTATAGACTTCTCTCTCTATCTTTTGTACTGCAACTAGTCTTTCCTCATTGCTACATTACAGGTAATTATAGCTACGTCTTTCTAGTTCAAAGGAAAAAGAACTCTTCTTTATTTATATCTCAATCCAAATTTTTTATTAAAATCATAAATTTCTTCATAAATGATGACATGCAATATTTTATTTAATACTTGTAACAGAGATTAATATTGTAACTTATATTTTTGTTAGGATAGAGATATTCAATGAGTGCAATAATGCATGCAACTGTCAGGGTGTAAAGTACAATCCTGTGTGCCTTGAAAGTGAAGCAGTAATTTTTTTTAGTGCCTGCCATGCTGGATGTTCATCTCAAAAAAGTATAGGCAACTCAAAAATGGTAATTATATTTAATATATATATATACATTTAGTTATTTTTAAACATAGTTTGATATGAATAAAATTACAGCGAACAGTAATGTATATCAAATACATCTCCTTCTGTTGCTAAATATAATGTTTAATGTTAAAATATGCATTAATTGTTGCATCATAGGCTTATAAATGATTGTTGTTGATATTTTATAAGCAACAGTTACTGAGAAAAATAATCCAGGAGTGTAAGTAACACATTTACTGATTTACACATTTACTGATTTTACACATTTACACATTTATAAAGATGATGTGTATTACATATAGTAAAGTAATACTATTAAAATTGAACACAAAAATTTAAACTCATACTGTACTATTAACTCACTACCTTCTAATAAAATATTGTAATGAGTTTAAACAAACTTGAGTTTAAAACAGCTGAGTTAGAACTCTTATGGTGTGGATGTGTTGTCAATTTGCTCTTCAACTTTTGTTGTTTTGGATGGTTTTTTCAGTATTTTTTAATTTGTGCAATTGGAACTTGTGGATTAAATATTTATGGATGTGTTTTAGTGAGTTCTTTTGGATATGCACATACTTTTTATAGACTCGACCTTATTGCTATAGGTAATAAGGTCAATAATTGATTGATCTCTTGCTCTGCAAGTCTAGACAAGAAGGTAGTACCAGTAAACAAGCACTCAGGAAATTTTTCGTATTCTATTCAGGTCCTCAGATGGAATTCACATTTCAGTCCTCAGATAGAATTATAAGGGGAAATACCTTTCCCTTTATATCTCCTTCCCCTTTTACCCCAGCCCAAACCCCCCCAGGATCTATCCAATCCAGGTCCTTTCTGTAGGACGTTGGACCATCTGAAAGATTTGGATTGTGACACAACGGAGGCGGAGGTCAGAGATGCTGTGGCCCAAGTGGTAGGGGACCAGGATAAGTTTAAGATATCCTCAATCTGCTCTGCTTATGGAGATACGCAGAACATGTGTATTATCACTACTTATTGGGGAGCTTTGAAGCTTTTTCAGGCGAGAGTCTGTGTCAGGTGGGTTCTCTGCAGAGTGCAAATTAGATTAGATACTCATTGTTTCTGATGTTGGGAGGCAAGTCATTCCTCCTCCTAGTGTAATGAGCTGGACCAATCTGAAAGGTGCTATAACTGTGGTTAATTGAGCCATAAAAAGAGGGATTCCTCTAAGCTTAAAATTTTTTAAATGTAAGTCAATTGGCCATCGGACTGATAGTGCAGCCTGTAAACGAGCAGAATAATGAAGATCATGCAAATTAATGTGAATTGTAGTGCTGTCGTGCATGATCTAATCTGGAGGATGGCAGTGGACAAAGAAATTGACTTCCTGGCAATTTTTGACCTGACATGAGGAGGGTGGCTGCCCACACTTGGGAAGTAGACCGGTATGTTGATGTAGCCATATTAAAAGTCTCAGGTCTGTATGGGCAGCTAGGTGTTACCAGAGGTAACAGTTTTGTCACTGTTCAGTTAAAGGATCATGTCTTGATGACGGCTTATATTTCCCCTAATTCAGGGGTGATAAGATTTCATGAATTCATCGATGAGCTTGAAGTCTTCATCAGAAGATACTGAAAGCCCAACGTTCTAATGGGGGACCTTAATGCAGAAAGCCAAGAATTGGGTGGCAAAATTTCAACTAGGCGTGAATATGTACTGATGAATATTTTTGCTGTGGTAAGGCTAGTAGTAGAGTAGTAGTTAGAGAGGAAAAACTCGCTACTGATCATAGTGCAATTACGTTTGTGGTGGAAAGCGCTCGACTTGGATATGTCAGAGTACCTCATTGGAAACCTACTGAGGGTCAGGCTAAAGATGTTGTTGATGAAGTATCGGGAATGTTTGGTGGAAATACTCAAATCACAGCAGAAAGGCTATCTGAGTGCCTTTCAGATAGCCTTTCCGCTGTGTCATCTGGGGACATTTTACCCCAGATGTCTGTCCACATGTAGGGTAAAATGACGATCCAGGAAAATGTAGGATGTACTGTTGGTCTCCTGTCATTGCTGAAAAGAGGGCAGCTGCACTTACTTGGAGGAGAAGGATGCAACGTGATTCAGAAAGAAACGACATGGTAAATGAATGACTGCGGATTGACTATTGTAAGGCAAGGAAGACACTAAATGTAGTGATAAAGGATGCTAAGGCTAGGGCCAGAATGAGCTGATTGATGACTAATAATGCTGATCCATGGGGGGTGCCTATAAACTGGTTATGGACGGCCGATTACCCCTCTTTCTGGCGAGGTGGCTCTTTGTGCTGTTGAGGAACTCTTTCCAGTTGTTGAGTCCATATGGCATGAGATCCCCGGTTGAACAGAATTCAATGTTTACAATTGAAGAGCCAAAGTTGCTGTGACCAAACTGCACCCTACTAAGAGTCCAGGACCTGATCTGGTCCCTGGAAAGATTGTTAGAGAATTGGTGACCAGACATCCCTGACTTGTGCTAGATGCTTTTAACCATGCCCTTGAGAGACTTTTCCAGACTGCTGGAAGGATGCGCGCTTAGTACTACTATCCAAGAAGGGTGATAATGAACTGGACAGGGTTCCGTGTCGGCCGATCTGTTTATTGAATACCATTGGGAAGTTATTCGAGAGGTTGAGTGTGGACAGACTATGGCTGGATCTGGAGGTGAATGGTGAATTCTTCCTATAACAGTACGGGTTCATGAAGAGGAGTTCCACGGTTGATGCGTTGCGACATGTAGTTAACTGGTCTACAGCTCGAGTCAGTGGTTCCTGGCGTTGAAGGAGGATCCCATTAGTGGTCCTCTAGACATCAGGAACACTTTTGGTAGCCTCCCCTGGTCTGTGATTAATGAAGTGCTATGAGAAAAGAACATTGGTGATTATCTATACAGACATAGATTATCCTATAGACAGACATAAGGTATTATAAATTCCTATTTACACCAGAGAAAGGTGAACATAAGTACTGAAGACAGTGATACTCCTGCAGAAGTATTTGGAGGAGTTCCACAGGGGTCGGTCCTTGGACCATTCCTGTGGAACATAACATTTGATGGTATGCTGAGGATTATGTTTGAATGTGATGTCGAGTTAATAGTCTATGCCAACGACCTGGCTCTCCTGGTCACCGGCAGGACTGAGCAGCACGTGGAGGAAGATGCAGCAGCAGCCGTTGACAAAATACAGAAGTGGCTGGTGGCAAGAAGACTGACTCTGCCATCAAACAAGTCGTCTGTGATAGCCCTCACTGGTATAAGGCGTATTAGAGAAATAAGAATCCATATTGGAGATACAACAATACCCATGTCTAGGTTTGTCAAATACCCAGGCATGTGGTTAGAGACAAGTAGATTGTATAATGAGCACTTGAACAAAGTTACAGAATGTACTGTAATTGCTATCAGTAAACTGGGAAGACTGATAAATAACCACCAAGGCCTGTGCTCATCAAGACGGAGGTTAATTCTATCTGTTGCATCATTATTTTCTATGCGGTTCCGGTGTGGGCAGAGGCCTTTGAGAAGAGAAACCTTGAGTGGGTCTTGGTGCTGCAGAGGAGAGCTGCAATTCATATTGTTTCATGCTATAAGATTGTATCCAAAAATGCTGTTGAGGTTATAGCAGGTATATACCCTGTAAACTTGCAAGCCCAGATGTGGAAGAGAGTTTATGATGGAATGTCAAGGATCAAGGCAAGAAAACAGATGTGGAAGAGAGTTTATGATGGAATGTCAAGGATCAAGGCAAGAAAACAGATGACTGATGAATGGCAAGCAGTGTGGGAGACATTTAGAACTGGTAGCTGGACCAGAAGAATCGTTCCGCAAGTTTAATGTGGAGTCTAATCATATTTTATGTTTTTAATTTAATATATTTCCCATATTTTTGCTTCTAATATTTTAAATATATTTTTGACTGCACATAGTAATAATCACAGCTTAAAACTTCAAAGAATGAAACAAAGAAATTACTACTGACATTGTCATATAATTTAGTTGTAGAAAATGATCAGTTAGCCAGCCTCATCAGATCTTATAAGAATACATGAAAGTCATTTTCCTGCACTGTAATAATCAGATTCTCACTGTTAATGGTATGTATCATGTGTTTGGCAAATACTACTGACCTATCAACACTGTGATCATTTGGTTAATTACCATGTAATATTTAAGATATTTAATGAATATTATTCATTAATACAATTTATAACAGGATAAGATATTTTATATAAATATTTCTAATAAAATATTTATTTCTATAAATATTTTTGTTGGTAACAAAATCAGTTATACAACATTAAAATAAATGAAAAACAACTGATACATCAAGATAAATGAAAATATTTTAAAACTTAGAACACAGAGCATGGGCATTCTCTGATACAGCAGTTTTGTTAAATCAAGTACACTTAATAAGGTAAATTTTAGTTAACAGAAATAATTGCAGCTGCTCATAATTACTTCTAAAAACATCATTGGGAAAAAGTAGGTGAAACCATCTTTGTTTTACGTTGATTGGTTTTAATAAAAAAAATTTTAAAACATATGCATAAGAATTACAGATCATAGAAGGAATAATAGTGATAATAATATTAATAAATGAATCAATGTTTTCCAATATGGTGTCTGAATTTAGACAATTTTTCTCTCAATATATTTACAGAGTCTAAGGTTAAAAGGACAGCCATATAAATTTGATGGAATCCATTGTCTCATCCAAAAGTATGTACAATCTACTTTGAGATAAAAATGAAAATAAAGAAGGTAAAAAAAAGTGTATACACATCAATAAAATCAACACACATATTATTTTTCTACACTGTCACAACTGACCAACACATTTTTTAAATTATTTCATTAATTTAATATGTAATTATTCCAATACCTAATATCATTAATTTCTTTATTCTAATATAGCAAATTCTCCCACCTGAGATTTCATTATCAACTGAGTTCAAATGTAAAAAAAATATACTTTATATGCATTATCTTGAACCCAAAAGTAAGTTGGTAGAAAATGTTAAATTAACTGTATTCTTCAGCCTAATTTATTAAAATTACCACTCTTTATCAGAGTAATTTATAATGTACATAAAATTTTCTTGGCCAAGAAGTGTAAGAATGGTTAATTGGTCTTTTTATCATTTATAATGGTCTATAATTTTATATATAGGGTGATACTATTTATTTTCATTTAAATACATTAAGTAAATGAACCATACTTATTTTTAGAATGTATGATTTGCTAGTTTTATTTTTATTATATGAATCTCATACATAAAAACTAATTAAAGATGGCTTATTTTTTTCAGGTTTATAACAATTGTAGTTGTATATATCCTCAAATAGTTGAACTGAAAATACCAAAAGAAAACATTGAAGATGAGAAACATAAGTATCAGCACTATTCTGATCCACATGTTACATTAGAAAGTGGGCCTTGCAAAAATAACTGTTTCAGTAGTTTTGTAATATTTATATCAATTACATGTATAATGCACTTCTTAGGAAGTTCTGGCAAGATTGGGAATATTCTAGTCAATTACAGGTATAAGAAATATTTCTTTAAAAAGGACTGTTGTAAAACAATTAACATTTTGACCAAATAAACATTGTTATCACAACTTACTGTAATCCCATTCATTTGCACCTTAGTTTTCTAACAGTTCTTGTAGTTATAATATTATTTTTAAAAATGAAAAAAATAATTTTATTTATAAAAAATTTTTTTTATTAAAAAACAATTGAAAAATGATGTGAAATTATATAACTACAGTATTAAAGTTACAATAGTTCTGAATGGTAATGAAATAGGGATAATGTTAATATGTCTTAATGTTAACTCATACAGTTAGGTAAATTGAGGTATAATATTTACACAGCATAGTATATTATAATTTAATTTAAAATCATATCTGTTTAATTTTAAATGATGATTATTATGAAAAACTATTAATGTAGTATTTATAATACACTAGAAAAACTTCAAAGAATGAAACAAAGAAATTACTAATTATGACATTGTCATATAATTTAGTTGTAAAAAGACTACAATTTTAAGAAAAAAACAGTAACTGTAATTTTAAGAAATTTACAGCAGAAAACTACATGTTTGCTCCATTATCACAATCATCTTCAATATTATTGTTATTTTACAGAGAAAAAATAAAACAGAAACATTCTTTACTAGAGTGTCTCAAGGAAATGAGAAAATTTTAAAATTTTCTTGGTAACCCTTACCAATTGGTACTGCTAAGTAACACAATGAACCCAACTTACATGTCTTGCTGCTAATTTATTGGGGACCATTGGAGCAATGTCCAGTGAGCTTTGCATCAAAGCATTTTACAAAAAAAATTAGAGTTTGGAGTGTTGTGTGAACTGTTAAGTAATATAGACACTCATTAATTTTCTGTCAAAAGCTCATCAATTCAGCTGTCAATAACATGATGATTTTAATAACTCTGTTATACATAAAATTAGGTAGTATGCACATGAAACAAAAATCAAGTAAATTACATTTTGAAAAAGTTAGTAACTTTCTGATAATAAAAATCTTGTTGAAAACAAGTTCTCACATTTATTACAAATTTATTTTATAATGTTCATGAATTTGTAGTTGATGTATAGCACACATTCCAAAGCTAACTCCCTTTAATAGTCATCTGAAAATCTGAAACTAAAAATAAAGCGTCAATCAGTAAGATAGGACTGGAATTTAAAAAAGTGACAACTGCAAGAAGAACTTAAATCTGCATCAAAAACAGAAGATTGATTACTACTATAATAGTTTATTTTCCAAATGTTTTAAAATGTAATGTAGTATCCTGTTTTACAGGCTACCTTCACCTTCCAAATTATTTCTGTAAATTATTCTAATTATCAGCTAAAATATTTTTTGAGATTTTCAAAATTCAATTGCTTATATATATTTTTTTAATTTAAATTATTAGTATCACTTAATGTGATACTAAACTTAACTTATATTTCTTTACATCAACAGTTGCAGTACACAATTATTAGCATGGTTTCGCTAATAATAAATAAATTGGTAGTATAATACATTTTGGTCTTTGTAACAGGAATGTTTACTGCAAAAATTATTTTATTTATAAATAATCTCTCTAAGTAAATTTGTTACTCATTTTTCAAACCAAAATTTAAAGGTTAGGTTCAAGATGTCAAAAAAAATGTCAATTTTCCTAAGAAAATGATGATAGGGAAATGCTGATAACAAGAAATGAATAGCTTAATAGATTATTAGACCGATCGATTCATCTTAAAGTTATGTAATTTTTCTTCCTTTAAATTAAAATTTTCCTTTTTACTTTAATTACAATGTTATAAACAATTTTATAAACTTTCTAGGTGTGTTGATGAAGTTGATAAATCTTTTGCACAAGGATTATCTCTTCTTTTAATCAGTTTATTTGCATTAATTCCTGGACCCATACTCTATGGATTTATAATTGGTGAGTTAAAATAATCATGTACAGTATTTTTTTTTTTTATTTTAGCCACAAAAAAATTAAAATCAGAAAGTTTTCTACATTCATTACTAAAAAAAATCAATTTTTTTTAACTGACTTCAAAAAAGCCTTTTCTCAATTTGTAATATATAAATGTTTTTTTTATATTTTGTTTGTCTATAATTTTTTACTGAGTGCGCCAAATTTACTAAATGTTTTTTTCTGTAAATGATAGAGGATGACCTCTTAGTGCTGTTGTTCTATTGCTGAATGATATTGGGTCAGTAGAAAAAAAGTACTGGTTAAAAACACTTTTCTGCTGTATAGCACATGTACTTGGTCTTGTATAAATCTTTTACAAGCTGTCTATAGACATTAAAAAGATGTGTAAGGAACAAGAATCTTTGTAATATATCATTAAAATTTAAAGTATAACTGATATGAATAACACAAAAGATATCTGTAGGCTCCCAGAAAAACAGCAAAGTCAATTCTTTTAAAAATTGAGGTAAGATTAAATCTTGTCTCTTCGAAGGTGCTCTTTCAGGTGGAACTTGCACTTTTAAAGTAAAAGTAATGTGTTATAAACACAACACATTGCTTTTACACAATGTGTTTTATAACACATTGGATTAAGGTTATCAATTCAACCTGTACATATTGTATCAAGTCTGGTGTAGCGATTCTGAGTAACAGATTCCTACCAATTAAGAAAAAAGTAGTAGCAAATATAATAATGGGAGGAATCCAGAAAGGGGCTAAAAAAACCCTTTTAGTACAGGTTACAGGTCTGTTTAACAATTGTCTTTTGTAATACTGTTCACTGACACCTAAACAGATATCTTTCCATGAGAAGAGGTATCAGACCAAGTTTTGGAATTTCATGGGAAAATGTGAGGGTGGTTGATCATTTACACTCTTCAAGACGGGTCTGGTCCGGCAAGTAAAGAGGGTAGGAATATAAATACTCTGGGGAAGACCAATTAAAAATCATTTCCACAAGGAGAGTCTGTGATGTGAGTTCTACAAAATCAGTATAAGCGAAACTTGATGCGAGTCTGCAAGGAGAGTTCCGCGAATCAGTCTAAGTGAGATGTTATGATGTCAGTCTGCGGGATGAAGTTCTGTGAGATGTGAGTCTGTGAGGAGATTCTTCAAGGAGGTCAGTGAAGAAGTGAATTTCTAGTGTGAATTAAGTTTGTCATGATTAAAGTGACATCACAAGTAATTCCAGAGTAGACAGTACATGAAAACAAGAAATGATTCAATGAGTTACTGTTAGACTATAAGTGAAAGAAGTAATGTGCTAAATTACATTCATAAACTGTTAGGGTAGTTTTATTATGAACAGCAGAGATATTTGTAGTAAAAGAGCTTTATTCTTATCTTATCTGTTTTACTATTGTAGTAAATACAAAACTAGTGGTTAAATGTGTTGAGACTAGCAGTCATGCTAATGTCTTTTGTTAATGAGACTGAATTTTGCTTTTCATTATTTATCTACCTGTGAATAAATCCTGATGATTACTTTAAATTCTGCTTTGCATGTAATCACTTTTTATTATTATTGATATTTATTATTATTGTTGTTGTTGTTGTGGTTGTGATTATTAAACAACTATGACTATTATTTGTTTTTTTATTATTGTCGATTATTATTATTATTACTATTGTGATTATTATTATTATTTATGTGTCTTGTTTTACTTATGTTTTTAAACTAATAAATTGTAATTATATAAAAATTTTCAATTGTCAAACTCTCAATATCCTGATCGAGCCACAAACATGCGGAAAAAAAATATATAAATACACATAAATAAATGTTTACATATCTTGTTTTTAATGGCATAATTTTTGATTAGAAGTTTTGATATTTTCCTAAATGACATCGCCACACAAGCTTGAAGCTTGTGCATGGGGTATGGAAATGAAGTTTTGTAGAGTACAAAAATACCATGCCTGACTAACATTTGTACCAGGAACTCCGAATGAAAGGCTGAGCTGATTCCTGACGATTCTTTTTTAAACAACAGATGAATTGCTGGAGGTGGTCCCGTTTCATTTCTTAATTGTGTTGGATCAATGGAAAGAAGTAATGAGCAAAAAAAAACACCCTGTTTTGTTTCAAGGGAACATTCTTTTCTCTTGTATGCAGTCTGTTTTGTAGGTCTGCCCTTATTTCAGCTTTGATGAAGGTACAAAACTAAGAAGTGAAAAAAAGACTAAAAAAAACTGAACTGATTAAAAAAAAAATTAATTAAAAAAAAAACTGCAGTGAAAAGGATAAAGTAATTTTTCCTCTATGCCCTCACTACAATCTTTGAAAGTTATTTTCTGAAGTTAGCACCAAATATTAAATGAATTACAAGTATGCAAGATATTGCTTAAAAAATTAAAAGTGTACAAAATACAGATTCCAAAATTTGTTTGAATTTGGTACGGACTTCAAAAAATAAGATTCAAAGATTGTATTGTGGACATGAGGAAAAATGACTTTTCCTTTTCAGTGCAATTTTTAAAATTTTTTTTAATTTTTTTTTGTAGTTATTCAAATTAAACACTGTGACTCTTCCATACTTCATAATTGACTACTATATCTAATTTAATTTATCCTTACTCTTTAAGTTGCCATTTTCCTGTTCAGATTTTCAAGTAGCATATTCTAATGAAAAAAACCTCTATCAAAATTATTGAGTCCCCTACATGTTACAAATTTAAAAGTTAGTTCAACTTATTTGATTTACTTTCTGGTTATATCAAAATATGATAATACCATATCAAAATATGGTATTGACAGTACAGTTAGAAAGGGAATTTTTTTTATTATTTCAAAAGGTTTCCCTTCATAGGAGAGACTGAAATGTGTTGTAGTTATTAATATTTAAAGAATTTAATAGGAGAAATTGCCAGCAACATTACACAAAATAATGTTGTAAAATAATTACATAACTCTTCATTAAAAACAATTGTAACCTTGTATCATTGTTAGCCATACTATCATTTCAATTAAATCGCTGCATTTATAGGCTTGACATATTTTTTTTTTGGTCCAACCCAGGGCATATTTTTGAAATTACTTAAAAGTCTTAACAGTTTACTGAAACATTAAACTTTATTTATTCAGTTGTATCTCACTAGACATGACTTTTTTAAAAATGGTTTCATTGTTTTAATTACATCATAAAATTCACAACAAGAAAGTTCTGAAATAATTTTAACACTTAGCAGATGTTTAACAGTAGATACTGAAAGTCTACCCCTTTCTGCAGACCAAATGTTCCCCGTAATTGAAAAAACTCTCTCAAGTGGAGCAGATGTCCCAGGCAAATACATTGCAAACTCAACCAGTTTAGAAATATTGCAACATGAAATATCAGTCTTTTGAAGTACCTTAAAAATTGCTTTCAACTTCTCTTCAATAGTAATCTGGTACTTTTTCAGAACTTAAACCACAACCTACCTTGAATTACCTGTTTCAACAATGTACGTTTATCAAATAGGTCATCAGTATTTATGGACTCTTTTATAATTTCATTTACAACTTGTGCACTCTCTTCTACATCAGACCAGGCAATTTAAGTTCATAAATTTACCCACTGAAATTTACTAACTTTGTCAAAACTGGTTCTCCACTACTCCAAGTACTGAATACTAGAATTATAAAAATTGTCCACACTTGAGAAGAATTTTTGTGCCTGAACATCATTATTTTCTTTTAGAGTGCATAGCAATTCTTTGGCAGAAGATGGTATAAATTCGTGGGGTTTCCTTTCCTGAAGTTGACAAATTAATTCAGAATATCTCTGAAATGCTTCAGTTGCTGTGATAGAATTAGCTTCCAATTTCAGAATTACATTATTAAAATTACTGTAGAGTACCATATAAAAATTTCAAAAACAGTTCACTGTGATTTTCAAAAAATCAAATAATAATTTTGGGCATTTGTTACAACATAAGTACGATTTTAGGCCATAAAAAATAGAAAGAATTCTTTCTATTGCAGATAAAAACTAAGGAACCTTGTGCTGCTATGAGATAATACTTTTTTTGTAATCTGTTTCCACGAATTCACAGAACTCTTTAAGTTTCATTTCTCTTACTGTAAATATGTAAAAATATTTATAAATTTTTACAACAATAACTTCTATGTCCAGGGTTAGAGAATCATATGCTGTTTGTACTGAATTGTGTACAATGTGAGCTGAACAACCAATTCCTAAAATAGGTCTATCTAAATCACTTTGAACTTTTCTGAACACATTTTCAATCCCCTTTCTCTTCACACCACCAAAATTACTGTTAGTGTTATCAGCAGTATAACAAACCAACTTTTCTTCATGTATGTATTTTTTCACACACTGCAAAAGATACTGAGTCAAAATTTGAACAGTTTCACCTGATACTTCATCAAAATTTAAAAGTATAATTTGAATTCTTTCCTCCAGACTGAAATATCTTACAACAATTAGAATAAGTTTTACTTCACTTCTGTTTGTGCTATCCATCATTACTGTTACATAAATTATGTTTTCCAAAGAACACAACACATTATAAAATATAAATGGTGAAATAATGTTAATAATAAATGCCTTGATTTTGGTTCTACTAGATGAAAATTTTGGGTCATATAACTTTTTAACTAGTTTAGATTTGCAGTCTATGTTTTGAAACTGAGTACCTGTCTATCAGTATGGTATGAAAATGTAGCTTCTTTAGCAGCACACTCCAGATCACTGTTATTGTTATTCCAATCTTTGGCTTTAAAAATGTTTTCTGAAGTAGTAGCATTAATAGCACTCCTGTTTAGCTGTTTTCACATGGTTTTCAATATCACCCTTTTCTTTATGTGCAACAGAAAATTTTCCAGTACATAGTGTGCAATAAACATGTTCATTGTTAATGTCTTTACACAATTTCAAAAATTTGTATTCCTGTTGCAGGTTAACATTAAACACACATTTTCTTTTGCCCATTGCTAAACGATGAGATAAAAAATGCATAGAGATAAAATGATCAAAAACATGCAGGCAGGTTACTTCACACAAGAAAACAACATAAACACTCACTTGACACAATAGTTTGATGGTAAAGTACAAAACTTCCTCTTTACACATTCTTCCAGAGAAGTTCATCTTTAACATTCACTGAGCGAGTTAAAGTTTCTTGTGCCTTTTCTTGTTAAAATTATTTTTTTGTCTTTACAAAATGACTACAATATTAAATTCTTCTGAATTGTTTTTAATATTTCTTTTGACATAGTAAAATGTTAAAATATTTAAGTTAAAAGTCTGTTAGCTTCTTATAAATAGTTTATTTTTTTTTAAATCTTTTTGAATTGTTAATGTAATGAAACTGTAAAAGGTATAAGAATAAAAATAATGTATGTTATAATATTACATGATAACAGCTATGTAAACCCAATAATTTTAAATAACATAAACTCATATTAACTCCAAACCTTTTTACTCATAGTCAATCATAACTCAAAAGTAAGTTTTTTTGTATTTGAAGACCCATTACTTCTGAAGTCATTTGTTTAACAGTTCTTAGATGTAAAAGAAAGGCTAATATAGAAGCACTGAAACCATTATAAAATACACAAAGCGCATATCTATTGGAGAAGATAGAAAGCAGAAAAAAGTACATTGAGAAGGTTAAACTATGATACAAGAGTTTGCTTAGACTGTGTATTAGAAAATGAAAAGTTTATTACATTTTTAATAGAAAATATATAATATAGTATGTTTATTTCTACAATAATTCATAGGCTTAAGTCTCTGAAAAAAATAATGAAAACATTCATATAAATGTAATCTTGGTTGTTTAAAAGTTACACCAATTAAGCATTGTTTCTTCTTTATGTCAAAGTAAAATAGTTTAATACTGTAATTTTGTACGGGCAATTTATGAAGTAGAATTAGTGATTTTAAATTTCATCAAAATAACTTACCCATTATAAGGATATTTTTTATTAAAAGGATTTACCCTGAGATTATAATTTTTTTTACAGAACCCTATGAAAAACTGAAAAATATGAGTAAAATTTTGTTTTTCATATTTTTGTTGAAAAATATTATAAACTATGTCAGAATATATGAATTCTGATACAATATGAATATATTGATAGAATGTTTACTAATAAAAAAATTTACAAAAGGTGAATTACTACTCCCTCAACTTCAATAAATGTAATATCACTTAATTTCCAAATAAATTATACTAACAGAGTATTAAATTATTTTACTTTTGGAGGCCAAAGAGGGAAAAAATCCTTGGTTAGCCATAACTTGAAAATAAAGTATTTTCAAATTAATATTATCAGCAGAATATGCTTATAAGCATTTATAGGAATATTCATATAAGCATGTGAGAGTGTTGATAGAAACCAAAACTTCACTATATTTTCTGTTGATGTGAATGAGTAAGATAAAAGTTATAATACTGAAATAAATAGATAACCCATTGGGTTGGTCTAGTGGTGAATGCGTCTTCCCAAATCAGCTGATTTGAAGTCAAAAGTTCCAGCATTCAAGTCCTAGTAAAGTCAGTTATTTTTACATAAATTTGAATACTAGATCGTGGATACTGGTGTTCTTTGGTGGTTAGGTTTCAATTAACCACACATCTCAGGAATGACAAATCTCAGTCTCAGTTCGATAAACTGAGACTGTACAAGACCACACTTCATTTACACTCATACATATCATCTTCATTCATCCTCTGAAGTATTATCTGAATGGTTGTTACCAAAGGCTAAACAGGAAAAAGAAAGAAAAAAGTGATATAAGTAGTTACTAGGTAATTTATTATTCCAAGGCACTGTTTTTGCCTATATCTACTTAAGCTGGTGTATGCTGTATGCAGCTGTATATTTCATTCTGAATTTGTCCTTCGTGAATTTGTCAGTTCTCGTACAATACATTTTCCTCTGCTTCACAACAGTACTGTGTTACCCTCATTTCTCTCCTGATTAAATAGTAACATTACACACAAACTGGTAGTTTGATAGTCTACTGTTAGTAATAAGAACAAAAGTGATGTTTACTGAATCATTTTCTGCCAGAAGATATTTACTTCCAGAAGCTGTAAAAATATTAATGTAACTCCTAAACAGAAAAAAATATATATGAATCATTTAAAACAAACATTGATTAACGATATTTGAATATTAGATAAATATTTCATTTCATGTTTACACAGATAATTCAATTTAATCAGGCCTTTATGTTATTAGATACAACGTGCATAATATGGGATGAAACATGTGGAGAACGTGGAAACTGCTGGTTATACAACAGAGATGATTTTCGGTTTAATCTTAACGTAACTGCTGCAGGTAAAGTTTTATACTTTGTTCTTAAAATCAAATACGCAAAGTAAAAAATTAATAATTTAAACATTTTACAATGAAGGGAATTTTAAGTTATATAAATTAGTGTTCATGTTTCTAACTCGTCTCAGGTCATTCGTCAAGTACACAAAAGAAATACCTAAACATATATAAATAAGTTGATACACAAAACAGAACTTAAGTTTAATTAAAGCCCAATGAGCACTTAAAAAGAAAGAACAAAATAGCTAAATAGCTGGTAAACTGAACAAGGGACACACCATGGAGAGCAAATTCTCCAAGAAAACAGATGTTTAACAGTTCTAAAAAGGTGGCCATTTTAATACGTTCAATTAAGATGTACTTTTGGAAATACAATATAGTAAACATACTATAATTATGCAAGTGTCAAAAGTAATTTCATGTTTACATCAATCAACATTGTTTCTATTGTTAGTGTACCAGTATCAAGAATTTCTTAACTGTTTTTCAGTGATAATATAGATCTTAGTGTTATCAAAACATCATATGTCATATTGCCTTTGCTGTAATGTAAAAACCCTTACTGCAGTCTCACATCTTTATCCATAATTGAGTGAACTGTGATCACTTAGGATCTGTGCCTATCATTCATGATCATAAACAAAATCTTACCTTTCCTCATTCACATGTGAGAACATAGTAATAATCTTGCATTGAAATTATGTAATGAGAGCCATAATGCTGACTTAGTATCTAGCTTAACCTGCTCATAATTCTACAAGTGTTATTTAGAATAAATTTTATCTAAATAACACTTTAAATAAATATATTTTATCTGTATTTAATGTAATAATCTTTCTTAACAGAGGAAACCATTATTCAACTAAGTGTAACTTCATCTTCAAAAAGGGTAATTCATTTTTGTAAATGATGGAATAGGGAAAATAAAATCTAAAAACTACAAAAATAAACTGTATACATAAGACTTTTTAAGGATCGAAGACAGTAATATGTAAAAAATTAATTTAAAAAACTTAATGATAACAAAGTTGTACATTAAAGTTGATCTTTACAAATTTTTGTTAGTTTGATCATCAATATTAATACATTGAAAGAGAAAATATGTTAATTTTACTGTAAAAGAAGGAAAACCATATGATTTCTGATAGTTGAAGTCTACACTGTAAATTATATGGGACTTCCAAGGTACTAAATAACATTTTAAAGTATATTTTCAAACTGTCTTACATTCAGTATTTCTCACATTAAAGCTAGGAGTGATACCCAATTCATGAAAATTCAACCATTTTTTAAATGTGTAGTAAAATCAACATTATCAACATTTAATCATCAAAGCAGACTGCACTAGGAAGTGTTGTGAAAAACTGGTGGACCCCAATTACTCTATTCTCAAACCTACTCCTTTTTAACTTTATACAATATTTTTTTCTTATGGGTAGATGCAATTTTGAGAAAATTCTACACACAGAAGAGAATGCTTATTCTCCAAAGAAAATTGTCACAGCTATGAATAACAGTGACTAATTCTTCATGAGACTTATTTTACGGTATGTAAAATCTTGTCCTTGATATTTGCTTATTTCTTCCAATTAGCTGACTATTCAGAAACACTACATACTTTTTCATCTCTTCAGAAATTTCATGATTATAACATCTGCAATAAAAACATTCTGTCATATCCTATTCATAGAACTGCGTCTTATGAATATATCAATGTTATCGAACATAATAATTTATCTACATAATTATACTCATAAATGATGATTAATACTCCTTATTTAGAAAGGTTATATTACTGTTTCTCCAGGATTACTGTTTTTATTCAATAGCCTAGTTTTTTGAATTAACATAGTTAAAAAATAAAAATAATCTACTATTTCTTAACTATTAAATCAATCTGTTTTTTTGCAAGCTGTTACCTCTTCGGATATATCTCAACAGGTTTCTCTTGTATTTATGTCTAAGAATTTCTTATTTCTCTTTTGGTCTTTTTAAGTTCTCAACATTGATTTTATTACCTATCAACCTTCTTTCCACTCTTCATCCCACTGAAGACAATATGGCAGTGAGTTATAGTTCTTACCTTAAAAAATGAAGGTTCTCAATTTGAGCCATGTATATTTTTTTAGTATGTGTTTTATCAAAAACCTTACACCAAGTTCTGAGATTTTTTTTATTTTGTAGAGGAAGTTTTTCTGGTGAACCTGAAGTAAATTCTTTCAGATAATATAATACCTGGAAGATTTCCTAAACAAGATTACATGATCACATAAAAAACCTGAAGATGTTTTTTGTTTATTGACATCGTTGCTATATACTGGATTACTATACTTAAATGACAAACATCTTAATGTTAATAAAATACTCAAAGTAATTTCACATAAAACTTCAAGAAAATTGTGTGGAAAATTTGAGGTCTGTTAAAAAGTAATACATATTTCTGCATTCCTGAGAGCCTTAACTGTAGTCTTTTTAGTATTTTTCCTTATTCTAATCAAGATTTCTCGACTCTTCAGTCGAGCAAGAATTCCTCTTGTATAGTGGGTTTGGAGGGACAGCATAATAAAAAGAAAAGTATCAGAAAATCAAATTTAATTTTTCAAAGTATGTTTATGTATTCAAATAAATATTACAACAGTCCTGTAGATTAAGACAGACTTCTTTATTAGGTTCTAGCAGGCATAAGAAATCTTATGGATTTTAGAACATAGGTGTTTATATTAGTTGTACTTATTCAGAATAACTAAATATAAGTAAAAATTGATATGGTACAATACAATGCATTTCCGTTTTGGAGAAAATCTTATGTTTAATTATCACTCCATATTCTGCCACATATTCTTTTTATTTCTGTTATGTATATACATTCTATTTAATAAAATTTAAATATTTTTTAATTTATTTTACAACTATTGTGTAATTTCCAGTTTTTTTTTTCAACAGTAATTTTCGTTTTTACATTTTTTTTAGATTATCAAAAAATAAAATTGTTTTTTGTTCACAAATAAGTACTTTTTCTGACAAATGTAGCAATGTACCGTTTCTAAATAAAATTCAAACTTTTCTAACCTTTCTTGTTTTATTCAACTTATCTTACAACCCTTTGTTCAGAATTAAATTCTCTACAAGTTTTTTTAAAAATTTTTATGTAATTATTCTCTTAACAAAGTTATTGTACATCAAAGATAAAAAACAGGGTTTTTAGCTCAATTTATTGGTTTTCACCCGAGATCTCAATTTCTGAAAAACTACTGCAGATTCGTTTCTGGGACCTATTTTATTCAACTTTTCACTTCAAAAGCCATAAGAAATCACTAATCTGCTCCTTAATTAATATTCTAATAATTTCAGTATGACCCCACTTCACTGGAGTAGCTGAAATCCAAGCAATATCTTTCACCAGCTGTAACTCACAACCCATCGGGTTAGCCTAGTGGTGGAACTCATTCCCTCAAATCAACTGATTTAGAAGTTGAGAGTTCTAAGGTTCAAATCCTAGTAAAGGCAGTTACTGTTTTGCGGATTTGAATACTACATTGTGGATACCGATGTTCTTTGGTGGTTGAGTTTCAATTAACAACATATCTCAGGAATGGTTGACCTGAGGCTGTACAAGACTTCACTCCATTTACATTCATATATATCACGCCCTGAAGTAATACCTTACGATAGTTCTGGAGGCTAAACAGAAAAAGAAAAGAAAGCTGTAGCTCTCAAACGAAGCATTTTTCATGTTTATGTGAACATTTTCCATTATTTTCACAACTAGAATAGATTATGAAAGTCCCAGGAAACTTTGTATTACACCTGCATGTATATATATATTATATATATATATATATATATATATATATATATATATATATAAATAAATATATAAACAACTTCAAAGTAATCCTAAAAAGTAAAAACATAATACTTTCCAATTGTTTCTTAAATTTCAGTTTTCAAGTCTGTATCAAAGGATTAGTAATTATTGGCAGTTGTTTCTTTTAAGTTTGGGACAGACTTAACAAAATTTAAAGAATAGAAAAATTATTTTGATCTTTTTAGAATGCTGTTTTTAGTTAGTTAATTTAGAATATAGTTAGTTAATGTTTAGCAGATAAACTACAAAAACTGTTTGTATTACAAACAAATTTTTCTTCTTTTCAGTTATGACATCAATTGGAGCTGTTCTAGATGGGGTAGTATGCTACCTGGGAAGAAATCTTGATTTATACAGTGATAATGAATCAAATGAAAATACAACAAAATGTCCTGACAAAACAACTGATTCATAGTATAACATAAAATTATTTTAAGTTAAACTTTAAAGATATTTATTTATTTTAAATATGTGATCTTAATTTAATATGGTAGATATTGTTGCATTTTAACATAATGTAAAAGGTTACAAGTAAGAATAATTTTTATATGTTTTTAAATACCAACAGTATGTTTGTTGAATTATACCTAAACTAATTTTTAATAAATTTTTTTTTAATAACATAGGTGTAATTTAAATAACATTGAGATATTCATCTTACTAAAAAAAAAGCTGTAGTTTCATTCTTTCAGGACCATAGATTTTGGATCTTGATGCAGTCATTGTATTCATTGTTTGATTTTTATCCTGATTCAGTAATTGAATTCTTTGATTTAAGCAATAATGTATGACTGACAAATGAAAGAAATAATGTTAAAATATGTTGCATGTTATTTTATTGTCTGCCACGATTTGCTTGTAATAGAATAACATATTGTACTAAATACTCAGTCAAGAAATTTTTTTTTTGTACATGGCATATTGTGAGAACATAACTCATACAGATGATCATTTAAAGCAAACATTCCAAGAAAATTTAATTCTAATTAATTAGACTGAAGAAGGATAATCAACTAGTTCCTGTTTATAGGGAGGTAATATTAAACCTCTGCCTACAACCACTGATCTAAAAAACAATTATTTAGTAAATTTACAACTTGTAAATAAAAAGCAAAATTAATTCATATTTAATACCGTACAATCCTTTGTATATACTGAAATAAATGTACATTAATAATAAATCTATCTAAATATAGATTTGTTTTAGTTCATAAAAACAAGTCTATTAAACTGTGCTATTGGCTGCAACATATCCAATTTTTTTTCATAGAATGATCTCATCAAAATCAATCACCCGGTGTTGTCACACTCCACTACTTTAAACTGTTTGTAATTCTAATGTAATAGAATGCATAAAAATTTTATCTTTATATATACTAGCACCCCTGTCGTGGCTTCCCTCATGCTTTATGGTTACTTGCATTTCGCATCATGGTCAGGGGATATTTAGTAGGTCAGTGCTTGTCCTTCCTGTCTAGTCAGAGACTCTGTCCCCTGGACCCACATTGTTTATTAACTCATGTTTGTAAGAATAATAATGTAAATAAAAATTACAGCCTATTCAATTTACAAAAAAATATCAGTGTATTTTAATTACTTAAGAGAAACAGTTTAGTCAGTACAGATCCAAAATTTTGAGTGATCTGAAGGATATGGGTTTCAAAATAGTTGGCCTCCACCTTAAAAATATTATAGCTTGTTACCTGTCCTTGTATGGGTAAAACTGCATTTTGCCTGGTTCTCAGCATTACCCAACAAACACCATTAGGAAGTGACTATTCCATTAATAACTTTTCTAATTTTATGTTTTTTAGTCAAATAACAGATGGCAGGAGCAGCCACCTGCTCCTATAGTAACAGCATATATAGTAATATATATATATAACAGTGGCAGTGGCTGTGTTGGTTGAGTGACAGTGCTGTGCACCCAACACTCCTTAAAAAATCAAAATTAAAAAAATACCCAAAATGGTTTTTAGATATTTATCTGAAGAGTGCTTATATGCCCAAATCTAGCTTTAGTTTGTATTCACTAAAATCTATTTTAGTGAAGTCTGGAATGGGGAAAATTTTTAATAATTTTTAAAGGTAAAATAAGGTAATAATAATTACCTTATTATACCTTAATTATTTAAGGTAATAATAATTATTATTAAAGGTAAAATTATTTTACCTTTCTTCACTCCTTTCAAGGTTGAATTTTGAAAATCTAGAAATTTGTTTTTTTGATATTCATTTGAAGATTACACACCAAGAATCAAGTTGATATCTTCGTTTGTTACTGAGAAATTAAAAAAATAGCAGAGTTAAAACAAAATTCAAAATCTATTTATCCCTTTAAACTCAGATTTTCAAAAAATTTACAAATTAACTTTTAGATATCCACATGAAGGTTACACACACCAAAAATCAAACTGATATCTTCATTTGTTACTGAAAAATTAAAGAAATAGTAAATTTCATTATTACTCAATCTTAATCCTTTAAACTTGGAATTTCAAAAAATCGTTTCTTGCTGTACACTTACAGTAAAAGAAGAACATATATACAAATTTTCATCAATTTATCTTCAGTAGTTTTTGCTGGGTGTTGATAAATAAGTCAGTCAGGACAAGTTATTTTACAGGTACAGCTGGATTTTTCATTCATTACTTCTTTTATAATCCAATTAAAAAATATTGATGTTATACAATTTCTTAAACTGCTTTTGTTATACAGACAACTTCAATAATATCCATTAATTTAGGCTGTGAACATATTAAGAAAACACACGAAAGGGCCATGCACAGAAAAATTCAACAATATATTCTGCTACTGTGAAGTATTTAACCATTAAAAAGCACAGAATTAATGTCATAAAATAAAGAGTCTCTGTAAGTGTGTTAATCCAAATGTATCTACTGCCAGGTCATTTCAGAGGTTCAATAAGATTTTTTACAGTAATTTAATTGCATAAAACGGAGATGACAGCTATAAAAGACTATGTTTATAAAGTAGCTATTGGTATGCTAATAAAGTAGAAAGCACAAAGTAAATGAATCTACAAAGTTAAACTTAAATAAATTCTTTATAAACATTTTTATTAGTATGAGTTATGTTCCGATTGGCTTTCTGAGGAGCATACAATTTCTCTAGTTATAATTATTTACATTAAAACATACAATGTCTTATACTTCACTGACAGATGGTATGTCTTATAGATAAAATAAAATTACAAATATAGTGTAACATTAGAATACATTCTAGTATAAATATGTTACTGATATTTTTTAATAATAGTATTAATATAACTCAAGAAACATTTCTGACCTGTTTTCCACTTTTTAACACCATTTAAGCTTGAATAGTCCACATTCTCAATGAGCAGATAAAACTATTGTATAATGAATAGGAAATGAGTTGATTTCTACTATGGGTAATGAAGCTTACTTAGTAAAGCAGTTAGATTTCTATAAATATGATGAGCAATACAAAACCCATATGAAAGGAAAATTGCAATACAAAAAATGACGTATGAATTACCTTAAAACATAACAGTACAACAGACAAATAAATATAAGCATAATGCACCACGCTAAGAATGTGATAACTTTAAAACAATTCCCTGTTTTTTCTCAAATTCACATCAAAGCATTATCAACTAGCACAGAAATTTTTTGCATATTATGTTGCAATTACAAATACTGAAAGTAAGTCTGAGTTTGCAAATTACTTATAATTAGAAATACAATTGATTTTATTGATATTGAAGTATAAATCAACATAATAAACGAGTCCTTGTTGCATTATTGAAATGTGACTTCATTATTCTTATCAGAGACAGCACAATCACATCATCTGTATAAATCAGAGCTTACAATTCCTTAAATGTCATTAATGTGATTTATTAACAGAAAGGCAAATATTTATAAACAGAAACAGAAAGGCTCCAAAACAGACTTGTCTAATTCTAAAAGTTATTTGGTAATATTTTCATCACAATTTTGAAAAATTTAAGGAAGTTTTATTTAATTTATAAAAGAATTGTTTTGTGGTCAAAAAGAGCTCTGTCATACTTTGTGTTGTAAAGAATGGCTGTGAGATGTTTCACAAGAGTAATTTGAAAATAGTTGTGATACACCACAATCATTAGACTTAACACATACTTGAGAACAGCAGCTAAGTGTTACGATACAGATTAGAAGATTCAATTTAGCATTTTTAAATAAGTAAATTTCTCTGTCCAAAAAGGCTTTTCGAATCAGATTTTTCTTGAAATATAGGGCCATGAAAAAAATAAATCTCTTTCAGATCAGTTGATTTATTTCAGTATTGAAAATTACATTTTTTTTGCACAACAAATCCTCAAAAATCCGTATCTGTTCTATATATGACTCTGATAACCCACATCATTTCCCTTCCAAGCTTTTTGGAAGGGTCTGGTAATGATCAACATCTGAAAAGACTGCTGAGCTCTAATAATTCTGATTAACAATTTTCTGTCTGTAGAAAAATCTACCAACGACACAAGATGCACGAAATATTTTTCATCTCAGTTTGTAAGATAAAAACACAATCGTATTTGATCTTCCAATTTTTAATACTGGCTTCATACAAGGCTTATTCATAAAGTAAGAGCTGTTTGGTTATTAAAAAAAATTAACTAGTGAGAAAAGGTTTTTACATGCATTTTCACTTTTCTACATAATTGCCAATCAGTTCTTAGCACTTTTTGTAACGCTGCAACAGTTTCTTAACTCCTCTACATAGAAGTTCACTGCCTGGGAATTGAACCAGTTGACAAGCAGTCTTGAGTTACTTGTAGTTTTCAAACTGTTGCCCACCAAGCTACTTTTTCAAATGCAAGAAATGCACGTAGTCACTAGGTGCAAGGTCGGGACTATATGGAGGGTGATCAAAAGGTTCCCAATGAAAATCTTCAATCTTCTTGGTTAAGGCAGCGGTGTGATGATGTGCATTGTTGTGAAGTAGTATTACACCAGACGACAGGTTCCTGCATCATCAATTTTGGATCGCACGTCTCAGTTTGGAGAGCCTTTTGCAATACATGTCAGCAGTAATTGTTGATCCATGTTCCATGAAATCCAGCAAAATGACACCCTTTTTGTCCCAAAAAAATGGTAGCCAACATTTTTTATTCACGTATGGAGATTGCTTAAACTTTTTCAGTTTTGAGGAACTTGAATGGCGCCACTGCATTGACTGTTTTTCAGTTCTGTTGAATATCCATGTCTCGTCACCCATAACAATGCGGGAAAACAAATCACCTCCATCTTGTCGATAGCAGTCCAAAAACGCTTGTCCACAGCACATTCTTTGCTCTTTGCATTGGTTGGTGAGCTTTTTCAGTACCCACCTTGCACACCGCTTGTGATATCAGAGTTTTACTGTGAATCGTGTAGGAGGTGCGTCCAACATGCAGAAATTCATCAGCCAAAGCACTAATCGTCAATCCCTGATCACATCGCAGTTTTCGGTTCACTTGTTCATTTCATCAGGCTGAATACTGGGCCTGCCACTTTGCTCTTCATCATGCAGATTTGTGTGGCCATTTTTGAAGTCTCGACACCATTGTCTAACCTTTCCTTCAATTGTTACTGTAGGTCCAAACATTAGGCACAACTTCTGATGAATTTCAGTAGCTGAAGATCCTTTTGCACCCAAAAATCAAATCACAGTGCGCACTTCACAACTGGCAGGAGAAACGATTGTTGTGGACACTGCGATCTCCAATCACCAGCAGGCAAATGACACTAAATCGAAACAACTTCAGTGGCTTCATAAATAGCAGATAGATGGTCCTGCATGTGCGACACTGTATTCTGACCTGCTAATATTTAAATATAAGCCGGCAGCTCTTACTTTATGAATATGCCGTGCAGATTTGGAATAACATGGAAGGGTTATTCCTGGTAACTAATTGGATTTCCCAACAGATAACATAACTAATAACACATGTTGCCTCTTTCTATTTCATGTTGAATTGCTCTACACTGTTTATCAGTGCCCTTCAGTGAATGCTTTGCTAACTAGTGGGATTTTCTGACCATCCTCAATCATTACTCTTTTCAAAACTCTTTTTCCAATTTCTAGTAATCATCATTAGTTGCTTCAATGAAGCCTTTCAACAATCTTTGCAATGCATTAAAGTAATGGGACACATTTTCTAATACCTCAACTATTCATTAATTCTTGCTATCATTCAATGAAATATGCATTACTCTGATGCTGCGAAACAATAAAATATTTTTTCTTTAAATTTATACGTGAATAATTTCAGATCTGGTGATTACTGAACTTTCTTTCTCCAATCCCTCTAGACAAAGATTATAGACAACATATACATAAGCCCTTTTTACATCTGAAATATAAATTATATAAAAGTAAAATTAATTTAATTTTAAAGATATAATGAAAAATATGAACAAAATTTTGCAATATTATTTATTTTTCAAAAACATAATCTTTTTACTGGTATTCCAGTTAGAGAAAAGCACAAAATAATAATTTAATTCGTCACATTTGAAATAACAATCTTTACAATATCCTTATCACGCACAATTGCATTTGGTATAGTAGCAATAGGCGTTTCTAAATTTTTAATAAAAAATTCTTGTACATTCATATCACATCCTTTAAATTCACCAGTAACCATAGTAGATTCAATAGTATGCAGCTCACATATTTTACCTTAAAAAAAAAAAAATCATTAATTTACAATTTTAGGCTATTTTTGACAGAGTTTATAACAGAATAATCCATTAACAAGAGAAACAAATGCATCATTAATATTAATCATTTTCAGAACAAACTTAACAAGCAAGTTATAACCAAATTATGACCCAATGTTCAAAAAAATTTTAAACTCCTAAAAACAATAATAATTCGCAAGTAACTGACCTTTACAAAGTCTTATACCTTGGTATAATTCAATATACAATATACTTGTCTATATTTCTATATTAGACCATGAATAATCACAACCATAACTGAAGAAAAGGATGCAGAAAAACATCACTTCTGGAAAGAATTACAGATGCTTTCTCATAGCCTTGATGTTTATGAACATATAAGATGTTTCAAGAGTATTATCCTAAAAGTAGGAGGGTGTAAAATTAAGGTTTAAATGTCAAAAACTTAACCCATGTATAGCAATTCAGTTCTTCTAGATTGCCAAAGTTAGTAAGTGGAATATTCCTATTCACTATTATTTGTTAGCGACTAATAGCAGTAGCGTCAATATCAATTTGAATGAAGAAATTACTGCTTTAGAAAGCCTGAACCATGGCTTTTTAATTTTTTGGGGACCCATCGATGAACTGATACGTGTATATATTATACACGTATAATATATACGTGTATAATATACGTGTATAATTATACACGTATAATATATACGTGTGTATTATTATCAAATCAGTAAAGTAAGCCTACTCGCTCCTAAAATATAGTATAAATATAAAGTATATCAAATGAACCCTGTCATGCCCCATCATGTTCAGGAGGAAGATATACATAGTTTATGTTTAATATTCAAGATCAGTCTGAGAAGAGAAAAAGAAGTTTTATTATTTTATTGAAGAGATGTTAATTGTAATGCTACTATGATTCACTACTGTGATTTTACCGTTTCACTGCTGTGATTGTCATTTTCAATTAATTCTTCTGATGAAGAATTTCATAATAGTGACTTGTTTAAATGATAAGAGCCCACACATTTCATACATAACAGAACATAAAAACCATAAAAGCTTCCAACAGATAATTACTGCACTATTTATAATCAATAAAAATACAAACATCACTCTTGGAATCTAAAACCAATAAATCTAAAATCACTTATTTAAAAAAAAAAAAAAAATATGTTCATAACTATTTGGTTCTAAAGCAAGGCAGTAACATTGTATATACTGGAGAAAAACAAATTTATTGTATTTCAGTTTGTTATACATGAAACATAAAACATGGATGAAAACACACAGCACGTATATTAAAAACATTACGCAATTTTCTACTATATATAACAAGTGATCATTTGAAAAATTATCATTTATTATTCAATAACTATCACTCCCATCGTATTTCTGTTTGCAGTCATATATACCATTCTCAGAGGGGAACTTTTTAAAATTATTTTCAAAGGGGTGGGACATACCCTCTCTGCTACATCTACCCCAACTCAAAAATTTTAATGGCAATGGTAACATGTGATTACATTACTTGACAATCCGAAAAAAAAATTAAAATCCACCCACCCCTTTACTCTGTAGGTGGGAAAACCCATTAGGGGTAGTACTTTTTTAAATTTCAGTCCAACAAAAATAACTATAGAATTACATGATATAACTTCATAAACCATTTGAAATAATCATAATCTGTGGATTAAAACTGAAAATTATTTTTAGAATTACCAACATAAAATTTCGCTCTTAATGTTTTCTACATTTTCAAGGTTGAATGCTTATTTTTTTTTAAATGAGATGATATAGCTTGAGACACCTCATTGGAAGGCCCTTTGAATGATTAGTAATTTGCTACAAATAAAATAAAAATTGGTTCACTGGTATTGAAGTTATGATTAAAATGTATTTTTTTAATAATTATACTAATTTTTTTTTAGGTTATGTTGGATACAGTGTTACTGAATTAATAGTGTTAATGTATTTTAATATAGTAAAAACAGAAGCATAAGAAACCCCAGTTTTATGGGATATTTTACAAATTGAGCTCTGAGGATTTGCCTACTACATTTCCCAAAATTTCAACCCTAGTTAATTCGTCTAAAACCTTTTGCCCTGCACGTTCCTTATTCATGACAGGTCCTATTTTCTTGGAATTTTTTACAAGTTTTACAGTGCAAGAGTGTCAAACATTTTTATTTAGATGCCTTTCATTAAACGCCTGGGCAATTCTTCTAGCACATTTATTTTGTCTCCGTATGTATAAATTAGTTCAGTCCTTTCTTCCAGATAGTACGTGATTTTAGCGAGATAAATCTACAAAAGACAAAAAATGAAAAGCCGAACGGTAGAACAATAACATAAACGAAATGCCAATTTTAACTACAGAACACAACAATTTAAATAAAATATGACGATGTCATAAATAGAATAAATATTTTTTGCCAGTAATTACATACAATATGAAAGAAAACAATTCACAAAAATTTGCCATAGAAACTAAGATTTCAATAATTGGCAGAAAATTATAAACTGTTATAACAAGCAAACCTCAACAAAAAAAAAAATTTGGTGTACTTGCAAACTTTCGAACTCAAAATATCTAAGTGCTAATTGAATTAAATTTAATTGTTTGCTTTGTAATAATGGAAATTTTACTTCATTAATAATGTGGTTTTAATAATAATAATAGTAAGTAATTAGAATTTAAGCATTAATTATTTTTGGATTAAAAATAACACATTTATGAATTAGTTTTCATTTAATTATTATGTTTACCTGGTAATTTTTACACATGTTACCAGCCAAGAAGTAATTATCTTATTATTAGTTTTTCATATTTTTAACTGATGTTATAATGCTGTGTTTATTGGTATGTTTTTTCAAGGCTGGAAAAATCTAAAACCCATACTTTTTAAGAAAAACAGATGATTTCAGACCTAACGCTTTGGGGGTCACTATATCCTAACATAACCTACAAAAAATCCTATCATAATCTAACTAAAAAAAACATCACATTTTTAATCATAACTTCAATATCAGTGAATTAATTTTTATTTTATTTGTACCAAATTACTTGCCATTCAAAGGACTTTCTAATTAGTTACCATAAGCTATATTGCCTCATTTAAAAAAAACTGTTTATTTCACATGGTTTAAGAAGTTATATCACATAATTTTATAGTTATTTTTGTTGGACTGAAATTTAAACAAAAGTACTTTAAAAGTGAAGAGGTGGGCAGATCTTAATTTTTTTTGGATTGTCAAGTAATGTAATCAAATGTTACCATGTCATTTAAGATTTTTGATCTTAGGTAGGTGTAGCACGGGGTGGGATATACCCCTTTGAAAATAATTTAAAAAAAGTTTCCCCCGAGATACATGCAGTTTCCCATGTATATATACATGGCTGCAAACAGAAATATGATTGGACTGATGGGTGTTGAATAATAAATGTGGTAACTTTTTAAATGATCACCAGGTGTGTATAAAGGGTGTTTTTAATGAAATTAATTTTTCATATTTTAGCTCTAACTAATGAAACAATAAACTAAAAGTAAAAGTACAAATTCCTTCAATTCCTGTAGGCATTTATGGAATAAAACTCAAACAGTAATTTTCCACCTAAAAAGCATTAGTAAATCCAATTTAAATGTGTAGAGTATATGTATGATTTATGCATGGGTTTGTTCAAATACAAATGATTTGAAAGAGCTGATGAGTAAACTATAAGAAACATTTGCAGGCAATCTGACATGATATGCCAGTCACTGCTAAAAGTGCCATAGATAGGCGAAAGAATTTTGGAGAAAGAATGAGGGTAAGTTGTTTATGAAATGTAGATGTTTAGCCTGATACTATTTACTTCACTATTTACCACAGGGACTGGTTGTTCAATGAACAGAGTACTCAAAAAAACTCTAGTACCACTTGAACCTCAGGAGTCTATATGCATCACACCTGTAACAGACTGGGAAAATAATAAATTAATATACTCTTTACGTTGAACACAATGTTTTGTAGAATGGATCTGTTTTAGCACCATTGAAGGGAATGGATAAAGTCAGGTAATATATTTGAGATTTTCTAACAGTAGTATCTCCAAACATTTCACATGGAAGAGCAAACCAAAAATGATATTTACGGCATGTCAAACCTTCAGGATATTAATTTTACAATTAATAATTGAACTTATTTACAAATGAAGATTTAAAAATATATATTTGTGCTGCTTACTTTTATCCTTATAGTAGATAACTGGATTCACTAAGAAGTACATTCAGTTTAAAAAATTCTGTGTTAATTCCAGTTTTCAAATGAAAATATCTTGTAAGTATGGATATGATGATTTTTTTATCTTTATGATTGCATAAATTGATCAAAATAGTATAACATGAGGTGTTACTTATTTCATCAAGAATAATTTTTTGCAGCAGAAGATATCATATTTTTAATAATAGCCTCTTTTTTTTGAGTGAACCAAAAAAATAATTGTTCAAATAAGGAAGAAATGAGTTTTTGCAGCCTAATATTAAAAATTTTCTCGTTTAACATCATGAATACATTATTAATTCCCCCATTTTTTGAAGTGTCAAGTTTAAAATGAGACTTGTCCAATTATGTAGGTGATAAAACGATTATTAATCACAGAATGGTGTTTTTGAATTTGATAATATTCAACGTATGCCTGACCACCATAAAAAACGTTTATATCATTATTTCACTGGCTGCAAAAGGCTGAATGAGAATAATGTCTTTTTTTTATATAGAATATGCTTTATGAAAAGAATTGTCAAAGATAACAATAAAGAGAGCACAACTAACTGATTCTACAGGAGATGTCAATGCTATAAAAAAGTAATTATCATTACGTCATAATAATGTAAAGTAATATATTAAAAAACGACAAGTTGTTATATTAAATAACTTATAATTCTCTTTACTGTAGAAAACTGAAGCTGTTTATAAATAATATGGTTTTACTAACTGTTTAATTTATTAATTTTTACGAGTCAAGTATTCTTTTAATTGAAATTTAGAGCTTCTTAACATTTATTCAGCAGGTGGGTTATCATTTAACAACAGGTTTAAATTTGAGACAGTTTGAAAAGATCTAGGACATACAGTGACCACAATTATTACAAACTTTTAAGAGCCATTTAACTGTCTAGTTACTCCATACATCTTGTATCCTCTGCAGAGAACTTATAATTTTTAGGTAAAAAATAAAAAACTGTAGGGGGGTGAAAGCTTTTTGACTGCCCTGAGAAGTAGACAAATTTGGTTTTTTGAAAATATACTGAAAGATATGCACTGTGGAATACCATAAAAGTTATTACAGGTATAAATCTTACACTCCAATGTGTTTAAATATCTTATTAATTTTGACTCTAATGTCCATAGGTAAAATTATTCCAGTAAAAGGAGTCCCTCTATGAATTGATAATCCTCCTCTACCGTATCCTTTATTCTTATTCCATGGAAATTGCAGCCACTCTCTTGGCATTTTCTAGCAACAACTGAATCTGTATTTCTTATTCCGAATTCAGTGGAAGGTAAATAAATCTGCCTATGGAATGTCTGAGACTCTTTCCTGAAGAAAGGGGGAGAATAAAAAGCCAAACTAGTGGTTGAGATGTTGTTTGGTAAAAGCAAGCTCATTTTAATATCATATAAACTATGTATGAGGAGTGAGATAATTGTACTATATACAATAGAAAGATAATGTTATTTTATTTTGTTGATGTTTAAACCAAAATAATGTGCTTTAAATGCCTTTTGTATTTTAATTTTAGAATTAATGATATCTAATCCCAGCCATTTTAGTCTTTTCAAATTTCATAAACCCAGTTTCACTCTTACTTGTGGTAGTACCATCTCATATTTTATGAAGAATGGAGGACCTGTTTTGGTGTTACAAAACCACAAACATATGTAAATTGTATACACGTTAAATTGTCACATACATACTGCTTACTTCTGGGATGCAGTTGCAGGAAAACCACTGATGATAGAATCTAACGAATATTTATTGTCCGCCTAATGACTCAGTCTGTTTCTCTCACCTCATTACATGAAGTCATTTAGCAGAATATTTAACTTCTATATAACTTTGAGAAATAGAAATTATGGCCTTTGTAAAAACCTGACCCAAAATTTCACAAGAAAAATTAGAAGAGCCCTTCTTAATAAAACTTGGTTTACAATTAAATATTTCAAGGTAATATAATATTTCAAACATAGTGAATGATTAGATGGCTATTTAAAAAAAAAACCAACAAATTTTATTTTAAGAACTGTTTTTTGTTTGAATAAAAGTAAAAAAAAAAAAAATTAAATTAAATCATGATGCAAAGACAAGAATTAATAAACATAACAAAAAATTAAGATATTTTCAATTCATCTAATTATTCAGGTTCCTACTACATTTAACTGTACATTCCTTGTTTTGAATTTAAGTAAACCTAAAAAATTTGGTTGAGTAATCAGTATTTTAAATAAAAAAAATAATTGGTAACTCTTGTTAATTAATTAAAACTTAATCTGAACTCTTTACTAATGTTTTTCTCTTGACCTTCACAAATTATAATTTTGAAGATAAAACTACTATCTCCTCTTTATTACTGCAAATATAACTGTTGTGAGCAAGTTAAATAATTCTGTACAGTTCATTAACTTTCTATTCATATTATCTTAATATTTTAATGCAGACAGGCATGACTAGCTTTAAAAATGAAATAAATTTGTTTAAAGCAGAACTTCTTTTAAGAATGATAAAAATTATTTCTATTAATCTATGATAACTAAAGCTAACACATTTATTTATATTAGAAAAAACATGCTTACTCAACTGCAGTCATTCTATTGTTTTTTTTCAAACAAGCTTTTTTGACAAAGCTTATTCCTAGCTTTTGTTATTCCACTGATAATACATTTATGGATGAAAATGTCAATCAATGCTAACCTTTTAAAATACTGCCTTCGATTCCTAGTTATTATACAAGAATCCTCAATTGCCTTCATAGATTGGGGTTCAAAAATAAAATTATACTTCCTAACCTGAGGATTGGTAGAGACAAACTACATGCATGGCCAGCTAGGTAACCTGACACAAATCCTCTTGATTATTTTCATGGGTATATACAATATGACAGTATTAGTATAAATAGAAAAAAAGGGAGTGTAAATTAAGTTTATCAAAGAATCACGTTTAGGGCACAAAAAACAACAAACAATCCAAGAATGCTACGCAAGATTTTGTGATCCAATACATATCTCTAAATCATTATCAGTATTATTTTAACACACCTATGTATATCTGTTAATTTGCTTCCCCAAAACATGACAAAGAAACCTACAAAATAAAACCTTACACAGAAAACTTGTCTGAAACAATAACAATACTTACCAGCAATACCAGAAAGTAGTCTTAAACTTCTTTCTCTAAGAAATGCCCGAGCTTCCTGATTGTCCTGTGAGATGATATCAACTTGTTTTGACAATCCATTTTCATTTTGCTCATTTGAAGTATAAATGTCCTCCATTTTTATTATTATTTCTGTCCTATTAATAGCTGATGTTAACACTAACAGTAAATTAATTTTACAAATTTTATTTTAACAACCACAAGCACCTAATGTAATAATAATTATTAAAACTCCAACACACACACTATTAGATGGTTTTTTCTTACAGATTATGATTAATGAAACATCCAAGGCGGGCTGGTCATGGAATACCCAAATATATACATCAAGGAATACAGGATTCTAGGCAATTAACAAACAAATTCAACTGCATTAACATTAAACTCAACTGCAACCACAGTAGCATAATATTCAAATTATTCTATTAATTTAAAACATTTCTATAAGTGCTGTAATTTTCTGTTATTCCTTTATACAAATATTTTTTTTAAATATATTTAGAACAAAAATCTTTTGAAAAAATATCTCCCACTTACCGCTACAAATATAATGCCACTTTATTAACCAATAACACATCAAATCATATTCAGGAACATAAAATGGCTTATTATTAATACTGTTAAAAAAAATAAAACACCTATATGTTATATTCAGTATAAGGAACTCTGTACCTCTAGTTACATAAAAATGAAATTCACTGATGAAAAACAAACATCAACCAATTGCCTATATATAATAAAATAATAAACTAAAACTCAAATAAGTTTTAAATGAAATACAAGTAAGTACTTTTAACACAAAAAGTAGAGCCTTTAATCAACAGTTCAACTATTGGATAAATTTACTAAGAAAGAATTACAGTATTTCATTAATTTTCTGTATAAAAAAGTAAGATAAATATTATACTGATATGAACATATATTATAAAAAAAAATATATATATATATATATACACACACAAAAAAGATTAAAAATCTTTAAAATATGATATAACCAATGTTCAAATATAGTACGTGTAAAAAAAAAAAAAAAAATTAAAAAGCTGGTAACATGAAAACATTAGAAGATAGATAATAAAAACTGATACATATAAAATTAAATAATAAAACAGGTTACATAAAATTTAATAAGGGATATTACACAAAATTTAATATTCACCTTTACACAACTGTGACAAATTATTAAAAAGAAAAATATAATAATCACACCTCAGAATATACAGACATCTAAATGGCAACTAAGCAAAAATGAAATCAACTTATAAAAGCAGATAATAAAGAATATTTAACACATCTGAAACATATGTTTAGAAGTAGTAATATCCTTGAAGAAGGAAAGAATTTTAAAGAAATGATCAAATAAAATGATATCAATCAATAGTAATAAAAATATTTATTTAGCAAAAAATTCTAAAAACATATCAAAATTCATAAATTAGGCAATGCCCATGGTCAAAGATCATCTGAGAGGTTGGCTTAATTAGGTATGAAATAAAAATAAGAAGAAAATCTATATACTGTACATCTTATTGATTAATAACAATTAATTTAATATCAATTAATAACAAAAAATTTAAAAGACCATACTCTTCCGATAGATTAAATTAAAATTATTCTTTCTTCAGAGAAAAAAATGACCAATTAAATAAAAATAAAAATATAGTTTAGTTATCAACAGGAAAACTTATGAAACATTTTTAACTCCTTAAAAAAATGTAAAATATTTAAAAAAATTTTAAATAAAATTAAAAAAATAAAACTTTTTAATCAAATTTTATCAATAATTCCACGCCTTATTACAATTGTCTAACAGTGACCAAGTGTGTCCATTCAACATTATTTATTAATTTCTGCAGTGACAACCTACCCTTCTAAAAACATTTCTCCTAATTCCTTCAACACTAGAAACTGAAAAATTGCACTACATTTTCTTCCTCTTCAATCTGCTCAGTAAGCAAAGCCCTACATGCATTTGAATAAGAATACTGATTTTAAAAAAATTGTTCACATCTTGCCTTAAAGCACCATGTAAATATGCAAAAACTTTCATTATTACAGCCCAATTCTTTACAGTTATTTATAATTTATAAAATTTTTTGCAATAATATTTCTGAATACCTAGAAATGTAATTTTTAACTGATAATGTGATTACCAAAATGTAATTCCTATGCTGTAATTCTTAACTGTAAACATACTTAATAAATTTTAAGTGCATTTTCAAGAAGTGGAGAAAAGTTGGAAATAAGTGCTTCTAAAAATAAACTTTAAACAGGAGCATTCCTTGGAAAATTCAATATCTCGTTAATAAAAGTGTTTGTTTTATTTGTATTTTACTGTACATAACCTTACCTCCACATTTATTCACCGTAACTTATACTCACTCTGAAAACTGTATTAAACACTTGAATTTTCCTACGAAAAGGGATTCAATTATTGTAAATTAAATTATTGAAACCATTTACAGAAAATTTGGCAGTACTTGATTTTTCTGAATCACTGGTGCGAATATTTAAAAAATGCTATTACAATTTATTTACAAAAGTTACTGGATATCTTTAATTGGCTTTATGAGACTATAATTTCTGAGTGCTTCAAAAGATTGATTATATACCCAATGTTATAACATGTTAATAATTCTGAATTGAATTAAAATAACTTATTGAAAATAAATACAAAACAGAAACAATAAATAAATTACAGAACAATAAATATGATTTAATTTGGTAACATAATTGGATCCCTAGCTACGTAGGGATTCTAGGTAACGAAAGAGCAGATTATGCTGCCAAAGAAGCGTGTATTCAACCTCCTTTCAACACCCGAGTTACTACCTTTGATTTTATCAATCGTATCAAACAATCACTGAGAGCAAGGTGGCAAAGTGACTGGGCGACTACCGTCGATAATAAACTCTGACGGATTAAAGATTCAGTGTTGCCATGGGGCTCCTCTTGCAGAAAATCTCATCGTGAGGAAGTGGTCCTCTGCCGGTTACGGTTAGGACATACGAGGATCACACACGAATACCTAATGTCAGGAGAAGCCACACCCCTATGCACACGATGCAACTGCCACATGACTGTGCACCACATTCTCGTGAACTGCATTTGTTAAGCAGCGTTGCGTCGTAAGTTTAATCTACCTAGAAACATCCGTGATATCTTGTGTAAAAATAACAAAATTTTGGACCGGATGTTTCTCTTTTTGCATAGTACCAGGTTACTACAAAAATGTTAATATTATCATATATATTTTTATGCTATAAGAGTTTTTAATAATTTTTAACCTTTACTTTCAATTTTGATTTTTTTTGGTTCTATGTATTTAATTTTACTATCCAGGGAGGGAACCTTTTGCACAACCCATCGGAATTAGGTAAGTTTTATATAGTTTCTTTTTTCGATTATTTTAACATGTATATTTTAACGACTTCGTATGTGGTATTAGTTTTGAGCTTTATTTTGCCTTCTTGACTTGTAATAAATTTTTATTATATGATTAATATTACTTTTACACCTTATAAGCTTTATTGTTTTGGAGTTATTTTATCCTTTTATTAATAAAATTCCAGGCGATGATAATGCCCAGGCGTTTTTCGCCCACAAAAAAAAAACCAAAAAAACCCATAAAAACAACCTGTAAATGTCTCCAACAGATCTAAAGGGGTTAAACTTTGCACTAAGTCAGGTCACTGAAAAAGTATACTATATATCATTGCTCAAAACTGATTGATATTTACATTAATCACATGTACCTACGTAAATATTAATAATTAATATTTAAAACACCTGTAGCCATGTGGTAAGTTAGCAGTAAAGAATAATTCTTTGAAAATGTTTAATTTATTGTAAAATGGGTTATATTAAATAAATAAAAACATAATATTGCTGAAAGGAAACAACATTATAAAGGAAGCTCTAAGGCAATGAAATAAATGTTTTTATTTTTTCCCTTCAGAAATAAAACCTTTTTGCTGTGAGCTGGTCTTAATAATCCTCAACTCAACAAATATTAATGGAAATTAACCTTCCCAATAATAATTGGTAAATTCAGTGATTTTATATTTTTCAATTTTTAGGCAAGATATGTCTAGTTTCATGTATTAACTAATTTAAATCGGGTTGGTTATTAAGCAGAAGAGAACTTAAACAGAACACAAGTTACATGACACTGAACTACCTTCAAATACCAACATGGAATAGTTATTAGACACTACAAATACATGTATACACAACATTTTTGACAAGATTTTAATGCCAATAAGCACTGAAGACAACATGTTTGTTAAAAAAACAAATAAAACTAAAATTAATAAATAATAGATCAGAAAGAGAAAAAAATATTGAGAAACAGTCTAACAAATAAAAAAGACATAACAGAAATAATTAAAATGTTAATTAAGATGTTAGATAATTCACATTAACAGGTGAATTGTGGTGAACAGCCATCATGAGAAATTTGGCATTATGTCTAGAATACCTGAAACTTAACTGTTATTACATATTCGTACTGTAAATGGGCTTTTATTACCATCACTTTACAGTATAAAATATACTAATACTTTTGTATTAGCATATTCACTCTATACAAGCTGTGGACAAAAAAAAGAAACTTCGCTCATACATTAAAGGTTTTTGTTCTGATGCATATATCCATGTTCATGATCAAGTGCTAAAGAAATTACAATCAAAATGCAAAAAGTTGATTTTTGTAGGCTATGAAAGAAAATTATCAATTATAAACAATTAAAATATCTAGAAATGTAACCTTTAATGAAAATGTAATATGCCAGCCAGTTTTTAAACCTAATCATACAATTCAAATTTTGAATGTACAAGACAATAATCTGCAGGAAAAGAACTGGACAGAACAGAGAAACAAAAAGATAAGAAATAAACAACAGAAAACGTACAAATATCTAAAAATGCACAGCAAGAAACAACTGCAGTTCAAAAAAGTGAACAATATTTTCTTTGTCCAACAGATGCCATCCATCACTCTACATGCTAGGAAGTCAACTATTCAGACTTGCAGAATTCTTTAACTAATCAAGAGGCTATCGACTCTGCTTAATCTGAACAGTGGAAAAATGCCATTCAACAAGAAATAAAATCATTTGAAAAGAACAATACATGGGAAACAGTGCAGTTACCCCAAAGACAAGACAAAAAAGTAGATGGATCCAAGTGAGGTTTTAAAACAAATTATCTCCATAATGGAGATATTAAACATTTTAAAGCAAGGTTGTATGGTAAAGGGTTCCCACAAGTGGAGGGAGTAGATTTGTATGAGGCTCACTTACCTAACTCACAAAGGGTTCCCACAAGTGGAGGGAGTAGATTTGTATGAGGCTCACTTACCTAACTCACATTCTGACACAGAGTTGTTCTAGCCACTGCATGATGTATTGTTGAATTGCAGTGCACACTTATTAAGGGGCAAATAAGTAAATTTTGGTTGTGATCAACCTAGCTGTAAATCCAAGTGGTACTCAAAGTTGGAGCTGAAGTGGAAAACTAGAGATTATACTCAGCTCCCAAAAGAACCAGACCTGAGGTCCTCTGGGACATTTATTCTTGCTGGTAGCACTCCAAATCACTAATTTATGATATGCCATCTAATTTTTATATGCCATACTAATTTAAGATATGCCATCGTGGCATGAATTTTGGCTGAATTTAATATGCTACTGTAACATAAAGGTTTATTGCAATCATTTGTAAAGTGGGTACATACGGTTTAGGCGGCGATAGAATTTGTAGAGTTAGGTACGGGGTCTTTGATCTTCCACGTGTAGGCTGTTAGCTTAATTCCTGAGGGCTATGTGGTAGAGTTAAGTGTCTGATGTCTTTGAAGGCAAACTTGACTAGAGCGGAATGTACCAATGTGGATGTCTCTTGAGACATCTGCATCAGTGGCATCTCACAAGGGTGGACTGATGCCTGTGGAATGTGGTCACTTTGAGGGCAAGAAGATGTCCTTTGATTAAGCCACTCATGGCTAGAAACGGAGGAGGTGGTGTAGCGACCAGACATGCTGCGAGGCAGGTGTTCTTCCTCAGGAGGAAATTGAGATGTTCTAGCCATTGCAGCTTACAAGAAATTCAAAATTATCCAGTTTGACATAGACAGAATTTTAACATGGTATAATTCAAGAGGAAATTTACATGGAGCCTCCTACTGGTTTAGTTCAAGTAAATTTTCTAGTTTTTAGGCTTTATAACGCATTATATGGTTTAAAATAAGCATCTAGATGTTGGAACAAAGCCTTTACTGACTTTGTTACGTTTTTGTTTTAAACAAGGATTGTAAGACCCTTGCATTTTCTTTGAAATGTTTGAAAAGCAAGAAATTTGTTAGTACTGTATGTTGTTAATATGTAAAGATAAAAATATTTTGAAGAAAATTACAACTGAATTAAAACATTACTTTAAGGTTATTGTTTCTGAGCCAGGTCAGTTCATTGGCCTAGAAATATAAATAAATGCTAGCTCTTATTTTTATTCATTCTGAAAGCTACATTAAAAGACTTCTAAGGAATTTTAACTTTGATGACATCAATCCAGTCAGTAGACCAGCAAATCCTTGTGACACACCAAGGAGTTCCACTTAATATTATTAGCAGATGGACAGATCCTAGACTAGTTCACTGGAATGCGATAAAACAAATCTTTAAACACCTGAATGTAACTTTACAATACAAAATTATTTATCCTTCGAATACAGATGAATCTCTAGAATTAAAAAGGATATACAGATGCAGGTCGCAGGAAATCTTGAGAGTCAACAATCTATTTCAGACCATGTTCTAGATTGGTAATAGTGCTGCAACCTGGTCCAGTCAACTACAGGCATGTATGTCTGCTTCTATTACTGGGTCTGAATATACTGCAGCATCAACTGCAGTAAAAGAAGTATGTGGTTATTGCAACTTCTTAAAGATGTAGGCAATAGTGATATATGCGTTAAAATTATTGCAATTTTTACTGATTAAGTGCTATTAAACTGATTAAAAATCTAGTTTTTCATCACTGCATTATACATTGGATGTTCTTATCATTTTATTCATGTAAAATGTAACGTCAAAGCTGTAAATATTAAATATAAAAGTTCTAATAAATAGTCACCTGATATGTTCAACAAAGCTCTTCTAAAGACAAATTTACAAAAATAAGAAACCTTTTGAATACAAATAACAGTAAAAATGCAATATTTAAGTCGTTAAAAAAAAAAAATTGTGCTGTTTACATTATTACGTATTGTTAGCAGTTTTATTAATTAATTGCTTTAATAATTCATGAATTCGCACTTTTTTTAGTATTATGTATCAGTTTATAAAAGACTTTTTCTTATTCCTTGTTTAACACTTATGATCTTGAAATTGGAGAGAATATTATGAACTAAATTTCAAAATCATTTACTTCATCTCAATGTGTCTTTCTTTTATGTTGTGTACATGTGTATTGGGAATGATGTGTTCATGAAGAAAAAGTTTTGATTGTTATTTTTACTACTTGAATCTGTGCTAATCCGTTCAATAGTAATGCTAGAGAACTAATCCCAAAAGTAGGTTGCTCTATCCACAAATAAGATGATAGGGGTTCAAAAATTAGAGACAAATGGTAAACATAATATACTTTATAATGGACTTAGCAAAATTCAACTTCTGCCCGGAAACATCCATGGAGTCTTGGGGAATGATAATAAAAGTTTTAGACCGGATGTTTCTATTTTTGCGTAGTGCTGATTTTATACAAAAAATTTGATAGTGTTGCATATATGTTTTGTATCGGAGGAGATTTTAATGAATTTGTTTCTGTTTTAATCTCTGTTAGCTTTTGATTCTTTTGTCCAAGATGGAGCCTTTATACCTCCCTCTTGGACTTTGCTAAATTTTATATAGTTTTTGTTATTATTTTTACTTTTATTTTCTTTTAAATAAATTTATTGAATTTTTAAGACTCCAATGTGATATTAGTTGCAAGGTTTTAGTGATATTAGTTTTAAGTTTTATTTTAATTTTTAACTTAGTTGAAGTTTTTATGTTATAGTTTTTATTAGTTTTAAGTTTTATTTCATTTTTATTATTTTAGTTTTTAACCTAGTTTTAATTTTTATGTCAGTTATAATTTTTATGTTAGTTTTTTAGTCTTTCTGTTATCAGATCCGAGAAGGGACTTTGTTTTTACACCCCTCTCGGACTTTGTTAAATTCTATTTATTTTTAATTAAATTTTAGACTTTAGTTGTAAGTTTTTTTGCTTAATTTTTTTGAACTAGTCTTCTTTTTATTTTTTGAAACCACTAAATTGTATTCTTCATTCCACTATAGGAAAAAACCGCAACAGATGTTTTATACCTTCTTTCCGGTTCATCTTAGTTTCCTTTATTTAATAATTAGAATCTAATCACTCATCAAAACTTAGTTATGGTCAAAGAATTGATAGCATTAGCAAAATGGGCCTTTACATAAATATTTTTTTTTTATGAATCAGAGAATGAGTGATCAATTTGGGTTTTCATAAAAACACAGTATTCTTGCACAATAGCTGAAAATATAACAATCTAAGAACCTTACATCAAGGAACAAGGAATTTATAAAGGAGTAAAGATGACATGAAATAAACTGTATATCTGTAACATAGTTTGTCAAGTACCTATGAGATATCAGTGTTAGACAAACATAAATAATCTCAGACAAATTAGCTAGAAGATAATTTTTAAAATTTTAGTATTACTAACAAACTGCATATCTTATTAAATATTTATAAAACACTCCAAAATTAACTGAATAACAAAAATGAAAAACTCCCTCGATGGCTAACTCAACAAGGGTATTAAACACTATAGAAAAAAAGATTACTACTGTAATTGATAAATAATTAAATTCATAAATAAGAATCAGCAAACTACATGTTAAGATACTCTTCTAGAATCTATATTAATGGTTTACTTATCTATATTAATGTATTACTGATAGAACTTATTTTTATTGAAATTATCAATTTTATAATCCTTTATGGCCTATACTAATTATACTAACTACAGAAAAAACACACAAACATCTTACAGTAATTTATCACTTTATCATCCTTGTAAAAACCCAGATAAATAATGTGTTAAAAAAAGTTATATGAAAAAGCAAGTGGCTGATTACTAAGCTGCAGTGGAAAAAAGTAAACAAAGCTAATTAATAATCAGTAAAAAAATATACTTACTAAGATTTCAAAACTGAATCTAAAATCGTCAATGGTATATCCATAGTCTGATCATCCAAGAGAACTATATCAAATTTATCCATATACTGTGGTAAATATTCATCAACATGATTTGTAGTAAGAAAGCCAATTTTAAGAACTGTTCCATGCTGAGGCACACCTTCAGCCATATTTGCATCCCCCAGTGAATCGCCCATTAATAAAACATTTATGCAATGATTTACTTCTTTAAAGTACTCAGAATTTTTTACAGTTTTCTCATTTTTATTAAACACATGAATGGTAGGACCATGATAACCAAGTATTTTCAGCCCATCAAAGCGTAAAAAATTGGAAATAACATGAACATTAGGATAATTGAGCGATCTGTGACGCAAAACTGCTGTTATTACATCCCCTATTCCAGCTGAGAACACCAGCACTGGCACAGACTTATCACATAATTTCTTAAACATTTCACTACACCCATCTCTGAATTCTACATTTGCAGCTATAACAGCATTATCTATAGAGCTTTCACTTAATGTAATACCACAGCACTGTTCTTCTGATTTTTTCCACCATTCAATCATATATGGGATTTTTTCTTCAGTACTCATTGTTGGTGAAACTTCAATTGGCCGATATACATCACATAATCTTTTACATTCATCTTTAACATGCTTAGGTATATCACTACACTGCTCAAATATACAATGACTGCTTTTATTGGGGATACCGTTGACATTATCTTTGGTTAAGGTCCTATCAAAATCTGTTATTATCTGCAAAAGTTTAGCTCCTCCTTCAATAATTTTTTTCATTTTTATTTCAACTTCCTTTAAATTTTTTATATAAACATGTGGCTTAAACAATACGGCCATGTTATGCAATAAGTTGAACGAAACATTTGTAGCTAATTCTTCCATTCTTAAACGATACGAAAATAAATACTGAAATTTCGTTAAAATACCCACGAAACCAGTCGACAGTTTATCTAATATTGTAACACTCTAGTGATGATAATTATTACTTTAAAGTTTTATTGTATTCAACAACAGTACTGCAGACTGATTAAATTTTTAACTACAGTAAAAAAAAACTCATGTAAACTACAGGAATATTCAACAAATATAAAAGAAAAGGGTTAATAAATAGAAGAAAAGAGACAGGGTAGACCAGCCCCAGCCTGTATTGAATTACAAAGATAAAATTTACCAGGCAGTAGTCCTCGCAAGCACAACGATACCTTCAACACTAAAGCAACTACGTATTCCCAATAACACTAACAAAGTAAACGCTACCTAGTACGGCAAGTTGCAATAAAAGATAGACAATTCTTCAAGTGAACCATTAAATGAACTATTTGTCGATTGCTATTTAGTAGTTGTTTAAATAATAAAAACAGTTATAAAACTAATAAAAAAACGGCTGAAAAAAAAATAAATTGAACTAAAAAAAGTATCTTTAATATATATTCATAGCTCCCCTTGTACATTTAAATATTTCCGTTGATGGATAAAATTTTCTGATCGATGTAAGAGCTGGTGAGAACTTAAAAATTAGACAACCTTAAATGTCTGCTTTCTCCAACATGAAAAATATATTTAAACAAATAAAAACAGTCTGAAAGTTGATTGGTCACCCATTACTTTATTTAACAAAATACTGCATAATGATGTTTAGTAGTTTATTTCTATACCTTGTTTTCTTTTTTTTAATTTAATTAATTTATTTTTTGGCAGTCTTGCTTTATCATTATTTTTTTATTATTTAATACTTTTTAGTGAGCGTTTAGAAAATTCACGATTCGAAAACTTATGGGTAAAACGTACTGATCCAAATGAGGAAACTGTAAACAATTCAATTTATTTATTTAATTGATGTTTACCAATCTAAACAAACAGATTTCTCAAGCGATTGAGTTCCTCGAGAGACTTTTTATGTTCGGATCATATAGCAATTATTGCTATATGATTATTGTTGTTTGGGATCTCAACTAATGCCTAAACCCTTCAATTGCTTCATGCGACTCAGTGCTACTTAGACCTGGCCCGTAGCAAAGATGTGAGTTCTCAGATCTACGACAGCTCTATCTAGAGTAGGCCATTGTAATTTACATACCGTCACAGCATAGCCAAACACAACATTAGTGGCAGCATATATCGTTCCACTTTTCCCTGTCTCTCTAAAGCTCAAATTCGACAATAGTGGGTTCGATGCTCAATTCGAAGCCGACAGCATTATCTCTAGTAATATTGTCATCAAATTCTACAAAGACCATTTGTGGAAGCTCTGAGGAGCTCCTGTGGGTGTAGGAGGCACTAAGGAGCCTGTGAGTTGGCTTCGGGATTCGCTAGGACTGACCTGAGAACTGAGGGTCCAGGTTTTGCCTAGACGGGCGGCTAATATATTTGTTTAGCCCATGACACTTCCGGTAACATAAGGATTACAACGCTTGCTCATACATCTAAATCGGTACAGCCATTGAACTACTATGGTGGAACAAACATTAATACATACATACATCCTAAATATATTAACTCCTTTTTGGCCTGTCATGTAAAAAGAGCGACTACATTTGAAAGTAGACTACCTAACATGGAACTTGAAAAATTAGAAGTTTTCCGTACTTGATCAGTGGCTAACAACCAATATTTGTTTCCTAATTGCTTATAAAAGTCTTATTATTTTTGCTAATGTTTTCTTCATGATAGTTGTGATGTAAATTATTTCAAACTAAAAATTTAATAACTGATGTAACTGTTCTAACCTTGGTGTCAGCTGATGTTATTCTACATTTTTCTCTTTCTTAGATAGGTGGATACATATTTAGAACGTTGAGTGAAAATTTTAGTCCAACACACTTTTCATAGTACTTCATGTGTAAATTACTTTTTAAGGCTGTAGAAATAATTTTGTTTTGTAAATAAGTTAGGCAGTTATCGATTAGGGATTAGAATATTTAACTTTGTACTCACTCTGTACTGAGAACTGAATCATTAGGTTAGATTATAAAAAGGACTAATATAATATTGAATTTTTCTAAACCAAAGTACTGTATTGTGAAAAGCGATTGTAATTCTTGTGTCTGCCTTGATACAAGTGAATATAGTCTTCACTTTTTAGAAATGGTAGTGTTTTTTGTTTTAGTAAGGACACTACATTTGTTTGAAACATAATCATTAAAAAAGTTAACATTTTTACTTTACTACCATGAGTCTTGGTGATTATTATGAAAGACACCAAACAATGATACAACAGCCCACTTTTGTTTTTTTTAAATTTAATTCTAATTTTTTGAAGGATATAATACTACATTTACAAATGACATAGGTATAATACATTTGTAATAATGACAAATTCTGTTTTGAAAACAGATGTCAAAACAACACAGTTTGATTTTGTTGTAGATGAAATACATTTTTAATTAAACTAAAAAATTTGCTGGAGGTTTTAAACCAAGCATATATTAATTAATAAAAATGGTAACTTGTCGGCAGGCATAGCAGGAAAACTTAAGGATTGGAAGAGATATATTAGAGTTATTCTAGGATGTCAGGATTGGCTTTTTATTAATGGAGGCTGGAGTGGAAAGTGGTCTGGAGGTAACAAATGAAGAATGGAATATTCAGTCAAGAACATGAAAAACAGAAAAGCTTCTAGTGTAGATGAACTGCCTGTTGAACTTCTTAAGTTATTTAGACATTCTAAATAACAATATTTAATGCACTTCTCAATGCAATTTACAAAAACCGATGTTATACCTTTGCGGGTGTATCTGGTATTTTGGGCTCTATTTAGTGTAGACGTGTTTACATGAGGACCGGATTACATTGAGCTCATACATTTTTTCCTGTTTAAGTTTGGGTCTACAAGTTCTAAGAATAACTGCATTATTACTTCATGTCATTTCTTTTGTTTTATTTTTCTTTTATTATGTATTTTAAAATATTCGCATTTTGATCAGACAAAGATACATTCTATTTCATCTGCTTTTTAGTTATACTTAGACTTCTTTAGTAATGAAGGAATATCTCACAATGAAATTGTCTGGGATTATAGTGAGTGGTATACCAATTAAAAACATAAGGAATGCAGATGCTGTTCTAATGATCAAGAATAATTAAAATTTGCTTAGAACTCTTTAGTAACTGTATGAGGTTAGCTTAGATTTTGAGCTACAAAGGAAATTTAAATCAGAAAAATTTATTGTTTTTACAAGATGCAAGAACATGTGACTAATTTAGCTACAGCCGATCAAAATATTGAAAGGGGTTATAAAAACAAATATTTGGGAAATATATATACAGACAGGGTGAAATAAAAGAAGAAATTGAAAACAAGAATAGAAACTGCTTGTATCTCTATCTTGAATATGAGACTTTTTCAATAAGCAGTTAAGTATCAACCTGAAACTGTGCATATTAAGATGCCATGTTTTTCTGTTTTCTCGTGAGGAGGGGCTGCTACTCTGATTAAGGTTATGATGAAGATTGATACATTTTAGATATGGTTATATACATGAATGCTTCAAATATATGCTGATAGGATCGTAAATGAAGAAACAGGTTTAGTATAGACTTAACAAGGAAATGGAATTGACCACTGGGCAAGGAGATTGTCATACTTAGGTCATGTTAGAGATAACAAAGATACCAATTATTAATTATAATTATTCAAGACAGAATAGTGAGGAAAAGGAGTATGGGAAGAAGACTTATATCATGTCTTCAGAACTGAACGCAGTGGTTTAATTGCCCATCAAAGCACCCATTTTACAGCTGCAGTTAACAGGACGCCAAAGGCCATGTTGATTAGTGACCTTCAAAAGAACTTGGAAAGGAAAAGAATTCAATTAATTAATTAAAAAGATAGTATAATTAAGGCAATCTAAATGAATTAATTATAATAAAATATATTTTATCTTTATATAGTTTACATTTTTCCCACTTCTCTTTTCTATTTTCAAATTTATTGTTTCTTTAACGATAAATATCTCTATAGTAACAGCTACTGTCACAAAAAAAATATATTTTACTGAAATTAATCTTTTTAAGATTCATGTTATTCCTCTGTAATGTTAAGTAATAATTCTGTTAATATAAACCACTAGTACAGAATACAGAATATTAAGATAAGACATATGTTCCCTTAATTTAATTGTGAAAGTAGTGTTCAATTTAAAAGAGGCCACATCGCTTAGTAAAGTGTATAAATAGTTGTTTATTCGCAAACACATAATAATTTATGGAAAGTGTTGAAAATGATGTCTGTCCACTTCTATGCATTGTAAACAATGTGACTATGTTAAAGGCTAACTCTTGCTATCTGTACCCAGACTATTTCCAGGATGGCACTGGTAATATTCATCTTCATTTCCTGCAGAGTGTGAATTACTTGTATAAAAAATTTCTTTGAGTAACCCCACAGAAAGAAATCTGAACAAGTCAGATCAGCGGCTCATGGTAGCCACAATACTTTAGAAATAATTCTTCCACTGGAAAAAAATCATGTAGCATCTACTATAGAGATGCTATATTAGATTAAGCTGTATGGGAAGTGGCGCTGTCCTGCTGTTTCAACCAGCAGTCATGGCTGTTATTCGTCACCTTGAAATTGCACACTTACACTGATTTTTTTGTAGGTGTACCTGCAAAGAAAATGTTTGTTTTAGTACCTCATGTCCAGAATTTCTGATTATTAACAACCCCCCCCCCCCCAAAGTGAAACCATGTTTCATGGGTGAAAAAACACTTGATCTAAAATGCCAATGTTGCCTCTAATGAAGTTCTTGTACCATTAACAGCAGTGAACCCTTGAAGCATAATCAGCATTAGTTAGCTCCTGGAAAACTTGCATTCAATACTGATAACATTTCAGCATTCTCTTCAATGCAATGTGGGCTGAACTTGGTGAAATGTTCTTTTCCCGGCTTAATCTCCATAGATTTATGAGATCTTGTAACTACTACATTAATGTCCTGTACAACGTGCGTCGTTTAACTGATCTATGTTGGGCATGTTTCTGGTCTAACACAGAACCTGTTTCATGAAAAATTTAACTAACTTCTGAATAACACTTTTCACTGTTTCTTTTTCAATGCTTTCCCTGAACTTTCACTGACACGCAACTTGAGATTTCATCTCTAAATACATCACAAAGGTTTAAGTTCTATTACAAATAAACAGTGTCAACAGTTAACCGCATTTTAACAAACAATACAAGATTACGAACCTCGTTTAAAACCCGGTGATTGATACTGACTGGCAATACTCAAATATGCAGCCTATAAACAGCCCTCCTCACTAATCTAACTCCGGTCGTACCAACAACTTCCACATTATTTTGTCGACTTCATAGCAATATATGTATTTTAACAAAAATATGCATTTAGTACAAACTACTGAATGATGAGGCCTCTTTTAAGTTGAACACTATTTTCACGGGATCTGCATCCTCAGTCATGATTGAAATATTTAATTAATCTGCATATTAAAAGTACTAAAATAATGAAAATTGTATACTAAGTGGTTTACATTAATAGAATTTAAAAAAAAAAAAAAAATATATATATATATATATAAACCACCAAAACACAATAATTTCCAGTTTGAAAATTAACATGATCTTATACTATTGGTTATAATGAAAACCTTCGTGATACAAAATCCACTGTTCCATAATTTTTGGTTTCTATCACTCTTATTGTCACAATCATCTTCTATGGAGAACTTTCTTATCACCATTCAAATCAGTAATACAATACTTGTCTTCCTTGGGTCCTCATCTACTGATATTCATACAAAATCCTTCTGATTAATCAGAAAATCTTTCTGAAAAATTTTAACTTTTTTAATATTATTTTCTAAATCTCTCAAACTAATGGTTGTTTCTTAAGTTTTGCTTTCATTAAAATCAAAAAAAATTATTATTACATCAGCAAACTTTTGTAGTATTAACCAACCTGCATTTTTCTCAAATCCTCTAAGCTAGAGAGAATGTACATTTATGTTGTGCCATCTACACATAACATAATCTGTGAATTCACATATTCTGATAAATCACTAGTTATAACTTACAATTAAGGTGAGGGTATGACCAGTAAAGAATTCTGTAGAATTTCATCCTTGATTATAATCTTTTATGAATAAATAGCATTAACACATAATATTTGTCTTTTGTTTGTCAAATAATTTTCAAACTATTTTAAGGCTTTATTGCTTAATCCATAAAATACAGAATCATGCCAGATCATACAGAACCATGTGAGATACAGAATCATGCACCTTAAATAAGACACACAGTCACAGTTAATGTGACAGCCTTTGTTTTCAAAGAAATTATCAATCATGTACTCAATCACTTTGAAAGTGATTTTCCAGAGTGAAGACCAAATTAAAAACGCTCAATTACCTGATTGTATTTAATTTTATAAAATATTTATAACTATCTGGTCCCTTGCTTCTTTTTTTATAACATCTGAAATGATAAATAATCTAGAAAGATCCCAATAGAAAAAAGTTATTAATTAAGAATGTCACAAAGAGGAATCATGTGACATTCTTAGTAAACAACTTTTCTCCAGCGGGATCTTTCTAGATGTACTTAACATTTTATTTTAGAAATAAAAGTTTTTTTTTATAATTGTTCTTCATCATGAAACTTGAGAAGCATAAATTAATATTAATAATGTTTTGTTGGACAAATTTTTAAAGCATGAGCAATATCACTATTAATTACTTTTTAAACATACACTCAAATTTCTTTTTCATTGCTTAGATTAATATGTTTTTTTTTTTTTTTATTTAAATAAGTTATTACTTACTAGGTTATTTTCCTTATTATTTTTATTATTTCAAGTGCTAACCATTTCTATGTGACTACTACGTAATAAATCACACTATAAACTGACTGACTGTTATGAATCTCTGTTATGACTGTTTTAGGATTCAACTCTGCTTATCATTAATCACCAAATTATCTCCATCTTGATTAGTCACTATATTGTATTACATTATCAGCATATAACATTACATGTTACACTGTAGTATTGTATTATCATAATTTTATGTACTTCTTTTTGGCTACTTTTATATGGTTCGATAGTACTGATTCAATTTTTTGTTCATCAATTTATAATGATTTGGGCCAGTTCTTTGAACTATCGAGTCTTTATAGTCATTATACCAATTTATTAAAACTGATCAAAACTTTTATCCATTAGCACCTTTTCTCTTGTTCTGTAAATACTTTTGGAGAAATTTCTGCTTTTTAGAATGGTTTATAAGTGACAAATCAATAAAAAAACAAAGAAAAAATTTTTAAAAAACGTAAAATATTGAGACAATTGTTTGCTGTATCCGTCTTTGAAATATTAAACATTTATATTTAAATATTTTAAATATAAATTATTCTGCTGCTATTATATACTACTGGTAACTATTATTTTGGTACAATGTGTTATTTTAATATATTTTGAAATATAAATTATAAGTATATTTGTAAATTATAAGTTCATTCATTTTTATTCAGTAATTATATTTTTCATTACATTTTTTATTATTTGTATTATTTTAGTGTGAGGAATTTGTCACAATTGATTTCTACAATTGTCTTGTTTTCTACATTACAAAATGTGTTATTTTTATTTTCTATGATGACATCAGGAAGTTAACATTTTTCTTTATTTTAAATAAAATGCTTTTATAAATATCCCTGATAATTTTTTTTTTTAGTAAATACTGCTGTTTGATTTTGAGCTTCCTGTTGTTGAGTATGAGCTGCCCAAAATCTATGAATTAGGAACATACTAATCAACCTTTTAGTTATTTAACTACACAATATTATTTATATTTATATATTGTTAATATAAATTATATAATTAACTCTTTTAAATATCAATAGAAAATGGTATAAAACACTGTTTCTCAACCGGTGGTCCGCAGAAAAATTTTAGTAGTCCATGAACTTCTTTATATTTATTACATAGTTTTACAACCTTTAAATGCATTATTACTCATTTTTTTAATGGCAATAATAATGTACATAATTGAGAAAACCGAACACTGCTTATCATACAACTGTGAGTTTAGAGTACTGTCTGAACCTTTTAGGCAATTAGTCCACGAATTACTAAAAAAAAACCTGCACTTTCTTCAATTTGATATGTAATTTTCATGTGGTACTCAATAAAAGCGTAAAATTTTTATTGGTCCACAGTATCAGTTGTGTTGAGAAAACTGGAATAGATTATACACAATTTGGATGATTTTTCTTGAAGAAGGATATAGCAATATTGTTTTTGCAAAATATGGTCAGTTTTTTTTTTTATGGTAAACAACTAAAAAGGTTGTTGTATTCCAACAATTATATTTTGGTTTTATATAATTAATTATAGAATTGACTGGTTTATACACATATATTTTAATATTATTTATAATATTTAATTACTGTTTTTTTTTTTACCATGTTTAAAAGTTTTTAAACCTACCAGTTCTGTTTAAGTTTAAAAATTCATGCTCTGACTTAGTTTTTATATTTCCTGATAGCTTCTACTTAATTGTTCCTACTTATTTAAAAAAATGAAAAAACAATTTATAATTACAATAATGAACATCAGAAGCTATTTAAAAAATATATTTCCACTATAAAATTACTTATCTATATTTTAGACACTGATAATTTCAAATAAAGTTAACAGGATCCATTGATATGATGACAAAAAAGGTAAGACTTTTTAAAGACAAGTACAATAATATAATTTGCTTTTTTTGTGGAAATTTGTTAACAATCTTTTTTATTGTTGTTCAGCTCCTCCATAAATATTATTGTAAATGGTGTTTTAATTAATTTCATCAGTTTTGAGGTTTTTATGAAACCATTTTGTTTGTGATACAGTAATATGATCTTTGTTCGTTTAATGAATTGCCTGTGACAAATTTAGTCTTTTTCAAATTGCATGGCTTTTTGTGATGAATGTACAATTTTCTACTTTTTTGCAGTTAATATATTTGTAGATAAGCCCTATTTCTGTAAGATGATTTTCAAAAGGATATTTTATTGTGTATATTGCTTGGTTGAGGTCATTGTATCCATGGCTGAAATTGTTTAATCTGTCCAATGTAATATTTGTTTCAGTTTCTCCATTCTGATTTGTGTACTCTTGGGTTATGTTTGTTAGTGTGCTTTGTTAATCTTAAAGAACAATCTTCGGTATTTTGTTTTACAGAATATTAATGTTTGTTGTCGTATTAGCATTTAAATTTTCTATTAATAGAACGTGTTTATATTTTGTTCTATATTTCATGTTATATATAACATGAGAGTAAGTCTGTTACAGTTAGCATATGCTGGATAATTAATTGTTTGATTTCTTTGTTATAAGTCTCCAAGGACATGGTTGCATATAATAAATACATGATGTAATATAATTATATTAATAAACTATATATTTGTGATTTAAAGAAGTGATTAGATGGTTCTTGTTAAATGCTTTGGTTGGTTTTGTGTACATTTTGAAAGTGAGCTTATTTTCTACTTGTGGTGTGAGATTTAGGATTGAGTGATTTGCTACATTCCAATCGAGTCTCATTTACTAAGCCTTCCATTTTAATAAATTCAATTGTTTGTTAACTCAATTCTTCATGTGATCATGCTTTGGAAACAGTCTTGGGTTCATTCTTTCACGGCTGTCTGGAAAAGAAATAAATAATCAAACATCTGCTTAATATAAATGGCTGTCGATATTCTTTTTTGTTTGTAGACTTTTGATCAGTTAAAGTGCATGGTCATTTCCTCACTGTAGGCTATACTGGAATTTTTTTTTTTTTTAACCTCCAGGACCACCCTTAGGTATTACTTCAGAGGATGAGATGAATGACAATTTTTATAGCATGTGAAAATGCCATGTTTGACTGGGCTTCAAACCCGAGACCTTCGGATGAAAGGCCGAGACGCTACTACTCGCACCACGGAGGCTGGTAAGCAAGTGGAAATTTACCTTAAGTTATCTTGTTGTAACATACTATTCAGAGGATTGTCTCAAAAGCATCGCTTCATAAGCGTCACAAGTGCATTACCAGAAGAAAAGAGCACCAACATAAGAGGAAAAATTTTCCAGAACTTCACCCGAGAAACCTGTACAGTTTAAGGGGAACGGGAAAGTAAACAAATTATATTTTTTTGTTTTTATAAATCATACCCACATGAAACAGCATAATTTTGTGAACATTTTGATGAATCATTATGGTTTTACAACAATTCTATGCTATGAAAAAATATAACAACTTACTGTATCGCATTTTATTTTGTTAATTTTTTCCCCCAAAGCTTGTAGTTATAATTTTTGAAGTACTGAAAAGAATTTTATGTTACTGATATCGTTTTGTACAATATTTTGTGCTAATTCCATTGGTACCAATGTTAAATTGACTACTAAATAGTGATGGGCAAAATCGAATGATTTTAATATTCGAGATATTAGTAATAGAATGATTCATTCCAAATATGAATATTACTAACTTTTTACACAAGAACAAACATTTAATAATATTAATAGTTTGACTAACACACTGTAATAGCTGTTATTAAACCCACCGGGTTGGTCTAGTGGTGAACGCGTCTTCGCAAATCAGCTGATTTCGAATTCAAGAGTTCCATCGTTCAAATCCTAGTAAAGGCAGTTACTTTTATACGGATTTGAATTCTAGATCGTGGATACCGGTATTCTTTGGTGGTTGAGTTTCAATTAACCACACATCTCAGAAATAGTCGACCTGAGACTGTACAAGACTACACTTCATTTACACTCATACATATCATCCTTATTCATCCTCTGAAGTAATATCTGACGGCGATTCCTGGAGGCTACTTTAAAGTTCAAATCTGTTTTTCAATAAGATTCTCATTTGGGTTATATTAATAGTAAAGATTTACAAATTGGCGTAATGATTAAAATATGCAATCATTGGTTTGCAAAAATATGGAAAGATGAAGAACCTGGCATATGTTGTTCTGGTGGGAAAGTTTCACTTCCTGCATTTAATAAGCTTCCAGAACCAATCAAGCAGTAGTTTTAGGATCTCATCCTTTGTCAAAATATTTTCTCAGTAATTTAAAAAAATACAACTCTACTTCAGATGACTTGTTTCAGTACTAAACAAATTGTAGAAGTGGATTTTATGCCGTTACGTTTAAAATTAAAGGTCAAGTTCCATCGCATAGGAAGTTCATTGCCAGCACCTGATGTCGATTACGAACTTTTCAAATTTACTTCCTTTCTGATGCTGATCAAGCTTCTCTTCGTACTAATATTGTTCCACACTTGAATAAGGAACAATAACAACAGTCCAGCAAGTGTTTCTGGAACATAATAATTTGATCAGAGAGTTTAAATGCAATATTGACAACACACCGTTGGGTAACGCGAAAGATTTTAAATGAATAATTTATGCTAATCGTGTACCTATTAATCAGTATAGGAGTCGCTATAATGTTCCAACTATTAATGAAGTTGCTGTTTTACTGGTCAATGAAGATGAAGGACTTAGAGATATAATCTTACGTTGTCCTGATGGTCAAATGCAACGTGTGTCTGAGCTTCATCGTTCTTATGATCCTTTACAATATTTCCTTATGTTTTTGAAGGATGAAGATGGTTATTATCTGACTATTCCGGTAAATAATAATGAACATAATAAAATAGTTTCCTGCATGCAATTTTATGCTTATCGACTTATGGTTCAAGATAATATTGACAATTTTTTACATTATTACAGAAACTTATTTAACCAATATTATGTTGAAATGTTGGCCAAAATGGTCTCTGAAAGATTAGCCTTTATTTGTAATAAAAAAAAATCACGTGCTGATGATTAAATTCATCTTCCAGATACTGTGCAACAAGACACCAATGTTAATGTTAACAACATGGGTCAAAGTGTCATACTTCCCTCATCTTTCACTGGTTCACCACGGTATATGCATGAGAAATCTCAAGATGCTATGACATACGTGCGTAAACATGGACGTCCAAATTTACTTATTATTACTTTTACGTGCAGTTCTGAATGGCCAGAAATAGAAAACGAACTATTCACTGGCCAAAAATCTGGATATACAGTAGTATATCCAGAGTTTTACATTTGAAAATGAAAAGAGGTCATACGGCAACTTTAACATACAACGTAACTTAATTGATATTGATAATAAAAGGATCGTTTCACATTTTCCACTATTGTAAAGTTGTTTTAATGCACTCATAAATGTTGAATTTTGCAACTCCAAGCAACTCGATATATCTACAAATACATTACCAAAAGTTCAGATCAAGCAACTTTTTCGGTTGAAAATCAAGGAGATGAATTGAATCAGTAGAATTGAATGGTAGATGATATATATTTGTAAATCTGAAACCAATTAACGATTTTTTGATTTTCCAATACATTTACGTTATCCCACTATTGTTCACTTGGCAAACTATCATCGTATTTATTTCACTTAACAAAATTTCCAACAAATCCTCTAAAGTCCACAAAAGACTATTCTTATTGTTTTTTTGAGCTTTGCCAGTCCGATAACTTTGCTAAGACATTATTATTATCCTGAAGTTCCTGGATGCTATACCTATAATAATAACAAGTTTAGCAGAAGAAAGCGCGGAACTGACATCGAAGGATTTCCTGGAATCAAAAAGGATGCTGCTCTGGGTAGAGTATGTATAATTCATCCTAACCAAAGTGAATACTTTCATCTGTGTATTTTATTTATAATATTAAAGGACCTACATCTTTTGATTACTTGAAACTGTTGATGGTGTGTTACACCAAACATATAAAGCTGCTTTCACTGCACTTGGCTTTTTGAAAAATGATAATCACTGGAAACATACGCTTGCTGATGCTTATATCTGTCAGTCTTCGCCTAAATTGAGAGAATTATTTGAAATTATATTAGATTTTTGTCATCACCCGAACTTATCGTAGGAAATGTTCCAAAAAGGTTTTTGAAAAGATATTTTATCAAATCCGACGTCAAACCAATAATGTTGAGATTACAATTTCAGATGAAATATTAAATAGAGGTCTCACTGAGATTGTCGTTACGTTGAGAAATACTTATGCGATTTCGGTTTACCAAAAGATAAGAATCAGGAAGCTATTAATGGTTATGATATTAATAATTTTAGCTATTAATACTTTCTTTCGACGTCGATGAACAGAAATAATTTGTAAGTATTAATCTTCCTAAATTAGTACCAGATCAACGTCAGGCATTTGATGATATAAATGACAGTATTGCTAGTATCAACCTTAAGATTTTTTCTTATTAAATGCTCCTGGAGGCACTGGGAAAAATTTCTAAATAAATTTGCTTGTTACTCAAGTTCGCTCAACTAAAAACGTTGCAAACGGTGTACCATCATCAGGAATAGCTGCTACACTTATAAATGGTGGGAGAACGGCACATTCCATTTTTACGTTACCGTTAAATGTTGCATGTGGACATGAATCTGTTTGTTCTATTCATAAAAGTGATTCACTTTGGCAAATTTTTCAAAATGCTAAACTTATACTGTGGAATGAATGCACAATGAGTCATCGAGCTCATATTGAATTCAGTGATTGAACCCATCGAGTTATTAGATCATGAGTTAAATTAATGCGTGGTATAACTTTCGAGTTTGCTGGAGACTTTCGGCAAACATTGCCTGTCATCGCGAGAGGAACTAGGGCTGATGTTCAGGCATGCCTTAAATCATCACCCTTAAGGAAATTTGTCCACACTATTAACTTAAGAACTAATATGAGAGTTCACCTTGGGGATGGCGATGCTAACTTTCCCTTACAACTACTAAACATTGGAAATGGGACTCTTTCTCACAATGATGGTTACATTTCTGTCGATGAAAATAATGGTACCGTTGTGCATACAATGGATGACTTCATTTTCAGTATTTTTTTTTTTTTTTTTTTTTTTTTTTATATCGTTTAACCTCCGAGTCCACAGTTAAGCATTACTTCAGAGGATGAGATGAATGATTTGTAGCGTGTGTGAAAATGCCATGCCTGACCGGTATTCGAACCCGGGACCTCTGGGTGAAAGGTATTTTCAGAATTTATCTAGAAATTAGTAAACTTTTACAAAAACGGTACGAGTGGCTTTGCGAAAGATCTATAATAACTCCTCGAAATATCTCTGCATTTGAAATTAATATGATTTTAGAAAAAGTTGAAGGGAAAAGGAATATCGATCTGTAGATTCTGTAATCAATACTGAAGAAGCATTCCACTATCCTCCTGAGTTTTTGAGTTTTCTTAATCCTGCAGGTTTACCAGTTCGTAGTCTCAATCTTAAAATGGCAGTTCCTATTATTTGACTACAAAACCTTAATCCTCCAAGGTTACGTAACGGCACGAGGTTGCAAATCAAGACTATGAGAAATCAGGTACTATTTAGACAGGTCCAGCTGCAGGAGAGCTTCCTCTTATAACCCGCATCCCATTGATCCCAACAGGCTTACCATTTCAATTTAACAGGCTTCAATTCCTTATAAAACTTTCGTTTGCTATAACAATCAATAAAGCGCAAAGCCAGACATTCAAACACATTGGTATTGATTTACGATCAGACTGTTTTTCTCATGGACAGTTATATGTTGGACTTTCCAGAACTGGTAATTCGGAAAGTCAATATATTCTGCTACCAGAAAATCAAAACGCCACTAAAAATATCATATACCCGGAAGTTCTATCAATTTAATACTGTTAGAAAATGGATTGGCTACATTAATCTCGTGCGAATCCGAGACATTTGATGATATATATATATATATATATATATATATATATATATATATACATACATAAAATAAGATGTTGTGAGTGATCAATCACCCAGCAAAAACTACTGAAGATAAATTGATGAAAATTTGTATACACCTTCTACTTATAGTGTAATTGCATGCTTAGAAAATCCACTTTGAAATTCTAAGTTTAATAGGTTAAAATGGAGTAACTGAAATTATTATTACCTTTTTTTTACTTCTCGGTAACAGAGTAGATATCAACATAAATTTTGGTCTGTTTAATCCTAATATGAATATCTAAAAATTGATTTCTATATTTTTTTGAAATTCAGAGGTAAAAGTGATAAAATGGATTTTTGAATTTATTTTTAAACTGTTATTTTTTTAATTTCTCGGTAATAAATTAAGAAATCATGATTCCTTGGTTCTGATTTTTGGTGAGTGTAATCTTAATGTCAATAAACCAATTTCTATATTTTTTTTTGAAATTCGACCTTGAAGGGGTGATGAAGAAAGGTAAAAAAAAAAATTTACACAAAGATTATAAATTTTCCCAATCCCGACTATAATAAACGAGATATTCAGTAGATTGCGGCTTGCAAGTACTTTTCTGATAAATATTTAAAACCCATTTTCAGGTATTTTTTTTTAATTCCAATTTTTTAAGGGATGCGAAGGCGCTGTGACTCAACCAACACAGCCACTGCAATCGTAACTGTGTTTAACTGACTGCACCTGCATCCAGTTACTTGAGTAAAGAACCTAAAATAAAAGAACTGGCTACTACGGGAAACGCAAGTAACCATATAGCACATGCGAAGGCTGTGACGGTGAGCTAGTATATATGTATAATAATAAAATTACATTTTAAGTGAAAGGTATTTTCGCACTCCTCGTCCCTCAAAATATAAAGAAAATTCAATTTCATCCCCCAATTCCATCGTGCGACCGAAAGTAATACTGTACTTTTTCTTCGAAAAGTCGGTAAAAAAAAAATTAATGCAGGTATTAGATAGAGAGAACTGTGGGATTCAGTTTAGCTTATGTGGTACCGTTGTTATCAATTATTATGCCGTTTTATTCCGTTTACGTAACTACTTGCATTTTGTTTGTCATCATGAAGAAATTTTATTCCTTTTTACCTGCTTTTCGAAGAAGAGTACAATATTATACGTACTTTGGATCGCGTAGTATGAGTTGAAGGGGGAGTTAATGAATCTTCTTTACGTTTTGAGATATGAGTACGAAAATCCCATTGACTTAAAACGTGATTTTCTTATATATTTATTTATAGTCCTACGTATAAAATGTTATGGCTCGAAAATCTCCAAAACTACTAGATCAACTTCATTAAAATTTAAATATGCTGTAGTAGTGTATCTGAGTTGTGCGTGTGAAAATTTGATGAAGATTGGTTGAGACGTTCTTCAGTTAGTCTAAATTTAAGGTCGAAAAATGTTGAGCGGGTTAAATTAGAAGCGTGGTCCGTTATAATACTGCAAGTTGAACGTTGTCTTATCTTTAACTTTGGTATCAATTGTTAGCAATATTGTACGGCGTATTCAGTAGCGTTATCTACTTTGAAGGTCATGGTGACTGGGTAAATGTTTGAGCGGAGCAAAAGGAAACAAAATAAAATAACGAAAAGTAGGTTTTCTTGCGCAGAACTGAAGAAGAATCTTTTATTTTTAATATCTATTCGATTGATTTATAATTTAATAATTATCGTTATGAAACTATAATCGATAAATTAATCGATTCAGACAGGCGTGAGAGGGAAAGTTTACCTAAATTCTAAGAGATGAGAGACGTTATTAACTGATGTGGAAATATTGATGAGCAATCGAAAATATTAAAACTGCAGGTAAATTATAACTTTTGGGTACCGTAATTAATTGTCGAAGAAGAAACTTATTTATCCTCAAATATTTATCAAAAAAATCGGTTTTCTTTATCAAGATTATAATAAAATTTTTGAGTGGGTTTTTTTTATTTCAGTAATTGATTGAGATGGTAAACATCTATATAATTTTTTAATTTTAGTAACTTTTATAATTAGTTTGTCATTAAAAAAAAAATCCTTTTGAAGATATAGAAATTTCTAACGTTCTCTTCAGTGATCGTAAAGAAAAAGCAGCAACAGGGGAAAAAATCTTAATTATTAATAAGTATATAAGGACCATTCCATCACAAAAACACACTATTTCAGGAGGTGATTTTGGAGTTAAAAATAAGGAAAAAGTCATTTAGTAGATAAATGGTTTTTATCTTGGTGACTAGTATAAAATGAGCTATTCTGCATTATTACAATCTTTGGCAGATAATAGTCCTATTGTTTATTAGTGTCATAATTTGAGTATACTTATATTCTTAAATCTAAATTTGAATAATTTAAATAAAATTTATTATTTCCCTAAGCCAGTCTTCGTGTTGGTACTTCTGTTATTCATTAATTAAATTTTTGTTACTTTTTTTAACTATATATATTTTCTTGAGAATACGGGATTTAATTGTATTGTTATTTATTTCAAATATTTTTATACTATCTGTACTTTACTACATATCTGTTATCATAATTTGTTAAATATATTTTAAATTATACTTATACCAAATTTTAAATAAAATTTAGAACTTTACATTTTAACAATTAAATTAGATATAGATATATGTGATTGTACCCAGGTTATCTTAATGTTCATAACAGCTTTGTTTGGTTATAACTGATTTTAATTTTTTTTGTTATAAATATGTTAGATTGAAGAATTTTTTTTTAATTTTGCTATCTGAAATCCAAAACATCAAATGAAATGTAAATGAAGTAATACTTTGCATTTATTTATCTTTATTTTGACTTTCAATAGTTCTTCATTCTTTCACTTTGTTTTTGCCTTCTCTCATTTAATCAGACATTGGTATTTCTTGTTTGTCCTTCCCTTGGAAAGCATTGAAATCTTGTATCAGTTTTCTGAATGTTGTTCTATGTTGTACTATTCCTTCAGATATTTACATTTCTTTTAGATCGTTTTGAACCACTGATGTCCATTGATTTCCGTTTTTTTTTCTTTTAAATGTGAACGAAGATTTGTTTTATGAACCTGTTTCATTTATATACTGCTAAAATTCTGCAATTGTGTTTGTAATTAAAGCCTAATTTTCCATCTTTATCTTTGAAGCAAAGGCTGGGTGTTTGGTATTAGGTAAGTATTTCCTTGAATGTTTTGTAAAAATTCCTTGTGTAATTTTTTATGAAGTTCTCTTCGATTTGTTCGTTAAGTAATAGTTGAATTTGATAAAATCTTAACTTTAACAGGACCATATATATATTTTTAATTAAAATTTTATACAATAATAACTAATCATTAGCCTTTTTCTGATACCTTCCATGCAATGGATAATTTTGAAATGGTAAAATTATCATTAAAAAAAAATTCATTTTTGATCAAATTGATTGCTACAAACTATATATTTTATTTATAAGAAAAAATTCTCCAGTGTCATCTAGTTTGGGAAAAAATTGCAGTTACATAAAATGTAGCCATCTTGTTACTTTTATGAATTATGAGTATAATATAAAAGGGTACACATACCATGTCATTTAAGAATATCAAGAATGTTTTTATTTTTCCAAATTTTGTTTTAATTTTTTGAAATTTATATTATACTCAAAACCTGGTGTATTTATATTGATATAAATTTGTAGGATCACCTGGGCAGGACCTTGTGTTCTGATGAAGTAGTTTGAGGTGAAGGCATCCCGTGGAGCTGAGTTATGCTTGGTTGCAGGTCTGACTGTGGGGGGGACCAGGTAAATGAAGGTGAACAAAAAAAAAAATCTGTAGGATCAGTACTACAAACATAATAATTTTTGTTTTTAAAAAAGATTGTTTTAAGTAATTAATTTTTTCTTATTCTATATTTAATAAGTAAAATTAAAACATGTTGTGAGCAGAGTGGTTTGTATATATATATATGTGTGTGTGTGTGTGTGTGTGTGTGTGTGTATTTGTGAGCTATATTGGGATTATATGTTGGTAGTCAAATCATTCCTTTTTGATTTTATAAAAATAAATATAAAATAGTGGAAAGAAGATGAAGACAGAGAAGAATGATGACCAACAGTTTTTTACAAGAAAGTTATTAACATTTTATAGAATTGTTAGCAGAATATGGCTCCTAAAAGATTTATTTAAGGATGTGGTTCTTCAACATTGTTCTGGCCAACTAACTAATAATTTTTCCTCATTTATTTATTTATTTTTTTAATTTTTTGACTACTCCAGGCTTGTTTGGACGATCTTGAAAAATATTTAGGCTTCTTCAATGATCCCAGCACTGATTAAATAATCACATTTTTTTGTTTGTATTTGTAACAATTTCTTACTATTTACAATAATTTCTTCTTCTTTTTATTTTTTCACAGAATAATAACTCCTGCTTTTGTTTGCACTGATTGATTTCAGCTTGATAATAAAGTTGAACTGGGTTGAGAAAAGAATTATTATTTTGTGCTTTAATATATTCTTTTATTATTTTTATATAAATGAACTAGCATCCCTGATGCAGAGCCCCCTTTTCTGGTCAGGGGGCTCTGCCCCTGGACCCCTATGTGTTCATTAAATTCATGCTTTTGAGAATAATAATGATAAATAAAAATTAAAGCCTTTTCAATTTATAAAAACTATCAGTATATTGTAATTTCTTCAGAGCAACAGTTTGATCAGTACAGGATTCATTAATTGGTTTTTAGATTTACCATCTCAGCTTCGCTTGTGAAATACATAATCAGAATTAAAAACATAAATTATCATCATAATGTTATGAAATCTCATAAATATTGATTCAATAGCGGTAAGATAAAATGGTAAAACTCTAAAAAATAATGTTTTTTTTTAATCCTTTAAAATATTAAAATTCAAAAAGCCCAAAAATGGTTTTGAGATATTTATCTTAAGAGTATTTGCAAGCCAAATCAAGTGAACTGTTTTTAGCACCCGGAAATAGGGAAAATTTGCAATCATTGTTCAAAAGTTTTTTACCTTTCTTCAACCTTTTCAAGATCAAATTTTAAAAAAATCTAGAAATTTGTTTTTAGATATTCACATGAATATAATATAGTAAAGTTGATATTTTTGTTAGTGTTGCATACCAAAAATCAAGTTGATACTTTCATATATACCGAGAAATAAAAAAAAAAAAAAAATAGTAAATTTCAGTATTACTCCACTTTAAACTCAGATTTTAACTGTAAAAAAAAGTGTATATACAAATTTTCATCAGTTTTCTTCAGTAGTTTTTTCTGGATGTTGATAATGAATCAGTCATAACATGTTCTTATATGTATTCACACTTGCTTATATGTATTATATGTATGTGATCTATATAAAAATATATTTATTAAATATATATGTAATATATATTTTATTCTTATTCTCTATGCAGTTATGTATAACTGTACAAAATAAATACTAAAAAATATATGTTTTTTCTTTTGTATTTGCATGTATATATTAATAACATAAGCATATATCTTTTTTAAAATTGAACTAGTCTGTTCACGCTTCCTGACAAATGGAGATTAAATGCAATTTTCCTGCCACAAAGTATGTTCATACAAAGTGTGTTCTTTTTTCTTGTGTGTAGTGGTATTACTAAGTGTGTGTTAAAATTATATAAGCATAGTGTATTGAATATACGCACAATGTGTTTTATATTTAATGTATAAAAAGTAAATATAATAAATTAGTTAAGTGCAGCTGTGTAATGCAATGCTTGTATTGTCACATATCATCATACAATCATCTGTCCTGAAGAAAACAAAAATAAAAAAATAATGCCCAAATAAAGTCTTAACTGTAGTTACGTAATGCAGTGAATACATAGGGATGTACAGGAAATGTTACTTACAGGTAGTGAGAGGTAGGAAGTACCAATTTGATGTGTCATCATAATTGTAGGTGTCATCTTTTATAATCATATGTATATGTATCAGAATTTATCTGAATTAGGCAAACTACTATTTCTCTTCAAAGCTTAACACCTTAAAATCTGTTTTTATAGTTAAATCTTTTTAATATACTAAATAAACCTTGTTCTTGTTAATTAAGATGAGTAAATATTTACTCATATGAATAAGCCTTCCTAGTTATTTAAATTCTGTGGTGCTTTGGTATTAATGTATTTCTTGTGATAATTACTACATAAGAAAATTACTTTTCTGTAAACAAAGAAACCAAGTAAATTTCACTAAAACCTACTAACCTGATTTTCTTCCCAGAAGAAGACTTAACTAAAGGTCATTTGAAGAAGGAGAATTTAAATGAGTAGAAATAAATGTATTTATTTTTCAGATAAGATTAAGTTTATAAATATACTATTAAAAAATATTTGAAAATTTACAAAATTGTATACATAAAATTACCTTTGTACAATTAAAATTTTTGTACAATTAATGCTCATTATGTTCGGTTAATTCTCCCTTGCCTGTAGGTTCCATAAGTTTGGTTTTGTAGTTTGTTGTTTATTTCATGAACTCTTCTATTATGGTCAGCAATAAAATGTAGTGGTACAGGATATTTTGTTCGATTGTCCTCATTATTATCATCATCATTATTATTTTCGTGTTGACTATCATGTGGTATGTCATCAGCTACTGGGAGAACTGGTACAGCTGCTGGAATAACACTACTACTTGAGCCATATGATAGTGAAAGAGCTGAATTGATAAAACGACCTAATAATGAAAGTGACTGTGTGGCTGCAACAGTTCCAGTACCCTGGAATATGCTACCAAAATGTAGTCCTGTGAGAAAAGTTAGTTTATCTAGTAAACCTCTGCTTTCACGAGAAATATTTACTTTATCCAAATCAGGTAAAACTTGTACTTCTGCCATTAGCTTCTTTATTTCAGACACCAAATCTTGTTGGACAAAGTGCTGACCCTTCTGCAGTACATCGCTTATCTTCTCAGCTACACATGTAACACACATGTAACTATAAGTTTGAAACATGTTTTCCATCATTTGAACTGTTTTCTATTAATATAAAGTCATGAAATATATATAGTTATTTAATGAGTGGACAATCATTTCATACTGAAATATATATCTTCAGCTGAAAAATGAATGTTCATCTTTGTGTATCATATTTTAATTAATTGTTAGTGCTCGTAATACTTAACATAAATGAGTGTTTTATTTTCTTTTTGATTTTTATAGATTCTCAACATCAGGATGCTCATTCATCTTAGAGCTGAAATCCTGATACATTAATGACAATATGAAATAGTTTCTCTTTCAAAGAATAAGAAATATCCACCTTTAGGAAGTTCTTAATAACAATTCAATCTGTTACAGGCTTGTAATGGGTTATTGTATCTGAATTAGATAGTAGTTAGTAAAGTATTTCAAATAGAAATAATTAAAAAAAAGTAGTTGTCACAGAAGTATGTGTAAAAGTAACCTATACAAAGCTAACAACCGTCCAATGAACAATTATTGAAGGAAAAAATTCCATCATAATAGAGATGCAATTTACTGGGGATTATGGTATCTTCTTGCTGTGTGATTCCTAAGTAGGAAGTAAATGCCAATAATGAAAGCACTGAATGCTCAGCAGACTAGATTAACACTTTGCTGGATCACTTGCCTAGTATTAAGTCCATTACAGTAGTAGTAATATAATCTACTACTACTTAGTAAATGATAAATTAGAAAAATCATTTTCTACTAATTTATCAATGTAACAATATTCTAAATTCTTCAAGCATACTGTTGTTGAGTAAATTTGCTTTATTAACTAATCTATATGATAATGCAACATTATAACTAATCTATCTTGCCAAGTTTAAATTGCTAATTCTATTGCAGAGTAAAATGTGAATAAAATAACTTCTTCTAAGCACTTCATGCAGTTGTTTATTGATTATATTCCAGTTATCCAAAGAAATTATATTCCATATATTTAAAAAAAAAATAGTAACAAAAAATAAAAAAATAAATACTGTTATAATGCAGCTAAATATATGATATGCTGATTTTTATTCATGTTTCATTTCTTGAATGCTTAAATCACATGAAAATAAATGATTTTGGTTATCTATTATATTGTGTAGAATTAGAATCATTCCATTGTTAATCCCCATTTTCTTAATAAGGTAGTTAGGTTGCATGATCAGAGAGCTCTTTCTTCATATTATGACTTATTACATAACTGATCTGACTGATATCAGTGAAATGCATAATTTTCTCTCTATTGTGTAAAACTATCTATATAATTTCATCTTGATGTCTAATTACTAGGTAAACTTTACATAGTTAATATAAGTTCAGTATTTATTCATTTTCACATTCAATAATATTAAAAAACAGTAGTTGTCACAGAAGTATGTGTAAAAGTAACCAATACAAAGCTAACAACCGTCCAATGAAAAATTATTGATGGAAAAAATTCCATCACAATAGAGATGCAATTTACTGGGGATTATGGTACCTTCTTGCTGTGTGATTCCTAAGTAGGAAGTAAATGCCAGTAATGAAAGCACTGAATGCTCAGCAAACTAGATTAGCACTTTGCTGGATCACTTGCCTAGCATTAAGTCCAGTGCAGTAGTAGTAATATAATCTACTACTACTCATATACAATACTCATATACACTCATATACATTACAACTAAATATATGTAATATATCTTAAATCTTTATAAAAGTCACATTTATGCTGAATTTGAACATGATTTCAAATTCTTTATACTGTGTACCGTAACATATTTGAATCTGCAATTGCATTTAGTATGAATATTTGGGAAAACTCTTCTGAACGCAAAATGTTAAGGATTTTTTGAATATAAAAAAAATTAATAAGCTGTTACTAAACAACTGATTCCTAGGATCATATTTTATCAAATTTTACATGTTAACATGTCAATCCCCACATGTTTACAAATGATATTATGTGCCATACATTATTAAAGTTCACCTCATAATAAGGCAATACATAGGTACATTATATGAAACAAAACATCATTCTACTTTTAACGGAAGAGATTAGCTATAACACAGAAAGGTAACACAATAATATTATAAAAATTTCCAGTCAGTATTAAAGGTTCTCACATTCTTTCAAAACTGATATTTATCCACATTTAAATAAATATTCTGTAATAAATACACATTATTCAAAAAAATATTCATTCATCCATATTTAGTAATAAATATTCTGTTGTAAAAACTTTTTTTTATGATGAATGAATAAACATTTTGCTTAATTTTCATTTTATTTACATTATTGGGGTATTGGATTTTTAAATCAGATTAATTTCATTTAATTTTAGTTCTGTGTTCATTGCTAAATCATATTGCTGGTATCATTGCTCAATCATTCACACACAAATTATTATTATTTTATTCCCAATCATATTATTAATTCATCAGAAAAAATTAATTTATTTTATAATGATTAAAAATATAAGTTTTATAAAAGTTTGAACATAAAAGTCAGATGTTTTTATAGTCAAATAAATTTATTTAATTAAATGGCGTGACTGTTGTTTATTCATTAGTTTGTAATAATTAATGAGTTATTTTATTTAATTATTTTATTTTAATTATTTATTTTATTTAATGAGTTATTTTATTTTGTATTAATCAATCAGTTATTTTAGCTATAATTTATATATTATATTAAATAAATGTTAATTTTGATATGTATTATAGTAATTTTCCATGTACGCACTTTTTAATGGTTGATTTACTGAATTTACTGTTTGTTTTTTTATTATTGTTATCACTGTAACCATATGTATAATTACCATTCATTCTAACTCAACTTATTTCATCCTTTCCATTAAACACTTAAATAAATCCATGACTGAGGTTGTGTGATAAATAAATTATTGTATTAGAAGTAAGTAAAACTTAACACATTTTCCAAATTTGTGAAAAAAATATTTTATTTTTAAAACAAGTATTATCTTTAATTCAGTTATGTTATCATAGAATACAGAAAACTTGAAAATAAAATTTGTCCACTATTATTCCATTTTATTTTGCTTCACTGCCAAATTTTGCTTTAAATTAAAATGATTGCCTTTGGCTTTTAATTGTTTAATCTTGATATCTTCACCATCTGTTAATTCAACTTCTACAGGAATAGCAGGTAAAACTGCTGGAGCAATGCTGTCTTGAGGTTCATTTGAAATTGAAAGAAGTATGTTTATAATTTGGACTATTGTATTCAGAGTGTGTGAGTCAGTTAATGATCCAAAACCAGAAAACAAGGTATTTAAATTATGTCCTTTGAAAAAATGGTGCTTACTCAATAATATTCTGCTTCCACGTGTATTATTCAGTTTTTCCAGTTCACTTTGTGTTTTGTTATCAGTTTCTAGATTTTGCATTTCAGATTGGAAGTCTTCCATAGAAATTTCTTGGCTGTTTCCTATCAGTTTTGCTATCTCCTCAGCTGGACATACATGTATAATTTTCAGAAAGTTATAAACATAGAATAAATAAAAGAACTTAGTTAAACTGGGATATCAAATATGGAGAAATTATAACATGAACCCTTAATTCTTTCAAATTTAAAGTATAAATATTTTCAAAAATTTAAATTGTGCTAATAATAATAATTACAAAAACTTTTATTTAGATAATTACTACTCCACACATTTAGTTTAGATGGGAATTCACTTTTTTTCATTAATTCACTTCTTTTTAATAACAGTTCATAATTTTTAGATAATCAGCTATCATATTTATTAATTTATTTAACAACGAATATTTCTGCAATTCCAGTTATTGTCAGTGACAGAAAATGAATTACAACACAAGAGAACAACACAAAGTCTGAAAAGGTTTCACATCCAAAACATTCCTAATGAAATAAAAAGACACTACCATTCCTTCATATAGTCACAGATTATTAAAATTAATGACAAAATTCATTAAACTAAATTTATGTAGGTTATAATTTTTTGATTCTGTATTATTTTTGTTGTTTTAAAATTTGGGTTGTCTATGATGAAGTGAAATAAAGAAATAATTGATTTAGATGAATCAAACAAATTTTTTTTTGCTAAGACTGAAATTGAGAAAGGGATTTTTTAACTCTACATCTATCGAGCCCCCCTCCATGGTTCCCAAAAAGGGCCTCAACACCTCCAGGACATGATCTGGACTGGCAAATGTGGGTGACTTTAAACCGGCTTCGAAGTGGGGTTGCACCAACCAGAGTTAACCGCGCTAGATGGCGTCAAATAGAGCCTAACAACCTGAACTGCGACTGCGGTGAGATTCAGGACTTTAAACATCTCCTAAAGTGCACCCTCTGCCCAACCAAATGCACACTAGAAGATCTGTCGCAAGGAAATGCTTCTGGTGTTTTGGTGGCACAATATTGGTCTCAAAGGTTTTAAGGTCTCATCATTCGGACACGAAAAAGTAAAGTAAGTTTGCTAAGACTTAAAACCAGTCATTTTGTATAATATTAATGAGGATGTTTTAAACTGTAATACATATACTACTAATAATTATTATAATTAGGTGATTGATCCAATAGAAAATGGGATGGTTCTTGGCATGCCCTCTTGTCAAAGTTCTCCTTCAAAATTTGCTCAAGATTTTTAATTATTTATTCGTTGAATGCTTAATATGGCACACTTTCAAATTAATGAAACGAAAACTTCCTTCCAAAAGCCTTTCAGAGCAAGTTCAGTATCTTTTTCAGTGGAGTGTGCAACAGTACTTTTGTTAATGGTGGTTGTCTTAAAAAGGGTTATAACTATAATGCTATTCAATACTGTTGAAGGTGCCGTTAGATTTATAAGACCGAATTGATATTATATATTTTTTATAACTTAACATTATATGAAAAAGGATGAAAATTATTAGATAGGGGAATGCACTTACGTGTTAAAAGATTGACTATATCTGTCATAATTTATAATTAAATTTCCAATAAAAATTTCATTAAAACTGGCACTTCTGTTAAAACATAAGGAAAAAGCTGACAACAAAGTTATAATATTTTGCTAGCATTGGCTTTTTTTCTTATATAATGGAAAATTAATTATACATGAAAAACATTTCTTTTTTGTGGTGGAGGTAATTTATGATGAAGTTTTATTGTAAATTTATTATTTTAATTTAAATAAACAAAAAAAAAGTTTTAAAAATTCAAAACATAAATCAATATTTTTTAATCTTTTTCAGCTCCTCCATCTCCAAATCACCTTCCACAAAAAAATGTACAACCAATAAAAAAAAATATTCTAAACTTTAGTAATAATAAGTTAAGTAGACTAAATTTAAGTTTAGTGTAAACTTTTAATATTAAAACTTTATAAAATCTTATATTAAAAGTTTAATAAACCAAACACATTTTGAAGAATTAAAAAGATTATTATTTTTAAACTTTGATCGGCTCCCCCATCTCCAACAAAATTCCCAAAGTATTTTTTTTTAGGTTGCTTGCACTATTACTGTTCCTAGGTCTTTTAAAATGCCAGCCTCCATGGCGTGAGTGTTAGCATCTCAGCCTTTCATCCGGAGGTCCCAGGTTTGAATCACCTAGTCAAGCATGGCATTTTTACACACGCTACAAATCATTCATCTCATCCTCTGAAGCAATACCTAATGGTGGTCCCAGAGATAAACAGAAAAAAGGTCTTTTAAAATAAATTGGTAAAAAAATATGATGTAGTTAAAATATAGTTTTTATCGATTTTTGGGGTAAAAGCTTTTAGAAATTCTAAGATAAGGAAGGATTCACACATGTACCGACCTTAATATAAAGTGGGGTTAAGTTTGTAAATTTTACGAACAAATTTTCCTTCCCATATATGTAAATCTCTGAACAAATTTTTTTTCAAAATTTGTTTATCCAGTCAAACATTAATGTAGTAGTAATTTAAACAGGGGATTTTACCTCAGTTTATTGGTTTTCACCCCATATTTCTCAAAAACTACTGCAGATACTGTTCTAAGACCTAATTTTATTGATTTTCAAGTAAAAAACCATTAGAAATCACTAATTCTGCTCCTTAATTAACATCCTAAAAATTTCAGTATAACTTCATTTCACTGGAATAGCTGAAATCCAAGCAAAATCTTTCATTAGAAGTAACTCGCAAACGAAGCATTTTTATGTTTATATGAACTTTTTCCATTATTTTCATGAATAGAATAGGTTATGAAAATCCCAGAAAAATGCCACGATACACTCTGTGTATTTAAAAAATATTCTACTAATTTTTTGCTAATTGTAAGGCTTATTAACTACTAGCATAAAGTTTTTATTGCCGAAAGTTTGTAAAAATTTTTCATATCAACTGAGTAGTTTTTGGAAATACCTGGGACAAACAAAACAATAATTATTTTTTACAATAGATTAATTTACTATATAGCAAGTACCCAGTGTCAGGTGTAACATAAAAATGGATTATTATTGGCTAAGAGGGAGACTTTAAAACATTATTTTTAAATATTCAAATTTTAAAAACATTTTGTAGCTCAGTGTTCAATATGCACTCATTAATTTAATTTAAAATATCTCTTAGTTTTTTAATGCCAGTTTCAGATTACTTCTAAAAAGAACCAAATATTTTGATTGATAATTTAAGACTTCAAGTGAATTTAGGACTAAGTGATTCTTAAATCACTAAGGGAATTTTAATTTAAGTCATAAGTCACTCAAATTGTTATCCAATTAAAGTTATTTTTCTTATCTGACTATGGGAGGAGAAATAGATGTTTTAATGAATAAAATATGAAAAGCCTGTATAGGATTCAAATCCAGAATCTTCTGAATGAACTGTATTGCTACCACTCTGCTACAGAGGTTGATTGGAGTGGTAAATTACCTATCCGTTATAGGTAATTGTGTTTAAAAGAAGATTTTGCCAGTTAAAGATTAAAAAAATTATAAAATGTAGCTGAGAAATTTATTTCCTCTGTTTAATTAATTTTAATACTATACTGTAATTATTTACTAGGATATTAATTAGTTTTATTAAATGAATTTAATAGATCTGGTAGTTTTATGTGTAATTAGTACATAGCAATAATTGAAGTTTGTAAATAAGTTTACAATATTTTTTATTCCATTTTTAGTGAGTTTACCTCCATTTTTGTGCTCATTATTATGAAAAAAGGATTTATTATTTAGAATTTCAAACAACTTTTATGTACTTAAAAATTATTCCCGATGTAATTTATTTTTAACAGATTTCTATGAAATGAGGATGTTCTCAGTTCGACCCAGATTTACTTCTTTTATAATTTTTTTATGTGAAGTTCTTTTTGCCAGATCTATTTACCAAAATTGACAAATATCAATGATTTGTTTTTATTTTGTGGAGGAAGTTCATCTGGCGGTAGTTATATTTTAACTTTTTTCCAGATAATTGAAATAAAACATTATCAAGTAAGAAAGATTACATTGCTAACATATACAGAAATTTTGAAAATATTTTTAATGTTTTTTCATCATTGGGCTGCTTTAGCCAATGATTACATATCTTGAAGAATTTCTGTTATTTAAGATAAAATTAATTGAAAATTTAAGAAAAATTAGTTGGGAAATCTGATATAAAAAATTACGTATTCCTATACTGCAGAGAGCCTAACTCAAGGTCGTTGATCATTCTCCTTCATCACTTAACTTCATTATTTTTCTAATTTCTATTGATATACAAATTTTTTGCCTCTCTATTTCTAAAAACAGCTTTTATCGAGAAAAATTTTGTTTTTTATAAGTTAACCAATATTTTAAATAAAAATAAAATTGAAAAATGTAAGTTGAAATAACTTTTTTTCAATAATAAATCGACAATAAAAACCACACTACAAATTAAAAAAAAAGATTCAATTCTTCTTTAAACTTCTATTTGTTAAAGTTCATATAAAATTAATAAGTAATGGTTTTAAACCCGATCAGATTCTACAAGTTGAAATTTAATAATGAATTTTTTTTTAAATATTTTTTATTTTGTATTAAAATAGTTTATGGTTTTCTGTAGACTTTTATTTTTTTAATAGTTTAAAATGATTACCAAAATTTTGTATCTTTATTTATTTCGTAATATATATCTTTATTTTTATCTTAATTTATTTTGTATATTTTGTTTATTTATTTGCTTTTCCTGTACAAAGCGATGTACTTGCTACATAAAAATACATTTTTAACGTTAAGGGTGTAATTTTAGCTTGTTCATTTTTTCCTGTATAAGTTAAACTGAAACGAACAGCTCTGGCTGAGTATGTTATGTATTCAGACTAGATACATCTCTGTATGTTATTTAAAATTCGTGACATTTTAGTATGCTTATATATATATATGATGATCTCACGAATATTATTTGATCAAAAAACTATGTCTTACATTCATTTAGATATTTTTACATTACACATAAAACTAAACACAGTATGATTGCCAGAAATTGAAAATCAGATTAAAACATATATATAGCATACCTATATATATATATATATATATATATATATATATATATAAGTCTATATTATTATTATTCAAAATTATTTTGAAACATGCTTAAAAATACATACTTGGTATAATGATTGATTTAATTTAATGTAAAATTAAAATTACTGTGAAGGATGAGTCCAAACCGATTTATAAACGGTTTAATCATCAATATAAACTAACGTTAAGCAGCTGTTGGAAGAAAAAAAAAATGAGATGCAACATGTAAATATAGTAAAAAGTAAATACTGCTTTTTTATAGAATTAAACTCTGGTTTTATTTTTAGAAACACTCATTTTTTCTAATGTATACAAAAAAAATGTTAACTTATTAATTTCAAGCAATTACAATTAAAAATGATCACTACAACTTTTTTTTTCTAAACTTAGACATTTTTTACATAACTTAAATCATCGCAAAATTTTGGTAATTTTATACGTACTAATAATGATATTTTGTGTATTGCATCTGGCGGAATTATCGAAATGAGAATTCTCACCCAACGACAATATTCACCTATTAATGTGAGAGGTTCTCGAAGATCTATTAGATGCTTGGATCCAGTTGATACAAGTCCTGGTACCTTAACTTCTTCATCATTTTTGACAGTAAGAGGCTTTCCGGTGCGAGATCCATGATTCATACTAGCTGCCTCTGTTGACAAAGAGCATATAGCGATAATCAGAACTAAAGGCATTAAAGTGAGTTCCATAGTGAGTCGATACAAAATTAACACTGCGGTAACGTACGCAGTAATCTTATTTATTTAACCCGAAGAATAATATTTATATGCGGGTATTTCTACAACAAACTCGTTGTGTTTATTACTTAATATACCTCCATTGTAAACAGGAAGCCTTTTTTTTACTTGTTCCGGAAATATTTAATATTATGCAATCAATAAATTCTCTTTTGAAATATGGCAGTTTTACAATAATTTCAAAATAATTCCAACTATTTATTGACATAAATTATACTTTTTTCTGTATTTTTATTTAGAAATGAGTAAACAGTAATATTAACATAATTAGTATTAGTAATTTTACCAATTACTAATACGCGGTTTATAGATAAACTACGTATGTAGAGTTATGTAACATATTGATTTAAACAAAGGCTTTCATTTTTACAAAAACGATATAAATTAAAAAAGAGATATTTCATGTAGACTGAATAATACGTAATATGTATTTTTTCCCTTTATACTTAGGTTTTAAAAATGACAAATATTAATGACTTATCGTTACCTTTCTTCAAATTCTCTTTTAAATCTAGTCTTGTCTAACTTCAAAGAGATTAATATACTAACACCCAAGTAAAGAAAACTTTACATTAAAATAACCTGTACAAAACCAAACCGAAATATTTAAATAATAGAGTTCTGCGACAAGAATGGTGTTAATTATTATTATTATTATTATTAATATTATTATAATATAACAGAGCTCGTCGAGCTCTGTTTTCAGCTACAGGATTGATACGCACGCTATTGTCGCTGAAACATTGGTTAAGGACCTCGGGATTTTATTTGACACAAAATTGTATTATCACGAATATGTTGCTCGGATTGTCAATAAAGCACGCCGGGACCTTGGTCTTGTCCTTTGGATTTGTGGACGGTTTAACAATATTTCCACTTGTGACCTGCTGTACAAATCTTTGGTGAGGAGTCGCTTGGAGTACTCGACCGTGGTGTGGAATAGTACACGAGTTTTTGCCTCTGATCTGGTTGAGGATGTTCAGAATAGATTCTTGAACTGGATGCGTTTTAAGTATAGAGATTGTTTTGTTGGCGCTAGTAGAGAGGATATGTTGAGGCGATTAGACCTTTCCAGGTTATCTGATAGAAGAACATATTTTGACTTCGTTTTCTTTTATAAAGCTCTGCACAATAAACTTCCGACGCGATACCATGTTGTCTTACGTAACCAGGCCAGGTCAGTGAGGTCTTTTAGACAATTTGTGACACCGGTTGGTTCCACCGTGTTTCCGATTGAGCGGTCTACCAGTGTTGCAGTGGAGTTCCAGGATAAGCTAAGCTTTTGGGAAGATGAGACGACCTTTATTAAAAATTTGAGAGGGTTACGTGGCAATGGGTTATTATCCTTGGTGTAATACTAGAGGCGACACATGGGGTTATAGTTACAAAATTCGTGAGGTGGTACTGCTCACTTTTATGATTTTAAAATTATTGTTGTTTTTTAAGGATTATTACTTATAACTTGTTTTATTTGAAATGTATTAGTAATATTGTGTTTTTGAATTTGTATGTTTTCATCTATGTGTTTTTATTATCGATCCATAGCTACCGTATTTAAAGTTCTAATTATTATTTTTTTGTATTTGAATACATAATTGTTATTATTATAATTATTGTATTTTGAAGATTGTGTTTTTAATTTATATGTGGGTTGTTGACTTGTGGGTATTCTTATGTGATTTTATGTAATATTGTACAACATACAAAGGTTTTGTGTTACTGTTGTGTTGCATGAAAAAAACAAATAAATTATTATTATTATATTAAATAAAAAATAAACATTTCAAAACATTTTAAATTCGTTCCGATACTACAACTGTCTTTAAAAATATAATTTTATATCAAAACGTATTTAAAGTTCACAGTTTAATTTTTATGCACATTAGAATGTTAATAAGAGAAATGCTTGTTACTACTATGATATCGCGAATGGTTATATAAAAATTGTACACCCTATTATATTAAATATTAGAAAACGGTTTAAATAAATTAAAAATGTGGAGTTAAATAACTATTTTGATCATTAAAAAGAATTATCTAGGAAATAATACCACAGAATAGTTTTCTTACGCAAAAAAAAATAATAAGTAATAATACAATTTTATTTAAAGAAGTCAAATTAAAATTTATTTATATAAACAATTTTATCCTTTTTTTGTACTTGCACAAGAAAGTATTATAATCGCAAGAATTTAGATTTTCATATTTCAACGGAAACATCCATTTTCAGCAACCCTGAATCCATTTTGACTAGTTTCGGCGTGACTTCTGTACGTATGTATCTCGTATAATTCCAAAACGATTAGCCGAAGAATGTTGAAAGTTAGGATTTAGGACTGTTGTAACATCTAGTTGTGCACCTCCTCTTTTGATTGCAATCGACAAGACCAAAAGTATCCAAACAAACAAAAAAAAAGAAAAACTGGATTTTGGACTTTTTCTTAACTGCAGTAATAAGCCCTCATTGAGAGCTTTTCAACGACATATAATAAGTGGTACTTATTTTCATTGGTCCCAGAGTTATAGCCAAATAGAATTTTAATTAATTAAATATTTGGATTTTACTAGAGGAGGGCACATCTGCTCGAATCAGACATCATCTCCTTTTTTTTTTTTTACTTGTTTTTTAATTTAAATATATTGATTTATTAATAATTATTAACTTCTGACTGTAAAAAAATTATAATGAATAATAATTAAGAATAACAAAAAAAACAAAATATGAAAAATGTAATAAAAAATTTATGTAATTTAATAGGTGTACAAGGAAGTCATGTGGTGTCCATATCAGATTTTTTTTTTGTATTTATTAATCATTTTTGAATTCATTTTCAAACAAGTAGACAAAAAGCCACCTTGCAACTGATTTTTACAAGTTGGAAATCTTTCTGGTTTTTGTCCACTTTTAGGCGCAAATCGTATCACATTTCAAATCATGCTTTATGCAACCAGTTCAAAAACGATTTCTGTTACTTTTTGAGTTTTAGAAAACGTTTACTTTGCATATGAATCTTTTAAGTGCCTAGGACCTTGAACCGGGGAAAATTAATCATAATATAAATGAAAACTATCAACAAACAATTTTAAAAACAGTTTATAAATAGCTAAATTCGTTTTCGATTCTTTTAATTTGTTTTAAAACCGTTCTATTTTTCATAAGTAAAGCACATACTGATTGGTGAAGATATTTCGTGTAATTGTCATTATACGAGTGACTAACCATATCGCCCGTATGTAGGTAGAAAAATAGTTAAAAATAGCTAACTCTTTATCAACATTTTTCGTTTACATATACATACTTTATAAAATTTTTTCGCAGTTAGAATTAGAAAAAGTTGACATCTAAGCTTGTTAAAACTTTTTAATACCCTTTGTAAATTTTATGAAGTTAAGTTTTCAATTAAATTTATTCACTTTAATTTATTGTATTTTTATTTTGAATTGATGAACAATTTTACCAGCTATTATAAGTTTTACATTCAGTTACTTTTAATAAAAACTAAAAAAATTAGAAAGAAAAAATATATTTACATTCTTTTGCTGTTTAAAAATATGTATTAACTTCTTTTATGTATATTTATTTATTTGTAATTTATAAATATATAATTTTATGTCATTTTTTAAATAAAAATCTAACCAAAAAAATGTTTCATTAAACAAATTAAAAATTTTCCTGATACAATATACAACAAAATTTATCTTCATCATAATACAAGTGGTATGAGGTATTTATTATTTTCTATACCTCGTAACTCCAATCCCTGATCAAATCGGATAAAAAATTTCACAAATTTTCAGGAATGTATGCTTTAAATTTCATTATATATATGCATATATTCAAAAACACCCGCCTTCAGATCCACAATTTTTAACGGTTTCTAGAGTCAGGAGACTTCAAAACTTTAAGAAATAGAATGAATTCAGGGGATGAAATTTTGACCTACAGCCATAATCATAACAGTAGAAAAGGTAAAACGTAAGTAATGCGCAGAAAATTATAATGAATTTCATGGTTATCCCACGACTGTATTTTAAAAGCTTTTTAAGCGATCTCTACGGAATAAAAATCAGCATATTTAAGTATAGTTCTGGTTTATTCATGATTTCGTAATATTTTCTAAGACAGACGCATAAATTGGTAGAAATTTTTCTATTTAAGGCAGTATTTTCATTGATACCTATTAATAATTAAATCAACAGAATATGTCATTAATTCTATATGTGCATTTACTTCTTAGAAAGCGTGAACTTTGAAAAATATCGTAACAGTCGGGTGTCCGTTACTGTTGTTCAAAATGTTAATTGCTAGAATATTTACATGATTAGTGAGTCTTGAATCATACACTGAAGCAAACCTTAAGATCTTTTCTGCAATTATAGGTAATTATGCAATTCTGAGATTATAGGTTTTCTGTAATTGTAGGTTCTGCAATTGTTGGTGTGTTATTTTGTAATGTGGAAAGGTTGTGATGGTGTGTAAAACTTTAGATTTAAAAGATGTAATACTTTTATGATGGATTTTCGTGATGCCATTTGTGGAAAACTCCAGTTGCGAACAACTGGATAATTTTCTCCACAATTTTGTTCATTTGTTCAGTAGTGGTTTTTTAGAGATAATTTTGAGTTTCTATTTAAATCCAACACACGTGACGAAATGTAGTATTCAGTTATTTAATTTTTGTCCAAATGTGTTTTATGCATGTGAATCTTTTGTTAAGGTAAAGTACATAGTAACAAGAATACCCAAGCATTTTACCGAATCTGAATGTGGTAGCTGTATTTTGTTGAGTATAATAGGCGAGCAGATGTTTATTCGGGGACAGAACTTAACGTGTGTATTTTACCAAACCTTAGAGTGTAAAAGAAGTATTTTTTCATGATTTATTTAATATTTTATTCTAAACACTGTTCATGCATATAACCATGCTTTTTCAAAACAGAAATTTGTCTTCAAATTTATTTGCAAAATTATTGATCATTTTTTTTTACAAAAAAAGATTGTTTAGGAGCAAGTATGACTTTATCTACATGAAGCTGTATGGACAATTCCATCTTCAAATTTATACACAAAAAATATCAAAACACACTCTGTCAAGCTTAAAATTTAATTTGATAAATTTCCTATCACATGAAGTTTCTTTTACATTTCAATGTAAGATTTTTTTTCTACATAAAACTCTATGCCCAAACATTTTTATATTGAGCTAATGTTTCATGCGAAACATTTGTATACTAGATATCAACGAAAGAGATTTAATGAACAAAATATATCACAACTTATTTTTAAATAGTATTCTTAATAGTGTTTCCTATCTTCCTGAATTTATCCTGTAGAATTCGTTGTAGAATGAAAAAAATATGTCTCTTATTAACTGGGATCCCTATAGAAAAAATGGAATCGACCAAGTAACCCACATCGTTACTCGATTTATTTTCAATCGAAAACACACGGGACTTTCACCATACTTGACCGGTTTGTTGAAAATTTGGTTTTATATAGGGTCTTTCATTTTCAGTGTAAAAAATAAAATTGCAATAAAACAAAAAGTATTTGTAACATAAGACAGTTTTTTTTTTAAATTTATTTTGAAGCCTATAACAGTGCATTATGCTCCAAAAACAATATTATTAATATGGCCTCAATGGCTTTGCTTGACATAGCCAAGTCTATCAAATTTTGCATGACTCTTTTGCACAAATGTGTTTGAATTCCAGTTTTAACGTGCCAAAATTTTCTTTCAAGTAATCAGTAGTTTGGTTTGTTACTATAGACTTGTGAATTAACATAACCTCAGAGAAAAAAAAGATCTAAGCGAGTCAAATCAGACGGTTTTGGTAGCCACTTGATATTACCATTTCGTGAAATTATCAAATCACCGTTTGACGCAATATCTCAATTGTTTCAGCAGCTGTTTGTATGTGGCACCATCCTGTTGAAAATACATCTCATTCAAATCAAAATTTTCCAAATCTGCAAACAAAAAATCACAAATCATAGCTCGATAGCGTTCACCATTTACTGTAACAGCATCTGCTTACTCATTTTCAAACAAAAACAGCCCAATGATGCAACTAACCCATAATCCACACCAAACAATGATTTTTTTTGTTGTTGGTGTAATGATCGCTGTTGTGGATTGGAATCATCCCAAATACGGCAATTTGGTTGTTTACAAAGCCATGAAGCCAAAAATGAGTCTTATCTGAAAAGATGATTTTTTGATGAACATTTGGATCCACTTCTAGCTGCTGTAGAGTCCAATCAGCAAACCGTCGACGCAAGTAATGGTTCCCTGGCGTTAATTCTCGAGTTAGTTGAATCTTATACGGGTGCAGCCCAAGATCTTTACGCAAAATTCACCGTGCTGTTGTTGAAGAAAGTCCCAGTTCTTGTCAACGACGTGAAATCGATAAATTTTTATTTTCAGAAACACTTGCACTCACAGCAGCAATATTTTCTTGACTCCTTACATTTATTTTGTGAATTAGTACTTCAACATCAAGTAAAGAAACATTCGCTTTGAATTTTTTAACTAAACGATGGATGTGATTTTGATTGCTGATTATGCACACCATAAATATTCCGAAGGTACGTTACACAGCTGTAATCGATCTATGGTTCGATAATACATTTTTATGTTTTGTGAACGTTGTTGAGGCACATTGCGTCCCATGATGATTTGCCATAAACTATTGAAAACAAATGACGCTTGAAAAATATCAACATCGCAACCACAATCTGTCAATTTTTGCGCTGAAATTGAAAGACACCATAGAAGTGATATGCTAAAATTATCAAATTAAAGTTATTGTCAAATTTTAGAAATAAATAACTTTTTCTTTTTCCATTTCATTTAAGAGTAAATGTTGATCGTTCATAAAAACGAAAGTTTGGAAAAATTATTATTCTTAATTTAATATATATATCTTTATACATAGTTACACACAAACACACACACACACACAAACACATATTAAATGATTCTTTATTTTCTTGTCTAGCCTCCGGTGATTACCGTTAAGATAATACTTCAGAGGATGAATGAGGATGATACGTATGAGTGTAAATGAAGTGTAGTCTTGCACAGTCTCAGTTCGACCTTTCCTGAAATGTGTGGTTAATTGAAACCCAACCACCAAAGAATACCGGTATCCACGATCTAGTATTCAAATCCGTTTAAAAATAACTGACTTTACCAGGACTTGAACGCTGGTACACTCGACTTCCAAATCAGCTGATTTGGGAAGACGCGTTTACCTCTAGACCAACCCGGTGGCAATATTAAATGATTCTAGGATGAGAACAGCAGCACAGTTTCTGAAGATGGCTGCAAAACCCATCTTCAAATATTATTACCTAAGTTTTTAAAATTGCTGGATTTAATGAATTTGTTTCATTTTGTTCTTTTCGTTTCAAAAGTGTACATATATATATATATATTATTTATGTAATTATAAATACATATTTATTTAATTTTGTAAAGTTATACAAAAAAAGAGAGAAAATTCTATTTACAAAAAAAAATATCGGTGGAGAATACCAGTATATCATTATATAAAAACGTAATTGTGCAGTAGTTTTAGTCACGTGTACGATAATAAAATATCTCCTTGTCAAATAATTGACGAACAATACATAAGTTTATTATCAAACAAGATGTAATTTTTTAAATCAAAATCAAATGTGTAAAAAACATGTGAATTACTTTATCGTTGTACTTATGTGCCTTGACTAAATCACTTATCAGACGAATATTGAACCTCACATAGTCGCTAACCCATAAAAGAGCTTATTTGTGTTACTGTGACAATTCTACAGCAGCTGCGTACTACTAGATTTAGATAACGATGCGTTCATCATGTTTTCTGTTTTTGTTTACATTTAGTTTGGTTACCGGCGACTACAATCTACAAATAATTCATCTTAATGATTTTCATGCTCGTTTTGAACAAATTAATGCAAAATATTCAAATAAGTGTGAGCCAGGAACAGAAAAAACATGTATAGGTAAAGTTATTTATAGTATACATAAATATATACTTTTTTCTTGTTGCTTTGATAACATAAATTCTAACTGTAGTGTTATACCAATAAGTCTATGCAAGATAAAGTTGAATTAATGTAAATTCATTTTATGCCGAAGACCGATGCCAGTAAATTACTTTAACCTAACGATTCGGTTTTTATAAAATAACAAGGGAAATTTCTTGAATGGAAATAAAGAAAATAGTTATCGTCTAAAATATTTATTATAATATATCTCATCAAAAATGTACGATTTCTTGTTTTATCTCATAATGATTGAAATAAAAAATTTTGATCTCTAATGTTTTACTTATATTCTTATTTATTAAAGTAAGAAGATTCTGGTTTTGGTATAAAAAAAAAATCAGAATTAAATTTGAAAAACTACAATTTTTTAAAGAACCGATTAATCTACAAAATCATTTTTATGAAAGTGAGGTTAAATGAAGTTGGACTAAAAATGGGAATATTTTTATTTAAAAAAATTGTTGGTTTAAAAAATCAGTAATTATTTTTTTAATTATTATAACATTTACATAAAAGTAATAATAAAAAAAGTAACAAAAGTTTACCTTTATGCAAAATTAACCTTAAAAATAATTTATCACAAAAATAGTTCATCCATTTTCTTACATGTGATAAGTTTTCATTACTGTTATACATTTTAGGTACCATTTAAAGAATAATATAAAGGTAGATTATTTAACAACTACATAGAATAGATAATCTTATAATTTAAAAAAAAAAAAATACTGTTTGTAATATTTTCAAGTACCAAATCTAAAAGACCTAGCAATAATTTATTTTTTTAATATGTTTGCTAACTTTTACTATCGTTTGAGAATAATCAGTTTTCAGAAATTTTCATTAACGTGCTGGTTTTTTTCTTTTTACGATTTAATTGAAACTTATTCATTTTATAAAAAAAAATTAAATAAATTATCTGAAACTAATCGAATTTTCCTTTAATCTATATTTCGTATTTTTTTGTGATAAAGTTAAAGTTATTTTAATGATAAGAGGAGCGTTCTGAAAATTATTTAAAATATCATATATTAGATAATAAAAAACCCAACTTTATTGGCTTACAAAACATCTAAATAATTCTTTTTAACCGAATTTCTCTATGGCATTAGTGAAAAAGGTTTCTTCAAAATTAAACGTTGCACTTATCTACGTTATCTTGCATTAAACCTTATCTATAAAACAAACTGAAAAAAATAGATACCATTTAACAAGAGATAAAAATTAAAAACATTAAAAAAATTGCTCTTTAATATAAGATAATTACCCAATATAGGATAATTAAAGAGCGTGCGGTTGGCAATTTTGTATATAGTATAAAATTTTCCAAATTTTTGAAATTTATTTTAACACATACATACTTGTATATGTATACTATTGTATATTAAGAGGAAGAGTGTTTTTGTTCCTTCAGGATAAACAAAAAACTATATATATATTTAGTAGTGGAGATTAGCCGGTTGAAGCACAAACTTTAGTGAATTGAATTAATAAACTGTGAGTGTCTATCACTGTGTGAACTGAGTTTGAACTGAATCATCATGAATATCTAAAAACCAATTTCTAGATTTTTTTTTGAAATTCCGAGTTTCAAGGATTAATTGTTTTTTTTTCTTTGAAACATTGTTACTTTTTTAATTTCTTGGTAACAAATGAAGAAATCAGCCTGATTTTATGTGAGTGTAATCTTCATGTGGATAAACCAATTTCTAGATTTTTAAAACTCGACCTTGAAAGGTTATGAAGAAAGGTAAAAAATATTTTGAGCAATAACTATAAATTTTCCCAATCCCGACTACAGTAAACAAGATATTCAGTGGATTTGGGCTGCAGATAAATATTTACAAACATTTTCGGTTTCTTTTTTAATTCCGATTTTTTTAAGGGATGCGAATGTATACGGTGCTATGGTTCAACCAACATAGCCACTGTCACCGTTACTGTATGTGTGACTGGCTGCACCTACCTCCAGTTACTTGATTAAGAAACATAAAATAAAATGATTGACCGCTACGGGAAACGCAAGCAACCATATTCCGCGGGCTCCGCGGGCGCCGGTGAGCTCGTATATGCATAAAACACTAGTATAACAACTTACACTAACACTAAGACAACTTCACACGTATGAGATACGAGGTTTCCGAATCGTTCAGAATGATGTGTTGAGGTGCAAGTTATTCAAAAACGACTCATTCAACTGATAGATTTTTCAAATTGTTGAAAAATATATATATATGTGTGTATCCTGTGACATTCCCGATAATTCCCAACGGTAATCCGGTAATTCCCGGATTCCAACGCGGCGTCATACATCTAAATCGGTTCAACTGTTGAGCTACTACGGTGAAACATACATACACCCTAAATACATTACACCCCTTTTTTGGCAGTCGTGTAAGAAGAAAATCATAGGCAAAACTATGCTGTTCTCAGTTAATTCAGATCAAATACATAACGTGGGCAAGTTAACGGCTCATTTTTCAGGAATGTTATCGAATTATGCAAGTCTAAGTTTTATCCATAGTGGGAGATATGAAGGAGATTGATTAGAATATTCACAACGACATTGTTTTGGCTTCGAGGGTATAGACAACAATGATGGTTTAACATTTTGTAAGTCGTACGTAAACATCTTACTGCCTTTTCCTAAATAAAAACTTAAAAACTATTATTAAAATAAAACTTGATGTGTAGTGTTGTATAAGCTAAACAATTTTGTGTAAACTTCATACATCATAATGATTATTTCATGTACATTGCATATGAAATAAAAAAAAATAAAATTTTAAAAACTCTGCAACTTTTTAAAGAATCAGCGAGTCTATAATCCCATTTTTATGAAAGTGAGGTCAAATGAGGTTGGTTTAAATATAGGAACTTTCTATTTTAAAAAGAAACTTTAGTTTTAAAAAAAGGCAAAAAGTTATTTTTCTAATGATTATAATATTTACATAAAAGCAACTATTGCATAGCTGCAAAAAATAAATAATTTATAATCTGTGTATAATTTATGTTTAAAAAAAAATCATTAAAAACCGTGGGTGGAATTCACAAAAAAGAGGAAAAAAATCGGTTATATTTTAAAACGTGTCTATCTCACTTAATTTTCATCATAGAAAAGAAAAAGAAGCAAAAATTGCAAGAAATCAAATAAATTTTGAATTCATGGAACTTATTACAATTAAAAAAAAGAATTAATTTAAGAATAAATGTGAATAAAATTGTACGTAGCAAAAAAACAAAGGATTAACTTGGCATAAAAATAGCAAATCATTTTCACTCCGAAAAAAATTCTGGACTCGGAAATCGATATGTTTTTGATTTTATTTCTCCTGTTTTTTACGTAGACTTTTATTTTTTGATGAAAAATAATAGCACGCCTAAAAACTTCTTTCATAAATTTACCGTAGATTAAACAAAATGCTATTCTTAGTCAATTCTTATCGTAGAGATAACTTAAAAACCAATTAAAGATAAATTTTATTAACTTTATAACATTTTTTTTCCTCTTTTTAGTAAAATCTGTAATTTTGTTAATTTCACCAAAACGTATGTTACTACTACCACCTCCATTTAACGCCCAGTTCATTTATGCTTGAAACTCTTCAGATTCTTAAAAATTAAGTACTTCTAAATATATATTTTTTTTTAAATTTCAGACCAGAATGATTTGTTTGTTTTAATTCATGGTGATCTTTCATATAATATAAAAAAAAAAATGGTAAATTACACCATTTTCATTTTATATTATATTATTTATTTTCATCTAACTGTTTGCTAAAATACTGTATCTATTCCTCTTCTACAGCATTTACTAAATTTTGTCAAAAAATTCAAGAATTGTGTAAAAAGAAGGAAATTTTTTCAAAAATTGTACGGAAACCAAAAATAAAAATTCAAAAACCCTTTCGTTTTAAAATTGCTAAAATCTTATTTACGTTAAGTTTTTACTGTAAAATTGTTGGCAATTGTGTCTTATCTAATCTACACTTAAAACGCAGTTAAGTACTAACTAAACGATATTATTTATCTATTCATAACTTTCCATACAGCTGTCCTTGTTTATTCAGTCATTTGTGCTTTTTGCATAGATTTCTACCAAATAAAATGAAGAGAAATTATCTCTTTGTATTCAACTTTAAAGTGACAATCTAGTTTACAAAAATATCTTGAAGAATTAAATGTTCTTTGTAATTTAATTAACGTAGAGAAGCTAAGCTAAGCGTAACTGGCCTACGCAAAAACAATACCTTATGGGAGATTCATTTTAAATACCCTCTCCATATAATTGTATTATTGAAAAAAATATTGGCACAGATTTTTATAAAATACTACATAATTGTAAATATTTTTTGCAACAGAGAAAAAGGTACACATAATATAAAATACCAAACAACATTTTTCTATTAATTTCAAATATAAGCAGAAACTACACGGTTTTTTATTTCAATGAATTCTGAGCGAGTTTATGTCAAAAAAAGTTTCGCTAGAATTGGGTGGAGCCCATTCAAAAATCAAGACCATGTTTCATAAAAACATAGCTGTCAAGCGTTTGAATTAATTTTTTTAAATAATACTTAACTTTTTTTAATGTGATGAGTAGGTAAATATTTCTAAAATATTATAAGTTTAGCCATAAGTTTAGTATATTATAAGTTTATTATATTTTATAATTAAAATGTAGTCTAGATTTCAGTAAGAATTAGAGTAAATTATCCTATAAATTTCATCAAAAAGTCTTTGTCGTGTTTTTGTGATAAGTGATTACTGATAAAAGGATCCCTTTTATTTCCTTTCTGAATTCCATTCATTATTATTTTCTCATACTTTCTTCTTAATTGGAATGAATTCGTTATTCAGTTCCGTTGTACTGGTTCTGTTACAGTATTTATTATATGTCATAAGATAAATTTTCATCTGCAGTAACAGCAGCCTGAGCTGTAAATCTTGATTGTTTTATTTTTTCGTTCATAACATTAATAATGTTTATACACTTATAATAATCAAATTGTATTATTTACAGTAAATATCATTATTTACTGTATCGTTCAGTAAATCGTAGACTGACTCACCACAAAATACAGCATGGAGGTTCGTTCTAGATGAACTTCATAAAATCCAATGCCTTTGAGATTAAGTTAAATCATATTATTTTCTGTAAATAATAATAAACTTATTTTGCTTTATTTTAGAATGGTATTTGGTTAAAGGAAGCCAAAACAGCTTAAACTGAATCTATATACGTAAACATTTATATAACAAAACCACTTTTATAACTTGCATTAATTCTTTCTAGGTAATAAAACTGTAAAAAAGAACTGAAAAAATGATGTTTATTTAAAAATAATATATATCAAAAACTTTTTTTATGGAGATTTATTCTTTAATAGGTAATTTGTTTTTAATAACTTTAACGTAATATCAATTTTTATTATGCGGGACAGACGAAGCAGCAAGATTTTTCAAAAGCGATAATTCACTCGATATGTTCCGTTTATTTTTTATTTTGGATACCCAAATACTTTATTACATGTTTTAATTCCTAACTATCCAACTATTTTAAGGAAATTAGCCCAACCCTTTGTAAACTAGCCTTTCATTTCTAGAACTAATACATTCAGAGATAAGAGTGAGCTACAATTTATACACGTATCATGTGCATATATATATTCATTTTGTACTACAGATTGTGGTGTGGAATAATAATACGGTTTGTTTAATAAACCTTCTTCTTGATACGTAGTAATTGCTTTGATTTCAAATCATCACAAAATTATATCACATCAGTTATTAATAATGCAAATCCCTATTCATCTGCCATACTGTAAGAAACTGTAGATGACATTTGTCAGTGAATCATCCTTTTCTCCTGTAAAGGAAATGAAAACAGAGTTTTCATTTAGTTTTAGTTCACTAAGACTGAATGAGAGTACGGTTTATGCATTTAGCACGTTAGTAGAAATTAGTTCTCAAGAACATTTGTGTTCATTTATTACCGATAAAGAACTAAGAGTTTTACTCGCGAAGCTAAGGATATCGATAATCGTGCAGCAGACCGTAAAATAACATTCCGGTTTTATATATAAGAGACAGGAGAAAGAAAAAGAAAAGCTTAAGATTTTTTATTTTTTTTCTACTCTTAAGTAGAATCCATATTTACTGGTAATTGAGATCAATTACCAGTAAATATGGAAGTTTGCACAAGTAGAAGAACATTGTCATTTTATACTCAATTCAGGCGCCAGTATAGTAAACTATATCAGCACAGATGTTAATAAATAAACGCCGCACGAATAGCGCAGGAACTTCTAATATCGAATACAAATTTTAAAGCAAGTCGATATACTGATTTTCCAAGTGCGTTCCAGTTTTTTAATGGAGAAAATATGAAATACCGATTGAACCCCATTTTACTTCTAAATACCAACAGATTTAACATTAACGAATTTGGGGATAAAACTATTCGTGCACATACTTTTAGTTATGAGCCAATACTTGCAGATGGCAAAAATTGTCGGTTGTTTAGTATACTTAAAAGAAAAAGATCAAAGAGCAAAGAGTGAGAAATTACCAGTAGTAATCGTGAAGTGCCAAGAAAATCATGAATGGAAAACATTTTAGTATTAGACCGATAAAATACGTGTTACAGTTACTCCGATACGGAGCATCGTTACAGACCTCTTTTAAAATAGAAAAATGTGTAATGACAGTTCCCGCGGTCGTTTGATAGGTCATGTAAAGAATAGGTTTTGAGAAAGTAAAACTATGCAAGTTTGTATTCCTGGTAAAATGACAACTTTGTGCGATGAAAATTTAACTCTCATACAGATATATATATATATATATATATAATTAATCAATTAATTATATCATTAATATGTCAATATATATAATATATAATAATAATAGTAATATCATAAATTAATACAATAAATCATAAATTAATCATAATGTCAATATATATATATATATATATATATATATATATATATATATATATATATATATCTGTGTGTGTGTATGTGAGATATATGCCAATATAATTTCCTATTATGTGTTTACCATAAATGCGGTATTTAAAAATAATTATATGTTTTATTGCAAGCAAAATAAGTTGAAATTAACAAAAACATACAATATCAATTTTTTTCAAAAAATTACTCGTATTTTCGGTTCCACGACTTATGCAAGGACGCGTAATAGCAAGAAAATATGAACTATTTGAAAAAAAAATTTGTTCAACGTCTTGGCCTTTACTGCTGCCAAGACGTAATGGTTTAAAACTAAACCATTATGCTGTAATTAACAGTTACGTTTGAAACGATTAATAAAGTTGATTAATTTTAAATTTTTGTTGCATTTACTATATCATAATAACTATGTAAAACTTTATAATTTCAAATAAATCATTTAACTTACTGACTGTTGATATTTTATCTCTTCACTGCTAGGAAGAATGATTTATGAAATCAAAATAAAAAGCAGGATATAAAATGAACTTGTACCTGGATATTATGTTGATTGTCTAGATCTTAAAAACCGCGTGATAGAGAGAATTGGTGGTTTCTTTCTAGCACAAAATAATATCAATTATAAAATATCAGAATGTTTTATTAGGTTAGATGAAGAAAAATTTAATAGGCTTCTTATCTTAATATTTTTTATCATGCCAAAAGGTAAAGCAATTTTTTTTTTTTTAACAATAAGAATGATAAATTTTCGTTACAGGAGGAATATCAAGGATCTTCAGCCTCAGTAAAAAAATCAAATCGACTTCAGACAACGTTTTATTTCTGAATGCTGGTGACAATTACCAAGGTACCTTATGGTATACATTATTCAAATGGAATGTGACAGCGAAATTTATGAGTCAGCTACCGTTCGATGCCTATGTAAGTTAAAATGTTAATAATGTGAAATATATTATTTCACAGCGTATACGTTTACCTGTTCATTTACCTCACTCACTCCACTATAAGAAATCAGTCGTAAAGTACATTTTACAAGCAAATTTATTACTGGATTAAAAATTTAATTCCCTACACTAAGTACAAAATTAAAAAAAAAAAAAAAAACAATAATTCAATATTATGAAATACTAGATATAAAAATCTAACTGCAGCTCATTTAAAACTACAATATACAAATTTTGTTGGATAAACCCTACTAAATTTATAGAAAAACCAAACGTTATACTACTGTGTCACAAATAATTGTACAAGTAACAAAACCCGTTTTAAAAATGTTCTTGTAACTATCTTGGGGAACCTTTACTAAAGTTATGTCATAATTAAATGCGAACCTACTTTCTCGGGGAGGGCGAAAACCGTTTCGAGAAAGTTCAGTTTGGACTTCCTTTATTTTCTGGCCAAAATATTGAACATAGGTTAATCCAACTGCAACTAAACCTTTCAGCTGTAGAACTTTCAAAACTTATTGTACTGATACTTGGTACTGGAGTACCAGTACAATAAGTTACATACTTGTATAAAAAGAATGAAGCTAAGAAAGGTGAACAATACTCAACATAGAAATCTCTTTATAATATTGTTTTGCACGAAGGGCTACTTTTTAAGTAAGGTTCGATTTTTAATACAAACAAAACTAGTAAAGATCAAAAAAGTTTTTTATTTCACTCTTTACACATTGTGTTACTTTTTTACGTAATTACCTTGTTTGATTAAACATTTAAACAATACAGTTTAACTATACAGACATTTTAACTTTTTAGACATTTTAACTATACAGTTAAAATATCGAGTGTTATTAGATTTAAAATATTAATAGAGTATAAGATATCTGATTAACTATAGAGTTTGAGCAGCAAAATGAGGTTGTGCATTATCATGCAGCAACAAAACTCCAAATGACAGTAGGCCTCGTCGCTTATTCTGTATGACACGCCAAAGCTTTGTAAAGGTCTCGTAGTGTGCAGCTAAGTTTATTGTTATCATTTGGGCATAAAATTTATTAACAGGACTCCATATCTATCCCAAAACACAGTGGCCATAATCTTGCGTGTTGACATGGCTTTCATTTTGACTGGAGATGTGTGTTACCATTCCATTTGACTGTCGCTTTGATGATGGATTGATGTGAAAAACCAATGTCTCATCCCCTGTGTCAATGTAATCCAAACGTTCATCTTTTTCCTCACTGTATCGGATAAGAATGTTAAAGCACTAACCGTTATCCTTTTTCGTGTTCTTCAGAAAGCAGCTTGGAAACCCATAGCAAACACGTTTTTTTGAACAACAGTGTTTGGCTTCCCCAGAAAGTCTCATCCCCCCGAGTTTTTTCTTAAAAAACTCGATGTGATCCATATCAAGGAATCAGGCTTGCTACAGGAGCTTTTTGTACCAGTCCAATTGATAGCATATTGTCAGAAGCAGGAGTTATGCCGTTGAACTGCAGAAGGGAAACAATCCTGCTAAGGTAAGCAACTTATGTCTTGGCCTCCCCAGGACACAGAAATTTTGTTTCCTTTTATAACCACAGTTCGGCTGAACAGTATCGGAAAAGACCCACTTTTTCTAGACCAGCTGGAATAAGGAGAATAGTAATCTATGGTATTGATCTGCTAGAATTTCTCCCAGTCTCCAGAAGAGAAGCGCCACTGTGGTTGATGTCTATGTTGGAGGGCCGCATAGACTTGAAGGAGAAGATAGAGCAGGGCTTACCAGATGTTTATATTCCAAATCATCTTTTTCGATGACTGATTGCAGAATTTAAAAGTTACACCCATCTGTTTATTCACTGATGGGTCAATAACTGAGAACAACGTCGGAAGCTCAATAGTCATATATGACGAATCCCACTTTTGGGGCTTATCTGCAATAACCAGTGTCTACAGAGCAGAGTTGTATGCAATTCAGCAAGCTTTTCATTATTTATTACATTACAACGATGAGTGAGTGCTTCTCTGCTCCGATTCCTTGAATGCAATCATTGCTTTAAGGAGTGGCTTCATGCATGATGCACTTATTTAGGATATATTGGCAGCATTTACAAACCTTAAAGATAACTGCAAACAATGCATCGATATGAACACCTGGTCACATTGGTATTCCTGGTAATGAAACAGCTGATAAAGCAGTCAAACAAGCAGCAAACAGAAAACAAGTAGATATTCCATCAGTTCGACTTGATGACCTTAAAAACTACAGTAAACAGGTCATAAGAAAGAAATGGATAAGGAGGTGGGGGTGCGCTTACTACAAGGCTTAATTGCATTAAGAATATCCCATTTCCCATTAAAACAAAAAAACAGTCTAACTCATAAAGAACAAGTAGCCCTTACAAGACTTTGAATAGATCACAACAGACTTACTTCGACTTGCTAACAGGAGGACAGAGACCAATGTGTGAAAGCTGTGGCACATATCTCACAGTGAAACATATAATACAGTAGAAGAGTGCACATTGTACAGAGAACTCAGAATGAGGCTCGATCTAAGCGGCAAATTGGTTCATGATTTATCATATAATGATAAAAGAGAAAAAATATGATCAAGTTTCTCAGAGAAAGCGGTATATTGGAATGATTATGACTCATTCATTATCATGAATAATTTGTTGAAACCAATTTTATTGTGTTTGTGTCTTAACTGTAATTTTGTTTTCTCCAGATTTTTTGAGTTTTGGTGTTTTAATGTAGTTGAAGAATTTATTTAAGGATGTGTTTTAATAATCGCAGGTCCTTTACACCCACTTTGATATTTGATGACATTTCTTCAAAAATATATTACAAATTTTAAGTGACAAGAGTCCTATACACCCTTCTCACCTAATGATTATCTGGGGTTTTATGACAAGTCAGTTTATCCAGATGTTCTGTTTGACAAAACTAGCATTTGACCTAGACCACTTACATGGGAGAGGGAGTGCTTTTAATTTGTGACAAGAGCTAATGACCATAGTAGTTAATGCTCACTATTTAAAAAAAAAATAATAATAATAATGTTTAAAAATACAAATAGAATTATAAATAACAGAAAAAAATAAAAGCTTTGACAGTGATTAAACGTATTTTTTTTTAACTTAAACCACAGAGTTTCAGTAAAATTACATCAGTGGATGTGGGTGACCTAAATATGTCAACTTCAATGGAGTAGGAGTTGAAGTACAGAGTGGCCACTAAGTCCCTTTCCATAAAAGAAACAAACATGAGTTGTTTGTTGTGGCATCTTGACTGAGAAATTGGCTCTAAAGACTTCTTTTCATTCCTAATAATTTACATTTTTTTAAAAAGTGAATTTTGTTTGACAATATTTCGGAATGGTTATGTAGCTTTCAACTGCAGGAGGACTTTTCTTCTGAATTTTGAAAGATCTATGGGATTATTTTCTTTAATTTTTTCCTGCAATTGATTTTAGTTTCTCTTCCTGTTGGAATAATTTTTAATGAATCTCTTCCCTACTGGTTACATATTCTTAACCTTTGTGGTGCCACCTTGTCCAAGGTCAAAATGAAAGATGTTTTGAGGCTTATTAAAGGACCTCCAGAAAAGCCCCTAAGGGCTAGGTACGAAGGTGGTGGTGTGACAGTCAAACCTGTGATGTGGGTGTCCTTCCTTTGGGGTCAAGATGTCTATGTGTTTAACAAACTTTTAACCTTTTACAAAAAAAATAATCCCATGGTGGAAGTAGATTTCACCAGTGCTAAGTAGGGGATAAAAAAGATTTCTACCTTAAAGTTAACAAAAACTTCAAATTTACTCAATACGACAATAGTTGCATGTGAAAAGAAGTTTCACATGTTTAGCATGAAATGTTTAGCATTGTCTAGGGCATGTTTAGCAACATTTTGGTCATCCCTTGCCAAAAGGGTTGTCATATTAATAATTGTTTCAGACAAAAGTTTAAGGTAATGTTGAGAGGACCATTTTAAACTGATTCGATTCTGTGTCTATTAAAGTTAGTATGATTCTTTGTTGTCTTCAAAACCCCATTTTTTCAACCCTCTGTGCCAATGGTTGGTGATATCAGAAAACTTTAATTAGATACGAGGTGTGTGAGAAAAGTAATGAGACTGATTTTTTACTTACCATAAGTTTTTTTTTCAAACAACAATATTATTCCCTTCAAAATAGTTCCCTTGGGCATCTATACACCGGTGGAGTCGTTATTACCACTCCTGGTAGCAGTACTGGAAGGCTTCAACTGAAACGGCTTTTAACTGGTCGGTCGCAGTCTTCTGAATTTTCTTCAGGGTTTCAAAATGACGTCCTTTTAAGCATGTTCAATTTCGGGAAAAGGAAAAAGTCACAAGGACTCAAATCAGGTGAATAAGGGGTTGAGGAACCGTAGGAATCCGTTTTGAGGTCAAAAATTCTCTGATGGAAATGGCCGTGTGACGCGGGGCATTGTCATGACGAAGCATCCACTTTTCTGCAGTGTCTGATCTCACGCGAATCACTTTTTTCCTGAGCCATTCAAAGACACCTTTGTAAAACACTTGGTTGACAGTTTGTCCAGGAGGAACAAATTCTTTATGCACGATACCCCTACTGTCAAAAAATCAAATCGGCATGGTTTTGATCTTTGATTTGCTCAGTCGACATTTTTTCGGTCGAGGAGATGGCGGAGTGTGCCACTCTTCGCTTTGCCGCTTTGTTTCAGCATCGTACTCAAATATCCAGGATTCATCACCTGTGATCACACGATTGAACAATTCTTGATCATTGTCAATCCTCTTAGGAAGATCAACGCACACGTATCTTCGATTGTCCTTTTGTTCCGTTGTGAGGTTTTTCGTCACAAATTTCGCATGTCCAAATCGTCTGTCAAAATTTGATATACGGTGAAATCGTTTAAATTTAACTGTTCACTAATCATCGTTATTGTTAAACGGCGGTCTGATCTCACAAGAGCCCTCACACGCTCAACGTTTTCGTCAGATTTTGAAGTTGAAGATCTCCCTGAGCGAGGTTGATCTTCAACGTGTTCTCGGCTATCCAAAAATGATTTGATTTGTGCCCGCGGAAAATTTGTGCTCTTGATAAGCAATGTTCCTCATAGGCCTGTTTCAACTTTTCAAAGGTCACACTCGTGGATTCCCTAAGTTTAACACAAAACTTGACTGCACAACGTTACTCTAAATTCCGACTTTCCATTTTCGTAACACACAACTTTACTAATGGCGCTGTCAAAAATAATGTGTTGGCTGAACGGAGTTGAAACTCGTACTGAGCATGTGAAAGGGGTGAACAAACCGGTCTAGCACAGACCAGTAGACACAGCGTTGCCAGATCGGTCGCAGTGTTACCAATCTCATTACTTTTCTCACACACCTCGTAAATGTTAGGCTCTTATCCAAAGAATAGTAGGAACTTTAAACGAATTCGATATTTTACTTAATAAGAAAGTTATAGCAATATTTTGTTTTTTTTTCTAAAAAGCCCCCCATTTCCAACCCCACAGTTTGATTTTGGCCGTTAACGAACTTGGCTAAGATTTTAGGATGAGTTATTTTTAAGTAACAATTTGAAAGTGATTGTTGCAAATTACATCAGTTATCATGTCTACAATTAAGTGAAAAAAAAAAGTATATATATATATATATATATAGATAGATAGATAGATGATAGATATAGATATCTAAATGTGTATATAAACCTTTGAGCTGACGGTGGTTTTGGAGTCCAGAGAATTTGAAACATGAAGGTATTTCAAAATTTTCCGGAAGTTGAATCATGGTACCCATTACACATAGATAGCTTTCTTATGAAATCTACCTAAAAAAACATGACATTCTCCAACCCCCATATCATCCCGATTTAAATCCTGTTGAGATTGTTTGGTCAGAAGTTAAAGGATATGCAGTAAGTTGTAAGGTAACTTTGGATATTGAAGATGTTGAAAGACTATATGAAAATAAAGTGGCCGACATGAATGAAAAAAAATTGGAAGGCATGTTGTGATAAAGTTAAGGAAACAGAAGCTGCGACAAGAACTCATTATTGACAACATTGTGGAATCATTTATTACTTCTTTATAAGAAGATAATGAAAGTGACAGTAACCTCGGAAATTCTAAGATTTTTTACATAGTGGATGGCGTTCAACCTCTTTATTAAATTAGTTTTAACATTTAAAAATAATTAGATCCTGCGGTAATTCAGATTCCATTATTTAGTGTATTTAATTGTTATCTTTCATTAACTTTTGAATATCTGTATGAAAATAAAATGTAATCCTAGTACTTAATGAAGGTAATACATTTTGATTTGCATGTTACATCATTTTACTATTGTACAATTTCCAGCTTCACGTAGGTGCTTCTGTAATTCTTGCTACATTTACCATTTTAAGAATGCATAATAACATATTTTTTTTTTGATACAGTCAGATATTAATTAAATATTTTCAATGAATTAATTAAATTTGACATATACAATATGTAATACAAATATATATATATATATATATATATATATATTGTATATGTAAATAATTAAATCAAATTAAATTTTAAATGTTATAATGTTCAAAATATTAGCTATTCAATGAGGTGATTAAAATTTAAAAAAAAATTGTTCTGCGATCCAATATTAACACCACAATACATCTTATGAAGGCTCATTTGTGTTATGTAATGAAACAAATATTATGTTAAAAGGAAGAATGTTAGAAGAATGATCTGAAGATTGGCTGTTGCTGCTGTGGCACCAAGCATCAAGATGGGTTGTACCACTTGTACAGTTCACAACTCATAATAATAGATGAGAGTAGTAACATACATTACCAACAGTGGTGTTATTAGTAGCAGCATTAAAGGTGATTCTCAAATAACTTTAGTTCGAGCACACTCAGTAAGGTTTTAAGTTGCTGTCCTGGTAGAATGGAAAAAACTACATTCTAATTAAGTGTGTATTTTTTATCTGAAAATATTACTGAAAGATGAAGCTAGAATAATAATGACTTTGGTTCAGATTTAGGTTAATCAAAAATTAGTTTATCCAAGAAACTTTAGCTGAAAGAGCTTTTTGTACAGTTCCATGAATCTTTAATTTGAACGTCAGGTTTGGTGCAATTTATGAAAGAGTACCTTCAAAACCCTGATAATATTATTTAAACTAAAAGAAGAAATTGGCCCTAAAGACTTCTTTTCATCCCTAATAATTACACTTTTTTTAAAAGCTGTATTTTGTTTGACAATATTTCTGAATGGTGTGTAGCTTTCAGCTGCAGGTCTTTTCTTTTCCTCTGAATTTAGAAAGTTCTATTGGATTATTTTCTTTAATTTTTTCCTGCATTTGGTTTTAGTCTTTCTTCCTGTTGGAATTATTTTTAATGTATCTCTTCCCTGCTGGTTATATATTCTTAACTGCTTCCTAGTGGTTTGTGTATCTTTCTGCAGTAGCCTTTAACAAAAATTTTCCCTATATCTTCTACATTTTATTGTACTAGATATTTAGAAAAGTGGTCAGCATAGTGGTGTTTAGAGCATATGGTCTCAGATTTTCAGCAAGGGTTTGCTGAAAATTAAGTTGCTCGTATAATAATAAGGTATTTTTTCACCTTTATTTCACTCAGATAAGTGAAATGTCAGATGATTCTCTAGATTAACATAAATGTAAAAGATTGCCTGTGATGTTCATAATAGAAATTAAAAAATAAATATCTTCTGGAATGTCTCTACTTGAGGAAGTTGGATGCTGTAATGTAATGTTCTATTAACAACATTATGATGAATTTAAGTAACATTAGAACCAATTTTTGTCTACAATGATGTTTAATCTAGAATGTAATGTTTTTATGAACTTAATATTAAATATTTTTATTAAGCAAATTACAGTGACACAGTGTGTGTTAATTAACATGAAATGTTAATATATTTACTGACAATTAAAATTTAGGTTCCAGGAAATCATGACTTTGATGATGGTATAGAAGGCTTTGTTCCATTTCTCAAATCAATAAAAGATACACCAGTTGTTGCTGCAAATATGGATGCAAGCCTGGAACCTACATTAGCACCATTTATTAAAAAATCTACCATCATTAAAAAACGTGGACAAAAAATAGGCATCATTGGCTATGATTTAAAGCAATTTCCAGTGAGTAGATGTATTTTTAATAAGATTAACTAAAATAAACATAAATCAGTTCGATTTTAAATGAGGTAAAGATAGACATCTTACAAACCTGCTGAATTTATGACTGAGAATTTAAAACAATTTGTAGAATTCAATATAGTAAACATAAAATTTTTAAAAAGTTGGGAGCAATTAAACATGGTAAACATTTATATACGTCATTTAAATTTTGGTTACTAAATTAAATTTAATTAAATTAACACTGAAAATTACACTTATTTTCACTTTTTTCATTTTTTATGTTTTTTATTTAACAGTGAAAAGTTTTTAAGAAATTATAAGTTATATATAAATTTTATCATACGTTGTTGTTAAATCTATCAGTACAGTACCTACAAAGAATTGATATACAGAGAAAGAAAATGTTACATTCATTCAAATAATATCTACAGAAATATCATACCGATTTTCAAAAAAAAAAATTGCAAGAGATGGTATGTGAGGACTATAACTTATCAACGGTGTTATGGAATGAACTGGTTCTGTCTTTTAGAAGAACATCAAAGTTGCATATTATTTTCCATTTATTGTTGTGATAAACATCACACATTTTATGTATTGTAATAATCTTTAGAATTTTACAATTTTCTCTAATTGTAACTCTGTTTAGATACATTTTTATCTGGTAGTAACAAGTCAATATTTATTGAATCTTCTAATTCTAATGATTCATTTTTTCATTTAATATTCTTTTAAATATATAATAAAATCTAATATTCCTTTAAATGTATTACAAGTAATTAAATATTTTTAACATATGTAGTCATTATTTCATTTCAATTACAATTCATAAGTATGTCTTAATTGAATTATTTTAACTGGACAGAATCCCATACCAATCATGTGAAAAAATGTCACCATATCAGTAATGGGCTAACCTGCTTATCACTGTATTGTATTTTTATTTCAATAATTAAAGAACTAATACAAATAATAAAACTATTAACAAAACTTAACATAACATAATGTAGATTTATGTTAAAAGCTGCTTGCTAATAATAGTTAATGTAACTTTTTATTTATGCAAACCTTTTAACATCTTGGCGAAAATTATGTTATATTATATCTGCATAACATACTATATTAACATTTAAAAGAATTACACATATGTTTACTGCAGTAACTGTTTACTGTAACCACAAAATTGTTTAAGCCTAAGCATTAGACAATTGTATGAAGCAAAGAATTTTGGGTAATCTACCTATCCTATTCTTCTCAAAAGCATAAATCACTTCTAAACAGTGATTTATGGAATAATCAAATAAAAATGATTACTCTAGAATTAATTTGTCTCCACCATATTCTGACTTAAAAGCATTCTTTGTCTGATTAATTATAACAGGATATTTTTTGGATAAATGTTTGTTAACTATAAAGAATTTGATTTTAATTTGACTATAGGTTTTGAACTGCAAAAGATTTTGTAAAAAACTAACCCTGTTTAGTATATGAACCATTGTGTATGTTTTATAAGTATTAGCTTAAATAAGGATACTAAATGAAGTACATTTTTTTTTTTTTTAATTTATACATTCAGCAAACTTTTTTCTACCATGACAGGACATGTCTCATACAGGAAACTTAACATTTTCTGATGAAGCAACTGCTGTGATTGAAGAGGCAAAAAATCTTAGAGACCAAGGAGTGAAAATAATTATTGGATTATCTCATGCTGGCATTCTAAAAGACATTGAAGTTGCTCAGAAAGCTGATTTATTGGATGTTATTGTAGGAGGCCACTCACACACATTCATGTACACAGGTAAAAAACCCCGAAACAAATATCATGGGTATGTAATATATTAATAATAATCACAGGTGAACAGAATTTTTTAATATTTTTAGTTTTAGAAATAAACATTTTTATCTCTATGAAGTAGTGATTAAAAAAAGTTACAAAATTTAGAATAATTATATTAATTATTAGCAATTCTTTTACCAAAACCTATTTATAAAACTAACACTGACTTTTCATTTGGTAAAAATTAATTTGTTATGGGTACAAAAAATGTGATATTTTAATTAATAATCAATATGATAAAAATGTGATTAACACAAGTTTTTAAGAAACTATTAACAATTAAATAACTGTATATGAAACATGCTTCCAGATCTTTTTGGAATATAAAAAACACAATCATCAGTTGGTGGCTGTTAATGAATAGGGTTCTTGCCTCTTCATATAGGGAGGAGACCCTAAGGCACAAGTACCATCTTGAATATTTATTTCCATGTACTTAGAAATTGTTCTTTTTTAACTCTTCCTTAATTGTATTTCATACTTCACATGGAATTCAAATTAACAAATTTTACTTGCATTAAATAACAACAAAAAAGAACTACTTGTTTGGCTATAATTTTAAAAAAGTTTCACAATAATACATATGTGTATAATAAAAAATTATTTTGTACGGTACTAACTAGTAAATGAGACATTAGACTGCATACAATGAAAGAAAAATGAAGAACAGGTTTAGAATCAAATACCCCATTAGTGCTTATTCTAAACAGTTTATAAAAAGTTCAGTTTAAACCTTATTCTTTTCAAATTTACTTCCATAAATAAACTTTATAAAATTTTTTTATTGAATTTAAAAAAAATTATAAAGGAATAAGCACCCATTTTTTAATTCTCTTCACATAGGCTATGTTTGATAGTCACAGTATTGCAGTTTCTAAAATAAAAAATTAGGCATCTTCAATCATATTTTATGTCGTCCCTGTGTGAGTAGAGGCTCTTGAAAAGAAAAGGAATGTAGATAAAACATCGTCACTTCAAAGACCTGTTGCGTTGAACATTGCGGCCGCATACCACATAGTTTCACAAAATGCTATTGAGGTCATTTCCGCGATTCCACCAGTGTGACTGTGTGCATTGATGTTCCGGCGGGTTAATCTTGGTATGACTAAGACCAAGGCTAAGGACTTACTTCTGGCCAAGTGGCAGGAGGCCTGGATCACCTACTGGTGTATGGACACGCAAATTAATTCCGAGAATAAATGTATGGGTGCAGAGAGGACTGGGTGAGGTAGGTTTCTGTGTAACACAGCTCCTTTCTAGACGTGGCAAGTTTGAAGCCTACCTGCATCAATTTGGCAGGAGAGTGTCTCCTCTATGCAGGTGCTGCGATCTTGAAGATACCATTAAGCACACCATCTACCAATGCCAGCGGAAGGATGTGGTCAGACAAGATGTCAGGTTAAGCTGGCTTTCTTCAGAAGAAACAGTTCCATATATGTTGATAGGAAGAGCAGAATGGGACAAAGTAGTACACCTAGCAAGAAGTATCCTGAAAACTAAAGCGAGAGAAGCTAGAGAATGGATAGAGCCTTATTTAGAACCCAGATCAGTAAGAGAACTGAAGATCACCCAGCAAGGAATCAGAGTGGCATATAAAAGACCTGAGGTGAAGAAAGTGACTTGAAGGTGAAGGACAGCCCCCTGTGGAGCTGTTGTGTGTCTGCACTTACTTAGATGGGCGACAGTTATGAAGCACAGGGACTCTGGACCCCTGGACCCTAAAGGCACCTCCTGGGCCTGCGCAATGTTTAATTGCAGGAGCAACCCTGGAGGAGGAGAAACAGTGAGATAGGAGTTTTAGTTGGTAGGGTGTGGGTACACATAGTAGTCTCTTAATAACATCTAGTCGAACCCGCACAAGTCCGACACTCCCCCATTTATGGAAGGTGCGTAAATGGCATTTCTCAGACTCATCTATAACAAAAAAAATAAATAAATAAATAAAAGTACCTGTTTGGGTGAGATATTCTAATATATTTTTGAGTATATCTTCAAAATTTTGGCTGACTGCAATATATGATTGTAGATGTAAATGTATTTTAGTCTATGGAAAGCTGTTGTTTACTTGCTTATTGGTCACATTTTAGTTCATACATAAGATCAGAGAGTATACGTTTTCTTTGGCGACTACTATTACAGTTTGTGTTAGGAAAAAACAATCTACTTTCCTATACCACTTGTCAACAATGTTTGTCAACATTGTTGACAACAATGAACATCATTGTTTTTTCATTCTCAACAGCTTGTCAATATCTTGATCAAAGAAGAACTACCAGAACAGTGGATGGCAACCTTCATCCATCTGCTACACAAAAAAGCAGACAAAACAGACCCTAACAATTACAGGGGAATCTCATTCCTAGACACAACAGCTGGCGCAATACAATCAACTTGTAAAACACCAAGATAGGTTGCAGATAGATCAGAGAAATAAGAGAGGATCTGAAGGAAATTGGCCTTACACTAGAAGACACCTCAGACAAGATAAAATTAAACAAAACAATCAAGGACAAAAGACTTGCTTCAAACTTACAAGAAACTCACAACACAAGCATTTTCAACACCAGAAAAGGCAGAGAAAAATGAATGAAGAAGTACTGGGAGGACTGCATGGCTTTAACAGTCCCTTTGGAGAGACTTGGATAATGGCTGGTTAAAGTGATCCTATGCGACTAAAAGATGAAAAAAGGAGAAACGTACATACACAGAGTTTAATTTTAATCGCCCAAGGTGATTTTCTTGTAAAATACACACATTACAAAAATGTGACCTAACAAAAGTTACTTAGAATGGAGAGGACATCTCATGGTGACCTTGAATTTGATAATGACCGTTATTTCAAGGTTAACACAATTTTTTCAAGTGGAATGACCTATTTTTTGACTGCTACAAATGAAAAGAGTTGAGGAGGGTGTCAAAAATAAGTCATTCCATTTGAAAAAGTTGAGTTAACCTTGAAATAACGGTCATGATCAAATTCAAGGTCACCATGAGATGTCCTCTCCATTCTAAGTAACTTTTGTTAGGTCACATTTTTGCATTGTGTTTAGTTTACAAGAAAATCGCCTGTGGTGATAAAATGAAACACCCCATACATATGTGTGTATAATGCTTGATGTCTCTTCACTATTTCATTGAATTTGCTATTTCACCGATGATGATATTTTCAGGGTTTTATTGAAACCAATTTTTTTGTGACTTGTTTAAGCTTGTTAACTAGGTTTTAAAGTTTATCCATAATTGTTATTTTTTCAGCTGCTTTTTGATAATTTTGGGGCTGCTCTAAATTGGGGCTTACTGAGTTAGCCTCTCTTATTGAAGAATATTTTTAAAGAGAGAATTGGGGTGCTTCAAATAACAAAAAAAATTAAAGGGGAGTATACAACAATATTTCTACCTATCTGAAACAAATACATTGTTGGCCACCATTCTGGATTGGCCAATCAGAATTTAATTTTAATTGTATCATTTTTCTCATCTCATTGAACTCTTTAAAATGATATCTCAAATAACCACTGGTCCCATTTGAAATTATTGAGTTGCACCCACTCCATTTCCCACCAATATTCAAAAAGAATAGAATATATGTTCATTGAAGTAGCCCCTCGTTCAAGGAAGAATATCACAAACTGCAGAAGTTAGAGAGAGTCTAAGTTACTTTTCAGCCTTACTAGAGAGAGAGATTATAAATTTGATTTTGCTATGCTACTGAATTTGCTGAAAATCTACCACATCTAGCCAATTTTTACTTAAAACTTATAAGTTTTAAAAAAAAAATTCATAAATTAAAAATAAAATATAAATGGTATAAAAAAATGATTTCTGAAACATAAAAAATAGAAATGATTTCTCCTTTAATCACATTGAATTATTTTTGTTGACAGGTAAACCACCCTCTTACGATAAGGCTTTGTATCCATATCCGTTGGTTGTAAATCAGACCAGTGGAAGAAAAGTACTTGTTGTGCAAGCTTCAGCTTACTCTAAATATTTGGGTAACTTGTCTGTTACATTTGATGATGATGGAGAAATAAAATCTTATGGAGGAAATCCTATTTTACTTGATCATACAGTACCAACGGGTAAATTTATTCACTTTTTTAAATTTCAAGTGTAAGAACCTGCATTGCCTATAGTATATATAATATATAGTATTTATATTATATAGAATGCTTGCACTGAAGTTCAAATACAATATATATGTGCAGCAGATAAATATACCACATAGAAAACCGAAACATCTAACTTACCTTAGGCTTTTATACCCATACCAGAAAGAGATAGCACGTGAAACATCAGTTTTAATGACATGCCTCAAGACCCCAACCATAAAAATCTTTAAAATTTTTAGGTACAACCATTTTGGAAAAAATAAAATTGAAAAATGTAGGTTTCTCTTTGATATGACAATCACGTGTACAAGTTACAACAGATGTAGCTGGTAATTAATAGAATTACTAATAGTGCAAAACAGTTCTCTTATTTTTTTATCATACTAAGGCAAGAGAAGGGCTCAGGGACCTATCTTCAATTGTGTTAAACATTTTATATTAAAACATACTGTTTTATATAAACTGTTTATAAGGGATCATAAAAAATGTCTCAAATTCTCTTGTTAAAATACATATAAAAATAATTTGATATTATATGTAGGTAACTTGTATACTGTATGTAGATTAATTTGATATTACTAGACAGTCAGTCCCAAACCTACCATGACAATGCATTTATTTACACTTACAATTAAATTATAAACTGAAATTCAATTACAATTACTGTATTTTTTGGATGAGAAATGAATTTTGTAACATGTAAAAAGAAAATTTTTCTCATGTACTAAATCCTGGGATTCAAACATAGAACATTTATAAATAATGTATGATACAGATTATAAATTATTAGCACACCCCCTCTAACTGAGAAAGATGGCAAGCCATAAAGTATAATAATTGCTAATCTCTTAACACTTATAATAAGAGGGCTGTTTCCCAAAACTTCCACCTTAAGGTGTGTGACGTGATTCAGTTTTGCCAGTGAAAGTATACAGTGTTGCCAAACTATTCAACAATCATGTTAGTTTTATAATAATAATAAAAAGCTGCAAAGACTTGTTCCAGAAATATAGAAATTTACTGTAACAGGTAGATGTTTAACTGTCCAAACTTGACAATGTACCGCCTCACTGCAGAGGGCAAATGATTTACGTGAGTAGTTCAAGAGCAGCTATCTGGAGAAGAATTGTAAATATTTAGTTAATTTGCATATGAGTAAATAATTTTATTTTTCTCTTTTCTAATTTTTTATTTACCATCTGATATGAAGTCAGTTTTGGAAACATCCTTATATAATGAATAACAGTGCTTTTAGATATTGCATATACCAAGTAACTAGTGAGGTATCTTTTTATTAAGTACATAAGCATTTAATATTTCTAATTGAATTTCCTTCTAAAAAAGCAACTATAAGAAATTAGTGGCTTTTTAAAAATGTAAAAATGCACTTCTTTAATATATTTTCACAGATTTCATTCAGCTCCTGATAAATACAAATAGGTATTAACAACAATTTGTAAAATTTATATAAACTGAATTGCACTTCTTCAATACCCTCAAACAATAAAAATTCAGAAACGCAAAAAATTGATATAAACATTTTAAAAAACAAATGGATAAATACTAAGGCAATACTACTACTATTGTAAAATACTACATTTATTTACTTGTCCACACACTAATGGTATTTCTTAATTACCTCAAATAAGCACTATAAAATCCACCAATAAAGAAACTGAATGAAAGCTGCAAAAATATAATTTTGAAAAATATTTTTATACATCTGGAAAGAATAATCAATTACATTTGCATTTGTCAACACCAAAAAGAAAGAATTTGGTTCAGTTATATGTTTGTTTATTCATGAATTCGTTTTAAGATTTGTTTTCTCCTGCAACTACACTACAGTTTCACCTTTTTGTAAGAATTAGATGTCAAATGCATATAAAAGACAGTGTATGAAAGAAGGGAAGCAAATAAAATAATATCTTCTTTTTTTTCACTAAGGTGGTAGTTCTTGCCTAAGTACACAGTTCTTTTTTATTTATATTTTATATATATATATATATATATTAAATTAAATTTAAACCACCACAAAAACACAGTAAATAGATAATTTAAGCTTACCATATTTAATTCCAAGAATTGTTTTTTTAATATTAAATTTTATTAGTACAGTGGCCAATATATTAATGAATTATTTGAGTTTTCAATAAAAAAAAAAAATAATATGTAAAGTTATGTTACAGTAAACTCCTGACATTGTATTCTATAGGCCACGTGTACTTCATTCACTTAATACTAAGAAATCCACTATGTGATGGAATGCAATGCAGGTGCATCCTGTTTGCATCTCTCACCAAGTGTACAGAATAATTATTTAGTCCAACAGTAGCACTCATGGGGTAAAGTCGCTACAGAAGACTTATTTGTTTCACATCATTCTGTTCAATTCATCATTTAGCATGTACAGAATAATCATGTTAATAATTAATTATTTACGATTATAAGCATACTAATAGTAACAATATTAATTTTATATATAAAATTCATGTTTTTTAAAACAGAACACGTTGAGTATTAAACTTATATATATGTAAGTTATCATTTCTTTTACAGATAAAAAAATGGATTCAGAATTAAAGCCATGGAAAAAACAAATTGACCTAAAAGGAAATGAAATTGTAGGTCAATCTAAAGTAGAATTGTCAACTGCTGATGGAGTATGCTATCGCCAAGAATGCAACATGGGCAATTTTGTTACAGATGCTATGGTACACAGTGTAAGTATGAAAACTAGAAAATTTACTAAGTTTTTTCTACACTTTTCCTAATTATTCATTAGTTTGCTTCTTAATAGAAAATAACGTTATCAGTGGTTTTGGATTATTATTTAATAATTAGTTTTCAGTATCACACATTCACTATGATTTAAAAATCTGTAGCATTTTCATAACTAAGCACCATCTGATGTACATTCAATTTTTAGGTTTTTAATAACTAAAGAAGTTAATTGTACTACTATTACATTTCAAATACAAATAAGGACCTTGATGTAAAAAATTTGACATAAACCATTGCACAGAAAAAATCTGTTAAATCTTTTGTTTAATTACTGAATTTTGCATTGTTTTTCCCACAGAAAAAAGCAGCTGCTTTATACAATGATTTTTTTACATGGTCAATGTTTGATGAAACTTATGTATTTTTGGGTGCTGATCACAAATATGAAGTTAGAATTTCTTTATCGACCTCAGAGTTTTTGTAGTTGCCCTTTCTATTTTGAACCAACTACATGTGCACAAACAATGGAAGTACAATACGTTATTTATTTATTCTATTTATTGAAGCAGTTTTAAATTTCTATATAAACTACAATTTATTAGAGTTTACACATAATCTTGAAAAATAAGTATTATTATTTACATTATAATTAAAATAATTACAAATGATACACACGTGTTCATGTTTTTTTTTCCAAATGTAAATATGTCCCCATTAGTTACACAATGGACAGCATATATGAATTTTATTTTGGTGACTCTGTGCTAGATGTAATATTGAAAAAATCAGCAATTTATCATGCTAGCTAAGAAAAATCTCAACTACAACAGTCAAGTAACTACTACAACTCTTGGGCGTGTAACATTTAGTGGTATAGCTACTTTTCCTATTTGTTTGTGATTTTATTTTTCCCTCTAAAGTCAATGTTCTATATTAATGCGTGTATACAGTTTTCTGATATATGTTTGTGAGTGTATTGTAGTGAACTTGCATAAACTGGCATAAAAATGCCATGAAATTGCATTAACCATCCAGCAAGTTTCTTCTACTTTTGCAGAGGAGAAATAAAACTCAAGATAAAATAATCAAATAAACTATATTTGGAATGTAAAACAGGTGATAAGGTCGGTTCCTGGGCTCCTCATATCTGCTATAATTCATGTGTAATGCTGTCTACAGGTTGGTTGAATGGATCATATAATAAGAAATTTGCATTTCCATTAGTTTAGAAAGAACAGAAGAATCTGCTACTTTTTTAAACAAAAATATCAAAGGTAACAGCTAAGACCAGACATATTATTAAATACACTGATATTCTCTCTGTCATAAGACCAATGCGTCATAGTCCTCAGTTTCCATTTTCAGTGTCACCAAAAACATGGAATTAGATGAAAATGAAGCTGTTGATGTTGAAAGTTGTGAAGATTTATCAGATGATGAACAAATGTGAGACGTTTTAGAAAATACAAGTACTGAACCACACTTAATTAATCAGTCAGAATTAAATGATCTCTTTTGTGATCTAAATTTTTCCAGGAAGCAAACAGAAATTCTCGTATCACAACTGAAAGTATAGAATCTTTTAAAAGTGCTTTCATTGATAGGGAGTGTGAATTTGAAAGTTTCTTCTTCCATTATAAGGACTTAGTTTACTGTTATGGTGTGGAATCTTTACTGGAACTTTGAGACATATGCACCACCTTCTTGAATGGCATCTTTTTGTAGGCTTCTCAAAGCTAGTTTGAAAGCAGTCCTCCTTGTTGTTGCAAATAATATTCCATCAAACTTTTTCATAGAACTCACATGAAGGAGTCGTATGAAACTCATATATTTACATTTGCATTTAAAGTTATGTTTAAACTACGTCTTATGATATCCAGCACTTATTAGAGTAGGTATGCAAACAATTGGATTTATAAACAACTATAACCTATAACCATAAATAATAAGTACTTAGTATCCTCTTATGTGACAGTTGGATCACAATTATCTGAACTGTAACACAGCAAGTTCAATATATTTTTTTGTATGCTTATTTAAATTTATAAGTGACATCTTTTTAAGAATTATAACTTTTTTCTGTTTGTAAAGTATATTATGGGTGGGTTTTGAAAACAGATACAGTTTCTTCATATCATATGGCCTAGTAGTGTTAGTGTATTCATGTGAAATAATATAATTTATTTAAGATACATTTTTTCGTTAATAATGAGTCCTGTAATTAAAAGCAAAGTAAAAAATTGCAATGACAGAGCAGAGAAATGGTATATAATGTATCAAAATTTATGGAAGAAGAAGCTAACGTTAACAAATCTTAGAAACAAGACAAAAGTTTTTTATTCCCTTGCAACAAGTTCAGCTTCATTGTAGTAAAGCTAGTGGTGTATCTATTAGTACGATAACACGTTTAAAATCTGATATGGATAACACATGACTTCATTGTACGCCAATTAAATTATATATACACATTTTTTTTTAAATGAAAAGTACATAAAATTCTGTTTCATTAATAACTTCTGATATTTTTTTTATTGTTATTATTGAATTATCATTCATCGTAAAAGTATTTTTACAATGAGAGGTTAATAATTATTAATAAATCAATATATATAAATTAAAAAAAAAAAAAAATGTAAAAAACAGAGATGAAGTCTGACTCGAACCGATGTGCCTTCCACTAAGATACAAAAATCTTATTAATTAAACTTTTACGTGGCTAACTCTGGAACGAATGAAAATAAGTACTACTTATGATATATCGTTGAAAAGTCTCAATAAGGGCTTATTACTACAGTTCAGAATAAGTACAAAATTCAATTTTTTTTATTTTGGACTTTTTTGGGCACTTTTGGTGCAGTCAATTGCAATCAAAATGGGAGGTGCACAACTAGATGTTACAATAATCCTTAATCCAAAATTTCAATATCCTACAGCTAATCGTTTTTGAGTTATACGAGATATATACGTACATACATATATAGGTACGTACAAATGTCACGCCGAAACTAGTCAAAATGGATTCAGAGGGTGGTCAAAATAGATATTTCCGTTGAAATCGGAAACTGAAATTTTTCGCGATCACAATACTTCCTTTACTTCGTACAAGAAAGTAAAAAGGGAAGCTGAAGGCATGTTTTCAAATGAAAATGGTGTGTTTTTGTACGCCGGATAAAAATAGCAAAACAGAAAAACTGTTACAATGATTGACAATTATTATTACTCAGCTGTCAGAAGAATCCTTCACAATTTTTCCTTGATAGATAAAACAGTACCTACTGTCAAAAAATTTAAAAATAAACTTCAAAATAATCAGAGGAGGAGAAACAAGTTTAAGGACTATATTACACGATTTAGGATTTAAGTGGGTAAAAACAACAAATAACCGAAAATTGTTGACAGAGAAACATGATATTGCTATGAAGAAAATTTTTCATCTGAAAGCTATTAAGAAATTTCGGGAAGAAAATAGTCCGATCATATCTTTAGATGAAAGTTACGTTTTAACTTCACACTCATCCGCTAAATCGTGGGAAGACAGCAGCAGTGAGTGGACTTCATCTACCAATTTCCTAAGGCGAAAGGATCATCATAATTTATATAGGAGGAAAAACGGGTTTGTTCCAAATGCCTTTTTGACATACACCACTAGCTCAAAAACAGGCGACTACCACGATAATATGAACCACAGGAACTTCGAACAATTGGTTTCCAAAAAACTTTTGGAAATATTGAAACCAAATTCTGTAGTTGCTCTCGATCACACGCTATACCATTGTTGCAAATTAGAAAAAATCCAAGTATTGGTACTCTTAAAGCAGAAATGCAAGAGTGGCTAAAGAGACGGAATATTTCCTTCAATAAACCGATGATTAAAAGAGAGTTACTTCAGTTAAATACAAGCATTAAATCCGGTTATAAGTTATTCTGTCGGTAGCATTTTAAATGCAGAGGATCATACGGTTCTTAGACTGCTACCGAATCACCCGGATTTAAATACAATAGTATTAATTTGGGAATAATAAAAGAGTGGAAGGAAGATCGAAACTTAGCCTTTAAGGCAGCAGATACTATCACTCTCGTTGAACAAAAAGTTTCTTCTATTGATGGTAGTATGTTGTTAAAATATTGCGAGAAAGTTATTGAAATTGAAAACGACTACTGGGGTAAAGAATGTGCCATGGATATTGAAGTTGACGAACTGATCATCAAGTTAAATGGTGAAACTTCTACTGATGAAACAGCGAGGTTTCATCGGAGACTATTTGGAGTAGAAGAAATAGATTCTTAAAATGGATAAGTTTGATTTAACTTAGTTCAGATGTTAATGAAACATTTAACTATACCTGTATATAAATTAGATTATTTGAATAATTAAAACATTGTAATAATTAAATAACACATTTGCCGTTATTTAACCTGTTACATTAATTTATATATTTTTTCCACTGATTTTTTTAAATTTTAGAAACTAAATTTGACATAATATTTTCTGAATTTTGCTTACCAGATTAGGACTTCAGTAATTAATCTTCAGAAGTATATGCCAATTCTACAGAACTGTAATACAGTTCTTGTAGAATTATAATGTTAATTATGAACTAAAAACTTTAAGAATATTTTAATACTCACCTAAATTGTTATCTCTTGGCTCATGAAACTCATCATAAGATTTTTTATGACCAGCATGATATTTTTTTACAACCAGTTGACGTTAAAATAAACAAGGTAACTGAAAGTTTGCATTGGCATCTTCCAGTAAACTCAGATATGACTCTGCTACAAGGTTCTAATGAGTTTTCTTTTTGTTAAATAAAAATAAATTAAAATTGTTTCTTTGTTTTGGTTAAAAAAAAACTGGCACAATTATATTGGAATTCATTAAATGTAAAATCTTAAAATTTTATTTAACAACATTATTGCTCCAGTATTTTAAATGGCAGATAATACGTAATCAAATATATTTAGCTATTCAAGACTGTAGGTAAGATGGTTAACAAATTTTCTTCAAGATTTCCATCTTTCCTGTGGTTAATTTCTGCCTTTCCAAAATGTAGAAAGAAAGATAACATGCACCAAACACACACACACACAGATATCCACCTATGTGAGAGAGAGATATGCACAGGTGTATGTTGGTGAAATTTTAAAACTGGTTCAAATAAATAAGAGTATTACTCAAAATTTTCAAATTTAAAATAACATGTTTCCTAGAAGAAAATAAACTCATAATTGTTTAGCAAGTAGATGGAGTTATGTTACTAATCAAAATTCTGATACTATTTTTTTAATTTAGTATATTGATGCAAAACATGATAGAGGTTGGACTCAAGCTGCTGTTGCAGTAATTAATGCAGGAGGCATAAGAACATCTATAAATAAAGGAAGTAAGTGAAGTTTTTTACTAATGAATTGACATACAATTATTAACTGATAAATTCTAACACTATTTCACAATTCAAATAAATGGAAACAATACCGCTGTTATTTAAATATAGTGTTTTATAGATTTATAAATTTTGCAGAATTGGTTTGTTATTCTTATATCACTGACTTTGACCAACATTATCCGTTAGGGATTTATCCTTACTTCATGGTTTTTACTTTTCAGTTTGCTAATTTACTATATTTTCCAGCCGATTGTAAACATAAGTAGTGTTCACCATTTTTCCTTAGCCTGTGAATTATTTAATAAGGACCACTCCCATTAAAATGAAGTTGTCAAACATAATTAACTCGTACTATTGTCAAGTTTCGAACTGACCATCCCCACACTTCAGTGCATATGACTTTCAATATTGTCTAATTCTAATTGTTACTTCAGTATATCTCTGAATTGATAGCAGGTTTCTTGATCAGTTTGCTAAGTGTGAATGTTAATTTTATTACTGCATTACAAAAACATGTCATATTTTCATGCATGCACTTATACACGTGTACTTTAATCCATATTACCTATATATCTTTATAAGCCTGCCTATTCAAATGCATACACGCACATATATTATACACATACTAGCAGACCCGACAAACGTTGTCCTGTTCAAACGTTGTAAATCCAAAAATGAAAAAAATTTTCAAATAAACTATAAATTGTTTGGATTGTTTTGATGAAAATATATGTAAAAAAATTTTTTTTTAAATACCTGACGCCACCACGCGTACAGTTATCACAACTCGACCTATGAGATCTTTCAGCGTTCTATCAAGCGCTTCAAGTGAATGCTTGTGAGCCATAGTACATTCATCCCAGATAATAATTTTGCATTTTCTCAAAACTTCAGCCATGCCTGAATGCTTCTGTATGTTACACATTGCATCTGAATTTGTGTGAATGTTCAATGGCAACTTAAGTGCTGAATGCCCACCATCAAGCAAGGTTGCTGCAATGCTGTTGAAGCAATTGCCAACGCAAAATCGTTTCTAAAGTTGCCACTATTTCTCACTCCTCCATCTGCTCAATGTGGTTGTATTGGCAGAGTATGTTAATTTGTTGCTCCTCATTGCCCATGAAGTAGATTTTCAAAAAATTTGAATCAGCATCAGGCATTGAGAACAAAAACCAATTTAATGATACACTTGGGCCTGAAACTTAAATTTTGATTCAAAATTACGACCATCATCATTCTGAACGATTTTTGTCATTTAGAAGCAAAAATTGAATTTACGAATTTTACGCAAAAACAATTTCGATTGAGATGTGGCTCCAGCCAATAGTGTTTTCAATGGTTCTAGCGACGAATCAATGGTGGAAGTGAAACTTTTCCTGATGCGCAGCAAAGACCGGCCGATTCACCGTTTTATTTAAATGCATGATAGTGTTGGCATTCTTTGCCCATATTGCCGATGACAATTAGTGCATTTGACGAATAGTCTATTTCCGGCTCATATTCGAACGCAAGGCGGTGAAGTGATGCACGTGTCAATGCACGACGTTCTTGCACGCGCTGTCAATCATGTGCTCTGTGTGCGTCGGTGATCGTTGACGTGCCTCTCTTTGTCTCAATACATTAGCTCGAAGACGTTCATTGTGATGCTCTCGACTTTTATTTGCACGTGTGTTTGCAACCTGGTCTCTTAAATTTACATTGTCCGTCAATTGATCTTCTGCCGTTCTATTTAACCGACGGTTATGGACTATCTGTGTATGCCGTGTACGTTGTAAAATTAATAATTAATGTAATTAATAAATTTTCGTGCACATTACTGCTAATTTTCACTTAAAATCATTCTAAAAACGTACCTCCTACATTTTTTTTTTTTTTAATTTAATAGTTTTGAAGTTTCATGACCATGTGATAGCTAAATGAATCAATTAATAAAAAAATTAAAGCACTGCAAAAAAAAGCAACGTAGTTAAAATTCAGTAGAATTTTTTTTGATTTTCCTTATTCTTTATTTATTTTCTCATTCTCATTCTTTATTTTAACATACATTTTAACAAATTTTAGATAACTGTAAATTAAAAGCAATTTAACAATTTTTTTTATAAAATTTATCAGCTGCAAAAATTATAACTTCTATTTTTTTTAAAATATACTTTAAACTATAATTATTATAAGTAACTTATATTTTAATTTTATGAATGTTATAATTTATTTTAAAAACTTACGTTTTTATTTTCAAACAGCCGTTTAATACTTCATGTTGCATAGAATCAAATGAGAACTGACAATTTAAATTTGTAGGTTAAGTGGATTGCTATTGAATGTACGTGAATACATCATTAAAATTCATGAAAAATCAAGTAAAATACTCACTTCAATAGTGCACCTTAAAAATTTGCACAATGTTTATTTTTTAATTACACTTTAGAACGTTATTTCACCAAATAATAATATAATATAATATCCTCAATAAGCGCGCAATTCTAAACGCGATCGCAGCGCTACCTACCGGATCCAATTGTGAACCTTAACCATCCCAAAATCAACAACACATAAATAAATTTTAAAAAACATTTTCTATCGGATCAAATTGCGAATCTAAACCATTCTCGAATCAACTATATAACACACACAAAATTTCATAAAAATTAGTCCAACCATTTAGGAGGGGTTCAGTCACACACGGACTGAAGAAATATATATATATATATATATAAAGATACTGATATTCCGATATGTACTAATTACTTATCTGTACAGATGATGGATGGAGAGGATGGATAAACACTGTATTGGAGACTTTCTCCAGTGGATGGTGGTTTCATCATAAAAATCAATAGAATAGAGCTTGATAACAGAGGGTAGTTCCTTACAACTGTATTCTATCGTGTTTTTTAGAGGCTCATGTAAACATAGAACACAGTAGATCTGTGTAGTCTATAAAGTACGCTTAAATTCATTAATAAAGGTAGTGATCAGGCAGCTTTTACTTTGAAGAGCAGCAAAACCAACAAGATGAGGATGTACAAGACTGGTTGTTATATGAATAGTTCAGAGGCTACCAGAGATTTTCAGATTTCCTATACATGAAAATCATCCTACTTTACTCAATTCAATATACATCTTGAATAATGGTCAGCGTGAATATTTCAAAACCAGCAATTTAATAGATAAGATCACAAATCCACCTAAAACAACACTTTTGGCATTTTTGAGATATGCTAAAACTCTTTTTTATTCTGAGGTTCCTTCATTTTGTGAAGTGAAACAATATTTTTTTATAAGAAGAAATCATGGTGATCATATTGAAGGCTGCCCAGGCGTCAAGAAAGACTCAGCATTAGGAAGGGCATAAACTCTTCCTAATCCATCCCATCCCATCCCATCCAAACAACACTAAATGTTATCATCTTTATCTCCTTTTTTATGTTGTTCAAGGACCAATGTTTTTTTCTGGATTAAAGGCAGTTGTTGATATTATTCTGCATCCTGCTTTCCAATCAGTGAGTAAGGCACCACTAGGTTTACTTGAAGATGATAATCAGTGCGACTTTACTTTGGAGGAAGCTGGCTTGAGTAGATCTTCAAACAAAGTTTGTGATCTTTTCACAGTGATATTGGTTTTTTGTCATCCTTCTGATCCAGCGAGTCTCTTGTAAAAGCATAAAGACAGTTTATCTGAAGATATCATACTACGGTTTGGTAGGCAATGAGGCTAAAACATTTTGAATGTTTAATTTTATAACTTATCTTCTCTTATTTGTTATACTAATTTGGGTAGAATGAACAATTTTTTTTTTTTAGTTAAATTTATTATGTAGTGAACTCAAGTTATTATCTTATTTATAAGGTATAAAATTTATTGGATATTATATCATCATAAACTACAATGCTTTGTTATCTATCTACAAATTAAAACAATTACATTACAATAAAAGTTTTTTTCTTACAGATGTAAGTTATGCTGATGTTTTGGCTGTTATACCATTTGGAAGTTCAGTAGATGCAGTATCAGTCAAAGGTAGTACTCTATATGAAGCTATTGAATATACACTGTCCTCAAGGAATTTTCTTCAATGGTCTGGTAAGCCTAGTAAAAACTGCTGAGGTAATTTTTAACTGAAATTTATAGTTTTCAGAAAACAAAAATTATTTATATGTAAAAAAATATTGGTTTTATATGGTACATAAAAAATATGTTTTTAAAATACCTCCTCTTTTTGCACAATAATTATTCTTTATTTTCATAAACAAATTCTTAAAGCTTTTTTTGAAAGTATTCTTAGTCATACTATTTTTAATATAAAATATGTAATTCTTCAAGAGTGGTGATATTCTATTAAAAGACTTCATGAAAAACCAGTATACAAATTAAAAACAAATCAAGTAGGCCTTCTAGGTACTTTACAGAGTAGCCATAAAGTTTCTTTCAGTGACGACATACAGGTATGTTACCAAGTGATTGTAAAGGTTTTTCAGTAGCTTTTATTAATGGTAAGGTTTGTTAGAAGTTGATGTTATTTTCATGTGTTTCATGAAAATTATGATTTGTGCAGTATCGCAGAAGAAAGACTAGTTAGTGTTTGGATGCATGAAGGTATAAACGTGAATGAATTATGGAAACATAAATTCATTCAGTGTTTTAGAAGGAAGCTCCATCAGTAGTAACACTATGAAAGTGAAACACAACCCTTTTCAGTGAAAAATGACGTCAGTCCCTGATTGAAATGATCTGGACGTCCTTCCACTTTATTGAATAGCTGTTACATTATTGAGGAATTCTGTTTGTGATATCCTCTTAAGTAAACCAGACAATGTCTTCAGAGCTAAATATTCCCAGTCAACACTTCAGAAAATAATGAAAAAATAATCTTTTGTTTAAACCCCCTAACCCTGCTAATTTTAATGAATTATCTGACTGGGACATGACTTTTAAGGGGAACTGTTGCTAAGCTCTTCTAAAGTGTTTTCCCACTGTCCAGTCATGGAAACCAGTTTTTTTCTTTGAAAAGTATAATTTTCCTGAGTGTTTATCAGTCATCTTCCTGATCTCAGAACATGTATTTTTGATGTACGGAAATCCCTACTTTTATGAGGAGATTACATGCCAGTCACTACATGTAATGATGGGGTAGTGATATCTGAAACTCAGCTGATAGAATCATACTTTTAGAAGGAAATGTTAATAACAAGAAAAAAATCTTCCATTTGTAACAAAGAAATGCCAATGAGTTGAAAATTGTATCAGAGACTGTTTTTACAAGTTTGATCATTCAACATGAAAAGAATGTCTAAATGAATTTGGCAACTAATAAAATTGGGTAAAAATAGTTGGAAATTTAAAGAAATGAAATGAAAAAAAAAAGAAAAAAGAAATGAAATGAAATTTAAAGTTAGTTTATGTGTAAAAATATTAAAGAAACTAATGATAAAATATTCATGTTTATTTCTTTTTATTGAAAGGGACTTTGTGGCCATTCTGTGAAATTTTAAATAAACTTGATACCAAAGATTTTTATAGCCTTAAAAACCCTTAGAGAGCACGAAAAGGTTTTAGTTGCTTGTCAGCAATAACATTCTTGTCAATAAGTAAATTATCATCATATTTGTTTAAAAGTAATTTTGGTTATTAAAATATGTACATAAAGGCCATTGTGTAAATGCTTACTATAAGTATAGAAATATTGTACAGTTGAGTATCTTGGCTTTATATGCTAATGTTTGGTATTCGCCATTTGAAGGAGAAGGTTCCATTTTAAAGTGGATTTCTCGCGATTTAGATATTCCAAAGATAGATGATTGATAATATTTATTTTTGGCACAAAAAATACAATAAACAAATATTGTATTTATCTTCATATTACTCAGTAATTTACAGAAATTTGTGTTTAACAAAGGTCTTCTAAATTTGTTTATCCATTTCAAAAATTGAGTTTTGTCCCGTTAATAATCTATGTGCATAATAAAGCATTATAGATTATTTTTGTAGTGGCTGTTGATTAGTTATATTGGAGAGGAAATTCCTTATGATATTGTCTAGAGATTATTGAAGTTTTCTATTAATTCTTTGAAATATTTTTCTTGGATAAAAGGTGTCATTGATCTCTGGAAGTTAGCTTTATTTTCAGCTTAACATTTAAGTAAAAAATTGTGCTGTGTACATCTTTAGTTTACCAACATTCTTCTGCACCAGTATTTCAACATCTGTATAATTTTTATTTGTATAATTTAGTAATGAAGTAAAGATTAATGAGCAGAATACTTCATATTATACAAGTGAAAGGTTTTTCTACAAATTTTTTTTATGTAACGATTTCAATCATGTATTCATTGCATGTTGTATTCAAATAGTTGTTATATTTCTGTAAGACTATAACATCTGAAATGTAGATAATATCTTCTGAAACATCTCACAAGTGAGTTATAACTTCAAAAAAAAAAAGAAAACCTATTTAATGTTCTCTAATTTAAATTTATATTTCATAAAATTATGATAAAGCAACTTTATTCAAATTAGGGAATCATTGAATTACTACTACCTTTTAATTTAACTGAAATTCTGAGATTGCATTCCAAAATTTCAAAACTAAGGAAACTTCTTTTTTGTACCAGATGTTTTTCAAATACTTGCTTCCTTATTTTGTTTCGACACCTTTGACATCTCACACTTATGTATTTTAACAAGACATGAGTGTCAGATGAAAAATGCAACACTGTGATGGGAATCAATCCAAGATCAGCTGATCTGACTAATAAACCAACTTGCCAGACATTTTCCCATTTTTATATAATTGTATTTGTATTATATCTGTTTTTTACTACTGTCAGTACATTTCACTTGCATACCGTGTAATACAAGCTGTAATAATTATAATGTTGGAAAACATTGTCCAATGTAAATTTTAAGTAAAAAATAAAGGAAATTAATACAAATTTAAATTATGTAACATAGAGAAATACATTCAAAATAATCAACTTTCTTCTTTATCAATCTTGTGGAATGTTGACAGATGATTTTTCATCCAGCTTTATATCAAATAAAAATAAAAAAAATTCCTCGCTTTTTTTTTCTCCGGGATCACCATTAGGTATTGCTTCAGAGTATGAGATGAATGATTTGTTGCATGTGTGAAAATGCCATGCCTGACCGGGATTCGAACCTGGGACCTCCAGACTTCCTCACTTTAAAATGTCTTTTAAATGTTGCATTTTTATAAGTGCACAATCACTCACTTTGCTTATATCAAAAAACTAAAATATAAGATTCATCATACAGCATCTAAAAAAAATGTGTTTATAATAACAGATTCATCAATTCTATTAAGACTTTGGCAGAACTTTGGATTAAAAAATTCATCTCTTAATAAATTCATGTTTTAGAATGAACACTATATGAAGTATTAAGAAGTAAGTAAAATCTGGAACAGGTTAAAAACTACCTTTTTTTTTTTTTTTTTCCTCTCCCTGACCGGATATCCAATTAAGTATACTCAGTCGGGGTGAGTGTCCCTTTACTCTCAAAGGAGGCGTTCCGCACCCGCCGGCTATACGTCTGGCACGGCAGGTTGGCCTCCCCGGTCTCGGATCTTTTGTTTTGCATTGCCTGCCTCTAATCCCCCGCTTTAGAGCCAAGGTCTGGCTATGCCGCCCCCCAGCGCCTCAGCAGGGAACCGGGACTCGGTCTTTACGCCTTTGGCCTCTAATCGACAGCGCCGACCCCACAAAGAGCCTAGGCTCCCGCAGGGACGACCCCGCCGACCGGGACTTGGTCTTTTATTTTAACCCAAACTCAAACTCCCCTGGATCTCACCCCCTTCTCAGGTACCCGCACACCAAGGCGTACGGGCCCTCCATGGAGTGACTGTCCGCCCTACCCTACTGTTTATACTCCCATTCTTCTGTCTTCAAACTCTTTGGCCCACAGGACCTCCCCGGCGAACCTGCGGAACCATTCCCAGTTCTCATTGTTGTACCCCAACCAGTTTATGAGATTTTCTGGTGTAAGACCATTAATTACTATTTGATCTCTGTTAATGGCCCATCTTGGACATATGAACAACATATGTTCGGCATCGTCGTTCTCTGGACAATAGATGCACTGTGGGGTGGCTCTCTTCCCGATCCTATACAGATACTGACCGAAAGAGCCGTGCCTCGACAGTAACTGTGTCATGTAAAAATTGACATCTCCGAGTCTATTGTTATTCCAGGTTTTAATATTAGGGATTAGGCGTCTGGTCCATTCTCCCACTCTGGACCCTGCCCACTCTTCTTGCCATTCTTGTTCTATAATCCCTTCCATCTCTTCTTTTGACATACCGCTGTGTCTGAGGGTTCTGGCTTTTATCTGAAGGTCTATGGGTAGGACCCCGGTCAGTACGCACAGCGCATAATACGATACCGTACAGTAACTAGCAGCTACACGCAGCAATGCCAGTCTATGGACACTTCTCAATTTTTTTTTATTTCGCTGTATGTTCATTGCCGCCCCCCATATGGGAGCCGCATACAGTACCGCCAAAGTGATAGCCGCGGTTATCAATCTTCGAATAACCATTTTAGGTTTGCCGTGGTTTTGAAATAATCCTCTTAATCCCTTTACAGCAGGAGTAACTCTCCCACAAATCATATCAATATGCTTGCTGAACCTTAAACTTTTGTCCAGAAGTACCCCCAAGTATTTTGTTTCTTTTACTTCATCAATTCTCTGTCCTCTGATATTTAGATTCACACTTCTTAATGGTCTTCTACCCGAGAGGACCAGGCAACAGGATTTATTAGGAGCTATTTCTAATTTGTTATCCTCCATCCATTCATCTATTGTTCTAAGCGCTTGGTTTGCCTTGTTCTCCAGTTCATTAATATCTGTCTTCTACTAATATTGCGATATCATCCGCATATCCTAGGTAACTAAAAACTACCTACCTACACACAGTTAAACCAACTTGTTACAAAAAAACGTTAGTTGATAAGTCAACCAACTGCCATGTAAAATTTTCAGCTAAGATTACAGTGATAGTTAACAAATATACATTGACAAATACAGAAATCCAGAAGTACATAAATTGGATTGTAGTAATTGTACTAAATTCTGCATCAGAAAGACACAATCACCCACAGATATTGCTTGAATCCACTCTGACTTGCATCTCTTATCTGTCCCAAGGAGGTACACAAGTGTGTGCTGTAATACCAGTACTATTTCTATGAATAATAATATAAAACTTATTTGAGTTTTTATCAACAATGAACATAGACTATAGTCCCATTTCAGATATTGGTAGCTACACGTACAAAAAATAGGTGAAATAAAACATTACATACAAAAATATATTCCCCAATACAATATTGATTCATAACATTAACTTACAAATCATTACAGCTTAAAGAGTGAATAAAAAAGAACATACCCTCACTAAAAACCATATTAGAATTAACTTTTGTAAATAACAGTAAAAACATGTTAATTTACAAATAAATTAATTAAAAAGCCCATGAAGAGCAAATTTCAAAAATCTTGAACTCTATGAACTTAAGAGACATACTAACTTTAGACAAAAATAACAATTCAATTGAACATACAGAAATATATTGTTGTTGAAATAATACAGGATGTCCATAAAGTCTTTTCATGATTAAAAAGAAAATGTATTACAAAAACCTATTACAGTCACAGCTGTGCAGTTTGTGGCAAAAGAAAGAAAAAAATTATCAAGTTTTTTTTTATTGTTGCAGGAAGAGGCAGAGGAGAGGGCACTGTGATCAATTTTTTATAAAATGGTGTCAATCCAGGAGAAGGTGCAATGTGTGTTGTGGTATCATGAGTCAAAATCACATTACTTTGCAGTGAAATTTTAGAAGAGAATACAGATTACCAGCACCTGGTAGCAAGAGTATCTTTGTGGTATGCAAAGTTTAAGGAGAGTGGAAGTGTAGTCGACCTTCCGTGAACAGGTCGGCCAAATTTCTACATAGTCCTTTCAAATCTACCCGTCATTCATCTCATGAACTATGGATTCCTCAATCAACAGTGCACAAACATTTACACAAGAAATTAGGATGTACGCATATAAAGTTCAGATACTGCAATATCTACAGCCAGATGATGGCCCACATGCTGCCTTTGCAACCAAGATTTTGCAACGCATTGATAACGACAATGAGTACCTGCAGCATGTGTGTTTTTCAGATGAGGCTATTTTCCACACCTCTGGGAAAGTAAACAGGCATAATGAGAGAATATGGGACAGAAAATCTGTACTTTACCAGAGGAAAAATTAAAAATTCCTCTAAAGTAAATGATTGCTGGTTTGATGCAGAACAGAATCATTGGTCCCTTCTTTTTCTGAGCAATCAATAACAGCTAAAATTTACTTGGATATGCTGCAATACTTTGCTATACGTCAACTAAATGACTTGCAACCTAGGATGGTTTTCCAGCAGGGTGGCACACCATTTCATTGGGGATTACTAATTCAACATTTTCTGAATAAATTATTTCATGGCAGATGGATTGGATGCAACGGTTGGGACCGTTGCCAGGGAGTGGGCTCCCTGGCCACCACGATCACCATGGTCATGGTTAATTAACAGAGTTACTTCCTTAGACTTTTTCCTCTTGGGTTTTGTTAAGGGCAGAGTCTATGCAACACCTGTACCTGATCTGGACTCATTGAAATGGAGAATAACTGAAGCTGTTTCTAGTGTTACAGAAGAAATGTTGACCAACAGAAAGTGTGAAATTGATTATCGGTTGAACATTCTTTCTTTCTCTTTTCCTGTTTAGCCTCTGGTAACTACCATTTAGATAATTCTTAAGAGGATGAATGAGGATGATATGTATGAGTGTAAATGAAGTGTAGTCTTGTACATTCTCAGTTTGACCATTCCTGTGATGTGTGGTTAATTGAAACCCAACCACCAAAGAGCACCGGTATCCACGATCTAGTATTCAAATCCGTGTAAAAATAACTGGCTTTATTAGGACTTGAACGCTGTAACTCTCGACTTCCAAATCAGCTGATTTGGGAAGACGCGTTAACCACTAGACCAACCCGGTGGGTTTTGGTTGGACATTCTACAAGCAACTAAAGGCACACATGTTGAAATTTATTGACATGGTAAAAAAAACTATATAAAAAAATAATTTTTTTTTTCTTTTGCTACAAACTGCATAGCTGTAACTGTAATAGTTTTTTTAATAATTTTTTGTAATCATAGACAGAATTTATAGACACTGTATATTGTTATTAAAAAAAAAAGAAGATATATAGTTGTATAATCATAAAACCATTTCTTAAGATTGTGTCATTAATAACTATAATTAATAACTTCAATGAAGAAGTCTGATAATTAATTATAAAAGGATTTCTAGATGAATTTTTCCATACAATTAAAATAGGTAGTAATTGTAATGTTTCTAAATAACACTATTTTAATTAATTTTCAAATTTTTCACCACATTCTGTTTCATATAAAGGAAAATTTAATTTTTCTATATGTTCCGCAGGAATTGTAATGTCTATTGATCCTTCTAAACCAGTAGGGAACCGTGTAGTAGACTTAAAGATAACTTGCACTGAATGTAGAGTTCCTGAATTAGAGCCAGTGGATCAAGAAAAATATTACAGAGTTATTTTACCTTCCTTCTTGTATGAAGGTGGAGATGGATACAAAATGTTTGCCAGTAGCGGAATCAATCATACTACAGGTAAATTTTTATTGATTATAAATGCTTTACATAGTTCAATTTCTTTATTACTATTAATTAGTAAAAAGTTATCAGTTATAAAAAATAACTGGATAAAGTTACTCCATGCATAATGTTTTATTGCCTATAACAGAGTTATAAAGACTGTGCAAATAGTTCTTTTTAATGACCAATCTAATCAAATTTAAACTTATATTTTTTCATTTTTGATCATAATATTTTCACCCACTATTGTGTTCAATTGAAGGGACACAAATGCTACTGTTCAGCATTGCAGTAAGCTCAGCTGAAGCTTCTGGTGATGATTTTTTTTTTTTAGATCAGGAACAAATTAGTTGATTTAAAACAAATAATTTTGAAGAAATGCCTGAAGAAAATATAACAGAACTCTGTATTTGACTATAGGCAACGGTGTTATATCATACTATAACAATGTACTCTATTCAAAAAAAAAAAATTAGAAGAAATCTTCATTGCCATACATTACAGAAAACCAGAAAGATAATATTTGTGGGTAATATTTCTGGAAATTATTCAGTATTCCTAGATTAAAATAAGTGTAACGGCTTGTATATATATATATATATATATATATATATTAAGTTATTTTATGTTTTGTTGCTCATTACCAAACTTGATGTAGGCTAAATGACACACCAATCACTCCAAAAGATAGCAAACTTTACATGCCAGGCTTACTGAGGAAAGTGAGGGGTGAAGTGATTTTCTATTGCATTCTTCACTTAGACAAAGTTGCACATCACCCCACCAAATCCACTGAAATGCTGCCCATATTTAGCTCTATAATTGATATTTCTAATCTGATTATTATAGGCACTAGCTGTATAATGAACATTATCATTTTCAGAGAAAGTAAATGTGATTAGTTTTACTTATAGGTCGATAAATTTTACATGTACCAAAGCCATAAGAAAAACCAGATCCGATAGTGTAAAAAAAAAATTGATGTACACCTTTCTTCATTAAAATTTATATAAATTTAATTTGTTAAAATAAACATTTTATTCTGGTTAGTTGGTAAGAAGAATATATTATGTACATTGCGTCATGAATGTGTAGGTGTGCTACTCCTCAGAAAAGAAACTGCTTTAGCATTTGCTTGGATGGTTTAATGGAAACCACATAAAACCTTATACCTTATATTGTAAGTGAAAATAAAAAAAATTGATTATAAAAGTGAAAAACGTTCATATAAACATGGGTTTAGAAATGCGTACAAAGAATTTCACCATGATTTCTGTTCAAACTGCAAAATGAAGTCATATTGAAATTCTTGGAATTTAAGGGATAAATCTCATATTGTTTTTGATTTGAAAAATCGATTAAAACAGGTCCCAAGAGTGTATGTGTAGTTATTTTTGATAAAATTATTGTAAAACAAAACAAAAATTTGATGTTGCAAACACAATTTTTTAGATTTGACATACAATTATTTTATTAAATTCCCAGTAAGCGAAAACTTTAATTTTGAGAAAATCTATGTTACCCACATCAACTGAACATGAACAAGAGTTTAAGAAAATTGATTTTTTAAAGACAAAATGGACCAAATAGTGACAGAAAAATACTGTATGCTACCTTCCCATCTACAGACTACAGAGGGCCTGGAAATTTGTCTCTTGCTGCTTCATCTTTCTAATCGAATGGTAGTTATGTTTTATGGTAACAGATATTTTTAGTTATTGAATGGAGAGAAAGTAGGATTGCACTCTAATCCTTTTCTATAATAGATCTTTTTTGGAATGTGAGGAGGGTAGTGAACACTGGGGATGTTACATAATTTCTTCATTTTCTGTCCCATTGTCTGAAAACCCTTATGGGCTGAGATCAAAAATAGTTTACTAAGATTGTGCTTGATCCTAAATCTAGTCATTTATACCCACTGTATGGCAAGAGATGTATAGAGTTGACTTATGGTAAATAGCTGCCTGTCACTCTGGTAAGTTTCAGTTGAATTGGTTAAAAAAAGCATAAACCTGGTCATGGGGGTTCTTCTAGTCTTCTATATGTTATCTCTGCATGTGGGTTGAATAATCTTCTTGATTCTTTGTTTCCTTCTTTCGACTCACTAAATCTCTGTGATTGAGGTTGTCTTTCTAGAATTTATTAATCTGAGAATTGCTGTGAGCTTTTAGAAGAACATTAAAGTGAAGAATGCACGCTTGGTTTTTCTTTATATCTGTTGAGTTCTTTCCTTCATTGTCATTGTTTATATTCTTTTGTTCTTCAAGGAAGAGGAATTGTGTGTGTTGTAGCAAGCATGGGTCAGCCTCCACCCTTAATGATATGTACCTCATATATGTGAAATTACCATTATTATGTCTCTGTACTGCTTGTTCCTTGTTAAAATATCACATTAATATTTTATCTGCATGCATAGTGGAAAGTCTGGGGGCTAGAAGGTTTTCATAGATGTTGAACAAGCAGGATTTGAAACAAACGAAAATGTTTTATACACTGCATTCAATCTGTAAACTAAATAACTGATAGTTTAAGTTATTGTTTGTTTTGCTTCCTTATATGACCAATTTCATATAAGTGATAGTGTAGGGCTTAAGTGGTTTAGTACTGGTTACAATGCAGCCATCACAACCTTTTCCAATCTGGTAAATCTGTTTGAAGTTAAGCTGTTATTCCAGACAACTTCCAGATGCTTTACTGTACCAGGTGTGTAAATATGAAACCAGAATTTTTGTACAGAAAATACACATTTATTATATGAAAATGATAAAACATATTTTATTCGAAATATTGTCTATTGCTAGCTACACATTTTTCCCATCTCTCTGAATTTATGAATGCCAAGCCAAAAAAACTTGCTCTTTTGAGGCAAACCAGTCATCGAGCCATTTTCTTACATTTTCACAAGAAGTGAAGCGCTACTCAGCAAGTGCGTGTCCCATTGATGCAAGTAAATAGTATTCAGATGGAGCCAAGTCTGGTGAGTAAGCCACATACGAAAGTATTTCCCAACTGAACGCCTCAATCGTTTTGTTGAATGATTTTGCTGTGTGTGATGATGTATTATCATGAAGAAAAATCACTTTGTGTTGCCTTTTTTGATACTCTGGTCGTTTGTCACACAATGCTTGATTCAGATCGATCATTTGCTGTCTGTAGTGTTCAGTATTAACAGTTTCGCCAGATTTTAGCAGCTCATAATAGATCACACCCTTCTAATCCCACCAAACCCAGAGCATTGTCTTCTTTCCATAGGCCTTGAAATTGATGTCAGTGGTTCGCCTGGAGTTACCCATGATTTTTTATGCTTAGAATTCTTGAAATATACCCGCTTTCCATCACCTGTCACAATTCGATGGAGAAATGACTTTGTTTTTACCTGGCAAGCAGCATTTTGCATGTGGTTTTTTGGTTTTCTGCTGTCTTTCATTCAGTTCATGTGGAACCCATTTTCCCATCTTCTGGATCATTCCCATGGTTTTAAAACGCATGGAGACAGCTTCTCATGTTACATTTAATTGATCCGCTAGTTGTTGTTGTGTTTGAGCGTCATCCTCATCCAATAATGCTTGCAATTTGCTGTCTTCAAACTTTTTCAGTGGTCTTCCACGTTCTTTGTTTCTGACGTCAAAATCACCACTTTTGAATTTTTTAAACCACTCAAAGCACTATGATTTACCAAGAGCATACTCACCATAAGTTTCAACAAGCATTCAATGTGATTCTCCAGCAGTTTTCTTTAAATGGTAACAGAAAATCAATGCTGTCTGCAAATCGTAGTTTGTAGGTACAAAACTTGACATCTTCAACGCATAATTAAAACTATGCTGTTGTGTGAAACTTGTATTGTTGTGAGTTGAAAATCTTTGTCAGCTGTCAAAGAGAGAAACTGGTGCCAATGATGCGGTTTGATGGTAACTACATTGACAGCTAGGCAATCTATGGGCAAATTCTGGGTTCATATTTACACACCTGGTATTAGGGTAAGGAATTGTCCCTCCTGTAGAACTTCATCTGTCTAGCCAAAACCAGCCACTGCTTGTAAAAGCCATGGACACTTACCACTGACCCAGATTCACCACAGTTCCTGGATGTTGAACTGTTTGTCAATTCTTGCTGTCCTGTAGATCACATAATAAATATTTTTTTTTTTACTGGGGATGTTTTTTTATCGACCTGTGTGTATTAAAATCAAGATTAAGAATATTGGTGCTTCATTTGCGTGGATATTTTGGATTATTCATCCATAATTTACTTCTCGAGTAACATGGATAATTCTTTTAAGTGCTTTGTTAAATGTTAGCTATATGGACCAATGAGGGAAAGGATGCCTCCCTGGACAACCCTCCTTAGCAACAATTGATCACATGGAATCATTCTTATGGCTACAGTGATTTGTCTCCTCAAGAGCTTAGAGACTGTTAATTTTAGTTTATAAGTTGATCTTGAGTGCATCTTTGAAGTGTAAAAAAATATTTTTTGTTTAAAATTTTATTGTAGAGTTGTTTGAAGAACCATAAGTTGTTTATTTAATTGTTAGTCATTCACTCATTGAAATTGATTACAAATCTAAGTTAGGAAAATTGGGATATAAATAGCTCTTTGGAATACAGCCTCTATTCCTCTTGTACTTCCGAAGTCAAGAAATTAAATAAAGGACAAGATTCAATAATACTTAAACTAATCTGTAAAAAAAAAAAAAAGTTCCTTTTTAATAAGAAAAAAAATTATTTTCTTTTTTTTCTTCGTTAACTTTTTCATTTAGTAAATAAACAAAATAGTTCAAATTATTATTTAAATAAGGTAATTTTATTTCTTTCCTTTTATTCAAAAAATGAATTATTTTGTTATTTTGCAGGTGTAATAGATAGCGATTGTTTTTTTGCATACTTAAAAAGAAACAGCCCTGTAACAGCTGGTATTGAAGAAAGAATACATTTAGAAAAGCCACTATCACAAACAAGAAAACATGTAGTGATATTTGGATAATCATATAAGCAATGTTTCAGAAGGTGTTACATAACATGCTGTACAATGACATGTAATTTAATAAAAGATCTTGAAAAACTGTAAAAGACTTCCATTAGCCATTTCTGGTAAATAGACCAACAGGATAATAAAATAATTTGCAGAACAGTGTATCTAAAAACAACTGGAAAAAATAAACTTTGAAAAGCCAAAATCATATTCAGCCATTTTTAAAAGTTGTAAAACTGAAAACTAAGAAAATGGCTTGTAAAATAATATTGGTGTGTGTATTTTTTTTTGTAATTATGTTGTGGTTATATATATTTAAAAATTTTTTTTTTTTTTTACTGTTCCTTTTTATTCATAAAAAAAAACCTGTCTTTGCAATCTTTAACAGTATGTTAAGCTGTGCAACGGGGTTGTATTAAAATTCAAATTACAAACTAAATTTTATTAAAAAGTAAAAAAAAATTATTAAATAATTTTTTGTTTAGGAAATGTAAATTATAATGGTAGTATCTTACTGATTCAAAAACTTAGTCTGTTAACAGAAAATTTCATAAAAGCACATTAACAAAAGCTCATAATGATTCTTTATTATATACATCTAATAATTACTTTTTAACATAAACTTAATAGTTGATAAAAATGTGACAATAAATTTAAAGAAGAATAATCAGTTTGTAAAGTTCTCAGAAAGTAATTTTTATTTGTTACATTCATCTATTAAATAACATTCTGATTCCTGTATTTGACAGTTTGATCCTTTTCATTAGTCAGGATTTCATCATAGTATTTTATTTATGATTTGAACAGTTACATTCTGACCTAACAATTAATTATCTGTTTACTTTATACCATTCTCAACAATTGTAGGCACTATGACATAAAACGCAAGTCACTCCAACAAATTCTATGGTTATCGTAAAAAATGATACACACCGAGTCACTTCCACTAGGAAGAGTAAAGGGATTTCTATTCTGCTCCTTCAATGAGCCAGAACAATATTTACAAATCTGTGCTAAGCCCATCATTGAATGGAGCCAAAATTCAAGCCCACTAGTCAGTGGTGCCTACAAAGGGAAGAAATAATACTAACTGCAATACAAAAAATTAATTTGGAACAGAAAGAAATTGCGAGTCTAAGGCAGATTTTTTTGTTGAAAAACGTTTATTTAATAAACAAAACCTAAGCCAACATTAAAAAAATGGATTCAATACCTCAGAAATATATAAACTAAATATTTGTTACTGTAAAAATGTATTATGTATGAGGTGCAGTTTCAGAAAAGGTTAGTGAATTTGTAAAAAAACTTTACAATAACTATAAATGAAAATTGGAAACCGTTAAAATTAGCTGCAGAGAAAAAAATTATAATATGAAGTGTTTATAAAAAAACACCTTGGTTCCAAAAAATCTTAATGAAATAATGGAATCAGTTAAAGCATCCGGTTTTCATATTTATGTTCATTATATTATTAAGTTTTACATCGCAAATATTCGTTGTGGTTGGAACCATTGTGTTTCCACTGCGTATCCAGTCAGCGGTCTAACCCTCAGTAATAACGTCACCTCACCAGAAAGATCAGTGCATGATTTGGTTTATCTAAATAAGATCGGTTATCACAGTTGTGCGTAAATTGACGTGAAAATGACTGCACCGTGCCTACGAATAAAACAACATTACAATGGTTTAATCAGTTTAATGAAACAGGCAGTATCTTAAAGGGGAAGTCACTAGGAAGGCTGTCCGAATCCGAACAGAATGTGAAACGCATCCAAACATCTTGTACAAGTAGCTCGATAAGTCATTAGCGAGGCGCAGTTTAGAGGAATATATAAATCTACAGTGTACAAAGTAGTACATAAGTGGAGACTAAGTGCTTATAAGATACAAATTTTACATGAAATCAAACCCAGTGACAAAGTGAAAAGATTGGAGTTTACAGCTTTAATGCTTAAAAACATTAATGAAAATGAGGACTATCTGAAAAATGTCGTGTTTTCTGATGAGGCAATTTTTCACGTTAGTAGGTCAGTAAATTGATAAAATTGCAGGATTTTGAATCAGAACCACCGCAAGAAATTACTGAATATCAGGATGACTCCCAAAGTCGTTGTTTGGTGTGAACTGTAGAATGATTTTTGTAGAAAACAGAGTTAATGGGGATATTTTCTGTGTTATGCTCGACCTTTACGTGTTTCCGCAGATTGAAGGTACTGAATAAGAAAACGATTTACTTTTTATCAGCTAGACTGTGCTCCATCGCATTACAGCAGCCGTGCCCTTGCTGTATTAAACAATCGGTTTCAAAACAGGTAGGCCAATCGAATGAAACCCATCAGATTTGTTTTTGTGGTAGCATGTAAAAAACATTGTTTATTCGGAGTAAATCTGTGGCATCGACAGTAGCATGCTGGCGAGTACGTAAGAAGAGTTGGATTACTGTCTGGACGTGTGAGTGGAAACGAATGGTGTACATATTTAAGGTATTAAACACCAAACAAACTTCAGCACTTAATCTTTTAGAATACGTACTCACGTAAGTAATATCTTAACTAAAATACTGATTAAGTAATACTTGAAACAGAGTCCTTTTATAAACACTCTGTAAATCATAAATCCAAAAGCATAGTTAATAGACCAAACAGAATAAAAAGCATTGAAGCCATATAATATACTAAAACCAAAAAATACAACATAAAAAATGGGAATATTAAATGTGTAATAATAGAAAAGATAAAATAGAATAAAGGGTTTTTACAGTGTTTCTCAAAACACTGTAAAAAGCAAAACAAAATTCATTGTGACATAATAAAGAATAAAATACACCTTTCAATAACACTTATAAATAGGATTATATCAGTACTGCACAATGTATTTAATAATTAAATTATCAATACTAAATTAAAAACAAGTTTAATAATTATTACTTGCTCCTTTGGGCCTGTCTTGCAGAGCAAATAACAGAGCCATAATTGAGGTACGGCCTGATGACTCTTCTTCAGGAGATGATGAGCTTAGGCTGGAATTTCAGGTACTACCCGTACTGCTACGGATTTGATTAGGGATTTTGGTGCAGATATGGAATGTGTGGAAAATTCTGATCCTCTTGTGAGGGAATTCAATGAGCAGTTTGATGGATTATGCTATTCTTAGAGGATCCTAGAAGTGGTTCGTTAATTCTGCGCCAGAAGATAATTTCTAAGGTTGGAGATTTTAAAGCCTTAGTCTTTGCCCTAGCTGAAAGGTATGAGAAGTTAGTTAAGTGGCCCCAAAGTGCGTGAAATTGTAATTAAGGAAAAAGTGACTGTTCCTGTTGTGGCGCATCAGCGCAAGCCTTATTCACAAGTTCTAAAAGAGAAAAGAGAGGCTAGTTTGCCCCAAAGGAAACCTGAAATTGCTTTCGTTAACTTAAAAGAAGGGGTTTCCGGAAATCAAGCAAGGATATGAAGGATGAATTTCAGGTTGTCCTATGGGAGAAGAGGTCGAGCCTGAAAATTTGGTAACATAAGGGAAACTAACAAGGGGCTAGTCGTCATTGCAGGCGATAAGGAAACAATTAAACTTATTTCAGATTCCCTCGAGGTCAATAAAACCTACATGAAATTCACGCCAAAAAGAAAGAGGCGTCCCAAAGTCATTGTTTATGACATTGATCGAAATCTATCAGAGGAGGAGTTGATGGCTCTCAAACGAGAGCAGAATACTAGATGATTGAGGCGGTTTTTAAGGCTGACTGTCGATTGCTATTTAAAATGGGTAAGCGAGGCAGAGCGCTACCATGGAGTCTTCGAGGTTGGTCCCCAAGTTTTTAATAGCTTTTTGTCTGAGAGTAGATTGTTTACTGACTTTTCTTCTAACAGGGTTAAAGAGTATTTAGTCGTCCAGCGGTGTTTCAAATGCTGCCGGTTCGGACACGGAGCTAAATTCTGTAAAGATCCGGTAGTTTGTGCTCATTGTGGTGACGAAGGACACACCAGTAATGATTCTCCCAAGAAATCGGAGGGTCCGATTTCTTGGGACAGCTCCCAAGATCCGGTCCGATTTCTTGGGATGCTTAAAACTGACTATGTCAGTTTTAAGCGTCTCTGGAAGGATCATAAGAACTCTTGTGAACAGCAAAGATTGTGGTTGTTATCAGAGATCTGTTGTCATGTTTACTAATTCAATCTCGTTAGATGGTTAAAATTGGTAATTTAAATGTATAGGATGCTTACATTGTTCAGATTGAGCTAGGTGAGATTGTCGTGCATAGAAGATTAGATGTTTTTCTGTTTAGCATCCATACATTATTTCTGGCGAACTGCCAGGTTTTCCTTGTTGTATTACTGCTCTTGTATTTTTACTAAGTTTGGATACTTTGAAAAGTGACCACAAAGGTGAAAATTTAATCAAGTTCTGTACTGAAGTAGCTCTTAAAGCGTGAAGTACAACAGGTAACAATTGTTGAAAATTTCCTACTAAAATGATAATCTTTCCATCAAATGGCACTAAGTACCCATTTTATCTTTCAATAGGCGATTTATGCACATCAAAGAATTCTTATTTGCCATGGGTGCTTCATCCCTGGTGATCAAACTTAGCGGAATGAATAACATCATATTCTTTACTGATTACCTTTAAACTTCACACAGAATGTTCATGTAAATTTCATGTATTTTGAAGCAACTACGAACTATACAACCATGAGGAAACAAGATTGCAGCTATTCCAGTACACGCTAAAGAAACACTGTTTTAACTGAATCTAGTTGTGGATTAAATACTGATAAACAAATGTTTTTCTGTATCACCAGGACCATCTGTAAAGTACTCATTGCTAACACTTGTATCATTTTGTGAATAAAGTTGAGAATTTCATGATTATGGCTTCTTGTTCTGGAATTGCATTAGTCATCATCTGCATTAGATCCACAGTTTGAATTTCTTCTCTATTCTCAATATTCATAATTTGAGGTAATGATCCACATGTATAGGTAAATCAAAAAATCTGATGTGGACACTACATGACTTCCTTGTACAACTATTAAATTACATACACACATTTTTGCTGCAGTGAAATACGATCCTCCAATTCTTTAATAAAAGTGGACAGTTTTTTTTTTGCTAAGATATTAGTTTTTATTAACATCAAATATTTATATAATTATTAATATATCGGTTCAAATCTGACTGATGTATTTATACTTTTTTTAGCTATTATCTTAATTTAAATATATTGATTTATTAATAATTATTAACCTATAATTGTAAACATTTTTAATTAAAATGAAAAGTACATAAAATTTTATTTCACTAATAGTTTTTGATTTTTGTTTTAATATTTTCTTTAATTCCTTGTTTTTGTATTTTTTTTTTGAGGTTTTTAGGGGCATCGACTAGTTTGGTCATTAGCCCCGTCCCATTTAAATAAAAAAAAGGTTCATAATTTCAGATTTCCATTTCACTTTCGAATCCTAATTTTTAACGCCTAGGCGTTCCTTTCGGCCATCCTTTCTTGCACCGTTTTTCCATTTTTCTTACGGCCTCAACTTCTGATAGTGTGTCTGAGGCCTCGGACTTGGCATCTTCTTCTCTTTCTGTTGCCAATGACGTTCTCCGACTTCCATCAGGTGATGAAACCTTCGTTGGTGCAGTTAGCATCGTTGCTATTGATCTAAACTAGCAAGCGATGCATTTTTGGCGGCTGATGAAAACAACTCCTCTAGATGTGTTAAGAATGCTATGCGGTTGCACAGAAACCGCAAGTTCACTGATCTTCTTCAATGCCTGGACTTTTTGGCTTTGACTGTTTTTGATAGTTTCGACGTGCAATCCATTAAAAGTCTTCCGGATTTCCTGGACAGGACCACCAGCACAATTAGCTATCTCTCTAGCGATTAAGAATGGACTAACCTTTTGGAAGTTACCATTCTTCTTCGTAATAATTAAAAATCTTTGGGAACATTATTTCTACACAAAGTTTTTCAAATCTCTACTGATTCTATCAGCATCTTTTCTAATCCTATCCGTCTACTTACCCTTTTTCCTCTTCGCTTGTGGCGAATCGGCGGTTTCTAAACGAGGGTGTTTACGTGCACCCTCTGCCACGTTTGATTGTTCAAGAACATTCATGTGCGTTGATCCCTTCTGTAGCAAGGCTAGCCGCCGGGGTACACTCCCACTCCAGAGCTACTAACCTTAGAGGTTCGAGCCGGTACTCCGGTGGAACCGGCATATGTCCTGGCAGAGAGCGGATGCTCAATCTCTGCACTAACTCCAGGCTCCTACTCACCGAAGCTTTCAGAGCTCCGATGCACCGACATACATGGACACCATTGCTACATGCTTGCCATCGCAGGGGGCATGTGGACAAAGGAAGGGTCTCCGTTACACCTGCAATAACATTGACCCTGGCCGCCACATCACCAGCTCTAAATACGGTATGAGTCCATTTCCAAATCGTTTAGTTGTGCATGACCTGCAGGTGCAAATAAATCCAGTCCGTCTGGTGACCTGAAGGTGGAAACAGGTCAAAAAGAGTAACATATCCGAGGAATTTACTCGGAGCCCCGTTAGCCAGCTATATGTATTGTACATAAGTACACCTGTTTCCTCCCTAGACGTGGAATGTAGATGTTATGTTCCGGACGTGGAAATTATCTACCTCAGGGCATTATTATTATTCTCTTGGGCAAGCCCAGTAAGAAGCATCCTGGCCGGCCCAAAGGCAAGACGCAGGAGCTGTAACTATTGTTCTGACATGCTTTGTGTATGGGAACGTGAACTATTGAATACTATCGGTGAGATATATGAATGAAAGACAAAATACCAGACATGAAAATTTATGTACTGCCAGATGTTAACGGCCATTGTCTCCCGTCTGCAGCTTTACCTGATCGTCCCCCCAATAACAGGCGTTATCTTATCGCTCGAGCTTGTGACGTACCGACGAACGAAGCGGCATGTATCCAGCAACACAGCATTCTGCATTGGTCAGAATAGATTTGCTGGTACTCCAATGGTTCTTAATGAATCATGCAGAGAACGTGGAATCTCTCCCATCGCGCCCAAAACCACCGGAACTACCATTACGCTCTCCTGGTCCCAAATCTCCTTGACTTGATCTGCAAGATCCCTATACTTCACTATTTTTTCCGTGTACTTCCTCACTATGTTGGTGAACAATGGGATTGTGACATCAATCAGGAAGGTGATCTTCTCCTGCTTCTTGGTCAGAACGATGTCTGGCCTATTATGCTCCACTGTCCTGTCCGTCAGAACAGTACGATTGTAGTACAGTCTAAACTGATCGTCTTCTAATACAGACTGAGGAGTATACTTAAAATACGGGACTGAAACGGCAAGGAGACCTAGGTCAAAAGCGAGCCTCTGGTGAAGCATCTTTGCCACGTTGTTATGTCGGACTGTATATTCCCTTGGAGCTAAAAACTGACACCCGCTAACGATATGTTCGATGGACTCGTTGGTCGATTCTCAATGACGGCACAGGTCAATGGTTACAGCAGGATCCTTAACGACATGCTTTCTGTAGCTGAGTGTGCTGACGACCCTGTCCTGAATAACAAATACAAGGCCCTCCGTCTCAGCAAACAACTCGGCATACTCCAGCCAGGCTACAAACGCATCCCGATCAACTGCTTCATCCATAAGCGCCGCATAGTACCTCCCATGCATCTCCCTCGAACGCCACCTATCCATCACACTGATCTCGGAGAAGGTATCTTGAAGGAGATGGAATTTCTCATCACTAAGGCGTAGTGGGATTAGTTAGATTATTGTTACTTTTTACTATAATCCCGTGGAGCAAGCTGGACTGGCTTTTCTCTAGAAAGTATTTCCAGAGATTCAGCAGCGTTTTGCATGAACCTCCCGCAAATCCACAACGCCTCTTCCTCCTCTATTCTTGGACAGGTGAAACCGCTCGACGGAGCTGCGCGGGTGATGGGAGCGGTGTCACGTGAACGATACACGCATCATTCTATTAAGCCCTTCAAGGTCTGTTAGCGTCCAATTTATCACGCCAAAGCTAAAGGAAATCAACGGAACGGCAAATATGTTAATAGCCTTTACCTTATTAGAACCACTCAACTGGGAACGGCTCATGACGGCTCTTACTCTACTCTTGAAGCCAGATATAAGGGCCTCTTTCGCTCGACTATGGCTAATTCCAATATTCTGCAGGAAACCAAGGTATATGTCTCACCACACTGCATTGCGTTCATGAGTGCAGGAGCATCCATCTGCGGCACATCACACGCCTCAATTTGCGACCATTTTCCTCTCTTCATGGCATTGACCCTACACTTGTCAAGACCAAAACTAATGCATATGTCGACACTGAATCTCTCGACTAATTTGACAAGTTGCCGGACCCCTTTTTCAGTGTCAGAAATAAGCTTAATATCATCCATATACATGAGGTGGCTAAAACTGTACTGCACAAGAGAAAAACCCTTCTTGGACTCTTAAGATGGAAAGACAGAGGGTTCAACGCTAAGCAAAACCATAGAGCGATCAAGGAATCGCCCTGAAAAATGCCTTGGTTGATCTGTGTTACTCCGATCTTAATGGGGTTCTTATCTGGAATAGTCAACAAAAGATTTGTACACCACTTACCCATAACGACACTTAGGCACTCAACGACAACGGGATCGACTTTGTACAGACGGAAGACCTCTATCATCCAGGAGTGCTGAACCGAGTCAAAGGCCTTCCTGTAGTCTATATAACCAGTATATAGGCTGCTCCGACTCTTCTTTGCCGTTACAGAGATAACGCTATCAATCACTAGCTGCTCTTTGCAGCCCTTACTACCTTGACGACACCCTTTCTGCTCCTCAGCTAAGATCTGATGTCTCTCAAGATGCTTATTGATTTTTGCAGTGAGGACAGAAGTAAAAATCTTATATATTGTAGGGAAACAGGTAATAGGTCTGCCGTCGCAGGAGAAGATTTCGGGATCAGATAGGTCATCCCCTGGGTGAAAAAGGTTAGACTTGCATCTTGCAAGATGGCGTAGTAAAATTCTGCAAGATACTTGTGAACAGAAGAAAAGCGCTTGTACCAAAACTCATGCACTCAATCAATACCAGGCGCCTTCCAATTATGGGGTTTCTTAACCGCCTCCTGTACATCTTCTCTAGTGATTAAATGATTGTCTGGACTCTATCAACTCTTTTTCGTTCTTCACGGATCCACGTTGCCCCACTGTTATGCTGTGAGGAATATGACCAAAGCGGGCCCCAATAACCCAAGACCTCAACACTACTAGGGACGCATTCGCCTGAGGTTGTTGCTGAGGTGAAACTTGCTACTGCTTATACAGCTCCTTTTGATTGGTACGGAATAAGTGAGCTTGTTCCCGGTGCATGTTACTCTGCCGATATTGCCGTAGCCGACATGACAGTACCATCAATCGTGTCTTTAACAAATCCAGGACTTCATAGCCGGTGGTGTTTTCCGGGTTCTCATACGTTCGGATTATCGACTCCGCCGCCGATTGGATCCTTCCACTGGGGTTAGCAGATGTTAAAAAACTGGACAAACGACCAATCTCTTTCCTCAGCTTATTATCGACTTTCCTACACAGTCTCTCCTCCCAAGGTGGACTCTTACGCATTGCAGGAGCGACGATTCGCTGGCTATTCGCTTTGACTGCCATGATCGCACCGATGTACACTAACTCATGGAGCTCAATTATGGAACGTACTAATCTTACTTTTTCTTCAAGAATCTCATTAATAAGGCCCACTATATTTCTCGTGCCGCCATTAACTCTCAGCCTTGGTATACGCTGTCTGGCCGAGGATCCATACCACCATACAGCATCTCGCTCTCCGCAAATTGATCGGAGAGGGGATTGTTGGCTCTTATCGCTTCTTCTACAGCACTTTCATCTGAAGATGAGCTGGACAACAACCCTAAGTCCATAGAAACATCAGCTCGGATTAACGCCACTACATCCGCAGGAACCCTATTAGACTTAAAAAGGGATCTGCGCTGATCCAAGATGTTTTGGACAGACTTACATCGTAGCTCAAGGAACTTCTCAACCATTGCTTGGTGCAGCGGAACACTATACGGTTTCATGTCCGATTCCATTTTTGTTATAGTTAGGTAGGTATGGTAAAGGAAGGCATTATGTTCATCTATCCATTTAAACCGCTTCCTATCCTGGGATTCTACAGCACTGGGTGACTGAACTTCAGCCACAACAGAAGCCACAGAAGTCGTTACTTGTACCTTTAGGTGAGGCGCCGATATATATTCACATCGTTGTACTCCATTAATTTTCAAAACAAGTGGGTAACAGGATAAGCTCCTGCGGGCAAGGCTCCGACACCTCTAGAAATGTCCGTCCCTGACATGGAAAACAGATGCCGACCAAACGCTGCCCAATCTGGAACAGACGCATTGGATTTAAAGTACCTGTTATGGTCCGCGGGTGGGCCTTTGAAGAACACCACCTACCCTGTATATCTACAGGATAGAGCCTTCCTCATGCCCAGGATCTCCCCCTGGGTTATTATTATTATTTACTGTTACAATTTTTTTACAATCAGAAGTTAATAAATCGATATATTTAAATTAAAAAAAAGTTAAAAAGAAATATGTGTATATGAAATCGATTCGAACCAATCAATCCTTCCCCTTTTAAGATCCAAATATTTCATTAATTAAAATTTTATCTGGCTATAACTCTGGAGCAAATGAAAATAAGTACCACTTATGGAATATTGTTGAAAAGCTCTAAACGAGAACTTGTTACTGCAGTTAAGAAAAAGTCCAAAATATAAATGTTTCAAAATTGAAACCCCACTTATTTAGAGGTCTGGCTATATACACATTTTTGGTCCAGTCAATTGTAAGCAAAATGTGAGGTGCCTAACTAGATGTTACAACAGTTCTAAATACAAAATTTCAAAATTCTACAGCTAATCATTTTTGAGTTATGCGAGATTTGGCATGATGTCTGTACATACATATAAACATCATACCAAAACTAGTCAAAATGGATTCAAGGATGGTCAATATGGATATTTTCGTCAAAATTTGAAAACTGAAATTTTTACGATTACAATACTTCCTTTACTTTGTATAAGGAAGTAAAAATGTAATTAATTTATTTTTGTTCAAGCTTGTGATTTATTATTTCTATAATTTATGTAACTTATTTCTGGATGGAGGTGAAAACCCACTGACATCCTATATGGACATTGTGTAACATACCAAATCAGTGGAAAAGTCATATCAAAGTGTAAACATACAATTGAAAGAAATTATTACAAATATTGATTCCTACAGAAAAGGAATGTAATTTTGATATCCTGCCATACCCTAATTTGCCTTCGTCTGGTAATAAAGAGGATTATTTGATTTTCATTTCCTTCTTCTTGCATTTTTCAACGTTGAATGCTGAAAGGGGTGGAATAGTTGGGCTTACCTTAACTCTGTGCCTCTAATATTTCTTTCTTTCATTCAAAAAGTGAGAGCAATGTCTTTGTTTAACACACATATTCCTACAATCTCTTTCTTTCAGTTTTTGTGTTCAAAAATTAATTTTTATAAATTTTTCATTTTTATTATTAACTATTTTCACAAAGTTATTGTTTTATCAGATTTTCTAAAAGAATTACATAATTTGTTACACTGTTAACAACCTTTATTTTACAACTATTATTTTAACAAATTTAATTAAAAGAAAAAAATATTTCATTCTTCATTATCATCATCATCAAGAAGAATTTCAGTTTCTTTCATTTTATAACTGTTTTAATTTTATATAACACTGTTTCACACAGAAAAGGGTAACATTAACCTTTTGCTTTACACTGCTTATCCTAGGATATAAAGATAGTAAAATCCATCTGAGGTATAAGAGGCACCAATCAGATTTACTAAGAATAATGGCATTCACTATACAACCGTCCCTGTGGTGAAGAAAATGAATGTCACCAGCATTTCAGTGAGCTTAACACACTGATACGCAATCATATGTTTGGCTCAGTTAAATTCCTTAATTCCTCCTCATATTCCTGAGTAACCCTGGCATGGAATGCCTGTCTGTTATTCCTCATTTTTGGATGTGATGAGTGGTCACCTTCAACTATTACAGTTGTGGGACTTAACTCAATTATGTACATCTTCACTACTGAATGTTAAATAATTTTTCAGTTTGTTACTCAGATTACCTTATGTGGCAGTGTAACAGGTTAAGTACCATAAATTTAATGATTGCACATGACAATTGTAACTGACACATTATATGACAGTTACATAGCACTATTATTAACATAAGCTTATAACATCTTTGAAGATGTCATGTCATCTCAAGGTATGTAGAGACCAGCTATATATTTAACAACATTACCCTCAGAAAAAGAAAGAGGCAACCTTTTGTACCACAGATGAAAGGGATTTCACTGAGCCAAATACATAATTGCACACCAGTGAGTCAATTGTCCCTGATGTGCTATGATAATCTCTTGTGACACTCTAAAATATACATTTTTGTGATTTTTAATGCTGTAGCAGTTTGTTTTAACACTTGATTAAATGGAATCACTGGTAAGTGTTTTTTTGAAAATAAAACCACTTCTTTTTCGAAAATATGTATAACTGCTTCAGTTATTTCTCTTGCCAGTGTAAACATGGTTATGACGGGTTATATGTCATGGTTCATGAACTTTCTCTCTTATTATAATACTAACAGATCTTTTGCTTACTCTATTCCCAAATACGAGTATTTTGCACCTCAGTGAGTAGTTGAAATTTCCATGAATTGTTCTGAATGCAAATGTAGATTTCTTGTAATCCAAAACTAGCATCTTGTTTTAGCAAAATCTGTTGTATTTTATGTAATTTAAATTGATGATAAAGAAAAATATTGTACAAAGTTTTGAAAATATTTACTCAAAATGGGACGAGTATACATAACATAAAATTTTATTTTCTCTCATTGCCAATATAATATTTGGTTCAATTAATTCAGGATAATCATAGATAAATTACCTCAACATTCAATGAACGCTCGTTAACTCTCGTTAGTAAAAATACAGCAATCTCAATTATTATACTTAAAAAGATTCAAGATTCACCTTGCCAAAGAGATAAAGATGCTAAAAATTGAAAAAAAAAGAAATATAGAATATTGGAAGTTTACTGTGAAAGATAAAGTTAGAAAAAATGCTATTGTAAAAACAATGAAAACATGACATGACTAGTGTTACGATGTATCTACGTAAGAAATAAATTAAAATAAACAGTTTTTAATAATGTATGGAGGAAAATATCTATTGATCAGGTAATTTCGAAACTGGCTATAATAATCATTAGTATGATGTTTCATCTACTTTGATCGAAAGCCAAGATGAATATCCGTTTTTTTTTTATATTACAGGTTTACGAAACATAGTTTTATTCCAATGATTTTTACCTTGATATAATAGTTTGTTGTCAAGTTCATGTGTCTATTGCAAAAAATTCACAATGTTGCAGTTGGTGGCATTGTAGAATCAATGTATTTGATGACATAAATTTTGAAAGTTCTCCTTTCATCCGGCAGAGGTGTGCTGTTGACGTAAATTTTATTGGTGTTAAATTGGTAATCAATATTTAATTTTATAAATACATTTATATTGTTAAGTAAGAATATTTAATAATTTTTTATTAAATCTATTTTATGATTCTGTTTTTTTATTATGAATTACTACTGTTTTTGTGTATTATATCTGTGATTTGTATTTTAACACGTGTTGTTGACATTATTTAACCTATTGCCGTAAAATTTGTAGGGGTTTTGTTGTCCACCGTATTTATGCGTAATTAATATTCGCATATAAATGGTATTGAGCTTTTGTGTGTTATTAAATTTAATCTGATTGTATACCACCATTAACGAGTGAGGACGTGGTAGTTAAATGACAGGTTTGTGCAGGTTAGCCTGTAAGCACGTTTCTCCTTTAATTCATTCAGAGTTTTTAAACTAGATTCCATTTATGAAAAAGTGTTGCACAAAGTCTGATTTACAGTCGGTACAGTTTATGTTCCATACCTAGTCATGTCCGAGATGATCCTGCCGGTTTTATTCAGTAGTTCTTGGAAAGATTGTTTCTGATTGACTATTTTATCTTCTTTTTTGTTAACTTGTATGAATAGAATAATTATATATATTGAAATCGGTGTATATTCTGAGGGAACAAATATTGATAATGATGTTATAAAATTTATATTGCCATATTAACTCTATTTGAACTCTTTGAGGAGCTTGATCCATAGAAATTCAAAATTTGGTAAAATTTATTTTTTATATATAGCCAATTATAGATTGCCCATTGCTATGAGGTATTTCATGCTTGCCACCTTTTTTTACATTTTTTAACCATATTTCACATAAATTAAATTAGTTTTTAATTTTCTACTATTATTTTAATTATTAATATTTTAGTTAGAGTTGTGTATTTTACAAAATCAATATTTATTAAGTAATGACGAGTGTACATTTGCCAAAATTTTTATTGATTAATTTTGCCCTTTGCCAGTTATGACTGAAAACTATTATTAATTTATACTGTAAGGTTTATTATGTAATATATATTGATTATTGACAAAGGTGAAACTGAATTGTAGTTATTTCATTTTACAGTTCTCTCTTTCATCTTTTGAATATGACATCACCATTAGTCCATGAGAAAGTTTGGTTTAATAAGTACAAGTACGACGAAGCTGAGCGACAGTATTTTGAAAATTTAGCTAAGGTGAGTTCCCTTGTATTTAAAGGAGATATACTCAACCTTTGTTTTAATTAAAAGATTATTGATACTTAGATACAGTAAATAAAGTGAAGGAAGGAAGGGGTTCTGTTAATAAGGAACATTTATTTAGAAGAAATTAGTATTAGCTGAGATGTGAAGTAACAATGTACCTTTTATTTTTACCAGATCCTTTCTGTGAAAAAAATATATTTTAGTTATAATCAGTTTCACTTGTATACTTCAACATTGCATTACATTTTCTGTAAGTTTTCTTACAAGAATGTGCCTAATCTGAGGGTTTGTTTATATTGTATTAAAATTTGTTAATTAAAAAATACTTTAAGCAAACCTGTACACCTAGAAATGGGTACAATTCTGTACTGAATTGTAAATATCATGTCATGGCTTAAGAATTATCTCTGCCACAATTAAATATTCCTATTTAAAGTTATTTACCCAAAAAACTATAGGTGATACCAGGAAAAATAATCAAATATAATTAGTAGGTTCCATGAGCATTTCAGGTTTAATTTCCAAATTTCTTACATGCAGGTGTTCAAAATTTCCTAGTGCTAATTTTTTACAAACTGGATTTATTATAAAAATCTATTTATAATAAAATTAATTTTAATTGTAAAAAATTTATATAAAAATAACTTATCAACATGTAAATATTTTTGATGGTCCAAAAATTTGACGTCTTTATTTCAAATTTTAATATTTCTAGAGTTCAAATTACAGTAAGTTTTGTAAAAATGTTGATGCTTATGATTTTTTATTTATAATGAGGGGAAGGAATAGCATCATGATCTTTTTCTCTAGGTAAATAACTAAAAAATCTTCAGGTTCCTGAGTTACAATACGAAAAAAATAACTTTTAAAAATAATTAATGCATAAATATTTGTTATTAACTAATATTAAATAAAAACGCTATTAAAAATCAATAAATATGAGAATAATAGTAATATAGGAAAATATAATAGTAATATAAAAAAACTCACTACCATAATTTTAAATTTTAACATAGATGCTTAAAATTATTAATTTAACCTGCCGGGTTAGCCTAGTGGTTAAACTCGTCATCACAAAATCAGCTGATTTTCGAAGTCGGGTGTTCTAAGATTTGAATCCTTGTAAAGGCAGTTACTTTTATATGGATTTTAGTAGTAGACTGGATACTGGTGATTGGGTTTCAATTAACCACATTGGGAAGGGAATGGCAAACCACCTGTAAAACCTGCCAGTAAAATTCCAAGGAATTGGAATCGCCGAGGATCAGACATGACTATGTCTAAATTTATTATTATAAACAAAAAATCAAAATGACATCACACAATGGCAAAATTGTCAGCTGTGATGGTTACTTTACGAAAACATCACAAATTAAAAACTTACCCAAAAATGTAAATATTTCATAGTAAAGTTAAAATTAATAATTTTCAGACATTTTAATGTTAAGAAATGTAGTACTTATTTTAAAATGAGATATTTACTCAGTTTTTAAAAATCCAGTGTATTGGTCATGCAGTTAGAGGAATAAGACTGCATTAAACTGATCGTATTAACATAATCCTTTGGTATTAAACTGATGCCAATAAAACCAATGTAGATCTACCATAGTAAGAATATGTTAAGTTAAATAGAAAAAGAGTAAGTTGCTAGAATAACCTTTTGACGCAGAAGATTGAGGAAACTTTATACTGCTTGAATTATATTTGTATATCTTTACCTTGTATACTTATTTTTTTTTTTCATTTTTACTAAATTTAATTTCAGTACTATTCTTTTTATTGTTTCTATTATTATTTACTTTAAAATAAACATTTTTTATATAAAATCATTTGTGGTCTGTATATTACAATTAGTGTTAATTTGGTAGATTGTGGTTTATTATAGATTAAAATGGTGTAAGTAATTATTGTATTTAACTGCCCTTATCCCATTTACTCTTTCTAAAATTTATAATGTAATATTTGTCTTTGCAAGCTGCTTGTTGATAATGGAGTACCTATATCAGTGAAACAGACTGCTCCTGCACCACCTGTTAATGAAATAACATTAATTACACCGCCTCCTTCTCCTCCAGCTGAACCTACACCAGTAGCCTTTCCTTCAGCTCCTCTTCCACTTCCTGAAACAAAAACTATCCTCATAACAACATCTGATGATAAGCAAATTCAAAATAATAATTTGAAAGATAAAGAAAAGGATAAACGCTTTAAAGTTAAAGAATCAAAACGAAACAAACAGAATAAAAAAATGGTGCAGAAAAAGAATGAAGAAAATAAGGTAAGTTCACTTTTTAAGTGTTTAAGAATATTCTGGTATCTTAATTATTTTATTTGTTGTTTTTGTAAGTTTTATTATTATTCTGTTATAAATATGATTGTAGTGCATAGTTATTAATTCACTTTTTCTTCATTTTTTTTTTCGTTATATAAACAGAAATCAGGAAATCAAAGAAAAGAACATTAAGATAAATATGGTTCAAATTTTATCACATATGTACTATACTTTTCAGCATCCAAACAGTAATTATTAATACCATGTAAGTGCATGAACTAGTACTATACATATCGAAAGCAGATTACTATTCATTACCTGTAGCATAAAAAAAAGCATGTCCGTATGATCGAGTTAAAAGGGATTGTAGGAGGTTTTACCCAGTCAAGGCATTTTCTACTGCTACCAGAAATAAGAGTATCTACATAGGTTCTTAAGTTGAGTCAACTGCACGATAACAACCATGAAGAGATTTTTACTGTCTATTTGGTTTATGCTAAAGAATCAGTGGATATCTAGTCAAATTCATGGAACTGATGAAAATAAAAATGGGTTAATCTACCCGCAGAGATGCAACAAGTGAGACATACTCTGAAATCAAGAAAACTGATTCAAATTACCTTCAGATAGTAGAGTCTGCTGATCCTTCCTACAATTTCTTAGAAATTGTGATCTTTTTCTCTGGATAGGAGCAGTATGAGTATTAATAAGCAATTCTTCTTTCAAGCTCAAATATGATTCAACAGATCGATGCTCCTCCAGCTTTTAAAGAACCATGTACAAACAGGCTTAGCTTTCCTTTAAATAAATTCTTACCCATCCAGAATAGCCTTTGGAGTGTATTGATATACAGTCCATTCAATCACATCCTAATTAAAATGGAGGTACTGTTATGAAGTTTAAAAAGATGTGAATTATAAATAAGATTTATTTTCAGACATTTATAAAATTTTCTACTCTTTAAAAGTTGCAAATTAAGAGTTTAGGATTAATGATCTTGAGAAATTCATTACCATTGATTACACTGAAAAACATAATTTTTGTTTCCTAACATACAGTACATGATTTTAATCTGTTTTTTTTTTGTGCTGAAAACTAATATGAAATCAGAATCTTTCTATCGCCCACCATTTTTGAAAAATTTTTTTACTTTAAAATAATTTTTCAACTGTAGTTAGCATTTTAAGCTCCTATATTGTGTTTTGTTAGCTCATTTTTTATTGTTTAACTTTGTTAACATAATTTGTAAGCTATAAATAAACAATAATAGATCAAGAATTAAATCATATCATAGTGTCATATTATGATATCATATCTAATACTGAAAAGTGAGCCTTCATGGACAAGATTAATCGTGTCTGTGCAGGTCAAAACATGTAGCTGGAAACACAGCTGTGTTGTTTGTATTATGCACTGGATATAGGAATGAATTAAGTTTGTTCAGTCTTATTGCTGTCTTAAGTCTGTTAATAGTGCAGTGTCATAATGCCTTGAAGTTGTGAAAATAATGTGGATGCCTTTTGTTATGTATGTGGCGAGTTTACCGTAAAATCAAGTAGAAAAAAACATTACACTCTTAATTAACAAAACATATCATTTGTACTTGCAATGTAAAATTGGTGATCAGGATAAGACGTGGGCTCCTCATATAGTATTCATTAATTGTTCTGTATATTTAAGAGGATTACTGAAAGATACACAGAAGGCTTGCCATTTGGTGTACCTATGGTTTGGCGTGAACCAAAGAATCATGTAACAACTGATTGTTACTTTTGTTTAACAAGTGTGTCTGGAATTTCTAAATCTAAACATACTGTAAAATATCCATTGCAATCTGCAATCAGGCCTGTACCTCGCAGTGAAATTATTCCAGTTCCTGAGCCGTGTGTGAATGTATGTTTTAAAAGCAGCAATGAAGAATCAGGCAGTACTGAAGAAGACAACAATGACTTGATTTTGAATTATCTTCCAGTAAGCCACATCTTATATTACAAGGTCAATTAAATGACTTGGTTAGGGATTTAAATTTATCAAAAAAATAAGTTAAACTGTTAGGATCAAGACTGCAAAGTTGAAATTTACTTTAAAAATATACAAAAATTTCAGGCTTTCAAAGCCGACAGAAAGAACTTTATCAGGTGAAAATAATTTGGTTTATTGCACAAATATTGATGACCTTATGTTGAACTTAGGACAAGTTCATAAATAGAGAGCAGGCACCTTTTCATAGATTCGTCCGAGTATAGTTTAAAAGTGGTTCTACTACACAATGGCAACAAATATCCTTCGATACCAATCTCTTATGGTATTAATTTGGAAGAAACATGCGAAATGATGAAAGACGTTCTTGAAAAAATAAATAATAAAAAACATAGCTGGAACATATGTGGTGATTTGAAAGTTATACCTATTTTGTTAGGTATGCAGTTAGGCTGTACAAAGTACATGTGTTTTCTTTGCAATTGGGACAGCTGAGCTAGAGATAAACATTGTGTTACCAAAGGGTGGAAGAAATGAGACGCCTTAACTCCAAATGGGAAAAATATTGGTCATGAGCCCTTAGTTGTACCCAAAAAAATATTTTTACCCCCTCTCCATATCAAGCTAGGACTGATGAAAAATTTTGTAAAAGCAGTGAAGACGAATAGTCCTGGGTTTTTGTACATCAGGCAGAAATTTCCGAATGTAAGTGAAGGAAAAATTAAAGAAGGATTATTTGTTGGTCCTCAAATAAGAGAATTGGTCAAAAATGATGTATTTAACTCAGTGTTAAATAATGTAGAAAGTGCAACTTGGGCTTCATTTAAAGACATTTGCAAAATTTTTCTCGGCAAACAAAAATCCGACAATTACCACAATATTGTTAATCAACTTTTTACTTCATATAGAGCTATGGTATGTAATATGTCTGAAAATAAATTTCCTCCACTTGCATCTGGACAACCTTTGAGACGTAAGTGAAACATGGTATTTCCACAAAGATATTTTGGTGATGGAAAGCTGCTTTAAAGGGAAATGGAATACTAACATGCTTGCCAATTATTGTTGGACATTAATTTGGGATGTGCCTGAGGCTATTTATAAAAGAAAAGTATCAGCAAAATCATTCTAACAGGTATGCGCCATGAAAAATTACAAATTTTACAGATTTTAACTAACTATATTTTTCCTTAGTTTTTTTTAAAAGTATAATTTATTTAAAACTAAGGGCGATAGAAAAATTGTATTTACAGATCTTTAATGTACGCAAAAAAAGCAATTCAAGAAATGGTATCACACTTGGAGAAACATTAAAAAAGTTTTTTTTTGTCTATCAGTATTATTTATGTTGGAGAATGTTTATTTTGTAATTAATTTTTATAACTGGTATGATTTTGTGATTATATTACTGTTGCAAATGTTTAACTTCAACCATTTTATGTAGTTTGTAGGGCTTGAATAAGTAATATTAATATTCTACATGTGCCTACTTTTAACGTTTAGATTGCAATTACCATTTGTTTTATCTTAAAAAAAAAATCTATAGTAATTTTATAGCTGTTATGTATGAGTGTGGCATGTATTAGAAGTTGATATTATTTTTTCGCTTAAGTTCAGTTTATAGTTGCTTAAAATACATTATAAAATCATAATGAAAACATCTTTTTTCTTTTATACCTAAATTAAGATAGTTAATAAAACATTTGGTGTGTAATGTATAATTAATTAGTTTGACCTAATACATCTTTAGAAAATGTCATAATTAAATCTCTAAATCTGGAGTCATAACTTTTAAAATAAAAGATACTTCATTAATATTGTAATTTTAGATTATTGTCTTCCTTGGATTTTGTTTCTTTCTTTAAAGAATCAAATCTCTATACATAAAACCTTAGTGAATTTAGTATGTCTATAAAAGTTTCTGAACTAAAAATGTTTTGGAAGTGCATAGTTTTTTATTTGGTGGTGGTACATTAGGTATGTTTTGGTTATGGTGGGTTGTATAGTATTTTTGGTGAAGGACTGCTGGTTTGGCATATTACTCATATCATTTTTTCTAAACATTTTCATTTTGAGTAATTAATTTTAATTTCTATTAATTAAATAGTTTCGTTCAGGGTGGTTTTACAGACCATTTTTGATTTCTTTTTTATTAGCGCTACTTCTATAAATTCTAAATTTTATATTTCTGGTATACAATTGATTTACATTCTTGCAAAAAATTGTTTATTAATTTTATCAAATATTATGCAACATAAAATAAAGATTATGTCGATTTAGTTATGTAGGTAACTGATACAGAAGATATCTATTAGTAATAATAATTATATCATTAAATTGTGTTAAATTAGTGGCAGTGAACTACTTGTGAAAATAAAAACTAAAAATATATGAATTTACATATTTGCTGCTACAATGAAACTCTATTTGCAATATAGGTCACATACAATGAGTATATGCTGCATTCATTGGCAGTTTATTGTTTTTTTTTTCTGATGAGTACTAAGAATCAATTTGAAGTTGGAAGTATTTTAATGTAGAACACATTTCTACAGTTAAAGCAGATGCATTTTTTATTGCAGATAGGCTTGATACAACATACCTTTTTTAGTATAATGCAAACAGCGTACTATCATTTTATGTACAAAATAATAGCAATTTATTGAAAAATTAATATGAAACCAAATCAAAAGTAAAACATTAGAAATTATCTGTAAAAAAAAAAAATAAATAAAACTGAAAGATTAATAAATAGGTACCTATTTAGTTAGAAGTTAATGCTTCACATTATTCATTAAAACAAAGAAAAAATCTTTTAAGTGTTTAATTAGTAAACTTGTAAATTTTTGGATATTTTGGATAATTTTCTACTACTTCATAAATAAAAGTTTAGTTTGTATTTTGTCCTTTTCTTGTAATTTTAAAACTTTTTGGATATTCCAATCTAAATGAGATTTCAGCCATTTAAAACAGTTTTATCCAAACTGGTTTTAATGCAAATTACATCAACTTATATTATTGAAAGCAAAGTTGTGTTTAGTTTTAAAATTTCCTCATAAGTCTGCAGACCTTCCTTCCCTTGATAAAAAAATTTAAGAACATCTTATGAAACTAAAACAGATTTTGTAAAGGGCTTTTACGAATATTGGTAGTTCCTTCATTTCTGAAATGGATAAGAGAAAATTCTCTTTGCAAATTATATTTGTTTGTGAAAATGACTTATATTAAAAATAATATAAAAACCAATGTAATTGAAGAAACTTTTGTTTAAAATCATTTTTAAGAATTCAAACAGAGGCCAAAGTTAGATTTTTTTTTATAAGGAGGCTTACTCGTTTCAATGGAAAATTTATATTTTTACATCAAGCATGACAGATGATTGGATTTGAGTTGTGTGATAAATTATGACAGTAAAAGGATTAAATCTTTATATATTCATTTCATGTATTTTGTCACTTTATGAACTTATTCTGTTACTAAATTTTTTTTTATCTTAATGGTGTTTCTTTAGCTTTACAGTGACTTTAAAAGAGTGGTATAAAAACAAACTTAAAACTTATGAGTTCTGGCTAGAAAATGTTTACAAATTTTATTATGGTGGCGAGAAGTGGTTCTTTCTACTTACTACCTTTTTGTTTTAGTTAAAACCTGCAACTTGAGTTAATGGAAATACGAGGCATATTCATAAAGTAAGGGCTGTCGGCTTATATTTTAATATTAGCAGGTCTGAACACAGTTTCACGCATGCAGGCTCATCTATTGGCTATTTATGAAGCTACTGCAATTGTTTTGATTCAGTAGTCGTTCGCATGCTGGTAAATGCAGATTGCAATGTCTGTGACATCGTTTCTCCCGCTAGTTGTGAAGTGCACGCTGTAATTCAATTTTTTTGTGCTGTAGGATCTTCTGCTGAAATTCATCGTTGATTTGTGCCTAGTGTATGGACCTACAATAATGAGTGAAGGAAAGGTTAGCCAATGGTGTTGAGACTTTGAAAATGACTGCACAAATGAGCATGATGAAGAGCAGATTGGCAGGTCCAATATTCAGACCGACAAAGTTGTTGAACAAGTGAACCAAAAATTGCAATGTGATTGACGATTAGTGCTCTGATTAATGAATTTCCACATATCGGACGCACATCTATACACGATTGTCACAAAAAAGCCTGGATATCACAAATTGTGTGCAAGGTGAATACCGAAAGTGCTCACCGATGAACACAAAGAGCAAAAAATGTGCAGTGGGCAAGCGTTTTTGGTCTGCTATCAACAAGATTGAGATGATTTGTTTTTTGACATGCTTACGGGCAACAAGATCTATCCTACACCAACGCAGAATTGAAACAACAGTCAGTGCAGTGGTGCCATTCAAGTTCTCCAAAACTGGAAAAGTTTAAGCAATCTTTGTAGTCTATTCAAAAAATGTCTGTACTGTTTTTTGGGATGAAAAGGGCCTCATTTTGGTTGGTTTCATGGAACATGGATCAACAATTGTAGCTGATATGTATGTACTACAAAGTGCTCACCAAACTGAGACATGCAATCCAAAATCAACAACATGGGAAACTATCATCCAGTGTAATTCTCTTTCATGACAATATGCGTCCTCACACTGCTACCTTAACCAAGAAGAAGATCCAAGATTTTCATTCGGAACATTTTGACCACTCTTCATACAGTCCCAACCTTGCACCTAGTAATTAGTTCCTCTTCTTTCATTTGAAAAAGTGGCTTGGTGGACAACGACTAGGAACTCATGAATGCAGTTGTCAATTGGTTCAATTCCCAGTTGGCGAACTTTTATGCAAAGGGTTTAAAGAAACTGGTGCAGCGTTACAAAAAGTGCTTAGAACTGAATAGTGATTCTGTGGAAAAGTGCAGTAGATATGTAGTAAACTAAAACTAAGTAAAAACCTTTTCTCACAAGTTAATTTTTTTTACTGACCACATGGCCCTTACTTTATGAGTATGACTTATATAATTAATACTGTTAATAAAATGATGTTATTATTTTCATCGAATCATTAATAACTGAAAACTTCAAACAATAATATTTACTATTCTGCTGCAGTGAAAAAGGCACAGATTACACAGCATTTAGCAACAGTTGAAACTGGTTTCAAACGCTAGTAGCAAAAAAATTTCTGTTAATATTTTGAAGTGGTTTAAAATGGAAAAGTGAACATTTCAAAATATTAAAATATACTTGTTGTTTAATATAATATTAGTTTTTTTTTTTTTTTTTTTTTTTAACAAATTATACACATTACATTGAAAGTAAACATTGGTGCATGATTAAATGGTACAGTCGAAGGCTAATTTACTTATTTTAAATGGGTAAAAGAAATCTTAATTTAATTGCATGTTCATAATTTTGTTTTTCTTTGGTGTCAGGTTTCTTCTAACAATCCTATTATGAAAAACACACTGGCTGGAGAAGTGGCCAAGGCACGTCAACATATTCAGAGTTCACTTGAATGTGTGAGTAGTATCAATTATAATTGATTGCTTTATGCAGTGCCCTTGCCTTTATTTCCAATCAAAATTTTGCTTTTTTCTGCTAATCTTGATGTTTTTGGTTAATTTGCTATTATTACTTTATATAGTAAGAATCACAACTATGATTGTGGTATATGGTTATTCAAAATACAAGTCAGTTAACTTTGTACCTATAATGGCACACTTATTATTTAGTACTCGTAGAACTTAAATTGTTATCTAAACATGTTTCCCCTACTGTTTAGTGCTCTGTTTTAAACTGCATTTTTTTTAATTCACGTAAGATTTTTTGTTAATGATTTGTATGTTATCTGAAACGCAACAGAAGCTGAATAAAAATATATGATAAAATGGTTGAGTTGAAATTTTAATTAGGCATTTCTGATACTAGCCAAATCGGTTCATACATAATGATGCCTGCCTTGCCACTGTACTCTTATCTTTTTTTTATGGTGACTTGAGTCTTTGGCTTTAGGTTTTTCAGCTTGTAATTACACTTCTCTTATTTTTTAATGTGTTCAAAAGAATATCTTTAGAATGTGTACGAGGAGTGACAATAAACTAATGAGACTGATGTGAAAAAAATGTTGCTTCCGTTTTAGTCATGTTTAGTGTTGTTTCCTTCAAAGTAGTTTCCCTCTGATTGCACACACTTATTACAGCGCTTCTGCCATTGATGGTAACATTTCTGGAACTCATCATCTGTAATATCCTCCAAGATCCCGTCACAGCTTTTTGGACATCTTGTGTTGTTTAAAAATGATGTCCCTTGACCGCCATTTTGACTAAAAAGTCGCACAGAGCGATATCTGGCGAATAAGGTGGCTGTGGTAGTACTGAAATTTGTTATGAGGTTAAAAATTGCTGTACTGACAGAGCAGTATGGGATGGCGCATTATTGTGATGCAGAATCCAATTATCAGCAATGTTGGCACGGACACGAAGAACTCGTTTACGAAGTCTTTCTAAAATTTCTTTGTAGAAATATTGGTTAAATGTTTGTCCAGGAGGCACCCACTCTTTATGAACAATTCCCTTGGAATCGAAGAAGCACACAAACATGCATTTCACTTTTGACTTTGACATGCAAGCTTTTTTTGGTCTGAGTGTGGATCCCTTTGAGCACCATTGCGAACTTCGGCGTTTTGTCTCTGGATCATATTGAAAAAACCAACCTTCATCACCAGTGATAACACGGCTCAACAAATCTGGATTGATTTCCGTTTGCTCTAACAGATCGGCGGCCACATTTTTCCGTGTTTCTCGCTGTTGTGTGAGATTTTTGGGGACCATTTTTGCACAAATCTCTCATACCAAGATCTTCACTTAATATTAGACGAACCGTTTCTCGATTGATGTTGACTTCTTCTGCAATCATTTTCACGGATAATCTTTGATCAGATCGTACGATTTCACGCACCCTGGTCAAGTTGACAACTGTCCGTGAGGTTGATGGTCGTCCACTGCGGTCTTCATCTTCAACATTCGTTCTGCCTTCACTAAAAATTTTATGCCACCGAAAAACTTGAGCTCTTGACATTAACCTCCTCTCCAAAAACCTTCTGAAGCTTACCATAAGTTGTCGTTGCGTTTTCACCCAATTTAATGCAAAAAGAAATGGCATACTGTTGCGCAATATTTTGCGGTTTCATTTCTTTGGTGAGAGACACAAACACGTGTTCACTTATTACAGCACAACTCATGACTGAGCAGTTGCATCAATGTGCCGCTTGGACTAGAAGTAGCTTATAGACCAAGGTCAAAGATGATGTGCCTACACAAGCTGCAGGGTTGCCACATCTTGCAAATAAAAATCAGTCTCATTACTTTATTGTCGCACCTCGTATATTCTAAAAAAACATATTTTATTCAAAATATTTTTTATCTTTGTGTGTTGTAATATATATAACTTTTTGTATCTACTTTTATTAAATATACCATTGAAGGATAAGTAATAAATAAAATATGCGTTATGAAAACTGCTGAAAATAAAGAAAAATAATTTTTTAAACAACTAGAATTGTAATCTAATTTCATTATTACATCTCAGTTACATTATAGGAGAACTCCGAGCTGCAAACAGATTCTTACCTTGTATTAATCGAATACTTTAGCTACCAGTTTTTTCTTTTTTTCTATTGAAATATAAATATATGAACATTTTTGAGCAATTACAATTAATGATTAAGTAGTATTTTAATTGTACTGTAATTTGTTTCACTTGAATATCCATAAAGATATTAAATTTTTTTTTAGTTTTGCTATGTAAAATCATAACATAATGATATCTTTTCTATTATTTGAGAAAATATTTTGTTTAAAATATGTTTTTACTGTTAAGAAAAAAGATTATGTTCAGTTTATTGTAATTCTAAGAAGGAAAAAATGTATAAAATGGAGTTAGAATAAAGTTAATTTTTTTCTTTACCATGTTTTATATTAAATTATTAATATTAGTTTTAGAGATCAGCTCTTCAAAAATTGTTTTACATTTTTCAATAAAAATCAGTGTGTCAGAAATTTGTGAAATCTGAATCCAGTTATAATTTCACTTTCTTCCTATAGCAATAAGGTTGTGTTAGGAATAATGTTAGTATTATGGTTCATGGATTCTATAATCGTGAACAGTTTGTATTAGCATAAAGCTGCTATTGTAAATTCATGTAGCATGCTGATTATACTACTGGCAAATTTACATTTATTTCTAAACTTAACAGATAGATAGAATCATTTTATTTTAAATAGTTGGTAGACAAGAATTTTATTGATAAATAGTTTATCTATTAAGTTTACAGTGTGAATTTGTGTAGTTTTCTACTGAAACATTAATTTTCCAGCACCAGACAATAAATTTTTGCACTATGCAATGAAGATTTTATGCTATATTATTAACTTAGAATGCCCAAAAAAAAATCAGTATATTATCTTTTTTTATGATTGAAGTTGTGCCTATAGATTTTTATTTTTTTTAGTTTTTTCATAATGTTGGTTTTATATGCATATTTAACAGAAAATATATATGACAAGTTTTGTCCTTAAATTTACATTTTAAACTGAGTGTTTAAAAAGATTTAATTTAAAAAAAATTCTGATCGATTTAATGCGGTAAAGATGTTAGTTTTATATTTAACAAATACAGTGTTTCAAAATCATTATCAGGGTTTAAAAGTTATTAATATTTATTAAGTTTTACTTATATTGATAAATTGTACAAGAAATGAAAGAACAAGTCAAATTGTTTTTCTTATAAGTGTTCAAGCTGATAAGAGAGCTTCCCATACTTCAATCAGCAAGTCTGGAGTAACTTACATGACAGCTAATTTAGTCCTATATCTCAAGTCAGGTATATCAGTGGTAATGGGGTAAATACACATAAGGCTGCGACAAACAAGCCCTGTCATCTGGTCCCCAGTGACCAATCCAGCGATCGAGAATTTCATTCAACTAATAATGTACATCATTATGCCAGTAAGGAGTCATACCATCTTCTTGCCAAATAAAGTACTGTGGTTTGTATAGTATATGAGGAAAGAGCCATAGTTGTAGCATATCAAGATAGTTCATTCCAGACACACTTGCTTCCATAAAAAAGAGCGGCCTTTAAACTTGCCATCAGGATACGGCACAAAAACCGTTCAGTTTTTGGGGGTATCGTTCACACTGCCATACTTCATGAGGATTTTCGGATCTCCAAATATGCTCATTAAGAGTGTTCAGTGATGAATCAACATTTCACGTTAATGAAAAATACAACATGATAAAGTCTTCATCCTCACGGTACTGTTTTGGGGTTCTTTGTTACTTACACTTTCAAGGGGAAGGTACTGGAAACAGTTTGCACACAACCAAAACTGTGTGAGTTGCTCTTTCATTTCATGTGTAATTTATCATTGTATGTGTAACTTTAGAAACATTACATAGCATTAAAACTCTGATATTCGTTTTGAAACATGGTATAATTGTTCGCTGGTATATTATATATGACTTGTAAAACCGAGGGGTTGGCTATTTACTGTTATGTTGAGAATCATGTTCAATTACATTCTAAATTATTAACATGTTATAAAATTATTGCAATTTTTCATAATATTTTAATAATCTGTTAAAAGAACACGTGTACAAATAATTTATTAAATTTGAACTGACGTAGTAACAGAGAATAAATAAATAAGACGTAAAATTAAACAGTGTTTAAAGAGCATAAGGTAATAATAATGAATGAACTAATCAGTAGGACTAAATTAGTGTTACAACAAACTTGCTTCAAGAACACCATTTAAAAAATGTACAAAAAACAACACAATAGAATAGAACAGTAGCAATCTAGGCAGTACATTAATGACAAACTATTTCATTCATGCCATAAGACCACTGTGTGTTTAACAAATTTGTGTTGATTGATAATAAACTGACATTAAAGTAAAAATAATAAAACATTAAATGTTATTGATTTTAATGATCAAAGAATAGCAATGCGATAAATGGACATTAAATCTTAATTATAATATTTCAAAGAAGCCAGTTCTTCATGAGTTGAAGAAAGCATGAAGTTGAGATCTTATTTACAGGTTTTAGTTAGCTTTACCAATCCAACATTAGCTTTAACAGTCCACTATGTACTGGTTTAAAAGTTGTTTTTAATTTTACACTAAATTAATCTCCTTAACAGTAACCTTTTCTTATTCATACTGTTTAAGATGGTTGAACTGATTTTATTAAAAAATTTAAGATATATTTGTGTCAATTTTATTAATGTAAATTTATATCAATTAAAATAAAATTGCTCACCCTACACCCTAAAAGTTGTAACAAAGAAAATAATTACCTTGTTTAACTACATCAATGAAAAAAAGCACTTGCATTACAAAAGTTTGGAGAATGTTATGAGTGGGATCATTTTTTTTTTTTCTTTAAGGTAAACACTAAACACATATAGGGTGTTATAAAAATCATTTCAATAATTCAGGGGATGGTGTCCCCCACAATGAGGTGTAAAAACTCTCAACAGATGTTTGGAAATGTTTAGTTTTACAGGCTATCCATCATTTTGTATTTCTAACAGAAATATTTATTTCATAGGATTGGTTAATCGTATTGAACTGAAATCTCATATTCTGCTAGAGTACCTAGAGGTTTACTCGAATGAAAATAATGAACCTTATCTCTCAATCCATTTCAAAATGGCGGCCATGTAAAGTTTTTAAACCCAACTTTTTAATATCTTTGCAATTGCTGGTTTAAAAATGTTAGGCATTTTATGACAAAGAAAATTATAAAATTATTCCAGTTGAGATTGTGTCAAGTTATTTAATTTTATTTGGGAGGAACTGAAAACAGGTTTTTTTGATTTAGTGACTTGCTTTAAGAATTTTTGTCGTAACTTGGTTATTTATGAATGGATTTGAATAAATAAGGCGTCATTTTCTTTGTCACAAAATGCTGATTTTTTTCTATTAATAACATTTAGATAAACCAGTGGTTGCAAAGATATTAACAATTAAAAAGTTTCATAGCTGCCATTTTGAGTTTGATTAAGAGTTCAGGTTCATTATTTTTATACAAGTAAATCTGTAGGTACCCTAGCAGAATACAGAAGTTCAGTTTGATATGGATTAACTGTTCTGAAAAATAATTTTTTTTTTTAAATTCAAAATGATAAAATAAGCATCTCCAGAAATAAGTTAATTTAAAGTTTTTTATTTATTTTGATTTTTTTACCAGCCCTTGAGTTCTTGAAACAGTTTTTATAAACACTGTATGCATACATACAAATTAATAATCCATATATAGATTTAATAAAAAGTAACTTTATTTAGAAAGAAAATATACTTGGTATAATTTTTTAATATCTATTAATTAACATGTTCTCCTTTATTTTTTAATCACTTCACGTACACAATGTGGCATCGATTCAACAAATGTACTACACATTTTTTGTTTTCTTCATGTAACCATACCGATATTATTGCTTTAATGAGGTCAGTTTTTGTGGAACAATGCACTGAGTCATTTTTTGACTACTGCCCAAAGATTTTAAGGGTCCTGGGAAGTTGCATGATCATGGGAGCACTTAATGTTTCATTTTTCAAAAGATTTTTCCACTTTTTGTCAGTATTGCATGACACCAGATCTTATTGGAACACTCTGTTATCTTGTGGGAATTTGTTTTTAAGTTGTGTCATAACTCTTTCCTTCAGAAACTTGTAATATCCATCACTTTCAAACTAATGTCTACTGGAAGTAATGAACAAGGGCCTTCAAATGTGAATCGACCCCAAAACATCTTTTCTGGGTATGTTTAACTGATTGTTGGATATGAGCCTGTGTTGCATTTTCATCTGATGCTTTTCTAACATATGGAACCCTTTGCCCCTGAATATAAAAATGTGACTCATCAGAAAATATGAAATTTTTGTGGTCTTCTTTGATCCAGTTAACATTTACTTTGGTCCACAAAAGCTTTTTTTTTTTTAACATTTCTGGTGTTAAAAGCTGTTTTTAAGCTTGTAAACAAGGTTTTCATCCAGTTGCAAGAAGTTGGCGTCCAACAGTTGTCATGTATAGATCTCTACACTGGCTGCTATTATTTGATTTACCGCAGATAATTTTGGATCAAGTTTACTTTTTCCTACTAGTAACCAATCCTGTGTTGGAGTAAATTTTCTTTTATGGTCATATTTGCCCTTCCCTTGAATTGAGAAGAACCAGTTTCTTTAAATTGTTTTAAAATAGCATTCTCTGTCCCTAGTCCAACACCACACTCCCCAGAAGCTGTTTTTCTTGTCATATTTGTATCTTCAGATAGAGAAATAATTTTTGAATGCTTTCTTGGGATTATGTCCTTTATTATATATTCAAGACAAAACAAAAAATATGAATTTGTAATAAAAAATGAAATAAACTTTAACAAAACACAATTTATAACATGAAAATAGCTAAATACCCAAAGAACAATAACCTCATATTTCACAAACAACTTAAAGAATGGGTGTAGTCAAGCAGTGTAGACACAACATAGAAATAAGCACAAAATTCCCTGTGTTCGGATTAATTTTCACGCTTCTGTATATACGAGGTGTGTTCAAAAAGTAACAAGAATTTTGAAATTTCATGGGTTGTATTATTCTGATTCTCAGGATTTTTTTCGTTGTTGTATTGGTAAACATGTCTGAAAAGTATCTGTACATTTTTAGCTATACTGGATGTTTAGTATGTTATCAGCTGTCAAAAGGATAACATGTATTTTGATATAATCAGTGATTTTTTATTTGTATAAATAATGGATCAGAGAATTTGTATTAAATTTTGCTGTAAGAATGGAATAAAGTCTAGCAGTGGTTTATAAATGTTAAATATTGCTTTTGGTGAGTCTACTATGAGTAAAGCAAGATTTACAAGTGGTATAAGTGTTTCCAAGAAGGTCGTGAAGACATTGAAGATGACGAGTGCCCAGGATGCTCCAGCACATCACCAACTGATGAAAATGTGGAAAAAGTGAAACAGAGGATTATGAATGATCGCTGAATCACAATCAGAGAAGTCGCTGATGTTGGGTGTCAATTGGCTCATGCCATGAAATTTTTTCAGATATTTTTTGTATGAAACGTGTGACAGTACATCCATTTCTCATATATTTTAAGAAAAGAAGGAAAATGCCAAAGCTACTGTGTGATTAGTGAGTACTTGAAGCAAAATACTACATCATTCTTCTGCTTCCAAAAGCACGCTATAAATAAAGTAAAAACACTGTTACCACAAATTAAACAATTTTTTTATTCTGCTTGCTCCTCAGCCCAGTATAAAACAAAAAAAAAATTCATAAATTTGTCCTACCATCAAGAAGATTTTGAAATCGCAACTGAATGGCATTTTTTTGCCTCATACCATGGAAAAGGACCATGTAATTGTATTGGTGAAACTGTAAAAAGGACTGTGACTAAAGCAAGCCTTCAAAGGACAGTCAACAATCAAATTGTTACACCTTCGGAAATGTACAATTATTACAAAGACAATATTAGAATATAACATTTATTTTCTGCTCTAATAAAGATGTTGAAGAGACTAAAGATGTTCAAGAACCTCAATTCTTGTTATCAAGTAATCAACTGTTATCAAGTAATGCAACTGAATGGCATTTTTTTGCCTCATACCATGGAAAAGGACCATGTAATTGTATTGGTGAAACTGTAAAAAGGACTGTGACTAAAGCAAGCCTTCAAAGGACAGTCAACAATCAAATTGTTACACCTTCGGAAATGTACAATTATTACAAAGACAATATTAGAATATAACATTTATTTTCTGCTCTAATAAAGATGTTGAAGAGACTAAAGATGTTCAAGAACCTCAATTCTTGTTATCAAGTAATCACAACAGTCCCAGGAACAAGAACCTTTCACATTTATGTACCAACAAGTCAGAAATTTATTCTGAAAGTCCGAGCGACCTCTGAATCAGAAATGTTATTTACGTTACTAATGAACTTGTGTACAGATACTAATATTTCTGATCGCTTTATCCGTTTACCTAAGCCAAAATGTAAAAATTATGTTTGTTGCGTATACTATGGCAAGTGTTGGTTAGGCGAAGTCATTGAAGTCAAAATACATGAAAATGAAGAGGAATATAGAATACACTTTTTCCATCCGCAGGGCCCTGGTACTTCATTCAAGAAGTCATTGAGGGATAGTCAAACACGGTGTCAACTGGAAAATATTTTAAAGATTCTCATGCCTTCAGAGCTTTTTCTATAAACTACTGGAAGAGGACACAACATTATACCAAATAAGAATGAGGACTTAACAGTTCTGCTCAATAAAAAAAATGGCAGGAGCACCAAGTTATGTTAGTTAAGTTTGTTATCAAAAAGTGCAAGATTTATTCATAACTTCCATTAGCAGGAGTAAAATAAGGTAAAAGTGAATTGAACAACTTGTTAATGTGTTTGAATTGTTTATCATTTTGTAATTGTTATTTATTATTCTGTAATTGACTATTTATAATTTTGTAACTGATTATTTATTAATTATCAATTTATTCATTCTAATGAGTTTAGTTGTCATTTTTATAATTTGAATAAAATACATAACATCAGTATTTTTGAATACATTTACGATTAGAAGGAAAGGTGTTTTTAGTGGTTTTGTTCGATTCATTACTCATCAGCCCCTTTGATAACAAAAAATAAATTGATAAAATAAATTTTATATGGTTTTAAAGTACTTACTGCTGTAAACATTTTAGATTTTTGCCACCTGTCCCACTTGTGGTTTTTGGGCCCCCAAAATGGGACATTTTCAAAATCATACGATATGGCAGCCATTTTTTTAAGCACACTGTTACAGTCCAATTTTTTTTTATAAGTACTACTAGTACCTAAGAGTTGAAAAGGAAAAGGGTAAAAAAAACAGGCCTGTTACCTTAAGCCCTTCATTATTTATTTTGGGCTCAAAATTTGAAAAAACAATTTGTAAACGTAACTTCAATAAACATTACACGATTTGGTTATGAAACAAAATGAATTTTGAGTACACTAAGATAAAGTTCTATTTCTATTCTTTCCAAAAAGCTCTTTTTGACCCTCTGTACGATGTAAAATAAGAATGCTACAGCTCATGGAAAAAGTGAGGAAAATGGCTGTTTTTATTTGTTGGCAAGTTAGAAAATAGTATTACTCAAGAAAAACATTTTTTTTAAACATAAAAAAAATATTTTTTGGCCACTACAAGGTGTGTAGTTATCATATACCAAGTATCATCAAAATCAAAAATAGTGATGCACTGATCATTTATTGAATTAAAACAGAATACCCAATTAGAGATGTAATTTTTTGATATGATGAGGCGACTTGTTTGTCTACTGGGAGATTCAGGCTGTGGAATTCCAGCTGTTCAATATTCACATCCTGTTGAAATATCACCACAAATGTGAAGAAATAAATTTTAATTTAATGTACTCCAAGGAAAGAGTTATGTGTTAATAGAAAAATCTGTTAGGCAGCTAAAACAATGGTCCCGATCCTTGCCCATTGTGTTAGGTATCATTCATTGTTCAAAAGTCATTCTTCCCTCTGCTGTAATACATGTCCAATATTGCCAAACATCTAAATGATTGTATAGCTGATTGAGAATGCAAAATTCCTGTTGAGAAAGATAGAAAGATGAAAGTGTTATTGTCGTTAAAAATGAAGTGAGAAAAATTTAAGAACAAAATTGGCAGGAGATATAGCTTTTGACAAATTAAAACATACATAAGAAATGTACAGTACGTTTAACAAATGGTGCTGTATATTTCTATGTAAATAAACAGTATTAAATTTAAAAACAAGAAAAAAATTATTATATACTAAATTTCTATAAGGGTAATGCTCTAGAAAAGTGATGCTTTTATGACCCTTGTATTTATTTTGATTAGATCTTTTGATCTCTTCACTCAATGGTAATATTTTAAGGAGCTTATTATACATGATTTTTTTTTTTTTATTCTGTTAGTTGGATATCTTACTACAAATTTTGGTAATTAGCAACATATAATATTAATATATATTAGTTTGTTTTTTTTGTAATCTCTCCCTGGGTTGTGTCTATCATGACACTGTAATTCAATATCTTTAACATTTTTTTTTGGATGTTTTGATGAATTTACACTAATAGACAGTATATGTATTGAAATTTTATACGTTCGACATACTTATATTTATATTAAATAAAGAAGAGTATTATCATGTATAATGTTAAATATTGTTCTGGTTTTTTTCCATAATTGGGAAGGGAAGACATTTATTCAATTAAGAAAAATATACTCATTGGAATTGAGAATTGTTAAGTAAATTTGATTTTGTCAGAATAAATTTTTTTTTACTTCTTTCAGCAGTACCTTTTTCTTTGTCAAACTATATCTATAGTAACAGAATTCTTTGAAGCTGAGGAATAATTATATTTTTAACACTTTCAAAATAAAAAAGTTTTATCAAGACTTCCTTGGCTTGTCAGTGTCAGTCTTTATTACAAGCATATCATCAGTCTTCTTCGTCAGAATAGTTCTGTTCCTCATACTGATGAGTACTAACTAGTGGCCACACTACCAGCGACTTAGCAAAAAACAGGATTATCTTCTTCTTTTAATAGCGCTTGAAAATCATTTTCTCAACATTTCAGCTTTTAAGAAGTTTATTTTCCATTAAATTAGTCAATTTTCTTTTTCATTGTATTTATGTTGCTTAGCATTTTCAACATTTGAGAAGTTCTTACTGCATTCTCAAAGGATGTCAGTATTGCTCAGTAATTTTTCCATTGCTTGCTTTTTACCATTTAAAATACCAACCAGTCTAGTCATCAGTAAAATAAGTTTCTATTTTGACCTCTTCTTCGGTGAACTTTGACATTTTAAGGACTTTTAACTGTTACACAAACTGTTAAAGAGTATCTGCAATGAATATAACTAGAATACACAATTGGTGTGTATCTCGTAAGACCACCTGACATGGAAACATCTAAAATAAGTTTCTACTTAGCCCGAGTTACTTTCACTATTCCGAATAAAGTTCACATGAAATTAATACTTTTGATAAGGAAGATCTTTTTCTTCGACTGGTTTAGAGAAAACACTTTAATAACTATTTGGTACTCTAATGAAGTTATTTGGTATTATTCTCTTATCTCTTTTTTTTTTTTGTTAAAAATATACTTTAGTTAATTTTAAAGCAAATTTTTTTTTATTAATCAACTGATTCTTTAATATTTTTCACTATTATTTTAATAAAATTATTTATTTTATAATAATTTTTTCAGTTGTAAGATTGTAACTTTTTAAGTTGTAAGATTGTTTACTAAAAATTTTATTACTTTTAATAAATATTATTCAACATAATTGTGAATGGTATTTAATATTTAATAAAACAGCTAATTTAAATTTAAAATATCTAATCATTTAAAACTGAATTTTAAATAAAATTGTCTTTACATATTTATTTATAGATGGATGGAATTGCTGCTCTTGCCAGTAATCCAAGCGTAGAAGTAAATAAGAGATTGACAAACTTGGAAAAACAAAATCAAAGTCTTCAAGAAGGTATTATTTTTATAAAATTATTGAATAGTTTAAGGAAGTTATTATGATCGCGAAAAATTTCAGTGTTCAGAAATCAAGAGAAATATCCATTTTTACCTTCCCTGAATCCATTTTCACTAGTTTCGACGTGACGTCTGTACATACGCATGTATGTGTGTGTGTGTGTGTGTGTATATATGTATGTATATATATATGTACATACATATGTATCTTGCATAACTCAAAAACAACTAGCTGTAGGATGTTGAAATTTTGGATTTAGGACTGTGTAACATTTAGTTGTGCACCTGCCTTTTTGATTGCAATCGATTAAACCAAAAGTGTCCAAAAAAGCCCAAAATCCAAAAATATTTGGATTTTGGACTTTTTCTTAACTGCAGTAATAAGCCTTCATTGAGAGATTTTCAATGATATATCATAAGTGATACGTATTTTCATTAGTTCCAGAATTATAGCCAAATGAAATTTTAATTAATGAATTATTTAGTCTTTCAAGGGGAAGGCACATCTGTTCGAATCAAACTTTTCTCCTTTCTTTTAATTTTAATATATTGATTTATTGATAATTATTAACCTCCGATTGTAAAAAAAAAAATATGTTAAATAATAATTCAAAAATAACAATAAAAAAAATAATCAAGTTATTAATGAAATAAAATCTTATGTACTTTTTATTTAAAAAAAAAAGTGTATATGTAATTTAATAGACATACAAGGAAGTCATATGGTGTCCACATCAGATTTTTTTTATGTGAAATATATTTTATAAAAAATAAACTACTACAAATTAATATTCTTGAATATTTATCTGTTCTAAATTTACATATATTAATTTAAAAGTTTTTTTTTAATCTTGTTAGTGAGTAATATCTGTTGTTTTAAACAACTCATTTCATTTCCACTTTTCATTATAGTTTTCAGTAGCACTATGGCTTATAGACAACAAAAAGTGTCATACTACTTGTTCATCAGATAATTCTTTATTATATTAGGTTTTAAGTATTGTAAAAGTAGGGGCTGATTTTTATTACAATGGACAAGTGAAATGATGCAATGATAAACAGGTAAAAAATTTAAGAAAACAGAGAAGATATACGTAGTGGTCATGATGGTCTGTAATTGAAATCCAATTTTTATGTTTGTCAGAAAAAAGAAAAAGAAAATTGCTAAAATAAATAATTTATGGAAAGAATAATAAAATGTTATTCTTATTTAATTCCAATCATGAAATAAATTATCTTCAATACTTATTACATTAATGTAAAGAGTGAAAATAATAAATGATATAGAGTGTAAATGAGTGATAATACAAATGTGAAAATGGTTAGAACTATATTTCCTGTGATTGCTCTTAGACATTGGATTTGTTTTTTAAAATGTGTAAAAAACACTTTGCCCTTAAAAATATTTCATTAGATTTTGTCAACTGTATTATTTAATTAATAATAATTTTTTTTAAATACATTTTGATTTAATAATATAATGATGAACTTGTAAGGAAGAAACTGAATTACAGATAATTATTATTCTTAAAAGAGTATCATCAATACAAATAAAATATGCACTAAAAGGGAGAAAATAATGTTTTTCTTTTTTAATACTAAGTGAATATGAAGTATTGAGTGTTGGTTACTCATTTATTCATATTTATTTTAAGTATGTTATACAACATTCATAAATTGTAATGTAAAGAATCCTAGACAGATGTAAAACATTTTATCAGTATGTTAATTGATAACTCAAATTATAACTTAAATTCCATTAATACCATAAATAATAAAACCGTGTGGGCGCCCTGATAATAAAATCTAATATTTCATGGATGCCTTTCATTTTATTATTTGTAATATAAAATTGTAATTGGAATTGAAATTATAATTTTAGTTACCATTAAATATAGTTGATACATGTTTTATGCATGTGTAGGATTCATTATGTTACAATTTATCAGTGCTGCGTAACTTACTTCAAATAAATGTGAATAAAAGGATAACGAACATTCAGTACTTCAAACTTTGCTTTTATTAATAAAAAAAAAATTTATTGCTTATTTTATTTGTGTCATTTATACTTTTCTAAGTTTAAATATTTTTTTATTTAATTTTATTTTTTCCTTTATAAGTTCATTATTTATATTGTATTTAAAAAAAAAAATTTATTTATTGTGTACATTTTAGTGAGAGATAAATGTAAAGTCGAATGTTTTTAAAAAATTGATTTTTTGACAAAATAATTATTCATGTAGTTATTTTTCATAGTACTTGTTAACAATGTCCTCATGAAAAAATATATGTATTTCCAATTATTGATCTAAAATTAAATAAATAATACACTAACACAATTCATACATTTTTTTTTGTCTTCAGTCATGACTGGTTTGATGCAGCTCTCCAAGATTCCCTATCTAGTGCTAGTCGTTCATTTCAGTATACCCTCTACATCCTACATCCCTAACAATTTGTTTTACATATTCCAAACGTTTTACATATGCCTACACAATTTTTCCCTTCTACCTGTCCTTCCAATATTAAAGCGACTATTCCAGGATGTCTTAGTATGTGGCCTATAAGTCTGTCTCTTCTTTTAACTATATTTTTCCAAATGCTTCTTTCTTCATCTATTTGCCGCTCTTATATACCTCTTCATTTGTCACTTTATCCACCCATCTGATTTTTAACATTCTCCTATAGCACCACATTTCAAAAGCTTCTAATCTTTTCTTCTCAGATACTCCAATTGTCCAAGTTTCACTTCCATATAAAGCGACACTCCAAACATACACTTTCAAAAATTTTTTTTTTCTGACATTTAAATTAATTTTTGATATAAACAAATTATATTTCTTACTGAAGGCTCGTTTAGCTTGTGCTATTCGGCATTTTATATCGCTCCTGCTTCGTCCATCTTTAGTAATTCCACTTCCCAAATAACAAAATTCTTCTACCTCCATAATCTTTTCTCCTCCTATTTTCACATTTAGTGGTCCATCTTTGTTTTATCTACTACATTTCATTACAACCAAGTCTGCCTCCTTCCTCTAATTCAACCTGCAGTCTAGCGGCCAGCATCCTCTCAAACGGCTTAACCAAACTGTTTTAAGAGGCATATCAGTTGATTCACAGAAGGATCCTCCTTCAGCCTTCCCTCCTTTTTAAGCAGCACCATTTTCCCAGCCTTCCACTCCTTAGGAATAATTCTCCGTAAAAGGATGGTGTTAAACGCCTCCAAGACTGCGTGAGGTACCTTCTCAGGCACAATCTTAATAACTTCTTGTGGTACTCTATCTGGACCTGGACTTTTGCTCGATGCAATCTTCTTGATTGCATCAATCAACTCCCTATCCAAGACAGGAGGGATATCTACCGTCGCAATCTCCTTATCAGTAACAGACAGACCCACTGATGACAGAGTGGAGACCTCCCCCCTCTAAACTTCAGGGCTCAACATCAGTAGTCATACAATGTGATGGCTCTATTAGGAGATTAATGTCCTCAGACATCATCTTAAGACGGGGTGATGGAGAAGTTCCTATGTTTTAGAGGGGGTGAATTTTTTTCATATACAGATGTTACCTTTGTGAAACAACAGTGGAAGATTAGGGTCACTGAATGGGAAGTTTTGGAGGATGTAACACTGAGTGATCATAGAGCCATTGCTTTTTATGGTGGATGTTGGACCAGGTCAGGGTATCAATTGGAGATCAAGGCCGATGATGACTGACGGTCATGGGATATTTCTAACAGAAGATCACGAGGCGGTGTACCAAAGAGGATCATGTGACACCTGAAATATTGTCTGACATCGTGAATGAGTTGTACCATGAGGAGGTGAAGGCTACCAAACATAGTCGCCAGGGGCGTCCAGTTTTCTGGTGGATGAGTAACATAGCTCAGGTGAGGAAGCTTTGTTGGAAAGCTAGGAGGGCCTTCCAGAGATGTGGGGATTCCATTATGAGGGCTGTTTTGTACGCAAAGTACTTGGCAGCAAAGAAATGTCTGAAGGAGGAGATCAAAGGATCAAATCGGAAGAAATGGAGAGACCTATGTAGTGAACTGGATGAAGATGCTTGCAGTGATTTGTATAAAATTGTGACTAAGTGTTTGGGAAGGAGACTACCGGTGTTGAGCCCTGAAGTTTTGAGGAGGGTGGTCTCCACTCTGTGTCCAGTGGGTCTATCTGTGTGATGAGGAGATTGCGATGATAGAAATACCTCCTGTCTTGGATAGGGAGTTGATTGATGCAATCATGAAGATTACATTGGGTAAAAGTCCGTGTCCAGATGGAGTACCACAAGAGATTGTGTCTGAGAAGGTACTTCGGGCAGTCTAACACCATCCTTTTCCCTAAGGATGGGAAAGCTGAGAGGATGGTGTTGCTAAAGAATGGGGGGAAACCGCAGGAGGATCCTTCTGTGAATTAGTCGATATGGCTCTTAAAACAGTTTGGCTAAGTTCTTTGAGAGGATGCTGGCCGCTAGACTGCATGTTGAATTAGAGGAAGGAGGCAGACTCAATTGTAATCAACTCGCCTTCAGGGTAGGTTTCTCTGCTGAGGATGCAATAGGAAAGGTCATTGCTGCATGCACTAGTCAGTACAAGAGACTGATCCCGGTGGTTTTGTTTATAGATGTTAAGAGTGCATTCAACTCTTTGAGCTGGCACATTATTAGAGATGAGTTGAAGAGGAGAGGGATCAGTCTGTATCTGCTAAGGCTAATCTATGACCACCTCTCAGAGAGGTCAGTTGTCAACGAAGGTGCAGAAGGAGAGTTTGAGATACAGGTTACAAAAAGAGTGCCCCAGAGATCAGTTCTTGGGCCCCTGTTGTGAAATGTTGCCTATGATGGGTGTCAAAATAATGTTGAATGCTTTCATGTAACAATACAACTTGTTTTAAAGTGCAAAATATGAAAATCTTCATCATTTAATCAAACTTACAAGTATTGCTAAAAAATAAATAATATATGTTTAGAAGTTGTGATGTATAAATGAATAGCAAAAATATGAAAAGGAATGAGTACTTATTAGTGGTATAGTTTAAAGTCATATTTATGAATAGTGTAGTAGTGAATTATTTAATTTTAGACAAATAATTGGAAATACATATATTTTTTTATGAGCGCATTGTTCTCAAGTATTAACCTATAATACGATGCGGGAAATGTTCACCCAGCTGATCAAACCGAATAGCAAAGTTAAAGTTCTGCCAAATTTGGTGGACCGTACTACCCCAGTACAATACGTCATTAAGACTAGTAAAGAAACAACCCAAAACGTTAAAAAATACAAACACTGAAAGCTTTCACTCAAACTCGCACATACCACTATAGTTCGATCATTTACCACAACGAATTAATAAAAATTACTTACAAATAAATTGAAAATGCAGTGTAAAACCATGAAAAACAAGGAGTGAACCAGTCACTTCTGAATGCTTCAACCATCAACTTAACACTCCATCTTGCAGGTAGGGCTACAAACATTACTGGGAAAATGTACAATTTTCTCTTAACTCACAGTCAAAAATGTGTTTTTTGTGACGAGTTATTTGTAATTATGCATATTTTATTCTGTTAAATACATACTTTATTTTTTTCTCACAACAGGACTTTTTTTCTTTTAACAGGACTGTTGTTGATTTCCAAGTACATAGATTACAACAAGAAGTCCTATTCTCTTATTGAATATTTTAGGCTTGCTAATATAAATTAACTAATTTGAATAATTAAAATTACTATTTATTATAATAAAATGCAGTTATTCACAGTAAAACATAACCCTTATAAATGTTTATTTTTAGTGCAAAATAGGAGAGAAAAGAATGTATATCAACTGGTACAAGATAATTTAGTTGAGAATAGAAAGGGGCATGAATCATAAGACTGATGCCTTTTCACAAACAAAATAATTTAGAAAATTTTACATAAAAATTAATTCTCTATGGAATTTTTTTGCGCCAGATTGCATTGTTATTAAGAATGAATGTGGATGCAAAATTTGAGCTCGCTAACATTTACATATGTAAAATAAGAGTAGACATTCATAATCAAGTTACAGAGTAAAACATTATGTTATTTTGGCAAGCTTACATTGCTTTCATAGTAGCAACAGTGGGTGCTGTTGAATGGACCATAGTTTATAATTATATAAGCAAACAAGAAAAATGGTGTCCAGAAAGTGCTACTATTTTCCTTGGTGTGCCTCTGTAGGTTTCAACAGATTTAGATGAAGATTAGCCTTTACTAAGGGTGTATTAGCTGAAATTGTTAAAATTTTGTTTGCATTTCTTTTATTATCTTTGTGTTCATAAAAAAATGTTAATTTTGTTCATAAAATTAATATTAATAACTTGATAATTCGTTATTATTAATTTTAAAAACACAAACCTAGTTGCAGTAGTACTATAACTGAGTTTAACAGACAATCTTTGATTATTTGTGTGTGTGTGTATATGAATAAATCCATATGTATTTTCACGTTCTCAACCATCTAAATATTTGGAGACATGATTTTTTTCAACATAATATTTAAATAAAAATGTTGTTTTCATTATACAAACTTCTCTAATTATAGATATATGCTTTATTAAACTGTTTATCTTTGATATATAAAATTTTCTACCAGAAAATGTTTCTGAAATTTTATTTTTGCAGCAGTAAGAAAATGAAGATACTGTGTGCTTTAAATTTACATTTCATTGTGGATATGAAAAAAATGTAAGAGAAGTTAATCAAAAAGATTAACAGTGAATATTTTATATCCTTCCTTTTTTTTTTACATTTTTAGTTAAATACTTTTTTTTATTTTCCACAGATTAGAGAATTTTAGATGATAAATGTGTGAACCCTTATGTAATCACTTTAAATTTTTTTTTAGAAATAAAACTTTTGAAAGATTTGGTTCAGAAACTTACTTTGGAAGTTAGTAACTGTCGAAAAGAATTTGCCAATTCGTCAGCAGCGGGAAAAGCAGTTGCACCTACTTCTAGCAAACCTGCTCAACAGCCACCACCAAAGAAACAGGTACCTGATGATGACGACGATGATGGAGTTGACCTTTTTGGTTCAGATTCTGAGGTAAATTTCTATTTTCACTGATTATTAAATTTATAATTTTATTTCTAATGCTAATATATTGGGTTGTGTAGTACTTTACCTCAAATTCTACTCAGGGAAATTTTTATAAATTATTTAGTAAAAATAAAGTTTTTATGCTAGTGACAGCTCTTCCTGTACAATTAGCATAAAAAGAAACAGAAATTATACTCAAAACATATTGGTGTAAATTTAATACAAATTATTGGATTTAATTTTGGTTTTATTATACATAAGAAGTAACTAGTGTATTCTATTATAAGACCCAGTTATTCTTTGGTCCGAACATTTAAAAAAAATCTTTAAGAATAACATGCCTTCAGAACCACTGTGCAACTCCTTTATCATTGATTTTACAGTTGGTGCAGTTGTTAATAGTATTTCTTGTAGTGATTAGAAATTTCTTTATTGTGTATTCATGTAGATATATTGTAAAATTAGATTGAGAGTTTCTGGCTTTGTTTTATATATAAAAACTACGTGTCATATTTATATTTTTGTATCTAAGTCTAATCTCTGAGACAATTTTCAAAGGGTGATTTTTGTATTTGTTTGTTTTCTTTTGAACATGTGCTGAGGAGTATCATTAGTTCCTAATCATTAGTTCTCAATCATTTAGTTCTTTTCAGTTCTTAATCATTTTATATATATTTTATTTATGATTTTGAAAGCTCCACTAAATAATTCCTGTAATTGTTGCCAATTTTGTATAAATGTTTTTTTTTTTTTTTTTTTAATTTAAAATGTGTTTTATTCTTAAATGTGTCTCTGAAATTTAGAAACGTGTCTTGTGTGGATGTAGCCATTAAGTAAGTGATTGTGTCAGGAGTCATCATTTTGGTTGTAGCAAGTGTTGTGGGTGTATATTAGTAATATGTGAAGAAATTGTATGTTAATCCTATGTGGATTAGTCAATATGTATTGTGAATAATTGTTTCAGTTGTGGTGAGCCTTCATTATATTTTAAACAGCAGGCTTATTGTTTACATTTTATATGTTGATATCTAGGAACTCTGCATTGTTTACTATTCGTAAACTGTGAAATGATGTGATTGAGAAATACTGCATTGTCTTGTGATGCTTTCGTAACACGAATATTATATTATAAACATCTATGACAGTTTAATATTTTGTCTCGTTCCCCCCTTTTTTTTAAAGTGGGGTTTATAAAATTATTTTGGCTAGAAAAGCTTGAAACAGATGACCTGTTAGATGTGGTTGAAAGTATTATTTGTTGTGAGTGAAATAGTTTTTCTCTGATAAAGGTTGTGGTGTTAATCATGATTTCAGTGACATGTTCTGTGATGTATTAATGTTTTTTTGTTAGTTTATTTTTTTTTAGATTAACAACTCTTGTATACTATTGTGAGTTTTATTTCATGTTTCCAGGAAGAAGATGAAGAGGCCAAGAAAATCAGAGAACAACGATTGGCTGAATATGCAAGTCGTAAATCAAAGAGTACGTTTGATATTAGACATGCATTCATTTTTTTGAGCTTCATTTCTTAGCCTATTATTTTATGAAGAATTTACTAACGTATTGTATTTTACATAATTATTTTATTGTTCAGTAAATTTTGCAAAAAAGTACATTATGAACTCTCTGATAATTACGTATTTATTTAACATGTGTGTGCTAACAGTTCCTTGATACTGCTCACCATTCTTTTTTTGGATTTTAATTGACAAAATACTCTGGCCTAGTTTTAGAAACATTTTCAAAAATTGGTAGTAAAAGCTGACAATTAGATTCAAAGCCCTTGCATAACAGTATGATCGGAGCTAGCATAGTAAAACACATTTAAAAACAATTGCTCAGGATTAGCAAAATGTTTGATAATAAGTATTGGATGAATTGGAAAAACCACAGCCACAGATAGCAGTTATAACTAAGGTTTTTTATGCAAATTGTTAGAACAAAATACCTTGTTATGTGTTCTTTCCTTGACATCTGAAGAACTAGATTTTTTTTTATTCCTTACCATCTAAAATAAATTACATAGGCTGTGAAATTAAATATTTTTCTGCTATATAAAGTTCCAAAAGTTGTCTACGCATAATTTTAGTGTGCTGAATTCTAATATTCTTACCAATCTTTTTTATAAAAAAGATTTTATAGAAAGTGGGAATGTTTATGCACATGCATGTGTGTATGTGTGCGTTCTACTTATAGAAATTTTTGCAATATTGATGTTATTAATTGTCCTATTTCCCAATAGTAAAGCTGAGATTTGGCATAATTATTACCAGTGATTGGAAAGCTACCTAGGAAAATATTTTTTCAATTACACAAAGAATTTAATTAAGTAGAATTTTATAGAGGGTGCGTAGATTAAATTAAAGGATTCACATGGCAAGTTTGTTCTCTTACATCTACAGGGATAAAATTATACAACAAAATAATCTATACATTTAAATGGCAAATCCTTTTTCACTGAAACACTTTTAATGCTTCCTTTTCCTGATTGGAGCTGAAGTTAAGTTCATTATTACCATTCCAATGTAGTGATCAGAGACTAGTTCCTTCTCTTTCATCTGTAGAGCTGTTAATTCAAATCCCGGTCAAGGTTTAGTATTTTCACACACTACAAAGTATATATACCATAAAGTGACTGTATTTGGAGGTAAGTTTATTGTTGTTTTGAGTATTAATAAATATTATTTCAAACAAATTTTTAGAATGAATAAAAAATTAGGTTATTTTAATTAACAATTTAATTTAAGTTAATGGAAAGGTTGCTGAGATCAAAATAAATCAATAACCTACACATATTAAAATATTTAATTACAGCCAGTAGATAACTTGTAGTGTTTAATTATCCAATTTGAAACTCCTCTATCTCTATCTGCGATAGCTTACTGGTATTAGCTGGTGTAGTACATTCCTCACTGAGAGTTAAATTGCTGATGATTTTATCTGGGAAGTAGTTTCCTTCCAAAAGCTACATAGAAATTTAAACTACTAGCTGAGGTTCTTACTGATTGAAGCCAGGTTTCCTTATCTATTGGTCTTTTATGATCTAATGGAACTGATAAAACTGGTAGTCTCTTTATGGCATTTGAAAATAAGTTTTAGGCATTTGTCACCATAAGTTGGTTGGAGTAAGTTGTTTTCAACTTACCCATATGATCAATGTGCACAGTCAAAATTCAATTTATTGTTTGGATTGAGTTTCAAAAAATTTTTAAATATAGATTATTTACTTTTATATTTTATTAATAAAGTATTAATGTTTTTCGTTTCTTACAGAACCAGTCTTGATTGCAAAATCTTCTATTATACTGGATGTAAAGCCATGGTCAGATGAAACAAATATGAAGGAGTTGGAATCAGCTGTCCGCAAAATTGAAACAGATGGCTTAATTTGGGGTGCATGTAAGTTTACGTTAAGATTTCATTTTCATAAGAATTTGCAAATGTAATTGTGAATCTTCATGATGGATTTTTTATATTTCTTATTTTCCAAATCAATTTAATATAATGTATTTAAATCTATTATTCATTTTTAATTATATTTATGTTCATTAGTATAGTTAATGACATGCATTATTACAGTGTATTATTTTTATTTTTTTAGAATTTTTATTAATTTGATAAATACACAATTATACTTTATATTCTGAGCTAGTTTCTTAGTTTCAACATAACTCCTATGTTTTACATCATCAGTTATTTGTTTCATATATTCCAAACTTTTGTCTTTACAGTATTTATTTTCTTCACTTCGAGATCCAGATTCACGACCATATAGAGATGCTAACTGTTTTATATATTTCCATAATTTATCAGATTTGTTATATATATAATGGAGCTGCAAATAAATAGCCTTCTTTTATTATGGACAATACAAGTTCCATTAATGTATATAGTAAACTGCTTAAAGGAAAGACAAACAAAATTTTTAAAAATCAGCTAGCTCCTTGTTACACAAACGTATATTTCATCCTGAGTGTTTGCTTGAGGGGGGAATCAATCACTAGTCAAAAAATGGTTAGAAAGTTTCAGATTTTAAAGGAATGATCATACAGTAACCCAGTTAAAGTTGGAAGTAATATTGAGTGAAGTGAATGTAGTAGGATATTAAGCAGTTACTTGGATCTGTATGTCTTGTAGGTGAGGTAAGATTTAGTGTAACTTTTGACCTTGGTGGATGGGGGCAGTAGTCATTGATTCTCCCTACTGTTTGAGCATGAGTTGTCCTAGTGATATTACATTGTCCTTTTTCAAGTTGAGAATTGTGGTGGAATGTAATGGAATTTATCTTAAAATCTCTTCATTCTGTACTCTCAACAATCTCCTGTAACACTGTTCTGAAAAATCTATGTTCTTTGGTTTCATTTTATTCATAAAGCATATATTGAATTTAAAAATGTTGTAAAGAATTTCTTTCCAATTCCTATATCAATTTTTTGTTATCAGTAGATCTCTTTTATTAGTGTAAATGCTTTCCTGTCTTGTGCCAATATAGATTTTATATCTTCAGTAGTTAAACCATCCTTAGCGGTTTAAGTAACTCTTTTTATTCTATTTCTTTTTGCATTTCATTATCCTTTTTTACTCTTCCTTTCCCTTTGTTAAAATTCAATTTCTTCCCCTGCAAATACTCCATGCACATACATTATGTCTTCTAATTCATTTTTAGTTTCAGACAAAATTACAATATTATCAGGGAATATTAGTGTTCCTGGATTGTTATTTGGTTCTCCTTGTAGCTCTTTCATTGTCTTCTATATTTAAAGTAAAAAGCTAAAGGAGATAGGTGTTTTTTTTCTTTCACTTCTGCAAATTCCTCTTTCTTTTTTTTTTTACTATTTTGTAGTACCTGTTTTTTCTTTTTTAGATTTTAAATAAACTTTTCTTTTCTGTACTTTAATCCTAATAATGTTACAAATTTCAGTTATATTTTATTAATAAATATCAAATATACTTTAAAAATCTGCTGTTGCTCTGTAAGAATTGTTTAGTTTTGCTTCAAAAAAAAAAAATTATAGATTCTGTTGGGGATAGATAGGTAGTCAATGCCCATAATACTAGATTAATTGCCAAATGAATTTTTTAAAAGATTCTCTTAGATATTCTGTTATGATGATGTTACCCAAAAGTAATAATGACAATTGCACAAGCCAATGATGGTTGTGTTTTTTAGTTTTTGATAATTGATTCTTATGTATTTTTAAGTACTGAATCCTAAAATAACCTTCATTTTTTCCATTACTTGAGGAAAAGTCTATGTACATCAGTGCAGAAGATTAATTCTCCACTGAAGATTTATTCGGAAAAATATAGAAGACAATCCTTTACTCTGTACCTGAACCAAGAAAATGATGGCCAGCTGCTAGCAGGGTCTTTTCTTTAAGCCTCGAACCAAGCAATTCTGAATTTTCTTTGGTCAGAAGTATGTCTCAAACCAATTTGTTTAGTTCAGGCTGTGAATAAAGCTCTGGTGCACAGCTACCTCCAGGTTCATTTTCCTTGATGTTATATTCATTTAAATCACTTGTAGAATCATCTATTTAAGGTAAATTTTCTGGTGGAATTGGTACTGTTACGTCTGGACCATGAGGAACTAATCATAAAGTAGATGGCATATTTGGATAGATGATTCTTTTTTTATTTTTCAGATTGAAACCATGAACACCAGTTGAACAAAAGTAACAATCATTGGTGTGATTTCATGGCTTTCGCCACACCATTGGAACTCCAATCTGAACACTTCTTGTTTTCACCTTTTGACTGCTGCCTAAGTCCTTCATCACATGTATAGCAAATGTAGTGGGGTGCCCAAGTTTTGTCTTGATCTTCTATTTTCACTCTGAAAATGTGTGGTACACTTGTCGAACAAAACGTGTTATATTCTTTTTTACCTTTCCACCATTAACTCGCCATAAATGTAACAAAAAGAATTTGCAGAATTTTTTGCAGTCTCTTCATGGTATTTTAAAAATGGAAAGTTTGCTTTATGGCTTGAAAATATATGTTCCATTGACAAAAATGATCATAGAGAATGGAAGAAACTCAATTTACGCATACTGATGGTTAAAACAGCACAGGTAATAGTTGCACAGTGCATGAGTGGTGTGGATAGCTGCCAATAAACATTTTACATGTTGTTAAGTTTTGTCATAATCTGTCAGCCAGCCAAGCTGTCGACTTCATGTATTCACCAAGCAATGGAGAGCCACTCTCCCACCATCTCCGTCATCTTCAACCCAAACCCCCCCTCCACCCACCTCTTCAGCCACTCAACTGTTTAGCTATAAAAATGCGTAGTATAAGCCAAAAAAGTTAATATATTTTATTAATTTATTATAAAAAAAACCTGTGTATTTTATTGTAACACATTTTACTGTTTTTCAACTTTTTACAAATTTTGAAATTTGCAATTTGCGGAAAATCCTGATCCGATTCTAAAAAAGTAAAAGTTGTTTTTGGATTTAGCACTAAAACATACATAGGAATCAATTTTCAAAAGTTGAAAAACATTCCACAACCCAAATTTTGCAGGCTTGTCTTGTTCTTTTATTGGTAAAGTTGTCTTTTTTCTGTTTCATATATTAATTGATGCATACCAATATTTATAAAATTAGAAAAATTGATTAGGTTTGCAATTTTTATTTAATGCACAAAGGTACTTTGTGTCATGTTGACAGATGTGGTACTGGAAATGTATCCTTTTGGGTGACCTTATAGCTACAGAAGATACGCCTGTTTTCAAGTATGTTTTTACACCTCACAGATTTTGGAAATTTGTCTACGTAATTAAAATATTGAATTTTTTCATAAAAAAATATTCATTAAACGAGGATCTCTTCCTACAGTCTAAATCAATGTCAGTGAGATTTCCAAGAACTCAACTTGCCTTCCAGTATTACCAGTCTCCAGTAACAGTTGATTTTCACTATGTAAAATGTAAATACATATCAATAAAAATTATTACTTTTATTATTTGAACAGTGTGTTATAAAAATGTAAAAACTTTTTTTTAGCAAAACTGGTTCCATTGGCTTACGGAATCCACAAACTTCAGATTTCATGTGTTGTAGAAGATGATAAAGTATCAGTGGATTGGCTACAGGAAACTATACAAGAAATAGAAGATTATGTGAGTATAAATCTAGAATTTATAAAAAAATATCCAAAATTTTTTAATTTTCCATGCTATATAAGTTGAATTGTCACAATTTTTTTTGTTGTTGATATACTTATCCTTGACGTATTGGTAACTAATACATTAACCTAACATATTGGATGTTTATTGTACTGTGGACTTCTGAAAAGGCTACACATGTTTTCATATGGTAAGCAATTTTTAATTTGTGGAAGAAATGAAACAAAGAATTTTCATTAAATTTTGCTCTAAAGTTCAGCGCTGCCTCTGAAATATTGATTGTTGCTTTTAGAAGTTCTTCTGTGAATAAAATAAAATGTTTACAAGTGGTACAAATATTTCTAGGAGGGCCATGAAGACATTGAAGATGATGGGCGCCTGGAACTCCCAGTTCATCAACAACTGATGACAGTGTCAAAAAAGTGAAGAAAATGATATGGACAATCGCTGAATCACTATCAGAGAGATTGCTGTTGATGTTAGTATATCATTTGGCTCATCCCAAGCAATTTTTTCAAATGTTTTAGGTAAAAATGTATGGCTTCAAAATTGTTGAAATTTCAACCAAAAGCAGTGTCGAATGAACATTTACTCAGGAGTTGCTAAATGAAATGAATGATGATCCAGAACTGCTGAAAATAGTTTGGAATATGTAAAACAACTAGTTAAGGATGTAGGAGGTATACCGAAATGAAATGAAATGACTGGCACTAGATAGGGAATCTTTGAGAGCTGCATCAATCAATCAAGTGACTGAAACACAAAAAAAAATGTACTTTTATCAGGTATTACATGGATTGTTTATAAAGTAATGCAACCTATGTTTAAAACTATTAATTTATTGATAAAAGACCAGTTTAATTGCCCAGTACAATAAACTTCAGTATTTAAAATTTTAAGTATAAGGAACATTAGTAATTTACGAGATCAGTGCAAAGTTTATCAAGTTTGGGATATGAAGCAATACAGTATCTTCAAAAACATCCCTTTTTTCACATTTTAAACAAAACTCTTTTAATGATCACAATAAATTATAAATTGACCTGTACTCTTTGTTCATTCAGTTTTTCTTATCATTACTTTATAAAAGCAGTATTTTCTTTTAAGTCTTACCGTAGCATTTTTTTTTATTGTAGATTTAAAAATAATTGACCTTGTAAAAAAATATATGTATTGTGATTGTATAAAGGTAAATACCACATTGTTTTTAATTTTTACTGCCCATAAATTCCACTTAGAGTGATGTACTGTTAAACTGAGTGATAAACTAAGAAGTCTCTTAAATTCGTTGCATTATTATATGTAAATTAATTATGATTTAATTAAATTTAAATAAACAGTGGTGTATAGGAGAATAATGATAATAATGATTATCAATACAAGAGTTTTTTTCTGTAAAATATCTTGCTTCAAAGTCTTGTTTCACACAAAATTAATTTTGTTTTTTCATATGTTCTTTTGAAAGTTTATGGAAAGGATTATTCTTAACCTATCATTTTGGTTTTTAATTTTTTTCAGGTCCAGAGTGTTGATATTGCAGCTTTCAACAAAGTTTAATGCTTATTTTCATTTAAGTATTAAGGCCGTCTGTCACGTAACACCGAAACAAATTACTTTAGGAAGATTAAAGTGCAATGATGATGTAACTTCATATTAAATTATTCAATCATTCAGTTATAACGTGCTACTGTCTATTACCCATATTTTGTGCTATGTTAATCATTACATTAATATACTTCATTAATATTATTATTAATGAATTATACTGCTTGTTGAGCAACTTACCTTTGTAAAAAACAATAAACTAAGATTATTATGTGGTGTAATTTATTTGTGATTTATTTTTTTATTTCTATATTTAAATTAAAAAAAAAAATGTATACATGTACGAGGGTTATTCATTAAAGATAGAAATTGCTTTGCAGCTAAAGCATCAATGACATTTTTTTTGCTTTTCAACATAATGTCCAACAACATTACACATTTTTCCCACCTCTGAATCAGCTTATTTATGCCTGCTGCAAAGAATCTTTGTTTTGATCAATTCAGCACATTTTCTTTTCCATTAAATTTATTACCATTTAGCACCTACAAGTGGATCAAACAAGTAGAAATCCGACGGGGCCAAGTTAGGACTGTTTGGAGGTGAGCTAGTACTTCCTAAAGCAATTTAAACACAGATCAGGTTTCTCAAATTACCTGACCTGTGTGACACCAGGTGTTATCATGAAATAGCATGATGCCTTTACGCTGAGATCTGGGTGTTTTTTTAATACTCTTTGCTTCATTTTGTTCAAGGATGTCACAGTAGTATGCACTGTGTATTGTTAGCTGATATTTTAGAGAATCTGCAAAAACCAAGCCTTTTGCATTCCAAAAGATTGTAATTATGATTTTTCCTGTGGATGGTTAAAAAACAAATTTTCTCTTGATAGGTGAACTCGTGCGCTTCCACTCTAAGCTCTTGTCTTGTTGATTCTAGATCATATTGTTAAATCTGTGACTCATGACATGTAAGAATACTATGCAAAAGCATCTCATTTCTCTTACTACCAGTGCATATTGCGAAGTCTTGTCTCTTTATGGGTGTCAACTCTTTGAACCCATCTTGTACTGGTTTTACAATACTTGAGGTTGGTGGTAATTTCACTTATACCCATAGTAACAAAAAGAAATAAAATAAATGAACAATCAATGAAGTACCTTGTTATTCAAAGAATATCATCCTAATAATGTCATGATTTGCACCAACACTTGTAATTTTTCAACTATAATTCATCAGTCTTCTTGGTTGAGAGGGTCTATGTGAGTTTCAAGTGTTGGAATTGAAACTTAAATGGGCATCCAGACGATGCTCGTTAGTCACTAATGTTTGAACAATTTTCAGTTTTTCTGTCTACTTGTAAAACTTTCTGCGGTTCGTACTACTTTGCTTGTTTAATTTGGTCATATGAGAGTAAACTGGTTTTTCACCTTCAGACGGAAAAAAAAATCGCTGCACGCTGTTCAGTTAATTTGCAAACCTCAAGAGCACTCACCATCATAAAATAAGATTTTGAGGTTATAAACAAAACAGCTGGTTACATCTAAACAGCTGATGAGAATCATCTTAGGGGTTACCAATTTAATGCATCTGAAAGTATTATCACAGCCCTCTTACCAATCGTTTTGCCCCCACAGCTATTTGTCTTTAATTAGTGAATGCCTACTGTATGTTTGTTTTTATTGAAAAACAGATTTTACATTTGATCTGATGACCTTAATCCTACTCAAAAGAAATATGAATAAAAAAATATCTTTGTTATATGCATTAACAGAATCAAAGAAAACAAACTGTAAATTAAAAGAAAAATTGATTCAATAAAGTTTACAGGAAAAACATTATACACAATTACCTAACAAATATAATACCCTGTATTCTATAAAATAAATAATATATAGTATTTTATATATTTATAATATAATATTTTTCTCATAAAAAATATTCCTGTTTAAAAGGAATAAAATAAATAATGATTTTCTTTCAAACTTATAAGGGAAATGTATTTTCTTTTACAGAAAAACTTCTCCTTCATGAAGATTAGTTTGTTTTAAAAATATTATCAAAACTTTGTAGAACAATGTTGTTCAAATTAAGTAATCTGTTAAAAAAAGTCAACTAATTTTTCTTTAATTAAGGTGGTGTGTATTGTAATGTAAAGTTTGTTTTACAAAAATACTTTGTTTTTTAGTGAAACAGGAATATTTGAAATACTTTCTTGAATATTACAGATGTAATTTAAACTTTTTATTACAAAATAATTTACTAAAATTATGTATAATTTTTATTAAAAAAATTTTCATAATTATTGTGGAGTAATAAATTAAAAAACCACCTTTCAAAGAAATAATGTATATTAATAAATTTACGTGAAATTACCTTTGGAATTGAATTCTTATTTATGAAAAAATATTTTATTATGATCATAATAAAAAAATCTTTTACGAAAAATATTTATTAAAGATAACTACTAAAAACAGCTTTTTTTACTTTACCTTCTATTGTTATAGTAGAACTGTAGCTATAGAAGGTAAAGTATTGTAATCTGTCCAATTTGGGCATATGCAGTTCTCTCACGTTTTGACACCTAAGGAACCCAAAAACCAATATACTGGATTGAAATTTTCCAGATTTTCATATCTGTGTGCGCATATGTGCATGTATGCATGCGTGTTGTGTTTGGGGTATTGGTTTTTAAATCACCTTATTTCTCCAGTACTACTTGATCGATTTTGATCAAACTTGGTCACATTATTTCTAAATATGGGACATTGATACCATTGAATTTTCAAATTAATAGGTTAAAGGGGTGAGGCTGTAGAGCAAGGTCACCCTCATAATCTCAAGATTTCACCTAATAAGTGGCTCCCGAGATACTGAGACCCTTGGAGATAATAAGACCACCATTTCTAGTGGTATAAATTAAATAATATTTTATATATTTATATTATATAATATAATATTTTTCTCATAAAAACTTTCCCTGTTTTAAAGGAATAAAATAAATAATGATTTTCTTTTAAACACATTTGTTAACAGTTATAAAGAGAACTAAATTAATAATTAAAAAAGAATGATATTTTTTCCTAATTAAATCTATGAATTTTATAATAAATATTTAATAAAAAGATTTCTTTTTATAAATTATGTTACTATGGGATTGCCAAATATTTGGAAAGATCACACCCCATCCCAAAAAATTGCTCAAAATAAACTAGTGACTAAGTGGGTACAGAGTGTTATCAGTATCCCATCAAACCACAAGGAGCGCTGGTATAGCACTGACGTACAGCTGCTGTAGTCTTTCTCTTTTGTTTAGCCTTTGGCACCAGCTGTGTTGTAATTTACATAAAAATATAATATAAAGAATGTACTTCTTAACGAGAAAAAAAATGTTATTTTGTAGAAAGGTTTCCTTTAGAATTTATTATCCAACGATTGAACGTATTTTCATGAAAATCTTACCAAATTACTTAACATGTTTTAAATTATAATTACACAAATATAAAAAAAAGGTATATCTTTTATAAAGTGAAGTATATGAAAAAACCAAATATGTGTCTTAATGAACATTTTTAATTCTCAGAAAATTATTTCTAAATTTTTCATCACATAAAAATTGTATTAAATAATTTGTTTTAATGAGTTATGGGAAAAAATTGAATTATATAGATCACACTGGGGGAAAAAAAAGAATTATTTTTTTGTCGCAGGAAGATATGTGATTCTGATAGCATTTTTTCTCCTGAATTTAAATATGATATTGGTGTTTCCCCATCATGCAAGGTTTCCAAGAGACAGGCATTTATAATTTCAAACATTTTAATACTTTCTGCATTCTTAACTACACAATATTCAAACATTTGACTTGCCTAGAAAGTAAGAAATGATGATTTTCTGCTATATTTCGCCTGTGGGGCATCCCTCTTGATGGTCCAACAACAATCATCAGCATATTAGGATTCCATTTGCCTTGATACCTCTTTTCCATAGCTGAAATCTCCTGATGAAAGTGTTCATCGCTCACTCTGCTAAGATTTTCCAGAAAGAGATCTAGGTGCAAGTGCAGGAAGTATACTTTTAAGGACATATTGCAACCCAAATTTTTTATAAGATCATTGACAATTTCACGGTAATTTTCTGCCTTTTGAATTACCAAAAAACTCTTAGTAACATTTTTGAATGTTTGCCAAGCTGCTTTCTCCAGTGGATTCAATAGTTCCTCAAACTTTTCAACATGCATTAGTAATCATATTTGTGAACCCACAAATATTCCTTCTTTAATTTTTGCAGCACTAATTTTAGGACACTTCTGTTTTAAGTACATGAAACCAGGGGTATCGTTCATGGCCTTGATGAAATTCTTCATTAATCCTAGTTTAATGGTGTTCTCGTTGATGCGGAAGACAGAGTTGTCATTTGGTAAGTACTGGGCTGGTACTTACCGTCATTGTAGTATGCTCACCCTTGGTTGTTTATATCTTTATCTCTTACTCATTTCATAATTTATGTATTGAATAATATCACAATCACTTAAGAAATATCATTTTAATAATTTGTTTTTATATTACATTCATTGCAAATTACCTGAAAGAAAACTATCAGTATTCTGAGAAAAAGAAAATTTGTTAAAAAAAAGTGTGTAAGTTGAGCTCACCCTTGGTTGACGCTCACCTTTGATTATTTTATCCCTATATCTCTTACCATTTCATAACTTATACATTTAATATATCAAATCACGTTTTTGGAATATTACATTGATTGCAAATTTTCCTGAAACAAAACTGTTAGTATCCTGAAAAAAAGAAAATTTGTTTAAAAAAAAAAAGTCGACACTCAACCTTCATTATTCATCCACACATTTTGTGTTATTAATCAAACACACCGATGCGGCTATATGCACATTCATCATTAAACTGCAGATGACATTACTTCTACAACATGACCCAATAACACTCCGAGGATACTTCTGTGAGAGATACGACTGCCTAGTAGACAGTAGGGAGAGTGGCGGAGTGGCGATTTTCATGAAGAATGGGGTGTCGGCTACAAGAATTCAACTAACCACTCTCATTCCTGCTGTTGCATTTAAGGTCTCTATCCACTTCAAATTATATATCTGCAATCTGTATCTCTCACCGAACACTGAGTTCAGTGCTCTAGATGTCTCAAATCTCCTCGCGCAAATACTGTCTCCATTGTTAATAGTAGGAGTCTTCAATGCCCACCATATTTCCTGGGGCTTAACCTTCTGCTCCACTCGAAGAAATATGATAAACAGAATGAGACAAGACTTTGACCTTTGTCTTCTGAATAATGGATCACACACATTCATGTCTTGTCTCTGTATCATCATGTCTTGTCACATTCACAGTATCATCTGGTACTGTATCTAACATCGATCTCTCCATATGCTCACCAAATTTACCCCCTCATCTTAATTGGCCTGTTTCTAATGACTTTCACAGCAGTGATCACAGACCAATTATTATTGGTTTCAGTGTAGACCGCGTGGTTAAAAGAAGGCCACGGAGATGGATTGTTGAAAAGGCAGATTGGAATGGATATCATAAAGCCATCCAATCACAGTATGACGATGATGCGAACATCCTTGACCAATATACTCCTCTTTTACGTCCATGATACTTGAGAATGCCAACAGATATATCCCACAAACATCGGGTAATCCTGGACGTCCTTCCGTTTCATGGTGGAATAATGATTGCAGGTATGCTATTAGGAATCGACGGCAGGCACTACGCAAATTTAATCGTAGGACTACAGCTGAACATTTAAATTTATACCGCAGGGCTAGAGCGGTATGCCATCGGGTATTCTTGAACGCTAAGAGGAGTTCATGGACGAATTACGTGAACACTATCACACGCACTACTCCACATCTACCGTGTGGAAAAAAGCTTTGCAATTTTCGGGTCACCAAAACAATCTATTCTCGGTCTTATTGGTGAAGGAAAACTCCTTTCATCATTTTCGGCTGTGGAAAATATTTTAGCAAAATCTTTCCGCTCGGTGTCTCTCACTTCATCGTATAATAACGACTTTCAAAGGTACAAGATTCAGATTGAAGTATTATCATTAAACATTGGTGAATTAAACACCCCATTCGTATTTAAGGAATTGTTACATGCGCTTAAAAACTCACATGACACTTCCTCTGGCCGAACAATATTCACTTTGGTATGCTTTCACACCTTCCTAATTTGGCACTACAACATCTTTTGAATATTTACAATGGTTTATTCTCCAGACAAGTCTTCCCACCCGGCTGATCAGAAGCATTTATTATACCAGTACTAAAACCTGGTAAAGACAAAACCAACCCCTCAAACTACCGCCCTATTTCTTTAACAAGCGATTTGTGTAAAATAATGGAGAGAATGGTAAACTGCAGGCTTACATGGTACTTGGAGAAACATGGCTTTCTATCTTCAGAACAGTGTGGTTTCCGACAAGGATGATCTTCCATTGACCATTTAGTATCAATGGAAACAGCTATACAAAACGCTTTCTTAAACCGCCAGCACCTCGTTGCTATCTTTGATATAAAAAAAGGCCTACGACACAACCTGGCAACGTGGTATTCTTAACACCCTCAAGGAATGGGGAATCAACATGCTTCTCTATCCGCGGATTCTTATATCACTGAACGAATCATGTTCGTGTGGACGATTCGCTCTCAGATAGTGTCATCTTGGAGAATGGAGTGCCTCAAGGTAGTGTATTAAGTGCCACCTTATTTTCTATAGCCATAAACGGTATTACCAATTGTGTGCAGGCTCCTGTCTCATGTTCTCTATTTTGCTATTTACATTGCCAACATCCACAGCAAAGAGACTACTGAAGAACACTATATTTCACCTTGACGCTTGGTCCAGGATTTCTGGTTTCACATTTTCATCCGCAAAACCAAATGTGTAGTCTTTTCTCGGCTACAAAACCCTTCTATTGCGCAAGTTTTTCTGAACAGAGAGCTTATTGCTATCTCTCCTTACGTCAAGTTTTAAGGTTTGTTTTTTGATAGCCGTCTTACCTGGGTCAAACATATAAAAGAATTAAAAACAAAATGTTCCAAACTTTTAGATATGATGCAATTCCTTAGTAACACCAATTAGGGAGCCAATCGGTCATGTATAATATGTTTTTACTATTCCTTTGTTCGTTCCCGTTTAGATTATGGTTGTGTCGCCTACTCTTCAGCTCGTCAAACTGTGCTTAAAATGCTGGATGGTTTATATCATGCTTTCCTTCGGCTTGCCACAGGTAGGTTTAAGTTAAGCCCTGTGGCGAGCTTTCTTGTAGACTGTGGTGAACCATCACTTTGGGATAGACAAGACCAGCTTATATTATCTCAACCCATCGGGTTGGTCTAGTGGTTAACGCGTCTTCCCAAATCAGCTGATTTGGAAAGTCGAGAGTTACAGCGTTCAAGTCCTAGTAAAGCCAGTTATTTTTACACGGATTTGAATACTAGATCGTGGATACCAGTGTTCTTTGGCGGTTGGGTTTCAATTAACCACACATCTCAGGAATGGTCGAACTGAGAATGTACAAGACTACACTTCATTTACTCATACATATCATCCTCATTCATCCTCGGAAGAATTATCTAAACGGTAGTTACCGGAGGCTAAACAGGAAAAAGAGAGCTTATATTATCTCATTTTGCTTGCTAAAAGGACAGCCAAATCACTCGGCTTTTAACTCAGTCCTTAGAAATCCTAATTTAGGAAGGTGTGAGGACCGTCCACGTTGTATTGCACCTGTAGGTGTCCGTACCCGACGTCTGCTGCAGCATATAAATGTTGACACACCGTCATTCTTTCCATCGTATCCGTGCACATATCTTCTGTGGGGAATAAACCTTCTAAATTTTATTTTCGATCTTACGACATACAATAAACAATCAACACTACCTACTGTCTTCCAGCAAATGTTTCAGTGTGTTCTCTCCAAGATGAATCCAGACGCGGTGGTATATACTGATGGATCGAAACAAAACGATACAGTTGGTTGTGCGTTTGTTGTCAATAAAAGAACTTATATGTTTGGTCTATTCAGTATTACGAGTGTGTTTACCGCTGAACTATACGCTATAAATAAGGCTGTAAATATCATTAACCCTAAATATAGAAACATTCTTATTTGCAGGGACTCGTGTAGTGCTCTCCAAGCCTTAAAAAACTTTTATTCCAAACACCCTATCGTCGTTGAAATTTACAACGCAATCGCAACACAGAAGTAAGTTTTTGCTGGATCCCTAGCCACGTAGGGATTCCGAGTAATGAACATGCAGATTGCGCTGCCAAAGAAGCATGTAATCAGCCTCCTTTCACCACCCGAGTTGCTACTTCTGATTTTATTAACTATATAAAACAATCACTAAGAGCAAGGTGACTGGACAATTACCTTTGATAATAAACTCCGGCAGATTAAAGATTCTGTGTTGCCATGGTATTCCTCATGCAGAAAAACTCGGCGTGAGGAAGTAGTCCTCTGTCGATTGCGAATAGGACATACGAGGATCACACACGAGTACTACCTGATGTCAGGTAGACACGCGCGCGATGCAACTGCCGCATGACTGTGCACCACATACTCATAGACTGCATACGTTATGCGGCGTTGCGTCGTAAATTTAATCTACCCAGAAATATCCGTGGTGTCTTGTACAATGATAATGAAATTTTAAACCGCATGTTTCTATTTCTGCTTAGTACTGGGTTAATACAAAAAAATTATTATTGTCGAGTATATTTTTTATGTTAGATCTTTTTTAGTTTTCTTTTTAGTCTTTTTGTTATCCGAGAATGGGCCCTTTACACCCATCTCGGACTTTGTTAAATTCTATGCACTTTTGGTTTTATTTTAGTTTTTATCTGTGATATTAGTTGTAAGTTTTATTCATCTTTTAGAGTAGCTTTATTTTCTTTTATTTTTTAATTAAAAAAAACTCCAGGCGATGATAACCCGCAGGCGTTTTTCGCTCCCAAAAAAAAAACAATTGGATTTCAGAAGGGTTCCCGTATAATAAGTACCTGAAATAACATAGCGATTTGAGAGTCTATTGGCTGTCAGACCAATTTCCCAGCCGATATTAGTCACCAGGCTTATATTTTTATATTTTTTCATATTTCTACTACTATCTTGATGAGTAACGTCCTAAGCAAACGATACTAAAAATCGACTTTTGACAACTTCGAATGACTCATTTTCTAGTGAATATCGCATGCTAGACTGGAATGAAACATTATTTTATACCAAAAACAATGAGTATGTAAAAGTTCAGCATTAAATAAATACTTTCAACATGAAATTTTTACAAATCAAAGATCCTGCAAAGCTAATTCTAGCACGACATGAGGGACAGATTTTGCCAATTTATTAATAACACTATTATACAATTTATTGCCATACATTTTAACTGTTTAGTTAATGACTCGTATCGAATTTCCGTGTGAACAAGATATTTACAGGTTAGATTATAATTTAATTGAATTAAAGAAAATTTATTTTAATATTTTAAGGGCCTCGCACCAAATTTTTACAAGTAAGGATTTAATATACTGTTTAAAACTTTGGTAAGTTAAATTTTAGGACCCTAATAGAGATGAGGTACGTTACTAAGATGAATCGTTCAAGATTAAAGAAGTAAAGGAGTCTACAAAATAAAGAAATTATGACTTGATTTCATGCCTGAACAACTGGTAAAACAAGAAAATTTACTTGGTTCCAAAAAATAAGCAAATCACTTTTTTATAGCTATTTCCTATCTATATTTATTATTGTTATTTTTGTTTTCATACTCGACTTTGTCACAAAAAAAAGTAAAATTATTTTTTAAGGTGTTTTATTTTAGTGGAAAATCTAAAAAAATACAATCTGACCGTATATTTCTTACATTTAAAGGCAGAGGTATAAAACGCTGAATTTCTGTCAGAATACAAAATTATCGATACTTGGTAAGTCACGATACACAATGTGTACGAATGATCAGATATTACGTAAATCGATATCGGTAGAACAACGATACTCTAATTGCGAGTTGAGAAGTCGAGGTTACGTTGCGTTTGTGTCGTAAATTTGTTTAGTGTGTATATTATTCTGTTTTCTGTTTTGTGTGTTTTTTTACTTATCAAAATGGCTATGATGCAGAGAAGAGCAAACGTAAGTAGACAATTTGTATATCATTAAACTTTTTTTCAATATTTTTTTGGCAATACAGTAATTTACATACTTAGTGTAACAAAAAGGTTATGACATAATGTCAAATTTTATTTTTATCTATTTTTCTTATAACATTCCTTGTTACTGTATATAGAAAATAAGTAATGAATTTTCGTAGTGATTCTGAGCATTATAATGAAACTAAAAAACTTTTATAAACACATATTTCATATGTTGTAGACGCAGTTTCTGATTGATTGCTAAAAGTTCCCCCTACATTGCTAGAAAGTGTGAGAGGTGTAATGTAGATTATTTATTAGGCTTAACTTTAGAGGTGCCCCTCCAGTTTCAAACCTACAAAAAAGTACTTAAAACATTAAACATTTTAAGAAAAACACACTTTAAACATTAAAAAATGTTAGGTTACCTTTCACCTTCAGAACTTTGTTACTATTTGCAAGACGCAGAATGTTTCGATACTTGAGGAGCATGGTAGTCGTATAGCACGGCGAATTGGTGCATTGGATGTGATATTTCTGTGTTGAGCTTTACTGAATTGTATAAGAATAATGAAGAGGATCTATTGAATTTCTTTGAGGCACATGGATTACTAAATTTGAGAACACAGTGTAGAAAGTTTGGGAAAGAAGTGAAAATCAACAAGCATAGAGGAACTTATAATTTCTGTTGTAATGCAAGAGGAAAGGGTGGCATGAAAGAAAACATTTTTTGAAAAGTCAATGTTACCTGTGGAGAAAGTGTTGTTGTTTGTAGTGTCATGGTTTCTTCTTAAGTGAGACAAACAGGGGTTTATAGAGCATGAATTGAAGTTGTCCTTAGCAACAGTGGTTCATTGGAGTAATTATTAATTAGGAAAGTGTGTGTTGACTGGGTGATAAGAAAGTCAACGAACATCGGTGGTCCTGGAAAATTCATTGAAATAGACGAAGCTAAATTTGGGAAAAGGAAGTTCAATAGAGGCCAACGAGTGGATGATCAGTGGGTATTTGGTGGCGTGTAACATGGTCTGGAAGGAAAGTTTTTTGTGTTACCAGTACAGAGAAGAGACAAAAAAACGTTACTTAACATAACAAGGGATCAAATATTACTGGGAACCTCAATCATCTCAGACTGTTTAAAGTCGCATGACTCTCTCTCTCTCTTTTTCTGTTTAGCCTCCGGAACCACCGTAAGGTATTACTTCAGAGGATGAGTGAGGATGGTATGTATGAATGTAAATGAAATGTAATCTTGTACAGTCCCAGGTCGACTATTCCTGAGATATGTGGTATATTGAAACCCAGCCTTCTAAGAACACCGGTAACTGTGATCTAGTATTCAAATCCTTACAGAAGTAATTGCCTTTACTAGGATTTGAACCTGAGAACTCTTGACTTTGAAATCAGCTGATTTGCAAGTTTATACTGATGACAAGTTTAACCACTAGACCAACTCGGTGGGTTAAAGTCATACGACTGTCTCAATGATGAAGGTTTCAGGCACCTTCGAGTGAACCACAGTGTATAATTTGTATGCATGGAAGCTAGTGGAGAAGTACACGAGAAGAAATCAGGAGATTTTAGATGGGTAACCACTGTTCATCCACATCCCTGGCATTGAGAGCCTTTGGTGAATTATATGATATTATTGCATACCTGTGATGGAAAAAAAATCTGAACACTTCAAAGGTTATTTGGCAGAATTTTTGTTTAAAGAGAGGAGGCTATATAGTTCATGCATGATTTCCTCTGGGAAGTAGCGGAACTGTACAAGCTGAAGTTCTGAAGGCAAGTGAAAAGTAACCTAACCTAACATTTTTTTATGTTTTAAATGCATTTTTTAACAATTTTTAATTTTTTAAATGCTCTTTTGTAGGTTTGAACTGGAGGGGCACCTTTAAAGTTAAGCCATTTGTTATGTATAGCCCATATTAAAAAAAATCATTACTGTGACTTGAAACTTTAAAATTAAGTGCTCACTAGCTGGTAGTAATAATAATAATACTTTATGCTTATAATTGTTGCTGTAGCATAATACGCAACATTTTGAACGAGTTAGGGCCATACCAAAGTAACAAGCTAAAACTAAATTAGTTATAGTGTATAAGTTTTATATTTAAATTATAAAACTTTTTTTATTTTAGTATTTTTAAACTGTTTAATTTTAATGGATATAATAAGTGAACTATTTAAAATTCGTTCAAGTGGGAGAAAACATAAAGTAGTAGTATTTGTTTAGACCTATACTAACACATTATGCAGGCTAAGAATGCTAAACAGAAAAAGAGAGAACATTACTGAATGTTGTACAGTATTTTGTGATACTTATTTTTTTCATGAAAATAATAAAGATTCTGGTATTTGTAACATTATGATTGAACAATACTATTGTTAATTTTATATTTATTGCATTTGAATCTGCATTAACAACTTTACACAAACTGTTAGATTGTATGTGTAAAGTATCTTGTATATGTATTATTTATACAACATTTTCAAGAATTTTAAAATTAATTTAATGTCACTGCACATTTTTTATTGTCATTTTTCAATATATATGTTTATTAATACTGATAGAAATGAAATAATTTTACCAAATTTAGGTAGCTAATAACAAATTGTTCAAATGTTTTAATGCAAGATTTATTATAATTTCATTTTGCAATATCATTTGAAGTTCATTGATTTTTAGCAACTAGAATTTACAAATATATAAAGGATGAAGTCATCACTTTTATACTAGTACATAACATTCCTTGTTCCTTATTTTAGAAAATATGTAATGAATTTTTGATGTGACTTTGAGCATTAGAAATTATACCAAAAAAATCTTGTTTTACTGGGCTAAAAAATGGCCTTAACTTATATAAATAAAAATATTTGATTGTGTGGCCATAATTTCTGAACGGAACAAGGGATGAAAGTGCACTTCTTTCCCTTGTTCCATACATCTTGCTGACATCACATGGTTGCTACGTGGAGGAGAATGCATAATTTCCTGGAGTTGTTATTAATCACTTGTATACCACATATATGAGTAAACCTTTGCTGGCACTTATATATCTAACCCCTTTCCTGGCACTTTTTTTCATGTTTCATGTTGATGTAACAAAAACCATTTCTGTAAAAACAATTAAAAAACCTGCTCATTTCTTTTATTTTCAGTTAGGATAGATTTCAGTATATTTTCAGAAAATATTTGAAAATTAAACAACAAAAAATAACAATAAAATAAACATAACATGTTACTTATGTTAGTGAATGAAGAGAATTACAAAGCCATTTTAATGTTGCTACACCCGAAAAAGCAAAAGGAACTGTGAAAATTTACTCTTATTTTGTTGCAGTAAAATTATCTTGCTTAGGTACTATAAATGAAATTGTGAAAAATTTACGAAACAGGTTCCATCTCTCCAAAAAGAAACGGAAAATGTGGATGGAAAAAGAAAACCACACCTACAGAAGATAGATTACTAATAAGAAAAAGCAAAATTAATTCACAGTTGTCAGCTGTTGACCTTAATAGGAGCTTGAGAACCAGTGGGACTAATGTTTCTGATATGACAGTTTGTAGAAGATTGTTGGCAGTGGGAAGAATTGCTTGGAAACCTAAAAAGAAGCAGTTACTGACTGATACAGGTTATGAAGACAAAAAAATACTTCAATGGGCAAAGGAACATAAAGAATGGACTATTAAGATGTAGAAAAAGTTTTTTTTTCAGATGGGACTCATTTCTTTGTGCAAGGGGAGAGAGTAGCCTACATTCATAAGTCAGCAGATGAGAGGACTACTATGCCAGTACACCTGCAACAAGCTCCAAATACAGCCAAAAAAATTTTTTGGGGATGTTTTACACATGAAGGGCCAGGAGCACTTATGCCCGTGGATGAGATGATGAAATCAGACTAATACATTAACGTATGTCAAAGAAAAGTAGTCCCACTTATGCAGAAGAACCCAGAACTCATTTTCCAACAGGACCTTGCACTATGTTACATGTCAAAGAAAGGAAAAGAGTTCTTTAAAAACCAAAAATTTTGACTGTTCTCGTGGGCAGGGAACTCCCCCTGACCTGAACCCCATAGAAAATTTATGGGCCGTACTAAAAAGAAGACTTGGGAAAATGAATTGTAGCACAAAAACTCACTTTATTAGTTTTGTGATACAGGTTTGATTTCGAGATGAAGAAATCAAAAATCATTATTCTACCTTAGTGGAATCAATGCTAGAGAGGATTAATGAGATAATCAAAAACAAAGGAGGACACATAAACTATTAAATTTGAGTAAGTTTGACTATTAAACATTTTTTCTTTTAAAAATAAAATTTGTTAAAGATACTGTGTTTGAATTAATTTGTTTGCCACTGTATTTATGTTTTTGACTGAATACAGTACAAAGAATGTCTCTAGAATAATTAATAGTTAAATGTTTTTCCTGCTATCAAACCAAGCCTGCAATTGTTGATGTAGACTGGTAAGATACTGCTGTTGAGAAACAGTTTGATCATTGAAAGTGTGGAAACCTCTCTTTTTAAACTTCCTGGATGTTTTGAAAAAACAGTTTTATCATTTCTAAATTTTCAAGACAAATCTTGACAAGTCTATGCTTATTCTTCCCCATTCTACCAACATAATCAGTTATATTCTAGTCTAAAATCCATCTGACCAGGATAATTTCATTTGTTAAATTCTTTATGGCTGCAATATTCTCAGTGGGTCAATTACTCAGGTATCCCTGACTCCACTGAAAGATCTTGTAATGCTTACAAGATCTTTCCTACCGCTCTATAACATTGTGTATAGTGTTTTCAGACAGGCTTGCAGGTTAAGGCAGGGGGTCAAGATTGTTTTCTTAAGATCAATGATTTCATCCTGTAGTTGTTCAGTAATTCCTTTCATATTGTGAATAAGTATGTGTTGAGTAGAAATGTCATCACAGGCTGTGCAGAGAAATTTTATTCCGTTTGAGTTGGTTTGCAATAACAGTGTCCCATCTTGAAAAGTTTGTACATGAAATATGCCCAAAAAAGTTACTACAATCACAAATATGGCTATGCTTACCTCTATTGGTTTCTTTAACTTCCTTTTTACAGACTGCACAGTATGTAGACCTAGTAATCTGTTTAACAACACAATAATAATATAATAACAATGATACAGCAGAGTAATAATAATAATAATAATGTAATCAACAACACAAACATAACAGAACAGAACAAAATGACAAATAATTGATAAAGCGATAAGATAACGGCACACTTGATTGACTAATAAAAGCAGTAGTGATAAGATAAGACACTGCTGCTCACTTCAAACTCTGTACAGAGAATAAATATTTCAAATACTGACTTTTTCTGAAATAATAAACCATTATTTATGTCTTGAACTTTAAAATCCATTTTTCACACTCTTAAGGTATACCATGTTGTAAAACATGTAAAATTAATCTATCTTTGTTTTGTTTTTGGTAGGTAAGACTTCCACCTGAGGTTAATCGTGTTTTATATATACGTAATCTGCCTTATAAGATAACTGCTGAAGAGATGTACGATATATTTGGCAAATATGGGGCTATTAGACAGATTAGAGTGTAAGTTTGTAATTTAAATTATCTATTTTTATTTTTAATTTGAATATGTTTGCACATGTTATGATTAGTAGAGAGTTAATTAGTGTTAATAGCTGTCAACAAGGTAACAGAGTCTCATGTTATCCAAGAAGCTCATTATCTGAAATCCCTGCAAACACATGTATTAAAATTGCTTTATAATAATGAAAGTTATCATTAATAATGACTAACTTCATATGATGGTTAATTTAAATTTTAACGTCTTTAATTACAAACTGTAAAACTTCTTATCTTAGAACTGCATGTTCTTAAACATGTTCTTTTGTTTCTCTTTTTAAAAACTAAAATATTTAAAAATGTTTTACTTGTAATTTTTGTATTTATGCTTCATTTTAATGAAAATACAACAAAAATTGTTGACAGAAATCTTTGCAAGTGACCATGTTGAATAAAGATGAATCTTTAAAGATCTTTGGTAGTGAATGATATCTTGATACCTTAATTGATTGAATGATACCTTAATTTATAATTTTTACTGGGTATTATATATGCAATCGTGGTTATTTGAATAGTGCGCTCTCTTGTGAAAATTGTCAAATTGTTAAATTCTTTATGGATGCAATATTCTCAGTGGGCCAATTTCTCAGGTATCCCTGACCACAGAAAGTTTTAATTTAGTTTCAGTAGTAAACTCTTTCTCTTTTCTTGCTGATTGCATCTGACAAAAGTAAGACATCAATACTGCTGCTATAAGATATATATTTATGTTTGGTTATTGTGACTTGTTTTATGTTGCTTAACACCTAATAAATTTGACAAAGATGACTGCTATTTACGTGTCTTCTAAGACAATCATATATTTTTACCTAACTCATGTATCACTGATATTTTATAATGGAATTTATTAGGATATCTTGGAGAATCTTTTACTTTATAGTCGATAGGTTCACGTAATTATTAAAGACATATAAGTAAGGTAATGGCAATTTGATGGCAATGGAAGTCTTTGATGCTGAAATAGGAAAAGTTCAAGAAGAAAAAATAGTTTTACAGGAGTACTAGATAAGGAAATGAAAGAGAATCTAAGAATTTTGTACCAAATATGTACTAGTAATTGCCAATATCTTTTTTATAAAGTTACGAAAGAAGATGAATAAATGATGAGGCCAGAAATATAGGAAGGATTATGTAAGGAACTGTGTAATGGTTAGGCAGAGATTTAAAACTCAAATTGTGGACTGTAAAAGATATATGTAGGAACAGACAGTGACAGTAATAGAAATATAGCTAAAGTTAAAGAAATTCAAGAAAAAGCTGAGAACTGAATTTGATACAGCCAAACTTAAAGTAAATGTGATCAAAAATTGAAATCATAGTGAAACGTAGATTCAGTTTTAAGTTATAAAAAAAATATAATCTGTTTTTCTACTGATTTACTTATTTTTCTAATAAGAATATTTGAAAGAGCAGATAATTGAAGCAGGAAAGAAGTTACTTTTTTTTGATAAAAAAGTAACATTTAATAGAAAATCTTGGATAACAAGAAATAAAAATAATTAATGTATGAAGCTGCAAAATAATACTGAAGGATACTGGCAGACATATGAATTGGCATGTAACAAATAAAATTAATAGAAAAAGCAGAGTAATAAAGGAAGGCTGTTTAAAGAAAATACTTAATTTGGTAGAGATAAATATAATTACTAGAAAGATAGGAAAAGTAAGTGAAAACTTTGTGGAAATGAGGTCCAAATATGAGGCATATCTTTAAAGTAAGGTCTGTTTTGAAATAAAAACAAAACTGAAAAAGTATGAACAAACTTTATTACTTATACATAAAAATACATTTATTAACTACTTTTCTACATTTATAACTGTCAACTCATTTTTCATAGCACTTCACTAGCTTCATTTCTTCAAAAAATTCTGCTGCCAATGACTTATACCATGAAGTAATACTATTTTTTAATTTCTCATCATTGTCAAACTTTTTGTGATGCAATACACTGTTTAATGTGAAGAAAAAAGTATTCCTGGTAGCTAAGCCAGGGCTATAGGGTGAAGATTTTCCAACAAGATTTTTCCAGTTGTCTCACTATCTGATTTACTGTACATGGCAGGCATTGTCAAGGAAAAGCAAAATTCTACAGTTTACCATCCCACATTGTTAACTTTTTAATAGCTCTTCTAAGACGTTTTAATGTTTTTTAATACATATTGGGATTCTTTGACAAGGAAGACACCTTTTTTTTGTCTGAAAAAACAGTAGCCATAAGCTTCTTTATTGAACATTCTTTTGAATTTAAATTTCTTTGATCTAGGGAGTGATGATGATGAATGCCGCATTTGCATTGATTGCTGCTTTGTCTCTGTGTTTGAATGAGAAATGCAGGTTTCATCTCTGGTGAAAATGTGATCAAACAATTTCACCTTCATTTTCAGTATGCCACAAAAGTTCATGCGTTGTAACAAGATGTTTTTCGTTGTGTGTATTGGTTAATATCTTTGGCACCCATCTGGCACGCAATTTTTATAGCCTAATTTTTCAGTCAAAACTTCATAAATCAAAGATTGTGAAACATTAAACACAGTGTAGGTGGTTTTCTCAAATTTTTGTAGCACGTGTAGAATTGAATTTAGAAAGAAATATATATATTTTTTTTTTTTTTTTTTAACTGAATTTTTACGGGCATCGATTGCTAAGGTCATTAGTCCTTGTCACATTCTTTAAAAGAAATTATTATCTCCATCAGGATCGTCATATGTAAGGGTGTAAAGGGCCCTTTCATTTTATTTAAAAACACAAACTTCACAATAAACATTAAAAAATAAAAGACAAGGACAATCACAAACACTTACGGGGTGTAAAGGGCCCCAATATTAAAATTTGAGATAGGTTCTCAAAAGACCATGAAATTAAAATTAAAATTAAACTTATCAATACCATATCTTTCTTTCTTCTACGAAGTCTCATTTATAGTTTGTTTAAGCACCCTCGGGGCGACCAGAACTGCCGTTGAGCAGTATATCAGTCGTGCCAGGGTGCCGTGGCAGTTGAATCCTTCTTATATCAGGCCATAGGTATGCACGGCGTACACCCATAGCCTCGCGCCCTCAATCCACCCTTGAGGGTCCGCCATGCCATCATCGGACACACCCCGACTCACTGCTCTTGAATGCAGGTGAGCCAAAATGGCCTAGGCAAGAGGGCTACCTCCCGTCACTATACGTGCCACGCTTCGAGACTCCCTTATATGTATATATAAAACTATCGCTTAGAGTATCTTTTACCACAGCTTTAAACTTTCATTTTATAGACTTTTAAGAAGTCCACTGGCGTGTAAAAATGCAACTATATTTTCTTCATTTCCATTATCCAGATCAGCACTAATATTATTTGTAAGACGGAACCTCTTTCTGAGGTCCTCATATATGGTACACTCTTCTATTAGATGCTTGATTGTCAGTGTTTTATTACAAACACCGCACATTGGTCTCACTTCGCCGGTTAACAAATATAAATTTGTTAATCGCGTGTGACCGATTCTAAGTCTGGTCACCGCTACTTGTTCACGGCGAGTCAACTTAAAGTCGCTTTTCCATTTATAAGGAGAAGTTTAACTGAGTTTAATTTTGTATATAAACTCCTCCATTCAGCGTTCCACTTGTTTCTTACTATGTTTGTTAGACGGTTTTTAACATCTGCCACTCTTACAGGAAATGCATCCAAGTCATCGCAGACTGTTGCCTTTCTGGCAGCTTCGTCTGCGATTTCATTACCTGTAATACCAGCATGCCCTGGAGTCCATACAAATACACATTGCTGTCCTCGTTGTTTTAGTACGTATAAAATGGACAGGATGTTTGCAATTAGGACATCCTTAATGTTCTTGTTCCGAATTGCGACGAGTGCACTTAATGAATCGGAACATATTAGCACTCTCTCTTCGCAATAGTGTTCAGTGTAGCGAAGAGGTTGCTGAATTGCAGTGAGTTCTGCCGTGTAGACACTGGCCACATCTGGCAGTCTCCAAAAGTGGGTTTCTTCATTTACATATATTGAGCATCCAACACCATGTTCGGTTTTAGAACCGTCAGTATAAATTCTAATATGTTCTTCGTAACTACTGACGGTTGCTAAAAATTCCTGCTGGATGATCACTGCTGGTTTCTTTTTTATTTCTCCTTGAGAGAGATCCAAACTTGTATTTACCGCTGGTAAGAAATATAAAACATTCTTAACTTATATGTCCATCCAAACTCAGTAAAATGTATAGTTGTGTTTTTTCTTAATGGTAATAAATATTATTTTTTTAAATTAGTTATAATGCTTTAACGTAGGTTTAAAAAAATTATCAAGAAATAAATACTCAAATGATATTTACTGTAAAAGTTAGGATTTCCTGTTTTACAAAAAAAAAAAAAAAAAGAATGTTTGTTGCTATATTGCAAAATTGGAGAAGATATAAGAACTGCAGATATTTATATGCATATTAAGGCAACCAGGGTTAATGAATTTGGTTCTAGAAAAAATTGTAAAAAGTATACATAGTAAAGAAAATCAAAGATTTTAATTAATGAAAATAATTGAAAATTTAATATGCCTTAGGCTATATTGCCTAATAGACCTATATTGAGGACAAGAAATGATAGAATAAAAGAAATGAAAACGCGAATCTGGCCAGAAAAAAAAAAGATTTTAAAGAAAAATTTCTCACAAAAGTATAATTTTATGTTTTATAACATAAATATTTTATTTTAAAAATATAATTGAGTGTAATCATTATCAACTTTGTTTACACTTTGTACTAAGTTTGTGTTGTTTCCGTACTTTAGAATAGTAGTTCTCTACTTTTTTTGTGAAATTGAGAAAGTGTGGCTTGCAACAGTTAAGATTTTTTGACAGAATGAGTAGATCATAAATTCATGATGTAGTCTGTAGCATTTCACCTATAAGCAGCAACATGATTGCGATCTAAATAAAATTTGGTACTCCTAATGTCATATTCAAATCCAATTCATGAGTGAAGTTGTTTTTTGAACTTAAATAGTTGTAATTCATCGAAATTAATAATGAATCTTGTAAAATTAATTATTTATTTATTGTGTCATATTTGCTTCAGAGGGAATACACCAGATACAAGAGGTACTGCCTTTGTTGTTTATGAAGATATTTTTGATGCAAAAAATGCATGTGACCATTTGTCTGGCTTTAATGTTTGCAATAGATATTTGGTTGTGTTATATTATCAGGTGAGTTATTTGTGTCTTAGTGCATAATTTGATTAATAGTTTATTTTTAAACAAAAGTTTTTAAAAATCCTTATGTAAATAAATATTCATTGAATCCAATTTTAACACTAAGTTTTGTTTTTTATAAGTTAAACATTACTTTATTTAGTAGGTTCAAGAAATATTGGCTATTGTCAATAAGTATTTAAATACGATAATATTTATATAAAGCAATCACTGATTTGTTACATATTAGATTTATGAATTAACAAAAATTGATTATAGTTTTTACTTTATATTTTTGTTGCTTTAGTTTATTTCAGTTTTCATGAAATGATAAAGCAACTAAATATTACTTTTAACATTTAAATATGAAAACTGACCAAGTATTTTAGGCACTCTGACTTGTGACATAATCAACTTCAGAAATGTTCAAATAACCAGGTATTGATAGATAACTAGTGAGAGTCATGCTCAAGAACATCCTTACTTGATTTGTAAGGAAAGTGAGGTGGTCTCGGATCACCTTATTTGTTGATTTAAATTTACTTTTATATCAGTTTGTCAAGTTCACTGAAATGAAAAAACAGCTCACTGAAAAATGAAAGCTCAGACTATATGCGGTTGTGTTGTGAAAATAATTTTTCTTAGAGAAACCAATATTGATTAGTGTGTTTTTGTCTTGTGTTTCAACTGTTTTACATGTATTATGGCCATAAGAAAGACATATATATATATATATATATATATACATAATATAATGACAAGCATCAAATAGATGTGTATCTACTATTAAGGCAGGTTTGGTCTGTTATGTTGGCAGTTTGGCCAGTAAAAATAAAAAGAAACTTCATTTTGAAATGGTATAGCTAACTTCTAAAACCATTCTTTTTATCTACCAAATTAGCTTTTTAATTAAGAAATCACTTAATTGTAATGAGACCTATAGTAAACAGGAGCTTAAAACTATAGAATGCTCAATGCAACAGACAATTTTATCATTCCTACTCTCTTGGGTTGTGCTTTTTTAATTAAAAAAAAAAAAAAACCCTGCAGCAAAACTGTAGAGGGTTTGCAAGGACAAAAATAATAAATATTGTTCTGTAATAACACTGACCATTATTTCATTATTTATATGGTAGGTCTTATTTCAGTGAAGATGTTATATGTATGTTAAATAAAGAGTATGCTAACCACACACCTACATATTAGAATGAGTTTTATGAATAAATCTTAGCTTCTGAAATAAATTTAAAAAATAAAAACTGCACAGATGGGGTTATTTTATGAGAAATGACTAAATTCATATGCGATTTTATTATGCAGTGCGTTTAAAAAGTTGCTGTACGCTGAAATCATTGAACTGTAATGATGAAACTTTCTTAATTATTATTTATTTTTTTTATTTCATTATTTTATAGAAATGGATATTATAATTAAAATAGTTTATAAAACATTTTAAAATTACCTCCTCCAACATCAATACAACACTGAACATTTTTCAGTGTTTGTTTTCAAACACTTTAACCAGCTGATGTACTGGAATGTCTTGTACATGTGCCGTTATTGCGGTTTTTAGTTCATTAAATCTGTTCGGATACACTGCTTGTTTCACTGTCCTCTATAGAAAGTAATCTGGCAGAATCAGATCAGATGAATGTGCAGGCCACAAATCCCTCGTGATTTATTTACCAAATTAAAAACATTATTGACCTGTTAGCCGTGTGCACTATGGCACCATCTTCTTGTTACCAACTGTGATTGATTTCCACTTCTGTGTACTGATTAATGAAGTTTGTTAAAACAACACAGAACAATTATGATTAACGGTACTTTCAAAAAAAAGATTGAACCTACAATGCAAATTCTACTTGCACCAACCCAGAAAATGTTTGCTTTGTGTAAAGATTTTTCGTGTAATTCATGGTGATTAGTTATCAACCATAGTCATGTATTTTGTGAATTAATATACCATCCCAGATGAAACTACGCTAAAATGTAATGTCAAGATACCTACAGAATTTTGGTCAATAAAATATTTAAACCATTGGTAATAGTTTAGTCTTTTGGCATGATCTGTAGGTTTTAGTTCTAGAACACACATTACTTTGTAAGGGAAAAGTTCCAATTCTTTTCTTGCAGCTTTATATGCGGTAGCAAGTTTGATATCTTGTTGCTGTGCTAATGAACCCATTGCCTTTGATGGATTTTTGGCCATAGCATCCAAAATATCAAGCAGCTTCTGTTCATTTGGTTTAGTTGGTCTCCCATTTCGATCAACTTCTTCAACAGAGCCTGTTACCTGAAATTTTTGAACTGCATTGTTGTGAGAAACAGGAGTATTTGGAAACATTCCAGAAAACTTGTGCTTCACTAGATCAGTATACTTGTCACCTTCACAAAATACATGTTCTATGACAAACTTGTGTTTCTCAAACAAAAGAACCATTATGTTTCTCTTGATTGAGTCCAGTAATTGAAACAATATGAAAAAAAAAATGAAGCATGTTTAACCACAATTCCACAACTGATATCTTGGTTTATTACTGAGTAACAGCCAATGAACCCACAGGGCAACCAACCTAATGCTGAAAAAACAGAGTACACCACATAGTTCTAATGAATACTGCACACTGACTTTCTGAACACTTTGTACAAGAAAGTAATCGTGCACATTGTAGCTACAACAAACTCTGTAACGAATTGAAAAAAGACAAACCTGATTTTCAGATTGCTTATTATTAAATTATTTTATTTAGAAAATGTTATGTGGAAATATACGGGTAGAGGGATTATACTGATAAATATACTTACTGTATACTTCAAGAATGCAGGTGCATCAGCTGCAGAGCGTGACTCACAATTACAAACATATAAAATAGAATTTCTGAGCATTAGCCATTGTTTGTATTGGATTCCTGTACTGATATTTTTATTAAATTTTACATTTAATGTCAGGGTTTTTTGTACTATTTGTGTAAATTTTTTATCGAGGTGTTTTGTAAAATACAATTCATTAGTTAACTTAAAATTGTAGATTTTGCAAAAATATACAAACTGTAGTCAGTTATGGTCTACTGAAAAGTTTTCTTGTAATTTGTTAAAAGATTTAGATACATATGTGATGTTCAAGTTACTAGAAAAGTCTATTTTTTTAAGATGCTCTATATGATTAGCCAAAATATGTAACCTGTATTAGAGAACCATACAGCCAAATGGATACATGTTAACTAATGATTAGCTATTTATTACATGAAGGATTTTTGTTCTTGGTATTTAATAGTCAGAACATTTACAAAAAAGTGACTAATAAAAAAATAGTTTTTTAGTTATAAATTACGTATATGAAAATATTTCACTAAATTATTCGTCCGTTTTCTTTTTAAAAAGAAAATTCTTGCATTAATTATATATTTATTTTTAATTCACTTATTTAGAGAAATTTAACATTTTAATTTAAACTCCAGTGTATAAGTTGACCTAGATTCATTAGTTATATGTATGGTTTCAAACTATTTTGGCAGGATTTATGGTTTTGAACTTCATACTTTGGTTCATGTTATAACGTGATTTTTATAAGTTTGTCTTCTAGACAGCCCAAACAGCATAATTTTCTCTTGTTCCAGAAGTTACATTATAACTGAAAAAAAAATTGAATGCAAATATAGAAAAATGTGGTTTTTGAACTCCTTTTTTTATACATTTTCAGGCTCAGTAACTTTTCTAAAACAGAACAAAAAATATGCATTAAAGTGTTGGTCTTATCTTTATCTTTACTCTCATTAAATTTCAGATCATTATGGTTATAATGAATCTTTTAAAAAATATTGATATTTCTACCTCCATTTATAATTTTTAAAAAACTTTTCATACAAACAACAGTTAAAATATCAATTTATTACTACAGTATGGAATTAAAAAAAAATGGATTTACTGAAACAAACAATTTATTTCAAAATGTCATCAACAGCCCATTGTGGTGAAGCAGAGTGGTGCAGTTCTGTAATAGATACAATCACCTGTCATTGATAAAGATATTTTAATAACTTTAAGCTATTTTTTAACCTAGTTCTAAATATTCAACTTAATTTGTATAAAAAGTTTTTTTTTTCAATTTTCTAATAATTTTTAGCTCTTTATGTCCCAAATAATTTTTTGGTTCTAATTCCAAAAGATAAATACAGTTGGATCAAATTATAAAAGTGAAGATGAGGTTTGTTTGTTAATCTATTTGAAGTGTCCCAAAAAAAAAAACATAAGCTGGTTGCTTGATCAATTCAAACAAAAATTGAAACTTACCCACTTGTTTCTTACATGTTTCACAACCTTAAAACTATTTTTTTTTAATTTTTTATTTAAGCAGTTTACCTGTGGCAGCCATTTTTGTTACGGTGTGCACACCTATTTTTGTGATTGTAAGGGTTTACAGAAATAATAATGACTAAACAACTATTGGTCCTGGAAGAATGAAACAAAAAACACTTTAATCACATTTTCTCAAGGTAAAAGATTGTTCCATTGGTTTATTTACCTATTTCTCTTCTTTCTATGAGAGAATTACTGATAAAGTTATGTAGTGATTCAAACTGGTATCGCTTTACACAGGTTTTTCATGATTTTGAGAGTTTATAACTTTTTTATTAGTATAGTACACAAGAAACATTTCTATTTGCCATAAACAACTATAAAAACACTGTAAGTTGTGCAAATTTGAGATTTTTAACACCAGCCCCATCAGAGTTATTTGAAGCCAAAATTTGAATTTTTTTTTTAAAAATTAGTTTTCAAAAATTCATAAAAATTTAGGGTTAAGTACTTCATTAATATTATTTATGGTAAAACTACTAACATATACCTACATATAAAAAAATAATTAAAACTGTGTATGCCATCCCTTCCTCTTGAAAAAATTACCAAAAGTGAAATTTCACCATTTTTCATGTTCAACTTTATTGGTAATTTTCTCATAGAAAGAAGAGAGATAAATGAATAAACCACTGGATCGATCTGCTACCTTGAGAAAATATGAATAAGTCGCGTTTTGTTTCATCCTTCCAGGACCAACAGATTTTTAGTTATGATTTTTTCCTTAAACTCTTAAAATCACAAAAATAGGTGTGCACACCGTAACAAAAATGGTCTCCACAGATAAACTGCTTAAATAAAAAATTAAAAATAAAATAATTTTAAGGTTCTGAGACATGTAAGAAACCACTGGATAAAATTCAATTTTTTTTTAATTAGTCAAGCAACTACCCTTGGGTCACGTCAGATGGATTAGCCCTTAATAAAAAGTATAACTTCTGATGTAGTTATCATTCCTCAGTTGTAATTAGTAGTAGTAATAATACTGTAGTCTGGCAGAGGTAATAATAATAATATTAATTACAGTATAGTTATTCATAGAAAATTAAATTAATTCAGAAGTTTAGAATACTTTATATTGAGTAAAAATGTAAGATTCTGATGAATGAAAGAATTCATAATATTAATAATAAATTATAGACAACAGGTGCATTTCTTCAATACAATTTGTTAAAAATTTTTTGTTGTTTTTAGATGATTGCTCTTGTCAATGTTTTTCTGTTATGTAAGGAAAAAACAACAAAATTTGAGAAGATATATTCTGTATTCTCTTAATGAACTTTGTTATTCTGTGATTATGTATAAGTGCAAATACAGTTTTATGTTAAAAGTCTATGTGGATAATATAAAATAAATTTCAGAAACCATATTATCAGTATGGTTCCTTTATCAACTTCAGAAAGTGCTCAAGTAATAAGATATCATTGATAGATAACTAATACATCCTCAAGAAAACCCAGCATTACTTACTTGGTTTTCAAAGAAAGTGAGGTAGTTTCTTATTGCTGTTTTTGCTGATTTGAATCTAATTTTGTATATCAGCTTGTCACGCTCACTGAAATGAAAACTCAGTTTTGAAAATAAAACACCTTTAATCAACTTTAACATTACATTATGAGCAAGCCATTATCAGCTTACATATTAAATCTTATCTATACAATCTACATGTATACGTATTATACTTATCTGTACAATTCCATCAGATTGTTGTACAGGATTTCTCTAAGATCACAATTTTTTCCTTCCTGTAGCATATCAGAAAATACTTTCCTCTCTTAAAAGTTTTATGTATTTTTGCTATCTTACAAAACCAGAATCCTGAAAAAAGAAAGAACTTTTCTTCTCTCCATAATGCTGTTGTTCAATCAGCATCTTTTGATTATTTACAAGGTATGCTTTTAAAGTAAGGTCCATTTTGAAATTGCCAACGTAAACTGATGGTGCTTGTGTAACTATGTTATGTCAATCAATAGTCAGCTGTTAACAATGGTTAATCATTTTGTTGTTAGTTTTTTATATTCATCCATTTAAAGTGATTGTAATTAGGCAAGTCTGTTGTATTGTAAGAAAATAAATAAACTGTATTTCCTTTGTGATTTAAAGCAGTCAGTAAGATGTAATTTTCTGCTTATATTTACCAATAATCAGTTTTACTTCATTTAATCAACTGTTGCATCTATTAGTTATGGTTAGTGTTAGTGAATAAAAACAAATTAGGCATGAATCAAACCAGAAAAACAAATGAATATCCAAAAAAGGTAGGTAATGATTACAGACATCTTTTTCTTACTATTTTTGATACTATTCTGAGATTGCTTTTATACTTTACTGTTCACTTAAGCATTACAAGAAATTTCAACATTTTTTACTGCTTTAAGTGTATGAAAAAGTACTACTTTTTATTTGACATTCAAAATTTATAATAAAAAAAAATATTTTACTATAAGACATGACTTGTTAAAACAGTGTAAGTTAATAACATGATAGGGGGATGTAGCAGTTTGTTCAGGTATCACCTGTAATATAAAAGTATTTGTCTGTCTTCTGTGAATCTGATACATGTTGATAGTGCACTAAATTCTATGACAGGATATTTATGTAAAAAGGCCATACAACCAATAAGATTGTGTGATGTCTGACAGTAATGTTCACAGAGTTGTTGCTGTATGCTTTTTGTGGCTACATAAGTACAATGCTATAAGACATGAAAACATCATCAACTTGTTGACCTGCAAATTTTTTTTTGTCTGCATATGTGACGGCTCACCATCATGAAATATTAGACTAAAAACAATAAATTTCTTGTTAAAATTAACAAAAAAAAAGCAGAAGTGAAAGCAGGAAAATGTTAATATAAATTTAATTTCTACTTGCTATTTAATTTAATTTTAGTGCCCATACTTTTGAAAATTGTTTGTATTATTTATATTGAATTTTTTTTAAATATAAACACATGTGATTTTTCTGTTCATTTATTTTCTTCTGTTTCTGTATTTACTCATTCTTCACTTCCAGTTTTCGTATTTATAATTTAAAACTATGACTGTTTCAGGCTAATAAGGCTTTCAAGCGGATAGATGTTGATAAGAAAAAAGAAGAATTGGATAAAGTTAAGACAAAATATGGAATTAATGATGAAAAATAAATATTTTATTTTATAATAAACTGTATATGGTAATTTAAACCTTAAAATAAAATGATATGGAATATTAAAAAAAGAAAATGGATAAGAATAAGAAAAAAATAAATAAAATAGATAAGAGATTAGGATTTATGACCTAAGTTTTTCTAAGCAATTACATAGTATTTTGATTGATTTTTAATATTTTTTTTATTGTTTGATTGAGAAATATTCTATTTATATTAATGCTTTCATTTACTTCTTGATTATTGTTAAAAATCTTTATAAACAAGCATTTTAAAAAGTGTCAGTGTTAAAATCCATTTCATGGCAACTTTTTTTTAAATGTTTAAACTGTATCATTGTAAAATACATTATTTAAGTTGCTATATTGTGTTGAATTGGTATTAATTGTTATAGTAAATTATTCTTTTATGTTGTCATTCACTCCTAGATCATTCTGTTTTACTATGGTGTTAGTGCATGATTAGCAAAACAAAAAAAGATTACAAAATTAACAAAATCATTAAAAAAAAAAAATAAAATACTTATTGGTTGTGATGAAAACTTGTCACCAGACTATAAAAATTGGTAAACTAGTTTGGTAATAATATTTTTCATGTGATAACTGTACAGCTATACACTTATGTAATACGTGCATCCTGATTCTGTTGCAGCTTGTGTCTGAAATAGTTGTACGTTAAGCTTCATAGTTTCTTCTTTCTATCTTCCTTTCATTTGTCCTCTACTTGTTGCAAGAAGTATTCTCTTCACTACGTGTTTTCTTTAACATCAGTTATTGATCTTGCTCTTGCATGTTTTCTGGGTCTTCTCCATTCACGTTTCATTCTTCTTCTCATCTTGTCTCATTCTTGGTAATATTTCCCTATCCATTTTTTAATATGTCTATAACATTTGGTTTACAATTTCATTATTACAACTCTTTTTATCTTCCTTCTGCTTATGATCAACTATTATTTTCATATGTGTGTTTTTAAATATTCCTTCTCATTTTTCCATTTTTAAGCTCTCTAAAAGTTAATTTCTCCAGCCTGAAGCCTGCTGTAATTCTTTTTTGACATCCTCATGTCTCTGTTTTATTAATCATAGGCATTTAATATACTTTTTTATAGTTACATTGGCCTTTCAGGTACTGTCTTCTATAAAAAATGCTTAATTACAAGAAACTTTCCATTTACTACTCTGTTGATTTGAAATTTCATTTACCATCTTCATAGATCTCACTTCCTATATATGCAAAACTATGCATTACTTTCAAAGGCCCTCCCATCTCAGAATAATTTTTTTATTTCTCTTTCTTCCCAAAAACCATCACTTTGCTTTTTTGTTAATATATTTTAAAGATTTATTTCTTCATATCATCCAAAGCAGTTAGCTGGCTTCATTTATATTCGACTTCCTACCATATCATTGAATCATCTATTTATTGCTCTTCTTCCTTCCTCACTCTTTTCATCTGATTGTTCATTTCCTCCATTTCAACATTAAACAGTACTGAAGATAAGACACTTCTCTGTCTCTAAACCACTCCTTATAAACCAGTAAATATTGCTGAACCAATCTGTTTCTTTAAGTATACATCTGTGCCCCATCTTCATTACCTGTTTCTTAATTTCTTCTCACAACTTCCTCCAATCAACAGAATCAAATGCTTTTTCCACATCAATGAATAACATAACTAGCTAGTTATAACATAACTAGTGCTAAACTCTGAACTTTTTCCATCAGCTGAAGATTGGCAGAGATGAGGATAACTTCACTTTTACTTTTCTATTTAGTTCATACTACCTGTTTAGTTCATGTTTAATTTATGCTGCCTCTCAACCTACTCTTCTCTATCTTCATACCAATTCGGTGCAGCACGTATATTATACATGTATGTTATAAAGTACATCTGTGTATAATATATATATTTTTCTAAAGTCGATCCTTTTGAGAATCATATTCCTCTGCACTATACAAATTGCATTAATCCAATCAACCTAAGTACAGAATTAATAAATATAATTTAAAAAAATGACACCTACCTTTTTTCATACTTCATGCAAGAACGCTTTTGCGAGTTACTCACATCATCAGTTGCTCCATATAATTTTTTTTTCAAATCATTCGTATCAAATTACATATTAAAATTGAAATTAAAAATAATCTTATATTATACTTATGATTTAGAATTTAAAATTGTTAAAAGATCCTTTTCTAAATTAAAATGAAAACAGAAATAAAACAAAATATTTTTAAATTCAAATTTTTCTTTTTTTAATTTAATATTAAAAATTGCATATATATATGAAGTCATTTACTAAAATTAAATTAAAAGTTAAAACTAAAATCAGTAATAAAAACAACTTAAAATAAATACAGGTAATTTAAACAAAATGGAAATCCATGTGGACTAGCTAACCAAAGTTATGTGACTATACAGAGTTTTATTATGAATTATCAATGTCTTAAGAAGTGATGCTATCTACAGCAGCTTTTATAATTGTGTCATCCTGATACTCTGTTTGTAGGTTGATCAGATTAAATTTACTTTTATAAATATATATATATATATATATATATAAAATCTTTCCAAAATATCAAAACCCTATTATTTGTGTTAATATTGTACTTCTTAATTTCCAGTATTTCTAAATTTGTATGAATATCGGATATTGAATGTGTGTTATTAATAAGATTATGAGAAACATTAGATAAACCCAATTTTATATTTTTATAATATCTTAAGTGTTCATCAAATCTAGTTTTAAAGGATCCAGTGGTTTTTCCTATGTAAATATGGTCACAATCATTGCATGTTATTTTATAAATACCACAGAAAGTTAATACATATACGAACATGGTTATAAGAGAAGTCAATTACACAAAATATAATGGAAATAATAAATTAAATAAAAAAATTGATATAATAAAACAAATTGCTAAATATAATGGTTATAATGAATCTTTAGTAGATAATATATAAAAAAACAAATGTTAAAAATTAACAGTAATACATATTTAAAACCAATAAATAACACACAAAAAATTGACAATGTATATTTAAAATATGTATATACTGATAATGTTGAAAATATAACAAGAGTTTATGTTAAAAATTTATTTAAACCTGCATAGCAGACAAATAACCATTTAATAAAACATTCAAAAAATAATACACATACTGTTTCATACGGTTTACACAATTTGTTTGTATGGTATGGTAAGAAACAAAGCACATAGTAAAAGTTTTAAATGCCAAAAAGAAAAACCAGATAATTTTTTATACATAATTGGCATGCAGAATTTTACATACAGTGAGATAAAAGTAATTTTTATGGATACAATAATATTTTTGATTGGAATGTTTATAGTCTCCATTGTCAACATGAGGATATCAAAATCCTACTAAAGGAAGAAAATATTTTAATACTGTGTCTGTAGAAACTCATCTCTGTTCCCAGGATGGAGGGTCTTTCTTCAGTTACGTCTGTGAGAGATGCGACAATGAAACTGAGAATGGAAGACATGAAGGTGTGGCTGTTTTCCTGAAGGAAGTAGTATTAGTCATGCGGATTCTGCTTGGCTACAAACATCCCTGCAATCTCAGTGAATGTATTAGTGCCTTTAAAAATGATTATCTACAACTTATATTTTCCCCCAAACTTCGATATCAGTGAGTCCAATCTTTTTAGATTCCTTTTCCCTGCCTAATAATGCATGACCAATATTATTTGTGACCATCACTATTTGTGGAGCTTCTCATCATGTTCTTTTCTAGGTACTACAGTTGATCAACTGAGGCAGAACATAGATCTCAGCTTATTGAACAATGGGTTGTATACATGTACGTTATCTTGCATTCAGATCAGTTGCATTTTCATGCATCAATCTGCCCTTGAGTTCATCCCTACTTCTAGATCTTACCTAGCACATGTCCAAAAATGTCTTTGTTAATACAAAACTGAGAACACAAACCAGTTTCTTGGTAAGAAGTATTGGTGATTTCTGAATTCAAATCTGGTAAAGTTAAATTGTGCCCTTCAAGTTATCGTCCTGTCTCCTTGATCAGTATTCTGTGCAAGTTGATTTAACAAATAGTAAACCATTGTCTAGTGTCTAATTGTCCTTGAACAATCTGGTTTCTGCCAAGGCAGATCGTCAGTCGATCATGTAGTTGGCCTTGAATCTGTCATTGAAAATGTCTTCTTCCAATTCGCCAACACTTCCTTGCTGTATTTTTCAATATGCAAAAGGCTTATGACATGGCTTGGAGGAGAGGAATCGTAAATAAACTGCATCAATAAAGAACACAAAGGAATCTCCTTGTTTTTATCAGGAGTTTGCTCAATGGTTGGTCCTTCAGAATTTGTAGTTGAAAATTTTACACTAAAATTGTTTTTTCGAGTTTACTTTCAATTTTTACAGTAGAAAACGGAATATAACTGGTAAGTGTCATAACAAACAGTTATGTGTTTGTTATTGGTAAATGATCTTTCAATTTACATTGCATCTAGAATTTAGTTACTGCTGAGAGGTTGCTCTAAAACACAATAAATCATTTAGAATCGTGGTATAAAACAACTGGATTCACATTTTCCCCAGAGAGAATGAAATGCATTTGGTTTTCCGGTTGAGGGAACATGTTGGGCCTCAACTGTTTTTACTTGGTGAACCATGCACGTGGATTAGATTTTTAGGATTGTGTTTGTCTAACAAACTGATGTGGGTAACACATTTAAAAGAGCTGAAGTAAAAATGCTAGACATGCTGAAAGTTCTATCTATATTCGTTGGAAAGCTGATAGAGTACGCATTTTGCACCTCTATTGAGTTGTGTCTATTCCTGCTTGGCTTATTCGCCCTTGTGGGCCATCACTAAGATTACTCAGTACATTACATTATGTAGTGACAAAAAATATCGCACATTAAAAAAATAATTTAATACAGTACGAATATACACTGCGATAGTGTACGTGTTGTAGTGCACAGTACAGTATTTGCACTTAACACATTTTCCACTTATTTCTAATAAGTGGAAAATATTATTTGTGAAAAAGCTGAGAGACTACAATCATTTTAATTAAGGGCCGAGCCAAAATGATGCTATTATCCTGTTTCAAGCTAAAGAAGGCTGGTTTAATAAATTCAGGTAATCTTTACACAAGTTAAAATTGTAGGAAAGCTGCATCAGCATACAAAGTAGTCGCAGAAACTTGCCCAGAAAAATATTTTAAAATCGTCGAGGATAATACAAGCCAAAGCAGATTTCTAACGCGTTTTGGAATCGAATGCTATAATAATAGGATCTTTATCTCAAAAAATGAACGATCAGCATCGGGGTTCAAGGTTGCAAAAGACGGTAACAATTTTTCTTTGTGCAAATGCAGCCGGTGATTGTTTAATTATGATTTACAGGTTCCAAAACCTGCACGCGTTGAAAATCTTTACACAAGTTAAAATTGTAGGAAAGCTGCATCAGCATACAAAGTAGTCGCAGAAACTTGCCCAGAAAAATATTTTAAAATCGTCGAGGATAATACAAGCCAAAGCAGATTTCTAACGCGTTTTGGAATCGAATGCTATAATAATAGGATCTTTATCTCAAAAAATGAACGATCAGCATCGGGGTTCAAGGTTGCAAAAGACAGTAACAATTTTTCTTTGTGCAAATGCAGCCGGTGATTGTTTAATTATGATTTACAGGTTCCAAAACCTGCACGCGTTGAAAAATAAAAATAAGACGCTGTTGCCAAATATTTGGCGATCCAGTGAAAAACGTGGATTACAGCCTTATTTTTCATGGTTCAGTTATTGTTTTGTACCCGAAGTTGAAAAATATCTAACTCAAAAAACCTTGATTTTAAGGCTGTTTAGTCTTAGACAATGCTTCCGGTCATCGTTATCCACAGGAAATCCAAACAGCTCATCCCAAAATAAGAGTAGTTTTTCTGTCGCCAAATCCTTCCGCCTTATTGCAACCGGTGGATTAGGAAATTATTCAATCTTAAAATTATATTACTTTTTTTTTTTTTGTCTTCAGTCATTTGACTGGTTTGATGCAGCTCTCCAAGATTCCCTATCTAGTGCTAGTCGTTTCATTTCAGTATACCTCCTACATCCCTAACAATTTGTTTTACATATTCCAAACGTGGCCTGCCTACACAATTTTTTCCTTCTACCTGTCCTTCCAATATTAAAGCGACTATTCCAGGATGCCTTAGTATGTGGCCTATAAGTCTATCTCTTCTTTTAACTATATTTTTCCAAATGCTTCTTTCTTCATCTATTTGCCGCAATACTTTTTCATTTGTCACTTTATCCACCCATCTGATTTTTAATATTCTCCTATAGCACCACATTTCAATAGCTTCTAATCTTTTCTTTTCAGATACTCCGATTGTCCAGTTTCACTTCCATAGAAAGCAACACTCCAAACATATACTTTCAAAAATCTTTTCCTGACATTTAAATTAATTTTTGATGTAAACAAATTATATCTCTTACTGAAGGCTCGTTTTGCTTGTGCTATTCGGCATTTTATATCGCTCCTGCTTCATCCATCTTTAGTAATTCTACTTCCCAAATAACAAAATTCTTCTACCTCCATAATCTTTTCTCCTCCTATTTTCACATTCAGTGGTCCATCTTTGTTATTTCTACTACATTTCATTACTTTTGTTTTGTTCTTGTTTATTTTCATGCGATAGTTCTTGCGTAGGACTTCATCTATGCCGTTCATTGTTTCTTCTAAATCCTTTTTACTCTCGGCTAGAATTACTATATCATCAGCAAATCGTAGCATCTTTATGATGTAATTATATTAATTTATTCTTCTGATGTAATTATATTACATCAGAAGAATATTTAAAATTATTTTAGACACAATGGATTCCGATTGTGAGCTGAATGGTAAATGTTGGAAGAAATTTAATATTGTTGACTGCATTATGTGCATAAAATCTTCATTAGACAAACAGTTAACTCTGGTATCTCGCTGGAAGAAGCTGCTTTAACAGATACGCTGGAAGTTATTGATCACATCGAGACCCCAGCTAATATCGACGAAAGCGTCAAAACAATAACTCATTCAATAGGGGAAAAAGGGTTTGATGAAGTAGATGACACATATATTGAAAATCAACTAAACATACGAGAAGAACTTAATGAAGAAGATCTGGAAGATTTAATGGTGCAGGTAGAGCATGAAGGTGAAGAGGTAGAAGATACGATCCCTAAAAAACAGTTAAATTTCAAAATGTTTAAGGCATTAAACTGTCCCATGAACCTGTTTTTTATAGATGCTGATCCATCTTTGAATATAAGCTTAATCTTTAAGCGCAAAATTGAAGATGCCATGCAAGAATATATAGAACTTCTCACGGATTTAAAAACATGAGCGAGACAGGGAAAAATTTCAAATTTTTTTAAATGCAATCCAAAATACTGTAGGTTAGTTTTATAAATTTAATTTACAATAATTTTAGTTTGGTGTACGTAGTACTGTTTTCTTGACATTTTTAGGCGATTACCGAATACGATTTGAACATGTAATACAGTTTTCAAATACAGTACAATACATACGTGCTGTAGTTTGTTTTTAAATCAAACACTTCCTGAAGTGCTTACGAGTAAGTTTAATTTTTCAATCATGACACCGTTGGTATATAAAATTATTTATGTATGAATAAAATCAGTCAAAATTCAACTTTACAAACGATTCGTCTGTGCTTTTTTAAGTACTTTCTGTCATTCGACTAGCATCAGAAAAAATTCTACGTCAATTTAAAAGCATTGAAATCAAAATCAACGTAATTAGATAAGTAAATTGAAATAATAACAACCGTAAAAGTAAATTGAAATAATAACAATGGGAAACAATTGTTTTCCATTTGATAACTTTTTTCCCTATTCCCCTAGGCCGGACTTACAATGAAGTAGAGCTCAGCCCAGGGTTGAACTCTTAAGGAGCCTCCCCACCTATCGGCAGTAGGTCCGGCATGGCAGGTTGCCCATGGGAGTCGGTATTTTCGTATGCCTGCCTCTAACCACCGAGGAGGGGAACTAAGCCCGACTATGTCACCCCAGAACACCACCTGGTGGCTGGGACTCGATCTTTATTTTATACCCACCTATTCCCCAGCTGTTCATTGGGACCGGAACACCTAAGTATACCGGCCGTCGCAACTGAGGCCATCCACCCCGCACCTAAAGTAGTATCCCCTCCTAGCCACCATGCGTTTGTTACTCAACACTTCCGTCGTCAACGAATCCACTAGCCTCCAATTCACTGATGAAGCCAGTATGTGTGGTACAAGGATCCTGGGCGTCAAGCCATCCACACCAGCCCCAACTCTCTAATCTACCCATTTAGTACATCGAAAAAAGGTGTATTCAGCGGTGTCTTCAGAATAGCAATTGGGAGACTAGCGTCTCCCAATGCGGTACAAGAACGATTCAAATTCGCCATGAAAATTTCAGCCCGTGAACATTTGAGTTAGGCAAAAATTCGTTTTGCCACAAATCCAGGTCGGGGATCAGCGGTCTAGTCCATTCTGATGTTGCACTTATTAATCCAGTTATTGCGGGTGATTTGCTTCGCCTCTGTTTTATTCAGACTCTCTTGTCTGATCGCTCGTTCTTTCAACATTAATTCGATAGGCAGGGTAGGTGCCAATACGCATAACGCGTTATATCACACTGTACGATAAGCAGAAATTACCCCCAATAAAAGCCGCCTGTGGAGTCTCTGTAACCTGACAACGTTTCTCTGTTTATTAAACGCTGAGCTCCAAATCGGTGCTGGGTAAAGCATGGCAGCTAATACAACAGTCATAATTATCTTTTTCTTCGAAGGCCTCGGTGCCGCGTCCAAGGTCATAATCATGCTTAGAGGCTTAATATTCTTTTCCACTATCTCACAACAATCCTTAATATCGCCACTGAATCTGCACCCTTTGTCTAGTGTAACTCCCAGATACCTCACTTTATCTCTCGACTGCAACTGTGTCATATCCAATCTGAGTTCTACAGGTCCAATCCTCCTACCGGTTAACGTGATGTATTCGTATTTTGTCAGGGAGAGCTGAAGTCCGTGGTCTATAATCCACGAATTAATCGCTACCAAAGCAGTATTCCCTCGTTCTTGAAGATCTACTTCTGTCTTGCCTCGGACGACAACTGCTAAATCGTCCGCGTAAGCCAGTGTGTCGGTGCGCTCCGGTAACTAAGCCTATCATCGAATACTATAAGCCGTAGTAAAGAGCCCAACACGGAGCCTTGTGGCATCCCGCCGAACGCCTGAAATTGAAGCGGAACACCTTCCCTGTCGGCTGAGATCCACCGATCTCTCAGGTATTCTCGGCCCTGGCATCTAAGGTAATCATTAATCCCTTTATTACCATTGGTCATCATGATCTTGTTCCAGGTAGCGTACCAAACGCGTTTTTAACATCCAATAAGATGAACATGGGCATGCCCCTTGTTCACCAAGTTCCTCTCCGTACGGCTGCTGCTTTGTATCCATTTTTTGGATACTCCAAAGGTCTTTGTATCTATCCCAAAGTTGGCGATATCCACCGTCGGCCATGAAATCTGCAGCATCAGGCCCTTAAGTATTGGGGGTGATTTCTTTCAGTATTGCGGTCCAGGACTTTTCCTGTCTTTCAACCTGTTTATAGCCGCAGATACCTCGTCCAACGAGTACTGTCATGTCTCGCAGTCTATGACTTCAGTTACTTCCTGCTCCAGACAGGGAAATAGTATAGCAACCTGTCTGGCGGCCTGTTCCTCCGTGAGGACGGGTAGGCATCTGCCGAAGCGCTTAGTGGCAATATGATAAGTCCGCCCCTACGAGTCATGGTTTAAATCTTGACAAAGCTCAAGCCATTTCTTCAGCCTTGCACATTTAATTTCATAGTTGAACAGCCTCCTACTGGCCAAAAAAGTCTGTGCCGTAGCCTCGTATTCTGGACCACCATCCGGTCTAAGCCTTTGTTTCTTTCCGCTTATGTCTGGAAAATTCGCCTAAGTTTGGTTATCTTATCAGACCACCAATAGAGCTGATACCTCAGCTCCATTTCTTCCCTAATAACGTCCTGAAGCAAGCTTGGCGTAGGTTGTATGACATCTCTAATTGTCGTAGCGATAATTGCAACAATAGAAGCGATCTGACACTGCGTTAATGTCTGTGGTGTCACTCGGGATCTGACCGTGCCCGAAGGGTCAGCTATCTCCAGTATAGTAGCAAGGTGATCACTCGCAGTCTCAACAGGCAACGCGTGTTCCTGGCAGTTCCGTTAGGAACACGCTTGTGATTCCACTGTCCATCCAATATAGCCCAATATAGGTCCAGAACTGACGAGTAACCTGTGGCCTCAAACGTTGGAGTGGCATCGTTTACACAGCATAAATTCGGCAAGCACCTCTTCGCTGCGGTTAGTGTATGCGTTTCCCGCCACCACAGCTTTCTAATTGAAATTTCCTATGAGAATAATTTTGTTGGACAACCTGACAACTATTTCCTGCAATCTGCCTATAAATTCCTCATGCTCGCGAAAATCACAATTAGGGGTGATGTAAGTCAGTACAACAACGGCTTCTGCCAACTCATCTGTGATATTACCTTGTCCTCGACTGAATAACTGACAACCTAGTCTTCCATTAATTTTCTGGATGGCTACATCACCCTCTGAATCCGCCCATCAGTCATTTCTGGCTGCTACGTATCCATTTGAGTTCAGATGTAATGAGAAAATCTACCTGGCGGTATATTCTCGCTAGCTCTCCCAGTAATTCGTGAGAGAGCTGACTACGGTTGGCAGTAAGAATTATACTAATCATTTTTGTGAGAGTCACACATCCAGTCTCCGGTACGATGGTTGTGACTTCCACAATTTAAACATGTAGTTGGTTCACAAAATTCATTAGCCTTATGGCCTCTGCCACCACAATTAAAACACAATTCGGTTTTGTTAGGGCCACTGCAGTCCACACTCCGGTGACCGGTACCCCAGCACTTCTAGCATGTGCAGCATCATCTTGTATGTAGGCCCTGCAATGAACTCACTCTACTCGGATAGGTTCTTCTGTCAACTTACGCGCCGCCCTGTAGGACGTAATAACGGTCACGTTCTTAGTATCGCCGAAGGCGGGTCCCACAGACGTAATTGTGAAGTCTTCATTTTTACCAACTGCGCTAGAGATAGCTGCGTTAACCTCTTGTTCTGTCGTATCAGCATCAACATCCTTGATGTGTACTACTGCTCTCCTGTCTACGCAACACCTCAAGTCAACTTGTAACCCAGCTGCCTTGTCACGAAATGTAGTCGTGAACTGTTCTGCCATTGTTGCACTCTATATCCTAACATGCAATTCATCGTTTCTGCCTCGAAGCAGCGACAAGACTTCGCCAGCTTCGTCTTTGATAATCGAAGATTTCATCGTTCTAAGTAAGTCGGCGTATGACTTTTCTTCGACCCTCACGATCACGGTACGGCTGTCCTCGACAGGAGGAGTCGACCGCTTGCTTACTGACAACCTCTCCAGTTTGACCGTAGGCTCAGACACAACAATCAACACTGGATCAGGTTTTTCTCTAAATAAATACACAAGCATCTTCCATATATGACTACCTACGATACCGCCCGGTAGAAAAAACACAGGAAAATTAGACTTTGTCAATAGACGTCGCAGTGCCTTCAGTACAGCCAGACTTGAGGCACGACCACCAGACGTCGAGTTATAATAGATCTTGTATCTGCATTTCTCAATTGTAGAATCATCACCCATAAGTGATGAAGCGTCGCGGACAACATCTGCAGGTTTATTGCTAGCACCCTTGGACAACTCATCGCCCACCGCTAAATCTAAGTTTTTATGTTTTTGTGGTGTTTGGTTAAATTATTTAGTGCAGTAATATTGTGTGCAGGTGCTGATAATAACACTGTTGTGCACCCATGGAAAAAATATACTTCTTACAACTGTGTTTCTTGCTGGTGAAACAATTACTCCAGATGTATATTTACACTTGTAACATGTAGTACAAACAGATATATATATATATATATATATATATATATATTTTGATGGATATTCCAACTTCTTCATTCTATTTCCTATTTAAAATATGTGTAGTTACAAAATATGTGTATCAATTTTGTTTTAGTTCTCATCTCCACAGTAACATCTTCCTTAGTGTACAGAAATGCATTTTGCAATGAATATACAAATTGAAATGGTGCAGTGTTGAGTAGGTTTTATATATTTTTTGTACATTTTTTTGTTAATTTCCAAGATTCTAAATCATCTAATGAAAAAACAATAGCATACAATCAATTCAGAGTACTTTGCATTGATAATAATAAAATGTCAACTGGTAAACTACAAATGTGTCGTGTAAAATTATATACAGAAATTTATTATAATATTTAGTAGATTTAAGTACAATAACCAGTAAAGTACAATAATTAATATTTATTTCAGATGCAATTTAATTTTAAGCAATGTGTCATAAAATTAATTGTGTATTTTTTAACATTATTAAACAAAAATAAAAAATTTGTTTTGTTAACTTATTTGAATTCTTTAGCTCAGATATTTATCATCGTAAAAAATAAATTCCAATTTGTGATTGAAAATGTTCAATCTTTATTCAGTTTCTACCTAACATATCTTCATTAAGTGAAATTCTCTCCTTTAAGTGATGTAAGTTACGTAACATTTTGTGATAAACAATATATCCCCAAATAAAATAAAATAAATAATCAAAAGATTAGATGTCAGGACTTCCTAAAGGCCATGATATGGGATGATTTATACATTGCCCTACAACCTATAATAATCTGTCTTCACAAGATTCTACTATAGTTCATCATAGTCTGTTCATCATCAGGCCAATTCATTTCTAATATTATCAGTTCACGTAATTTTCAATATACTGTAACAATGCATTTCATTAATCCTTTTCCCTTCTGTTTTTCCTGTTTCCATGTTTCACTACCATAAAATACTATGTTCTGCACAAATATTTTCCACAGACCTTTTTTAATTGGTAGACCTCTATTTGATATCAGCAGACTTCTGATTTGTATCAAAACTCTCCTTGCTTGTACTAATCTGATTTTGATGTTTGCATTATCTTGTTCACCCTTAGTAATTTTATTTCATAAAAAACAAAATTATCTTACTTTTGGTAGAATCTATGTTTCTTATGAAAATCTGTAGTTCTTGTTTCTGTGTGTCAACGTATTCAATTCCTTGTTAACCTCCTTTTTGTCGCATTTAATTACATTTTTTTTGTTTCTTTTGAGATTGAATTTCTTTCTTAACAATAAATCCATGCCATTCAGTATTTTCTTCTAATCTTTGTTTTCTGCCAAAAGAAGAGAATTTACAGTCAGTGAATCTTAACATGTTTTATTTGTTTCCCTAGCAATGACTCCACTCTTGCATTTTTCCTTTAATTTCTTTTTGCTTTTTTGTAAAATTTGAAAAACAACAGTTTTCTTTGATAGATTACATTCTTGATCCAGCTGATTCTTGTATAGAAGAGTTATCTATGATAAGTCTTCTCTTCCTGTGGCAAGCCCTAATTTTCTTAAATTTTAAATGTATTGCACAAAAATAAATGCTTTTTCTGTAAAAAAAGCCTGCTTATCTTTTTATTTAAATTATTTAGAAAAGTTTTTATTAACAGGAACCTGGATTTCTGTAAGTTCTGTTCAGCCTAGATGCTAAAAACTCAGTTTGTTTCTTTGACAAGTTCAAATCCTGATCAAGGTCTTTTAATTCATCTTGAGTTGTAAGATGAGGTTCACGGGAAGAGAATTTTGATTCAAAAATAGTATCGAAAGTCTTCAACTTGCTCTTCATACCAAACTTTAGTGGCTACTTCATATTCTGATTTATCATGTTGGAGGGTGTGATACATGTAAATCCTTACAAAGAGGCATTGGCCTTATATCAAAAGATGAATCTAAGTACTGCACTGTTTGTTTCGATTTGCTAATAATTTCTTTTATCTTTGTAATATAGAAATAACAGTTTAATAAATTGTCATGTGGTGTACATCACATCATAAGTATGGCAAAACTCATGTGCCAGTTACCACTAGCTCAATATGACAAACATTTTACATAGGTCAAACAGTAAATTTGATGGGCCCAGTCTTAAAATTTACAGCCAAAATATAGTTCATAACATTTTTAAACTAGTTGAGTCAACTTTTTTATTCTTTAAATGTCAAATCCCCTCACACACAATAGAAGTTATTTGGATCATCTATACATTTCCTTGGTGTAATTATTCACTAACACAGCAGACTTGACATAAAATCTGTATATCACAAAACAGAATAATCCACAGTACATTTAAACAATACTGTTATGGTAATTTAATGACTCAGAAGACTGCTCTATACTGTCATGTGAGAACCTATGATAAATCATAATGGATGTACAGCTATTCTCTTCATAATGTTATGTTTATACATCACCCTCTGTTAGAGATCACTTAAAATATAAGTTATGCCTAAAAAAATGTAGAATTCTGCAAAAACAGAATTATTTTGTACTTCAAAAAAGTTGTATTAGAACACAGTAAAACTTTCACGCGCTAAAAAGTGTGTTATTCAGAAAGTATTTGTTTTTTTTTTGTTTAACAAGTAATTTGTCTTATCATTATTACCATCATCCACATTGCTTGCTGAATGCCCAAAAGTAATTAAGAATTCAATAATATGTGAGCTTGACCTATAATATGACACTTTAGAATATACAATTCTTATACAAAGATGGATGACTATTCATTGATAATATATAATATGAAAAAATAAAACATTTAAAACAGAGGAGAACTGGAGGAAAAGGACAATTGTTAAGTAAGTAACATTATTAAAGAAAAGTAACTTAGTATTTCTGCCTGAGTAAAAATACAATAGTATACCGTAAATAAAATTAAAGAATAAGTCTACTTATTTCTGCTATTACATTAAGTAAATTACTGAACAAACTTGGAGTTTTATATAATTCTTCATATCATAATATAAATAAATATCACATTTCTTTTGTGTGCTTATGACAGACCTATAAATAAACAATTTACAAACAATTTAGCATTTACTATAATTACAGAAAAGGTAATTGTTAAAGGTTATTAATTCATTTGCAGATGACGTAGCTATTCTTAGAATAGTATAAATTTTCTTACAAGAAAGAGATATTAAATAATGAAAAATCTGTGATCATTTTGACCACATTCACAACTCTAGCTTTCCAAAAGTAAAAAATGCGTAAACATATATCTAAATCTATCGTGATTGTGTTTCCAGGATATAAGCAAACACTTTTTATTTTCTAGTTATTCAGGAGTTATTCTAGTTTTCTAGTTATTCTTGAAAAAGTTTTTAAAATTTTGAATTTGTAATCTGTTCTTTTATTTAGATTGTTCTTAGTTCCATCTCTGTTGAGAATTAATTTTTTTTTTAACTTTTAAGCAATAAAGATAAAATAATTTAGAATTTCAAGCAATATTGATATGGTAGAAACTTGATCAAATTTGATCAAAACAATTTTAGGGATTACTCAGTGGCGTTGAATGATAACAGTGGGTGGGGAAAAGTTAAAATAAATAAAAATTGTAAAAGATTTTCAGCTAACATCTTTGGAAATTTTAACTGAAGGTTCTTTGGTAGTAAATAAGATATAAATTAAGTATTAATTAGTATTAGAAATGCGCCTATTATTTAAGACAGATGTTGATAAAATTAATTTGTTGCTGTTAACTAATAAAAACCTCATTTAACAGAATAAAATGACAAAATTTAGTAAAACAATTACCATTAAAAAGTTTATAAATATTCAAAGTAAATAAAGAATAAGACAGAAATGTTTTACTTTAAAAGTTTTTTGATCTTAAAAATATTCAGAACACGTAAAGTTTTACTAAATAATAATACTTATTAACATTTTAACGTGCGATGAGTTTTTTTTTATTATAGACTGCGTTAAATTTTAAAGTTAGGTTTGACAGTCCCCCAGCTGCTGCAGCACCATCTACGCAGTCGCGTTCATTAGACTCTTATGAGAGCATGAAGAGCGCAGCACAGGTTACAATACTTAACGAAGTACTGCCAACATAAGCTCGACACTATTCTCATTACGTAACTTGGGGCGCCTGTACTTTGATCGTACGAAGAATGTTGTTTGAAACTAGTACGTTGGTGAAAGTGTATGACTGTCGGAATATTCATATTATGTTCTAAAAAAGGACCAGCTGGCCGGGTGGCATTAACAGTGTAGCCATTCGCGACAATTGATGTTTGACTGTTGTGGGGATGGCCAGTTGGCCGGATATACCTTCACTAATATATTACGCTCGATACTGGGTTTCCTATTGATTGAGAATCTCGTAGGTGTTGTATTCTTACTGTCGGTAATTTTTGTCGGCATGACAATCTTGACTTACTACAGACCTGCTGCTTGTTGGTTGCTTCATTCAAGCTCTTCAATTGGCTCGTCTGTTGGCGGGAAAGGTTTTCAAAGTCGACAGTCGTCTGCAGTTTCTTAAATGGTGGATAATTTACCGGTAAGTTAAAAAAATAAACCACCTTAAATTCTTATTATGTTGTCAAGGAAGTATAGTATTAGATAAATCATTCGCTGTTATTAATACTGTTGTTATTATTGTGACTGTCATTCTCTTATAATTTGTAATTATGCATAATAATATTGTACGTGATTAGAACGAACGAATAATGAAGAAAGTGAAATATTTAGATTTAAAAAAATTGTAAGTTATTATCATTAACAGATTATTAGAAGATAAAATAAACCGATTAGTCTATTATCATAATTTAATAATACGATTTAAGTATATTTTTTAATATTTGATTCAAAATATACCTTTTTCAAACTGTAAATAATTTATTCTTCATAGCTATCTATGTAAATTTAAAATCATTTAATTCGTAATCTAGATTATGCATGTTCTAAAATGATTTACAGTATTTGTTCTGTCAGCCTAATAAATAAACATTTCAAAATATTTTTGATAATGGATTCGAGTATTTACGTAGCGACAGAGTATGTGTTGCTAAACACATGTTATTATTTGTAATTGATCCCAATGTTTAAATATATTCTACACGTATTTTTTTATTATTGTTTTAGCAGACCATCTTGCAATGAATTTAATATAATTACAGTATTCGAATATTTACATTAATCCAAATATTTGCATTATTGTTAGCTGTAAGGTTATAGGACCGATTCCGTTTTTCGTCGTTATTTAAAATAAGAATAATTAGTCTTATACTCTGAAAACTTGCATTAACAGTCGAATTTTGATGTCCCAATTTTATTTCAATCAAAAAACTGTCGGCCCCAGTGTTTTTTTAAAACTGGTCTTTAAATTACAATAGTATTATTAGGAAAAAATGATGAATAGCATTCTATTTATTAACCTAATAAATCATTTTCAGGTTAAATTTTTAACGAATTCATTGTTTAGTTCGTATTTATATTATAAAAATCTGCAGTATTCAAAAATTGCACATTTAATGTGCAATTCATTTATTTATTTATTTCATTATAAAAAGAATGAAATAATGTGAAAGTAAACTGTTTGTTAACCCACATATTTATTCACCAACGTAGTAATTAGTACGCAACAGAAAGTAAGTTGTAAAGGTTATGAATAAAAGTGAACAAGTCGTTTCCTCTTAAAAATGTATAAACATTCATTCGCGTGTTACATCCATCGGTACACAATTATTTCGGAAAAATAATTAAACTATCTTTAGCTTTACGTTGATAGAAAATTCAACAAACTCGTGAGAAGTTTATAAAATTTAAATCATCGTTAATAATTAAAGAATTTTGTAGCTGTGCACGTGAGTATTTTAAAGTCATTACTGTGTGTTTTTTCATGTATCTAGTTTATGAATGTATGGAAGAATTCAATGTCGAAGGCCATATATATATATATATATATATATATTAGTT